>NC_088203.1:47549159-48238902 GCF_037126465.1 Ornithodoros turicata | reverse complement strand
TTAGCGTGTTGAACGTGCTTGCATGTTTTGCAGCGCGGGAGGTTGCAGGGTCGTGTTCCCGTGTACGGGGTGCTCGTTTTGCTGGTTTTGGCATTGACCAAGGAGTCTGCTAGGTTTTTTGCGCGTCGGTATGGTCACCTGTATGGGATGGGTGAATATATTGCTAAGTCGGTCACTGCTTTGGTGGACGGGCTCGTGCTTCTGTAGAATGGCTTTGATGTTTGGAAGTGCGTTGGAATATCTTGTCACGCGTCAGGATTTTTTCGGTTTTGCAGAACCTCGTTTCGATCGAGTGTGAGTGCCTTGCGACGGAATTCGGTTAGGAGGGAGTCTGGATATCCCTTTGGGCAAGTGTACTTAAGAGTTCGTCAAGCTTCTCAGCGTAATCTGTGTCGTTTGAACAAATTCTGCGTAGTCTTACACTCTGCCCATTAGGAATTCCAACCTTACAGTGACGCGGGTGGTGACTCTTGAAGTGAAGGTATTGTTGTTTGTCAGTTGGCTTTTTGTACAGGGTTGTGGTGAGGTTGCCGTTGTCTAGTGATATTGTGGTGTCGAAGTTAATTAAGTGAGTTGACTGTTGTGATGTGAACTTTATGTTGCTATGCGCAGTGTTCAGTAGATCTATGAACTTTTGAAATTCATGTTCCCCGTGTTCCCATATCAGTATATCATCGATGTATCGAAGGTACACAGTGGGTTTCAATGAGAGGGCGCTGAGAACTTTGTTTTCTAAGAACCACATGAAGATATTTTCGTAGCAGTCGCTGAACACTTTAACGTTCCTGGTCACAATTTTGACAACATTAAACTATATATTCTAGAAACCGGGTTTAGATCGACACGTGACAGACATGACAGGGAGTCTTATCTCATATACAAGTTCAACGCTCTTCACCCGTCCGGTATCAACAAATCACAAGGCACCTTATGGGTAAGAGCCAAAATGTCAATCAGAGCGGGCGACACGTAACCTGTTGATTGCAACTTTGTACCTCTAACGGACTCTTTTGTTCCCGGCTCCACAGACTAACTTTCGGTAAAAAGAAAGAAAGAGCGAGGCAGGGCCTATCGCAGACCCGAGAGGAGCGCCCTCGAGCGTCCTGTTATCGAAGAGTAATCAGATTTCTCATTGTCTTTCTTTTTTTTTTTTCTGATTTTGGCTTGACATTGACCCCGTTTACGTGGGACAGCGAACCGAACCGGTAAACGGTTCAGGTCTGCTCATGTAATGCGGTCCCGAATGCGGTCCAGCTTGGTCCTCTTCGAAGGGGTGGATCATGTAGGTACGGTGCGCTTGCAGAACCCATGTAAACACCTCTGAGCGCTGCATCCCCAGTAGGTGACGCTCTCTGCGGATTTCGGCGCGCGTTGCATCATGGGAAGTATCACGTGGCGCTCCGCATTTGGCGCAGACTGTCTCTGCGAAGGAATGACGAGCCATACACACAAGGAAATGCGTATTTCGGGTCAAATCAGCAAGCAAAACGCAACTATGCAAGAGACAGGTTTTTTGAAAGTTTGTGTTTAGCGGCCGGATATGTGGATGCGTCAACGTCACTTCCTTCTACCCACAGGGGTGGCATCCAATCTATTGCTCCGTAGAAGAAAGCGTGCTGGGCGAACGCAATGCATCCTGGACAGGTCCTGGTTGCACGTCGCAGGAAACGTCAGGGCACACGCGACCTTAAAGATGGCGGCGCCCGTGATCGGCGGCCAAACCGTTTGTAAACAATGCGGTTGTTTCTGCGCAACGTTTTGGATGTCTTTCCATCACGGTAATTATTTTTATCCGATAATCTCACAGTAAAACGCGCAGTTTTGCACATAAGGCCTCATACTGTTGATGACTTCCAAAGATCTGATGACTGCACGTTAAGACTCACTGAGCCGACGCGATGTACTTAAACTACAGAGAAATGGGCTACCATGCTGCGGAAGAAGCACCGCATAGTTTACGCTGGCAAAATCCGTTCATCTCTTGGCATTATGACGACGGAAATACGTTGGTAAGTGGCAAAACGACATGTAAACAAAGTGACGTGACCTCAAAATGACGTTTTCTATAACGTACGACCAGGACAAGCGCAGAAGCACCCGCGTGAGGGTAGTTACAACGATGGCGGGCCTGTGTCACCCCTGCTTCTACCGGGTCCTCATCGCTGTCCTCCTCTTCCCGTACACTCCTGCTTCGAGCGGCTCCTGCACGAACCGATGTAAACGATAGGGTTCCGGGTTCAAGCTCGGGGCGCTCGGGCTCGGTACGCTTCTAGCGCGCCCATGTAAACGGGGCCATTGGCTCCTCGTGCGTCCGCGAAAGATCTTCCGTCGGAGTTTTGCGAAGGTTAGTCGTTGGAGCCGGGAAAAAGTGGATACGTTTGAGGTACAAAGTTGCAATCAACGAGTTACGTGTCGTCGTACCGCCTGTCAAAAGTTTCTCACTGACATTTTGGCTGTAATTCTTAGAATAAAAAAAACTGACTAATGAACTTCATGTACCCATGTAGCAAAGGGTGGGATAATAAATGTCTAATCGACGTCTAAATTTAGACGACTGACAGGTCTAGTAGATGTCTCTCAATAGCCTTAATGTCTAGGGGAGTTCCCCTAGCCTTCCTCTAGAATAGCTAAGGTTACGCCACCTAGACATCTCAAATCTAACGTCTACCGCTAGCCCAATTTTAGACCTTTTATACACCAGACTGAGGCAGACTGAGGCGGCTCCTAGCCATGTACTAGCCCTTAATTAGCCATAATGTCTAGGATTATACAGTCTTCATTAGCCTTTACTTAGACCTCACCGAAAAGCTTCTCTGTATGTGTGTACTGTTTCAGGAATGGGTGACATGCAGTAGCTCACATATGAAGCACATTTTGACAAAACTTTATTTTAAGTAAAGCTATGAAAACACTGCAAAAGTAACCAGCGTATGCACTGTATCGCGCAGCATTGTAACAAGCCAATAATGGCACAAGCGCTTATGAACAGCTCGACAATGGCTAGATAGTATAATGTCCATAATATCACGACACATGTTGTTGAACTTCTAGAAATAATATTAAAATATTAAACTCCAGTTACTTATGTTCCCTGATCAGGCTGACTCTGTAACTCCTCAAACGCAAAATATCTAGTTCCAATAATTTACGAATAAATTCCAATGGATACTGAGCGCCCAAAAATGCTGCCGAATGTACTACCCTTTGGTAGAATGCCTGCATGCATAATGCTTTCCAAGTGACATACAGAAAGGAATGGACTAGATAGAAACACCACTCATAACACCACAGTCCAATATTTGTCAGTTGAACATTGTTATGCTCACCTGACAATGTGACTAATGTAAATTAACTCTATGAAAAAACGACACCAGGCAATCCTTATGGGTCATTCATTCGCCAAATGATCCGAACGTCCTGTTCGGATACCTGACGAGACCGCCCGACGAGACTGCCTGACGAGACTGCCCGCAGCGCGACCGGTGAAAGGGAGGGACACATTAGTCCCGGGCATTCGAAATAGTACTGCCACTGTATTGCAATCCCTCTACGTTAAAAGTAGCCACTATAGGTGGCGTGGTATATGACGTCACACCATAGCTTTACCTGTGCTTTTTCCCTCTTTCTGGTGAACCGGCGCACCTCGCCCATACGCATGCTTCTTTTCCCTCTTTCTGGTGAACCAGCGCACGTCAATGCACCCTACCTATAGGGTGGAACTGTGAGGCGCTGTCGTTGTTCCGTCAACCGCAATTGCGAAGACGCACCATTTGTTTTCGGCGTAAAATGACGCTGATGTAAACACTAGTCTGCAATTTGCTACCTAAATGCGCTGTGATGTTGGCACAGCAAGGTCCAAATTCATTCGTTTGCACTGCGGCTCTGGCGCTGTCCTCAAATTAGCAGTATCAAAACAGCCTCAAATCACACAACTGTTATTTACATGGCTTTCGGAAGCGTGAGCATTCATCATCGAGATGGGGATCGCTTACAAGAAACCACACGAAACAGTAACCCATTATAACACAAACTTGATTCAGCACTTACATGTCTTTGAAAGCGTACCGTTGATCATCAACACACACGCCGTAATCAACGACGCTTAAACTCATGGGGCACGTATCCACAATGTCCAACCAACGAATAACGACGACTAAATATTTTACTTCAAGCACTCATCTCTTCGGCGATGGTGTTCTTCTGTCTTTTCGTAGGCTAGGGGACTCGTTATATCCCGTCCAGTTTGCCTTTCTTGATCCAACGTCGGCGAGAACGAGTTCCATTACCAGCTCGCGACAACTCCATCCATTGCCTGCCGCTTCATACGGACACTTAACATGCAAGAAAGACCACTTCAAAATACATTGCTAGAACTGCATGTCAGTGCGAAGGAGTCATGAAAATATGTAAGATACCGTTTGCACAGAGAGCGGTTAGTAACAGTCAGACCGCATTGCATCTTGCGATCTCTGTATCAGCGCTCACAATGCCTGCAAGAAGAGGTAAAAGCAGAAAAAAGAACGGGAATGCCTGTCATTCACAAAAGCATATCCGATACATAGTCTACTTACCTGAAAAATGGCTGAAATCGTGTAAACGGACCCGGGAATAGCTTCAGATTCGGAACTAGCATCCAAGACAACCGCGAACCGACGCTTCACAACCGACAGATTAAACAGATTAAACCGCCGCCGACCGGCCTGAAACGCTTTCACGTACATTCAGTACAATGTTGCACAGATTGCAAAAACAATAGCTAGAAGTAAGAGCTTCAGTATGAAGTTACAACAACACAACGAGCCGACCGTGAGGCTCGGCGAGCGTTGGCACAAGAGGAGTCACATCTAGGACTACCCTACCAAGACATCCTCCCAGTGTTAAAGAGAGCTGTCTACACACAATGGCAGCAGGAGTGGGACATGGAAGAAAATAACAAGCTACACGTCACACAGCCACACGTTTTCCACCCGCATTGGACTGAACACATCAACAGATCCTCCGAAGTTCTTTACGCGAGATTGAGGATTGGGCACACATGGCTCACGCATCACCACCTACTCAGAGGTCAGGATCCGCCAGCTTGCGCGCACTGCGGTGACAGCTTGACTGTCTTGCACGTACTGGCATCCTGCCCTCACTTTGAACACCAACGCCAACAGTATTTCACCGCATTCTACAGATACCATGTCCCACTCCACCCAGCCCTTCTACTGGGCGACACTCCTCTTGTACCGTTTGATAATGTTATCAAATTTTTGACCATGTGTGGGCTACTAAGTCAGATGTAGATGTTAAGCATTGCTCCGCATTTATCCAATATCACCGAACTCCTCATGTAAATATCTCATCCTGGATCACCTCATCGCTCACACTTTTAGATAGCTTTTAACTGTCATACTCACTTGTTATCGTCATTCTCCTCTCTCTCCTATCCTGGTCCATCTCATCGCTCATACCTGTACATAGCTTTTAACTACCACACGCTCTCTCTCTCTCTCTCATACATCATCTCTCCCATAATCATCTCACACCACCACACACTCACCATAGTATTGGCGCTCTATGGCCTTTGCTGCCTTTGTGCCATTAAACACACGCGGACTTTTTCCAACGCGAACGAGGTGGCTCTCAGCGCGAAAACCACGTACACAAACTTGCAAATTCAAAAGGAGAGGGTCACGTGGTGCAGAAGTCACTTGGCTCTGCGCTGGTCGCAAGAGAGGAGGAGAGGGTAAACCATAGAGGAGAGGCGGGAGGCGGGAGAGGCGCGTAGTAAGAGAGGAATTCGGCTTTTTTCTTCTGTTCTGTCGAAGCGAGCCTCGGACTCTAGGAGGAAAGTTTGCTGGTTGTGGGCGGTTAATTTTAAAGGCATCCTTGACGATTGTAATTTCATCTGCAGTGCAGTTCTACACTAGTATTTCATTGACCACCTTCAGATGCTACTAGTGCGTCGAAAGCTGTGGATGTGCTCGTGTAACACGCAGCAAATGTGTGTGCGCGTGTGTGTTTGTCTTCTTTCAGCTACCTCCTTGAAATAACTGGATGGTTTCAGGAGCTATGTGGCCTCCCTGGTTGGCACCTGCAGCTCCATTTCTTGTAAACTTCTGCGTAATTGCGAAGACGAGATTTGAACGTGCGACTCTGACATGAGCGTTACGATGATTTCCTTCGGTCTCGCATGTGTACTTTGTGCTCACCGTTTATATTAAAAAACTGGAGAGCTCAAGAACGGCTCACAAGCTAATTATGTTGCGTATTGCTCCAAATAGTCTCCTCTTTCGTCTCCACTTCTCCTGCAGATACTTCGCTTTGTGTGAAAACATGCTATTTTTTGCGTGTGCTTATGCAATGCTACCTGAACCACTTGCTTTCTTTAAAAATGTTTATTCTGCAATTATTACGCGTTGCATTTCCGAGCTCCATGATGGAACTGGTGTTCCTGAGATCCCATGCGCGGGAGGAGGGTAGGGAAGAGGGGGAGAGAGGGCTGCAAAAAAATCGAGCTCATACACGGCTCCGGTCGAGCTTGTCTGCTAACCCGTGGAGGGGGGGTAATTTATTGGCAGAAAAAAAAAACAGAAAGGGAATAACCTGTGGGATCAATGCAGTAGCTAGGAGACAGCAGTAGCCAAACAGAGTAGAACAATTTCAACATTAATTCCAAATACGAAATAGTTTTGATTTTGATTTGATTGTGAGTTTAATGGCGCAGCGACAACTGAGATCATAATGCGCCCAATACGAAAATACGAAATAGTGCCCGCATACGAAAGTATCTGGAAGTTTTTCTAGGCCTATGAAACAATCCACCATTCTAACGCTTTGCGGCAGACGCCCTGCAACGATTTCTGACAGACACAGACTGGGCTCGACGTTGACTGTCACTCTTTGACTGTGACTACTCCAGTGTCCCAGTGACCACGTATTTCAGTGTGCACTGCCTGCAACCAGGGAGGGCGAGCGAAATTACAGGCCCTGGAGATGGGTCATGCCCGAGACCCCCTCCTCACGATACCGTCGTGATAACACAGTTCAGTGCTGCTTCTTTGTATGATTACGACAGGCCTTGGTTCTGCGGGCCCCATCCACCGATGCCCCCCTCTCACCGGCCTTGCCTGTAGCCTCAGCAAACGAATGCGCATCAGCAGGTCCTCGTAGCTCTCACCAACCTGGCAACCTTTCCGCGTATTTTACGTCTACATAAGTAGTAGACTTAGAGACTGTATACGAACCACGTTTTTCTAATCCAAGATGGCGTATTCAAATCCAATTCTGAGCCAAAATCCAGTTCTAAGCCAACACAATCCACTTGTAATCCAACACAACCCAAATCCAAAGCCATCTGATTGGCCGCCATTAGCTCCGCCCACTTCACCTTGATTGGTCGACGGCAAGCCTACTGATCATTGATTGGTCAATCGTAGTTCTGCTCCTTTATGTTAATTAGTTGGCTTGGCTCGCCCACTTCACGGTGATTGGCGCATGCTAAGCCTACTGATCGTGGATTGGTCAATCGTAGCTCCACCCCTATATGCTAATTACTTGACTTCGCCCACTTCACGATGATTCGCCCATGCCTGCTGATTGCGTCACCATAGCTCCGCCCCTTTATGCTAATTACTTGGCTCCACCCACTTCACGCTGAGCTCCGCCCCTAATTAACCGGCTCCACTGATTGGTTCATTCTAAGCCCTCTGATTGGCCACTACCGATAGGCCCATTCTAAGCCCACTGATTGGCCAGCTAAACATAGCCTTCATCAGCGCCCTGGCCGTCGTTCCAGGCCTACTGAACACAGCCTGCACTACCGAGCCAGCGGCTTCACTGCGGCTCTATCTCATACGTCCACACTTACCTCGTGTCCTGCAACTTTCCGCCCACTTCATGCTAATTGGTCCTACCGATCCAGACTTCTAATCCGGTCCATGCTAAGCCTACTGATCACTCTCCCAGCGCTCTGATTGGCTGCTACAGATTGGCCTGGCCCGCTGAACATAGCCTTCACTAGCGCCCACCCTGCTTGGCCGCAGCTCCACTGTGGCTCAATCTCAGATATCCAAACATACATTTTTACTAGGTCTGCCTACTTCATGCTGATTCGTCCATTCCAAGCCTACTGACTTCTAAGCCAAACCACGCTAGGCCTACTAATTGGCCCTTCACACTGAAGCCTACCGATGGCTGGCCCCGATTGGTCCACGATAAGCCTACTGAACAGTGATTGGCTAGCCTGAATTTGTCGGCACCAGGCAGCCGCTTCAGACAAGACTTGTTGATTTCAACCTTTATTTGGTAAAACAGCCTCCTGGTCTAGCTGTGGGTTGGTTTAGCTGCATCAGAGAGATCGTTAGTCCCGGTCATCTCTTGCGCTTGTTGGTCACTCAGCTCCCTCGGTAGATGCCATCTGGCTCATCTATCTGCAAGTCCTCATTGGACACTTATGTGTAGAGATCCCTAACAGGCTAGAACAGAAATTGGTCACTTCCACTGATCGCTAGAGTTTAACTCTGGGATATTGGAACTTTTACCATAAGATAGGTTTAGCGAGAGCTGGTGTGCTCCAACTGCTATCGGCCCATGCCTCCATCCGCAGCTGCTCACTGGTTCACAATGAAACTTTTTCACATGCTCTGACGGCGCCAAAGAAGGTTCCCTACACGTACAATAGATGGCGCCGGTTGTATACCCTCTTTGCAAAGATGGACAGCTGCGACGCGAGTGTGAAAAAAAAAGAAAGAAAAAAGGTCCATCGTGACTCATTTCTATCCAAGTGGTTCATACTTCTAGAGAGCCAGCGTTAGAAGGCTGAACAGCTTACATGCTGCCGCCTCCTGCTGTTGGTTCACAATGAAACTTTTTCACATGCTCTGACGGCGCCAAAGAAGGTTCCCTACATATACAATAGATGGCGCCGGTTGTATACTCTCTTTGCAAAGATGGACTGCCGCGACGCGGGTGTTGATAATGTCCATTCTAACCGCATTGGTGACTCCTTTCTATCCAACTGCTTATTGGTTCATACTTCTAGCAAGAGAGCCAGCATTAGAAGCCAACTCTGCTGCTTAATATTACAAAACATGAATAAAACAGCTTACATCAATATGTTCGGTGCCGCCATCTGAAGTCAGCCTCCTTCATGCTATCCATGCCCCTTGTTGTGGAATATCCACTCACATATCGTTGAGAATAAAGGAACTGTACTTGCCACTTCAAATACGTTTAATTGCAGCGACCAGCTTCAACTATGTCCGGGTATACAGAGGTACAGCAAAACGTGTCAGCTCCTAACACGAGCACAAGGTGGAAAAAAAATATATAGAAAAAGTCCCCCAAAAGGCTCACACACACGCGCTTCTTACACGCGCTCTGAGTTGCTTCGTCTTACGATGCACACAAAGAAAGCTGCAACATCCTCCCCCGCGCAAAATAGAGTTAGTCAATGTCTAGTCATTTCTAACGGGTACAATAGCTGCACAGGCCGTCGAGTTATAGTCCCATTGGGTAGCCTCACTGTACAAGAGCGTACATTGCCATCTCGACCAGGATGAACTTCGTTGACTCTAGCCAGCTTCCAGATATGTCGAGGTGTCTTATGGGCGTGAAGAAGGACAACGTCCCCTTCCGAAAGCTTTGGGAAGCACTCCGTTGCGTTTGTTTGATGAGCTGACCTGAGCTCGAGGAGATACTCCTGCTTCCATCTTCTCCAAAACATATCTGCAATCTTCTGTTTGTGTCGCCATCTTCGGATGCTTGACTGGGCTGTCGAGGATTGAACTTCATGCGAAGGTTTCTCGGGTAGTGCCGTTAAGGTCCTGCCTATTAGTAGATGAGCTGGAGTCACCGCGGCAGGTTCGTCGGGAGTGGAATGAAGAAAGGTGAGAGGTCTGCAGTTAACAACTGCCTCTACTTCATGAGGAAGAGTTTGCATCTCTTCGAATGTGAGGCACTGTCTTCTCAGAATTCGCCGCAAGCTGCTCTTGACCGTCCGTATCAGCCGTTCCCACATTCCGCCCCACCATGCAGCCCGTTCGACGATGAACCTCCAGTTAATACGTCTTGCAGACATAAAGTCTTGTGATTCGGTGCTACGCATTATCTTCCGCAAGTCTGGAATATCCCTCGATGCCTTCTTGAAAGCAAGGGCATTGTCGCTGTATATGACAGAAGGAGTTCCCCTCTTGATATAAATCGTCGGAACGCCATGAGGAACGCTTTCGCCGTTGTATCGGTCACTAACTCGAGATGAATCGATCTCGTTGTGGCACATGTGAAGAGGTGGATATATGACTTAGAGGAGGATTCGTAACCTTTACTAGCTTTGATGTACAACGGTCCCGCGAAGTCGACACCTGTGGTCTCAAAGGGGTGAGTCGGGTGC
This sequence comes from Ornithodoros turicata, assembly GCF_037126465.1. Lineage (NCBI taxonomy): Eukaryota > Metazoa > Arthropoda > Arachnida > Ixodida > Argasidae > Ornithodoros > Ornithodoros turicata. Next base: position 48,228,524 of record NC_088203.1, on the reverse strand, counting down.
GCAGTGATTGGAGTAGCACGAAACCTTACGCACACGGTGCAGTCGTGTATGATCGACTTCACAATCTGCCTCGCCTGGACTATCCACCACTTCTCTCGCAAGGTGGACAATGTCAGTTGTACCCCTCCATGTAGCGTTAGTTCATGTGCGTTCTGAACAATCAGCTTGGATAGCGTGTGCTTCTTTGGTAGCTGAATGGGATGCTTGATATCTTCAGTGTTGTCCGAGCACTGTAGTCTGCCCGTAAGCCGCATCACTCTATTTTCATCGAGAAACGGATTCAGCCTCGGAAGCTTGGATGATTTGGCAATTTGCTCGTTGCGACTGAGTGCGAACGTCTCTTCGGGGTAGACTTCACGTTGCACATGTCTCACCCATAACATCTCGGACTTCGCCACTTCAGATGCCGTAAGCGGCCTTTTGTTTTTTACATCAGTGCGGCAATTCCACACAAATCTTCTTATCCATGCGATAACCCGCACAACGCGGTTGTAACTGCTGTACTTAGAAAGCTCGCATAGAGGAGAAGGCCCCTTTAAATCACCTGCAATCACTAGTGCAGCTCTCAGCTTTCCTTCCTCGACGCTCTCTAAGTCTGCATCTTCTTCACCGCAAGGCTTTGGCCAAACTGTGCGTGGATGGGAAAGCCACCCTGGTCCACTGTGTGTTCTGACTATGACGTGATGATGTGTGTTCTGACGGTGAGTCCCCTTGTTAAGGCGTCCGCTGGGTTATCGCAGCCAGGGCAATGCCTCCACTGCTGCTGACGGCTATTCTGCCACGCTGTTCCTTACGAAGGGTTTCCACCTCGTTGAGTCACCTCGGATCCAGCTTAGCGTAATGATGGAGTCGGTCCAGAATGTCGTCTCAAGGTTCGACAAAGACAGCGCTTGACTCAGGAACTTGGCTATTCGCACTCCTATCAGGGCCCCCATTAGTTCCAGCCTGGGCAAAGTGATCTTCTGGAGTGGTGCTACTCGTGACTTTGCAAACAGCAGGGATACCTTTGTTTCTCCAATCTCACTCGTGCTCCGTAGGAGGGCGCATGCTCCATACGCCTGCGGTCTAGCGTCCGTGCAGATGTGCATTTCATAAGTGTACAAAGACCCTTCGGTTGGAACCACACATCTTTCCACTGAGATCATATGTCGATCGGGCAGCTCCTTAAGCCAGAGGTTCCATGTCTTCGATATCTCCTCTGGAAGTTTGGAGTCCCAATCTATCTTCGCCTTTCAGAGTTCTTGGAAGAGCATCTTCACTCGAATGGTATACGGTGACAGGACCCCCAGAGGATCGAACAGTCTGGCGGAAGCCTGCAGTATGGACCTCTTGCTGTCTTTCATGTCGGCAATGACATCCAGCAGGTGCTGTGCTGAGAAGCTCAGTCTGTCACTAGATCGGTCCCACACCACCCCGAGTACCTTAGTATGTGCAGTGTCGACGAATGATTTTCCTTCGCTAGCTCCGCCGGTGTCGGACTGCAGGAACATAGTCTGTAGCTCAGCAGAGTTGGACGCCCATTTGCTTAGTTTCATTCCTGTCCTCTGAAAGGTGTCTTCCGTCTTTTGGACCAGATGTTTCCCTTCCAAAACGTTGGCTACGCCCACAAGCAGATCGTCGACATAGAAAGAATTTATTAGTGCCTGGGCCAGATCTTTGTTCGACCCCTCTACTGATATCAGGTGATGCTGTAGAGTTGCAGTCAGCAGGAAAGGACTCGCCGATGTCCCGAAAGGCACCCTGGTCATTCTCCAACACTCCACTTCAGGCTGTGGATCGTCCAATGTTGGAGCATGGTTTAACCACAAGAAACGGAGAGCATCTCTGTCTTTCTCTCGAATGCCGATTTGCAGAAATGCCTTTCGGATATCCGCTGTGATTGCTATTCTGTGTAGTCTGAAACGCAAGAGGACAGGCACCAAATCTGCTCCCAACTTAGGCCCCTTCTCCAAGTGGTCATTCAGCGATGTAGCTCCAGATGCGTGTGATGAGGCGTCTAACACCAAACGTATCTTCGTTGTCGTGGATTCGCTACGTACTACTGGCCTGTGAGGCATGCAGTAATGCAAACCAGTCAGGGCTGTGTCTTCGTTGGCCTTCTCGGCGTGCGCATTTTCAAGGGAACTCCTTATAACCTCGTCATACTTCGTCAAGCAGCCATTTTGGAGTAACCGTCTCGTAAGTCCTCGCAGTCGCCGGTTGGCTTCCTCGAAGTTGTCTTCCAATTCTTCTGTACGAGGCTTCCAGGGTAGGGCCACCTCGTACCGGCCGTCCACATAACAAATGCTTCTTTGAAATTCTTCAAGCACCGCTGTGTCATGCTCGTTGTTGTTTGTCGTTACGTCTGAGATTCCAATACTTTCTAACTTCCAGAACTTCTCCAGCACATCATCTGGATCCACACTAACTCCAGTTCTTAAGACGCATATCGTTGTGGCTGCTGAAGTTTCAGCATAGCCATGTGTGACCTGTGAAGGCCCTTGAAACGTCCACCCGAACACCGTTCCAATTGCTACCAACTTGTCATCGTCTGCATGCCTATTCACTTCTCCTGTCAAGAGCTTCCACATTTCGTCACTGCCTATTAGCAGTCCAATGCCAGCTTCACACTGAACATTGGGGAACAAGGAGTCGTCGGCTATCTGGTATCCTTGTCGACGAAGCCTTTCGACGAACTCCTGATTAGCTGGGATTTCCGCAAGATCCTTGCAAATGAACGGAATAGTGGTTGCGCGTATGACATAGTCCACAGGACGATACTGACTCCGCATGTGAAGTTCAACCACCTTCCCTAAGTGGGTCTTGTTAGCGGTAGACGCACCGGCAAAAGTGTTCAACCGCAACTTGCTCTCACCTACAACTTTCAGTTTCAGCTTCTGCGCAATGTCGTCACGGATGAAGGTCAGCTGACTACCTCCATCGATGATGCCACGAAGTTGGGTACACGCGGTGTCAGATGACGCCCATAGTCTGAAGGTCTGCAAAAGAACCTCGGCACGTCCCCGTTGGTCCCTGTGCTGGGTGGTGGTCATTATGTTGGTCACGGTGTCGTTGCTACTTGTCGGACTTGGTCGCTTTGAGGGATCGCAGACAACGGAAGCGTGTCTGTTTCCACCATGTTTACAGACAACGTTAACACGACAGTCCTTGGACCGCCTTTCGTACACCGAAAGCAGCGCATATCCTTTGACAGTTTTTTAATCTTTTCGGCGATCGATAGTCCTGCATTGCAGTCCAGTGTGCTGTGGCCAGTTGATGCACAGAACACGCACTTTGGAGTTCCTTCGACGCATGCTTGGAGAACCGCTCCGGTAGGAATAAGTTTGTTTCTTGCCCCGTTAGTATGTTGGGCCCCTGAAGCCTTCTGACTGTATTGCAGTCCAGACCGTTCTAGGCTATCTAATTTCGCTCTGATGAAGTCGATGACCTTCGACAACTCATCTGTAGTCTCTCCGCCGCAGTCATCTTGAGCAACTGGCCTAGTAGACGTATCCCTGTGCTCTGCGGTCCCGTCGTCACTGGGGGTCCTCTTATATCGATGCATTCGGTGGTACTCAACCACCATCTCTGTAGGGATAGCTGAGAAAAGGATGTCGACCATCATCGACGAGTAACTACTTGTTACACTCCCAGCGCCTTGAGACCTCGCATGTTGGCTTGTAGATGGTCATACAAAGACCGTAGTCCATGTACGTCTCTCTGTGATTTCACAGCTGGTAAATCCCGTAGCCTCGCGAGATACTCCCGTTGTATAAGAGAGGTGTCTCCGAAACGCTGCGATAGTATCTCAATCGCGTCGTCGTAGGAAGACTCTGTTGATTGCAGTCCACGAAGGGAATCAGCTGCTCGTCCTTTCAACGACGCGTTTAGGTACTGGAACTTCTCTGTCTTATTCAGCTGCTGGTTTTCATGTACTGCCGTCTTGAACTGCACCCAAAATGGTCGCCATTCTGTGAGCTCACCGGCGAAGGTCATCAACTGCAACTTAGGTAGCGTGATCCCCGCTTGGACTTGTTGGTTGATCTGTGGCATACGCGGCGACACTGGCTCCGACTGAGAAGCCATGTGCCGTTCCAAAAGCTGAAAATCAGCCAGCCGTGTCCGTAGTTCCGCAGTCGCATTAGCAGTTTTCTCTTCATATCGGAATACTGCTTCGTACTCCGCGGGTAAATCCTCGTCCTTGATGAAGGGCTCGATTTCTGCGTTCACCGCTTGTAGTTCCTTGTAACTTTCTTCTATGCGAGCTAGAAGTCCATTCAAAGCGGTCTTACTGACACCGACGTCCTGCCGAAGATCCGTGACCTCGTTCACGAGCCGAGTAATCTGTGCACGCCGTGCTGCTCTTTTAGGCTTAAGCCGGTCCATGATCAGTCTTCGAAACGTTCAATATATTGTACAGCAGGCCAGTTCCCGGGTTTCGGCACCAGAAATATGTTGTGGAATATCCACTCCGAGAATAAAGGAACTGTACTTGCCACTTCAAATTCAGCGACCAGCTTCAACCATGTCCGGGTATACAGAGGTACAGCAAAACGTGTCAGCTCCTAACACGAGCACAAGGTGAAAAAAAAATATATAGAAAAAGTCCCCCAAAAGGCTCACACACACGCGCTTCTTACACGCGCTCTGAGTTGCTTCGTCTTACGATGCACACAAACAAAGCTGCAACATCCTCCCCCGCGCAAAATAGAGTTAGTCAATGTCTTGTCATTTCTAACGGGTACAATAGCTGCACAGGCCGTCGAGTTATAGTCCCATTGGGTAGCCTCACTGTACAAGAGCGTACATTGCCATCTCGACCAGGATGAACTTCGTTGACTCTAGCCAGCTTCCAGATATGTCGAGGTGTCTTATGGGCGTGAAGAAGGACAACGTCCCCTTCCGAAAGCTTTGGGAAGCACTCCGTTGCGTTTGTTTGATGAGCTGACCTGAGCTCGATGAGATACTCCTGCTTCCATCTTCTCCAAAACATATCTGCAATCTTCTGTTTGTGTCGCCATCTTCGGATGCTTGACTGGGCTGTCGAGGATTGAACTTCATGCGAAGGTTTCTCGGGTAGTGCCGTTAAGGTCCTGCCTATTAGTAGATGAGCTGGGGTCACCGCGGCAGGTTCGTCGGGAGTGGAATGAAGAAAGGTGAGAGGTCTGCAGTTAACAACTGCCTCTACTTCATGAGGAAGAGTTTGCATCTCTTCGAATGTGAGGCACTGTCTTCTCAGAATTCGCCGCAAGCAGCTCTTGACCGTCCGTATCAGCCGTTCCCACATTCCGCCCCACCATGCAGCCCGTTCGACGATGAACCTCCAGTTAATACGTCTTGCAGACATAAAGTCTTGTGATTCGGTGCTACGCATTATCTTCCGCAAGTCCCAAAAGGCTCACACACACACGCTTCTTACACGCGCTCGCAGTTGCTTCGTAGTCGTCTTACGATGCACACAAAGAAAGCTGGAACACCCCTCACAGCCACGGTTGCCTCGCGGTGCTAACGGTAAATTTAAAAAAAATGTTCAGGGTACGATGAACATATCTTAAAACAAATCTCTCCATAGAACACGAGTAAAGTGGGCTAACCACGTTGTATGCATGCGTAGAGGGAAGCCCACCTCTGGGAACAAGCTTTAGTTTGTAGCGGGCCGTGGACAATGACGAAGATGGCCACGCGCCTGAAGCACCTGCCTCAGTTCCACCGGCGCGGCCATGGAGATAGGCCACCGTCATCGCCTCTCCGTGGCATACCATCATCGCCGGTCGGGGCTCATGTAGAGGAACTCCACCTCCTCTACATTTGGTGACCCGAACAACGAACACCATGTTCGGAGCAATTCGGCTCTTTACTATCCCAAATTCCTGACGACGCCTTCGATGAGCACTACCACAGCGCCCTATACTTGGACCCACCGCCTGCAAAGCCCGCCGTTAACGTACCCGGCGCCTTTCCGTCTGCGGCCTCACCGTCCAGCACGGCCCGGCCCACCTCTGCAGCCGTGAAGCATTTCACCGTCCGGCTCACGACGACAGCATCACGTCTGCCCTTCTCCTAGCGACTGAATCGCCGACCGCTTACGTACCGCCCCCCTCCACGGTACCGGTCCAGACGACCATGCAACGCTCCGACCGCTCACTGGTCATACGATCCTCTAACCGACCATCGCTTGACGGATCCCTGGGACCGCCCTGCGCTGTGCGCGGACTCCGGCACACTCACTACCCGCCACTTCCTTTCCGCCTCTCGACGCTCTTTCGCAGCCGGCCGCGACAACAGAGCAAAGTGCTCGCCTGCCGGTTTCGGCAGTCGCGGCCGCCGACGCCACGGCCCGCATTAGCCGGCGTCTCGGCAGTTTTCACGGCAGTCCTCACGGGTGCGCAGCATCACTTCCTGGGACCCTATGAGCTCACGCTCCCGTGCCGGTTGCGGCACCCCAGGCGACGACTCTGACGCCCAACCATTCGCCCTTCATCTGCCTCGCTCATCGAGAGCTTCATGCAACGGGTATTCTGCTGTCCCGCGAATTCGTCCAGTAGTGCACGTCATCCACGGCCGCTGTCGCTCTCTCCCTCCGGTATGGACGTGATTCTTCCATCTTTCTTATCGCCGCTCCGCGTCTGAGGGGGGAGCACTGTAGCGGGCCGTGGACAATGACGAAGATGGCCACGCGCCTGAAGCACCTGCCTCAGTTCCACCGGCGCGGCCATGGAGATAGGCCACCGTCATCGCCTCTCCGTGGCATACCATCATCGCCGGTCGGGGCTCATGTAGAGGAAGACCATCGTCCTCTACAGGTTTTTGTGGTAGTGTGCCTCTGCACTTCAAGATCAAAATTTAGTTCAGTGTTTATCAAGCAGAATGGAGAGGAAAAAACATAAATAATGCTATAGAGTGAAGCGCGCTCATTCTTAAAAGCTGAAGAACGGATTTTGTCGCAGATAGTGTGCTTCAACAACAGAAAAAAAAAAAACAATGTTTCAATGCTTAATAAGCAGAATGAAAAAAAAACATCGTGATGCCAAGCAGTGAAACCCACTAGCTCCGCACGCGTTCGTACTGAAAAGCTGAGCAGGAAGACGCACATGATCGAGAAACATGGAGAGTTGATGCTCTGCAGGGAAGCTCGTTTTAGAGAAAAACGATTTCAATGTGGATTGAGCAGATCATCAAGAAACCCTGTAGAGCTGCATCTGCAAAGAAGCTTACGATCGTTTCATTTTAGCAGAATGGCGAAGCATAGTAATGCTATGCGGTGAAGCTCAAGATTGTTTCTCTCACTGACGCTCCAATGCTTATTAAACAAAGTGATCGAGTAGACACACAGTGGTTGGTGCTATGCAGTGAAACTCCGCACGTACTCAATATTAAAAAGAAGACTCAACCCAAGCTGAGTAGCAAGAAACACAATTTCAGATTGCCTTCAGAGCTCTCACGGAGGCATTCTGTGCAAACGTATCCAGCGTATATTTCACGCGACACACCTAGCACGCGTTCCTTCAAAACAGTACGCAAGAGCACTTTTAGACAGTAAGAAGCACCATTAGAAATATAAGATAAGGGTGATCACACAGATTCAAAATGAACGAAGTTCATCACATTATCAGCAAGTTCACCTCAGAATAAATGTGTCCACTTACAGTATCACAGTTACAAATATTACAGGTTTTACACCGCGCGTCACGCGACACGAGCACCATACAGCACGCAATATCTGAAACGCGTGGACAGCTCACACGATCTTAGTCCCCCCATATCCGCCTATATTGCAATTTTTCACCTGAGAGGCATGCACACACCGTTATCACGTAGCTATGCATACACACACAATACAATTTTGAATGCGTAACCTGCGTATGATCGCGACGCACGGGCTCAACATGCGCCGATATAGACACATCAAACTATCGCGCACCTTCCAGGTTTACAAATCTACATCACACCGCAAACGTAGCCAGCGTATATTTCACGCGACACACCTCCGCGTTCGCACGAGCACTACTGAACAGTATGAAGCACCATTAGAAATATAAATTTAGGATGATCACACAAAAACGCACTCAATCTTAAAAAGCAGACTCAACCCAAGCTGAGTATGAAGAAACACAGTTTCACATTGCTCTCCCGGAACGTTACATGCAAACATCGCCAGCGCACGCAACCCACCTCGCACGCACTACCACCTCGCATTATGAACAAGTTCATCTCGGGAAAAAAATGTGCTCACCTTCGCAGACGGGCACATAGATTCACGTGCACCATGCAGCAATATCTGAAATACGAATTTCCGACGGCGCGCGGGCAGCTTTAGCCTACCCATGTCCGCGTATATTGCGGTTTTAGACAGTGTGCGTTTAACATAAGAAATTAACTAAATCAAGCAGAATGATAGAGCACAGTGATGCTATGTGATAAGGCTCTCACTGACGCTCCAACGCTTATTAAACCATGCTATGCACTGAAGCTTCGCACGTACTCAATGTTAGAAAGAACACTCAACCCAAGCTGAGTATGAAGAAACACAACTTCACATTGCTCTCCCAGAACATTATGTGCAAACACAGCCAGCGCACGCAATCCACCTCGCACGCAGAGCACAACTGGAAGCACCATTAGAAACATAAATTTAGGATAATCACACAGCGTCGCATTATGAACAAGTACATCTCATCAAAAAAATGGGCTCACCTCATCACATCGGTATGACGCACGTAGATTCTTGTCGCGCGGCACGGCAGGGCAGGGCACTAACTTGGGCGCGTGGGCAGCTCACACGATTTTAGCCTGCCCGCGCACGGAGGCTCAACATGCGCTGACACACCAAAATGTCGCGCACCTTCCAGGCACCCGCATGCCGACAACTTACCGTGCCAGCCGCACAGAAAACTAGATAGCCGGAACACAGCCGCATAATATAACCCTCCGGTTGGGGCCATCTGTTTTATGTCAATGCTCGCTCGTTCCCGCAAGGTCGCAAGTCAGAGAAATTGGGTCACCTTGAAGATGTGTTCGAGCCATCTGTTTTATATCAAAACGCACTTCCTCCCGTCATGGCGGACCCTAGCGGAAAAAAATGTTGCGCATGTTTGAAGGTGATGTAAATAGGCTTTTTCTGAGAAACTGGGTCACCTTGTAAATCATGTTTCCCGAGGCCGCGCGTATTAAAACCGAAAGTAAACAGCGATCACACAACGCTATGCGAAGAAAAAAATATCCCTATGAGCCCACGTCACCACCTGCTCATTGCCGAAACAAGCTTTCTCTAACCAAAAACAAAGGGTTCGCTTATGCCGTTTCCAAGAAGCTCCAAATGTCCTTCGCGGCTAACGGGCACGCGCGCGGGCCGTTCCTGCGTGATTTGAGTTCCGTCCGACGGTCGACTGTGGGTCAAGCGCACGACGAGGAAGGTACGTCTCACTATATTGTCTTCAAGATGAGGAGGTAACAGTTCTCATTTTCACTTCATTCGGTGTGCGTAGAAACTGAGAAGTCATGTCACCAGTTTTCGAAAAGTCTGATAAACCCGGTGATGGGGACATTGTTCCGGAGAATGAAAGTCTGGACGTGTTGGACTTACGCCAGCTGGACGCCGTGCACGGGAGGCCGTGTACGCGGAACTCCTGATGGAAAACGATAAACGCGTAAAGGTGCTCAGGCGTTTTAAGCGATTCACAGATTAAGGGTTCCAAGAAATGCGTGAATTACCGGATCTGAAACTGGAGAAGAGACTCATGGATGGATCGCCCGAAATCATCTTTACTCAGTCGAAGAAAAAGTGACCAGCGAAAGTGCGCACGTGTCATATGTAAGCATCAGTAAAATAAATGTATTTCCTGTTTTAAGAGCAAAAAATGCCGTGCGGTGTGATTGATAAGGAAGCTATATAGATAAGACTCTAGCATGTATTTATTTGTTAAGAATACTTCTGGCATTAAAAATGTCATAGAAGGAGTGGCATACAAGGTAACAAGTAATACACTGAACAACTGAACAGTGAGATTACATAGTTCTAGCTGAATGTGAATAGGAAGGTTATTAAAAGATACTCCTTATTCATCACCTAAGAGAGTATAGTTTGTGTAGAGGTTACCACACTTTCTTAAAGCAATTTTATATCATATCCCAAACGTTCTGCGCAATCAAACAAGTGAGAGGATTATGGAAAGAAGAACACCGCTTCACACATCACGGCGCGTGCATGCTGCAGTACGATAGCTTGTTTCGGCTTGCTCAAACATGTTCTGGCACTTAGTACTGTGCGTTGTTGTGAGGCGTGGGACACGTCGCGATAAATGACGCGTATAATGGTGCTGATTTGTAAGAAAAAGAGATTCAAGGATTATCCTCCGACATTTGTTTCGACATCCTCTTCTTCATTGTTTACGCACAAACATCACGTAATCTCAATGAAGTCCTAAAGAGGTCGGAATACGAAGACATTATACCTGTAGATATCTCCTTCTGCTATGCGTGCCGGTCTATCGGTGGAATCAATGTTGTTGTTGTATGATTTACGAAGCGAGCGGTCGGCTTTTTTTTCTTCGAATAGCGTTGTGTGATCGCTGTTTACTTTCGGTTTTAATACGCGCGGCCTCGGAAAACATGATTTACGAGGTGACCCAGTTTCTCGGAGAAAGCCTATTTACATCACCTTGAAACATGCGCAATATTTTTTCCCGCTAGTGTTCGCCATGACGGGTGGATATGCGTTTTGATATAAAACAGATGGCTCGAACAAATCTTCGAGGTGACCCAATTTCTCGGACTTGCAACCTTGAACAACTTGCAAACGAGCGAGCATTGATATAAAACAGATGGCCCCAACCGGAGGGTTATATTATGCGCCTGTGTTCCGGCTATCTAGTTTTCTGTGCGGCTGGTACGGTAAGCTGTCGATATGCGGGTGCCTGGAAGGTGCGTGACATTTTGGTGTGTCAGCGCATGTTGAGCCTGTGTGCGCGGGCAGGCTAAAATCGTGTGATCTGTCCACGCGCCCGACGTTAGTGCCCTACCGTGCCGCGTCGCGCGACAAGAATCTACGTGCGTCATACCAATGTGATGAGGTGAGCCCATTTTTTTGATGAGACGAACTTGTTCATAATGCGACGCCGTGTGATTATCCTAAATTTAAGTTTCTAATTGTGCTTCCAGTTGTGCTCTGCGTGCGAGGTGGGTTGCGTTCGCTGGCTATGTTTGCACGTAATGTTCCGGGAGAGCAATGTGAAATTGTGTTTCTTCATACTCAGCTTGGGTTGAGTCTGCTTTTTAAGATTGAGTGCGTTTTTGTGCGAGCATCCTAAATTTATATTTCTAATGGTGCTTCATACTGTTCAGTAGTGCTCCTGCGAACGCGGAGGTGTGTCGCGTCAAATATACGAAGCGTTGCACGTACAATTACATGCATACGTAAAACACACAGTGCATACGTAAAATTGCAATTATTAAAATTTAAAATTGCAACGCGTTTCAGATATTGCGTGCTGTATGGTGCTCGTGTCGCGTGACGCGCGGTGAATCTATGTGGTGTAAAACCTGCAATATTTGTAACAGTGATACTGCTAAAGTGAACACATTCATTGTGAGGTGAACTTGTTTATAATGTGATGGACCTCGTTCATTTTGAATCTGTGTGATTACCCTTAACTTATATTTCTTATGGTGCTTCTTACCGTCTAATAGTGCTCTTGCGTACTGTTTTGAAGCGTGCTAGGTGTGTCGCGTGAAATATACGCTGGATACGTTTGCACAGTATGCCTCCGTGAGAGCTCTGAAGGCAATCTGAAATTGTGTTTCTTGCTACTCAGCTTGGGTTGCGGAGTTTCACTGCATAGCACCAATCACTATGTGTCTACTCGATCACTTTGTTTAATAAGCGTTCGAGCGTCAGTGAAAATCTTGAGCTTCACCGCATAGCATTCCTATGCTTCGCCATTCTCTTGATAAACATTTAATTAGTTTCTTGTGTTGAACTGCAACGCACACCGTCTAAAACAAAACGATCCTAAGCTTCCTTGCAGGTGCAGCTCTACAGGGTTTCTTGATGATCTGCTCAATCCACATTGAAATTGTTTTTCTCTAAAACGAGCTTCTCTGCACAGCATCAACACTCCATGTTTCTCGATCATGTGCGTCTTCCTGCTCAGTTTTTTAATACGAACGCGTGCGGAGCTAGTGGGTTTCACTGCTTGGCATCACGATGTTTTTTTGTTTTTTTTCATTCTGCTTATTAAACATTGAAACATTTTGTTTTGGTTTGCTGTTGTTGAAGCACACTATCTGCGACAAAATCCGTCCTTCAGCTTTTAAGAATGAACGCGCTTCACTCTATAGCATTAGTTATGTTTTTTCCTCTCCATTCTGCTTGACAAACACTGAACTAAATTTTGATCTTCAAGTGCAAAGGCACATTATCACAAAAACGAAAGCTTGTTCCCAGAGGTGGGCTTCCCCCTACGCATGCATACAACGTGGTTAAGCCCATTTTACTCGTGTTCTATGGAGAGATGGGTAGTGTGTGTTTTAAGTACCCTGAACATTTTTTAAAAATTTACCGTTAGCACCGCGAGGCAACCGTGGCTATGAGGGGCATGGATAGCATGAAGGAGGCTGACTTCAGATGGCGGCACCGAACATATTGATGTAAGCTGTTTTATTCATGTTTTGTAATGTTCTGCAGCAGATTTGGCTTCTAATGCTGGCTCTCTTGCTAGAAGTATGAACCAATAAGCAGTTGGATAGAAAGGAGTGACCAATGCGGTTACAATGGACATTATCAACACCCGCGTCGCGGCAGTCCATCTTTGCAAAGAGGGTATACAACCGGCGCCATCTATTGTACGTGTAGGGAACCTTCTTTGGCGCCGTCAGAGCATGTGAAAAAGTTTCATTGTGAACCAGTGAGCAGCTGGGGATAGATGTATGGGCCGATAGCAGTTGGAGCCCACCAGCCCTCGCTAAACCTATCTTATGGTAAAAGTTCCAATATCCCACAGTTAAACTTATGTTATCTCATGTAGGGATTAGAGGGAGTGACCAATAGCAGTCGGGTCTAGCGATCAGTGGAAGTGACCAATTGCAGTTCTAGCCTGTTAGGGATCTCTACACATAAGTGTCCCATGAGAGGCTTGTAGTCAGATGGGCCAATGAGCACTTGCAGATAGATGAGCCAGACGGCATCTACCGAGGGAGCTGAGTGCCCAACGAGCGCAAGAGATGACCGGAACTAACGATCTCTCTGATGCAGCTGAACCAACCCACAGCTGGACCAGGAGGCTGTGTCTTGTCTGAAGCGGCTGCCTGGTGCCGACAAATTGAGGCTAGCCAATCACTGTTCAGTAGGCTTATCGTGGACCAATCGGGGCCAGCCATCGGTAGGCTTCGGTGTGAAGGGCCAATCAGTAGGCTTAGCGTTGTTTGGCTTAGAAGTCAGTAGGCTTGGAATGGACCAATCAGCATGAAGTAGGCAGACCTAGTGAAAAGGTAAGTTTGGATATCTGAGATAAAGCTACAGTCCCAGTAAACCACGAATATCCTGGAGACGTCCAAAATGTGTCGCAGACGTCCAAGATGTTGAGATATCCTATGTACGTTCCAGGGATATTCGTGATTGGATCCAAACTATGTCGCAGATGTCACAACTGTAGCTATGTTTCATGGAAGTCACATGGACGTCCAGTCTGTCTCCTCAAAATATTTTAGTTGTTGGGGATATCCTGGGAATTCTGTGGCACTCTCAAATTTGACTTTCGAAGAACCTACTGAGTGTCTCAGACCAAGAGGAGTAAGAAACACAGGCGTTACCTTGTTGCAGAGTTAATACACCACGCGACTCCTCACATGACTGTTGTTTTTGTGCATACAATCGAATTATACTTAGACAGCTCACCCACCGTTTTGTTTCGGAGGCGAGCAGTACCCTCGAATTCGCGGAAGTTCGCGCGACAAGCAATATAACCAGCTCCGGTGGCGCAGCGGTAACGCGTGCGCTTGGAGACTGGGAGGTCCGCGGTTCGAATCCGCGGGCCGGCTGTGCCGTCTGGGGTTTTTCCTGGGTTTCCCTCAGATGTGTAATAGGCGTATGCCGGCACAGTTCCCCTGAAGTCGGCCCATGGACGCAGCTATCCTCCCCCCGAGCGGATTCCGCTCGGTCTTCCACTTCACCCCTTCCTCTCCTCCTCTCCACCACCTTTCCCTTCCCGAGAAACATGCCGCCTAATCAGGCAGGCAGACCTCTCGGGTTCCTCCCAACGACACTCCTCCTCCTCCTCCTCCAAGCAATATATAGTATTTGTTTTCTCTTGGAAAGGGAATGCTAGTACCTTTCGAAGCTTTTTGGACTGTGAGCTTTTCCATTTCTCTGTTTGCTTTATTTAAACCGCCGCGCTCTGCGTCCATTATGCGAAATACCAGAAATGGGCACAGAGGGGAAACAGGGAACGAAATAGTTATATGGTGGCCACTCTCTATAGTTACGGGTCCGTTAATGGTGCCGACCCCCCACACCACACCACACCACACCACCACCACCAAAACTCTCGCAAAATGTTTCAAAATATGTGTTCGTGCGCAGAGATCGCAATTGGTGGCGCCAATATCCTCTGAATGTCCGAATGTCCATTAGTTGGGTTAGTGGGACGTCCCGTGGATGTGAAAAAAGCGGGACAAATGGCCATCTACTGGACGTACAAAAGACGTCTATAGGCTCTGTGCGAACCTCCCTGGGATATCCGAATGTCACGCTCAGGATGTTACATGGACGTCGCTGCGATGTAGAGGGTTTACTGGGGTGGAGCTGGGAGAGTGATCAGTAGGCTTAGCATGGACCGGATTAGAAGTCTGGATCGGTAGGACCAATCAGCATGAAGTGGGCAGAAGATGCACGCCACGAGGTAAGTTTGGACGTATGAGATAGAGCCGCAGTGAAGCTGCTGCCTCACTAGTGCAGGCTATGTTCAGTAGGCCTAGAACGACGTCCAGGGCACTGGTGAAGGCTATGTTTAGCTGGCCAATCAGTGGGCTTAGAATGGGCCTATCGGTAGAGGCCAATAGAGGGCTTTGAATGGACCAATCAGTGGAGGCGGGTAATTAGGGGCGGAGCTCAGCGATCAGCCTCTACCAATCAGCGTGAAGTGGGTGTAGCCAAGTAATTAGCATAAAGAGGCGGAGCTATGGTGAACTAATCAGCAGGCATGGGCCAATCATCATGAAGTGGGCGAAGCCAAGTAATTAGCATAAAGGCGTGGAGCTACGATTGACCAATCCACGATCAGTAGGCTTAGCATGCGCCAATCACCGTGAAGTGGGCGGAGCCAAGCCAACTAATTAACATAAAGGAGTAGAACTACGATTGACCAATCAATGATCAGTGGGCTTGGCGTGAACCAATTAAGGTGAAGTGGGCGGAGCTATTGGCAGCCAATCAGATGGCTTTGGACTTGGTTTGTGTTGGATTACAAGTGGATTGTGTTGGCTTAGAACTGGATTTTGGCTTAAAATTTGATTAGAATACGCCATCTTGGATTAGAAAAAAGTGGTTATTATACAGTCTTTAAGTCTACTACTTGCATATCCCCTCTGCACACGCAAAAGAAAAAAAAAGGAAAGAAAGAAGGCACGGCATTGGTAGTCTTTAAGTGTGGTCCAGAACCCATACAAGCTGCTATAGGACGCGAAAGGGACATTCTTAGCCTGGAACGCGTCGGTGGTGTGTCGTGAGCCATTTTTAGTACATGTCTAAATAACATCTACAACTTTGGAGGTCTAGTAGACTTCCAAATTGAGATGTCTACTAAATGTATAACCCCGTACAGGTCTAGTAGACATCTAGACGCAGACATTTCACTAAAGATCTAACCCCGTAGAGGTCTAGTAGACGTCTACTTTTAGACTTAGCCCTAAGTCTCAACTTATCCCTGGGTTAGCCGTCTATTATCCCACCATGTGCTACATGGGTAATTACAACACAAAAACAGTCTGAGTTACCTCACACCACTGGCTACACTACGCAGTCTCTCTTTTCGGTATGCGATGAGCCATAAAAAAATCGTGAGACATCCTTATATCAATGCATTTTCTCCAAGATACCAGGCAGCATACAATATTGGGCCCATGTTGGCTGATCATTGGGGATATTGTTCCAATATGGAACCCGTTTCGCCAAGATTTCTCCCATATTGGCTCAAACTGAACAATATGGGCCCCATATTGCCCAGTTTGAGCCATTGTGGGAAAAAAACCTGGCAATATGGGCCCCATGTTCCCCGTGCACACCCCGTACTGACTATATTGACTGAAAACGCAGAAAATGGTACGCACCCGTGTTGCACAAGTGCCCAAGCAACACTGCAAGATTGGACGTTGAAGCGTGTGAAATGACCAATGCAATACGTCGTTGCATCCAACAACTTCCCGCAGATGAGACATTGTTCGAAACAGTCAACATACGTGGGAATCCAATTATAACATTCACTGGAACTCAACAACGCAACTTTGCGCTTGCTAGAAGCAGCTACCATCTTGCTTCGCGATACGAATGCCAATGGGTCGAACCGACTGAAAGCGTGGTCGTTTGAGCGAAATCACGCGTCCTAAAACTAATGCGCATACGCGACAGTCGGATCGGACGTTTCATACGGGATAGAATGTCGCGGGTTCCTCTAATGATAACGGAATGGCGACAGGTCAAGTAAAAAAAAAAAACAATGTGGGATACGAAGGGAAGGGTCTTCTGTAAAGCTAGGTGCTTTCAGTGTGAGCTGCTGAGGTGTATGTCGATCACCGTCACGAAAGTGTTCCGCTCCTTTGTACTCTCGGATCGGGTTGGAATTTTTTGGTGCATACACTATTGCGATCCCAATGGAGGCTCCTGAGGGATGTTTGTCATTGATAGTTCCGTCGGCTGCCTGGGTCCTTTAGGAAGACGGGCATAACACCTGTTCTTCGTTTTTTTGACGTTGTGGCGTTTATAATGTTATGCAGCGTGGATCAGTTAGACGGTATGCGGAAATGAAAAACAAAAAGCAGAGAGAAGCAACATCGGGGGTGAATATTACACCGGATAATGCTTTATTATTACACGGACTCCCCGTTGGCGTTATCACGAAAATGTTGGCGCAATATGGGCTTGCCAATATGAACAGCCCATATTCGTCCAATATGGAGCCTGGCTGCATTCCCCGTATTGGTCCCACATTGGCAGCCCATATTGGACCAATACTGGCGTGCTGCTTGGGATGGTGCTTCACCTTATTCTCGTCATAGGGTGCGGATTTTCTTGAATACTCGTTTTCTCGGAATGCCTCGCATAACCAACATCGTCTTCTCTGTGAGAGGAACGCCACGATTAGCCTACTCGATTAACACTTCTGGTATCTGTTAATCCTTATCGAACGCGTAACATTCATCATACATATTCGATATATCATTACTTGCACTTCCCCACTCCTACATGTAATGTGTGTAAATACTCTGGTAGCGTCAATAAATAAATAAGTCACTATGAAATTTTCTTGCACTCGACGGGCATGAGCTTAAGTTTGGAAGTGGAAAAGTTTCTTGCATCGCACTATCGCAGCTGAATGAAGCACTATTATCTCTTCGCCGCCATTTCGTCAAATAAGCCGGAAGCCTTTCAACTCAATCCTCAAGAATTTCCTCCCACCGGCGAACCTCCCCCAATTCAGCCACCTCAAACACAAAATATCAAAATGTCCAACTAGCCCCTCTTGCGAGCGAGCCCACCAGCACAAGACTCTCAAGCACTTCCGTACCCTCCTCGCACAGGTACGACATGGTTTTATGTTATCAGCATCCTTCGCCTCGTGGCGTGTCCCCGATTTCATTGTCTGCTACACCACATCTCGCATGTCTACATATAACGGACGTGTAGACACTGCGTGAACCTTTCTCTTCTGAAAAGTCCCACACCACTTTGCCTCCAGTCCCCCAGCGTGCCTTTTGTCTCTCAGCAGCCTCCCAAGTCGACAATTTCTTCGAGCTCTCGGCAACTAACATACTGCAACACGACACCACTATAAGATAGCATGGATAAGAAAAGCGGCAACACTTGCCCGCACCGGTCAACCCTACTGCATTATACTGCTTCAGAGCGCCACTGTTTTGGCTCGACAACGAAGCATGATGTCTTTACTCGTCTAGGCTTCGATGGACGAGGCCAATACGCCTTCATTAATCTTCAAAGATCGGTCTGACGCACTCGGCTGTCAGCGCCTGCGATCTGAAAGTGTGTCCATTGGTTGTTTTCGGCACTTCTACACTACTTCTCTACTACTTCTACACTACTTCTACGCTCGTTCGGCACTTCTTGTTTCCGCTCCCGATACCGTGGAAGTGCCGCTGAGGAGCCAGTTCGCCGATGAATGTCCCACCATCGTTGCCCTTGTCGTTGAGCGAATCTGTGCTCAAGCTCTCGAGGTTCCTTCGGAAGGCATACAGAGTGAAATGCGACGGTGCGTGTTAGCCATGGCTGACACGTTGCTCAATTCATCACCGCCGATTGAGATCCTCATCGGGACTGACTACTACTGGCAGTTTGGAACTGGGAATTCGCCCAAGCTTACAGAGGTCGTGCAAGCGATAGAGACAACGCTGGGATGGACGTTGCATGGGCCATACGCCGCTACCAACACTGTACGAACAGCTGCTTGCAGGAGTGTCATCGTGCTGCACGTAGGCCCAGTGTACCAGCAGGAGGTAAACAGCATGACGGACCGTATATGGAGTCTCGACACCATCGGTATCCGCAGCGACGAGACCGATGATCACGTTCACCACCCTGTTATCGAAGCTTTCGAAAGTTCAATCCTCTTTGACAAAGGATACGTAGTCGCATTGCCGTGGAAGCCTCAATCGTCAGTGGCCACTAACAAATGCACTGCGGAGCGCCGTCTGTCACAGGTGACGAAAAGGTTGATGCGAACCCCGGAAGCACTGCACCGATATGACAGCGCCATTCCAGAATATCTAACCTCAGGTTTGGCGTAAAATGTGACTAATGAAATGAACGAAAATGCATGTGTATTACATGCCACATCATGCTGTAATCAAAGAAGAAAGGGTGACAACGAAAATTAGGATAGTCTTCGACTCTTTTTCCCATGAAGATTCCGCCACATCACTCAATGAAAACTTGGAGCCCGGTCCTAACCTGAATCGGGGCCTGGGCGAATCGGCCGTTACAAAGGTTCTCGGTAAGCATTGGAATCAAGAAGCCGATGTCATATGCTTCTCCCTAAAAAGGATCACGAGAGCATAAAGGGTCCCACGACGAAACGACAGGTCTTGTTGTGCAAATTTACGATACCCTGGGATTCGTCCTGCTCTTCGATAACGGGAAGACCGCTACTACAGTGGATACAGAAAACAGGGCTCGAATGGGACGCGCCGTAACCTGCACATCTAAACGATGCTTGTTGAGCGGCGTATTCCGAGTTGTCGCTATGCAGGCTGCACAAATTAAACGGTACTACGGCGCAGGTATATCCTTGCAAGATAATGCCGAGTTGCATTTCTTTTTGGACCCCAGCCCCATGGCATGGAACATATGTGTATTTATGCAGTGCAACGGATCGCACACGCAAATTTTCACGGGACGGGCTAGAATCGCCTCCTAGAAAGAGATGACACTAGCTCGCCTGGAGCTCTTGGGAACCATTCTATCCCTCCCATTTATGCATCTACCTGCGAACGAACTTCAAGTTGAAGACAAATGATTACTTTCGGACCGATTCAATGATTACGTCCTACTGGATCAGAGGGTATCAACACTGTGGGTTGCCTTCATTCGAAACCGAGTTGCGAAATACGTCGGAACATAGGCAAAAAACAGTATAGTGGTATATAATAGGCAATATGTGCCTACACACGTAAATCTCTCAGATCTCTTAAGTAGGGGCATACCCCCAAGCAGTTCTTTGCTTCAGAGCTCTGGTGGAAAGGGCCGTCTTCGCTGCAAGACACTCCGGAAATCGCAAGCACCGTACAGCGAGTCACAGCATGGATTATGCGTTTCATAAACAGTGCCAGGCTACCGTCAAAGATGACAGGGCCACTAGCTGCTCAAGAAATTGCCGGTGCCGAAGACTAGCAGATTAGGTAAGTGCAGCACACGTGCTTGGACTCGAGGTCAGTTGCTTGAAACACCGCCAGCCGATGCATATGACCTCCAGGGTTCGGGAGCTGTCACCTTTCCTGGACGACGACAGTACATTAAGGGTCGACAAAGGAATGTGCCTAAGTAAACAATCCGCGTGCCACTCGTCTAATCACGGCTAAGTTAGACAACGCCGAACAGCTGATCTTTGCTGCACATCGCCAAGAGCTGCATAGTGATGTGCGGTACAGGCTTGTGCAGTTGGGAGGGACATTTGGGTTATTCGGTTTCAAGTAATGGGTCTTGATTTTCCTGGACCAATCACCATAAAACAACGCAAGAAGTCCTACGCAAAGGCATACATCACCTTGTTCACGTGCGGTGTAACGCGAGCAGTACATGTTGAAATGTGTGAGTATATGTCTGCTGCTACGTTTTTGCAGGCATTCTGCAGATTCTCAGCACACAGGGGACTCTGCCACACCGAGTACAGCGACAACGCAAAGTCGTTTAAGCGCGTGTGTAAGGAATTTCGTGATATATTCCGATCCGTGAGATTCGAGGCCAATCATCTTCGTTTCCAGCGAAGCAGCTGAGTCTATTACCGTTACGCCAGCAGATATGATAACCGGCAGACGTTCGACAGCATAATCCAATTCGTTGGCATCTATGCCAACATGGACATCTATGGACATTCTTATCTATGGACATTCTTCATGACACTGCCGTATTGGTAGAGCTCTTGACACGCTCGTGGAATTGACGCAGATAACATCTTCGGGTGCTATAGATCCGATGGCGCAAGGAATGCCTGGCAGAGCTGCGCTCAGTGTATCATTCACAGCGCCTCAGAGGGTCGGATATCAAGCCTGGTGACGTCGTGCTCATTGAAGATCCCAACCAGAGCAAGCTCTAGTGGAATCTGGGGGTCATTGAAAGGGTAGTTCACATGGGAAGATTCGATCTTGCATTCTGAGAACGTACAGCAAGGCTCTGCTCAGAAGACCGTTTTAGCGTCTGTACAAGCTCGAGTCCGGGACAGCGTAACTACCATCGAATTACGCAACAATAGACTCATTGACGTTTGGCGGCAAACTGATGAATGGCCTAGGGTGATGACAGTCATCGCTCGCGTCACCATTCTTGGTCACTACCGCGCGAATATAGCTCATTCATTCTTTCACTTGCTCTTGGTGAATAAACGTCGTGTCTTCATCCCTGATCGCTGTCCTGTCTTCCACACATTGCAGGACACACTTTATTCCAAACGAAGTTGAGGTGCACCATCACCGTCTGTATCGCGATAGACTGCACAGACAGCGTGTCAGCACGAGAAAGAGAGCTGCTCTTAGCTTTATTTGGCTCTTTTAAGCACAAGTGGGCGGGTCTGCCTACCAAAGTTATCAGGCGAACCCGATACATCTCCCGTTTTTTTTCTTTCACAGCAACATTTAAACAGTATCAACAACAGTATTAAGAACAGTCACGAGTCAAACAGTATCAAAATGCCAACTCAAATTATGCGGCGGCATGTGTCCGTGCGGTATACGGCGGTATGTGTCCTTGCTCACCAAGGCCGATAACATAGATACTGTGTGATGTAGGATGTGGGAAGATGACGAAGAGCATGTAATCTAGGATGTGTGAGGACGAGGAAGAAGGAAATAAAAAGGTTATTCGTACTTGACCGCAACTGGGTGTGGTTGTCTGAGGCTCCGTTCCTACACTGTAACGCCAGAGCCGTTACAACTTGGCGCCCGAACTCTCATCGCTTGATGCGCGCCCTGGCACCTGCTCTTCACCCTCCGCTCTCAACCGATCGTCCTAAGCCTACGTCAAATATGGCGGACCGTTCTTCTATGGAACGTTCATCGCGAACTTCGACGAGATAGACGACGTCGGTAAAGCTGCGGCGTTCAAGCCTGCGGTTAATGAGCTGGATGGCTTGAGGAACCAAGTCGGCGACTTACAAGTACAGCTCACCGCCTTGAAAGAATCGTTGGGACGGGAGGGATCTACTCAACCGAGCATCCAAGTGAATACCCCAGAATACGACCTTGTAGGCGGTCTACTTGCACCAGTTATCCAGCGACTGGACCGTTTGGAAGTCTGCTCCTCGCAGTCTTCGCGAGCATCATCACCCGTTGATATTTCACATGCGCCAGATGACGGTGGTTCGATCGCGCTGAAAGGAAAACGGAAGCGCAAGAAAACAAAGAACCACGCCACGTCCGCGCATCCGCGGAAAGAAGCGTCAATACCTTTCTCTAAGCGGAATATATATCGTCTGTTGCCGCCAACGCAGTTCCTCTGCTGGGAAGCGATGTTGTTGCCTGGATCCACCAGACATACTTCTGGTTCCGGTCCTACAACGTCCATCCTGATGTCGCGATTCCGCTCCTAGTATCAAAGCTTCCATCGAAGGACTTCGCGTGGATCAGGTACCATGTCAACATGTCCAAGATAACTTCATGGGATAACATGAAAAGAGCGTTCCGCAAGCGCTATGGACTAAGTGACAAATTACACTCGAAGCAGATGATGCTTGCCGCGGCGCAGTCCACCGGGGAGAGCTGCACTGATTTTGCGTTTCGTAAATTGGAGCTCGTGGACGAGTGCAGATATCCCACAACTCAGAGACCAGCGCGACTCCATCGTCGTGTCTCTGCTCCCAAGTGTGAAGAGGCACTATATACTTCCCTGGATAACCTCCTGGAGTCATTCCTCCGATTCGATAGACTTGTTGCTTCTCACTCCTCCAACGATCAGGACAAAGCAAAGAGGCAAACCCGGGAGAAGTCGGACGCTGTGTACCACGTGTCACAGTCTTGTGCCCGACAGGATTCGACTGCACAGTCATCCAGTGGTCGCCCTCATGTCCTAGCGAGCCCCGCAACAAAACGTCAGCAGTGGAGTCCACCTGCGAAGCCTGTCCAGTCACCGGCGACTCACATGCGTCACACTCGCCGCTCCAACCAATCCAAGACATCTAGCAAGGAGAAAAACCACCCTGAAGTTCAGCAACTCTGCCTAAACTGCAGAGATACAGGGCATTTCGCTTCACGCTGTCCTGTACCGCTGACAAAGGAGTTTTTAGACTGGCAAGAAAGGTTCCTGGCGGGCAGACCGTCGCAGCCATCGGGAAACGGCTAACTGATGCCTCCGACACCTACGCGGAGGGATCAGCAGTAAACAAAGTGCACTGCACTACACACGCAGGTGCGGCTAAACTCCTTCCGGTCGAGCTGAATGGATGCCCTCATCTTGCGCTTCTGGACTCTGGTTCCTCACGGTCATTGATGAACGACAGCATAAGCGAGGAGCTCGGACTTCACGTCTCGCCTTCATCGGTTAGTCTGCAAGGGGCCAACCGCCAACCCCTCATCGTGCATAGACAAGTGACGGTCCAGGTACCAGCTGACAACCAGACGTGTTTGCATCCATTCCTCGTTGTGCCTCACCTAGAAGCAGACAAAGTGCTCCTAGGGAATGATTTCTTGGAAACATCCCAAGCTGTCATTGACTGGGGCAGAAACAGCTTCTACGTCACCAACAGGAAGGTCACACAGAGGGTCCAGCTACCCAAACAGATTGTTGTACCACCCAGGTGTCGCAAGGCAGTCAAGGTAAGGGTCGCATGTTATGAAGGTTCCATCATTATTGCTGGCACCAACCTGCTGTCACAGCGCTACGGCCTGACTGCTGAACCCATGCTGGTTGAGGCAGAGAAATGTTTTTGCATCATATTAGTCAACCCTTCGTTCGAGCCGGTGGTGGTCCCAGCCCAGGCGACTGTAGCGGTTGCTGAAGAAGTGCACGGTACAGAAGCCGTGAGCCTCACCGAGTCAAAATTGGAACAAGTCCTACAGTGCTCGAGTGTTCTGGATAGTGGCTGCAACCAGTTCTGCCCTCCTGCTCAGGTTCCTTCTTCTGGCCACCGAAAGCTCGATGTAGGTGATATCTCTGTTAAAATTGGCGAAGACCTAACCCACGTGCAGCAAGAAGCAGCCAAACGCTTTCTCACAGAGCACCTGTCGTCCTTCGCAAAAAGTTCAACCGACGTTGGACACTGCCGTGTCCAAACCCACGATGTTCCGACGAAGGACAACCTCCAATAGCACAGCGCTCGCGGCGACTGTCTCCAGCGCAACGGGACCTCGTGAAGGCTATGATCAAGGACCTCCTTGATGGTGGACTAGTACGTCCCTCACGTAGCGCATGGGCATCGCCACTGGTGCTTGTCAGGAAGAAGGACGGCACAACGCGCATGTGCGTGGACTACCGGAAACTAAATGCAGTGACGGAGGACTGCATGTACCCTTTTCCCCTAAATAAAAAGGTTATTCGTACTTGACCGCAACTGGGTGTGGTTGTCTGAGGCTCCGTTCCTACACTGTAACGCCAAAGCCGTTACATACTGCGTGAACTTCTACGTCATCTTCGTTACAAATAGAAAATTTGTTCTCCTGCGGTGCCCTGGACAATGTGTCTGCAAGAACTAACTCCTTTCCCGTTACATACTTCAGTTAGATGATAGACAGATAAGATAGATAATTTATTTCACACTCAAAGTGTTGGAAATCAGGGCAAAAAAGCCATGTGGCTTGACTAGGGCCTGACTCCCTTACATTACATTCAATACTTCATATAAACCAACAAAGAATCAAAAATCCGTGCAGTCTTAATAACAAAAATACAACGTGCAACCAGAAAAAAATATATACAATAAAGAGCTGTTTCATATTATAATCTGACAAAGCAAATATATGAATATCAATAGAAGCCAACATATTTAACAGGATAGGAATCTGATAAGTGATTGATTGATTACCATAATTTGTTCTACTAAACGGCAGGCGAAAGTTTTGGGCAGTCCTTAGTGGATACGTAGATCTGTACTGATTCATGAAATAATGCTTAAGTGTTGATTGTTTGTCCTTGTCATCGTTTTGTAGAACTGTAATACGCGATATTTGTACAAAGAATTTAGTTTTAAAATCTCATACTTATGAAAAAGGAACTCTGCATGATCAGTGTAGGACAGACCAGCAACTATACGCAAGACTCTTTTTTGAATCATATTAATCTGATTTTCATTCGACGTTGTGGTCGTTCCCCAGATCAGTATGCAATAGGAAAGTAAGGAGTAAAAAAGACTGTTATAGAGCAAGAGTTTAAGACCTACTGGAAGAAGGCACCTGCACTTGTTTATCATACCAGATACTTTGCAAAGTCTACCACGAATATATTGCACATGCCCATCCCACGATAAGTTGTATGAAAACACTACGCCGAGAGTCTTCACGTCATTTACACATTGAATTTTTATATCTCCGTACCATAGTGGTAGATTCAGGGTTACCTGCTTATTTTTAGGTCTAAATATCACCGCTTTTGTTTTAGAGACATTTATGTGTAAACAATTTCGATTCGCAAAATTTCTTACTTAAAGGGACTATGAAATTTCCCGAACCCCCATACTTTTTTTCGATGGAAACTGTTCTTCCCGCAGAGAAACTAATATGCCACAAATTTTTCCGGACGAAATCGCTCCAATCTGCGAGGAGCGCGCGCTGGAAATGTCTCTTCCGCGTTCCTCCTCTCCCGCGCATATTTCCCTGCCGATGGTGTAACTGTACGGACCGCTCTTCGGTTCCCCGTTACGTCACCGGTGTTGCACAATGGCAAGTAATGCCGCGAGCTCGCGCTGTGGCTGCCGCCACTGCCGAAATCTGCCGATCGCGCGAAAGCTGCTGTCATGGAGATTTCCACTCCCGATGAACGCATACGCGGGATCCTACGGCTCATGCTCCTGGCGGGATTCCTCGGCTCGGCAACACGTCACGATGACGTGTTGCTGAGCCGGCCGTGGTCGCGTCAAGTTACCCGTTGTGTCTCCGCTCGGCAGCTCGTCACGGCGCGGCGCCAGTTGTCCTCCCTTCGCCGCTCCGTTTAAATTCGCTCCCGAGAAATCCGCTCGCGCGACGAAAGTAAAATTTCGGTTCTAGACTCAGAAAAATGTCTTCTTTCGAACGAAACGAAGAAAAAAATCGTTTCCTAGTCCCTTTAAATAGATTACTTAGATATTAAACTGGTCTCATCGGATAATGAAACAAATATTGTAGTGTCGTCTGCATAAATAAAAAAGCGTGCATCGGCATCTATGTTTATGATATCGTTTATATAAAAATGAATAATAAAGGACCTAATATACTGCCTTAAGGAACTCCTACTTTTATAGGGAGCTCGGAAGATGTACCTACTTTCAACGAGACAAATTGTTCTACTACTTAGGTAGGAATCAATAAGGTTTAACGCCAAACCTCTAATACCATAGGAAAAGAGCTTCGACAACAATGTTTTATGATCAATACAGTCGAAAGCTTTGCTGAAGTCTAGAAAAACACCCAGGGTGAGTAAACGATCTTCAAAGATTTTCAAGGTATGCTCTTTCTGATACAGAAGTGCAAGCTCCGTTGACCTTCCCTTCTGAAAACCGAATTGCTGGGAAGCAATAAGGCCGAAATTTTCAGTGAAATTTGAAAGACGGGTGTGAATTATTCTTTCTAGGACCTTAGAGAAGATAGGAAGTACTGAAATGGGTCTGTAGTTTTTTAACTTCGGAAACACGCCTGTACTTACAAATTAATGATAAAGGGTAAGCGAGATAAGCACTAGCGTATTTAACAGGACGTGCCTGCATGTTATAGGCGTCTATACTCTTTGAAGGTTTTAGTTGCACAAGTATAGACCGCACTTCGGAAGCATCTGTCGGGCAAAAAAATATAGTATTATCATTAAAAGTGATATTTTGTGAAGAGCATATTCCTCCAGCGTGCACTCCAATATTTACAAAGTGTTTGTTAAAGACGTCAGCAAGCTTATCAGAAATAACTTCTCCATCAACAAGAAGATTATTAATTTCATTGCAGTTTCCTGTGCTGCCTAGTATAGACTTCAGGCGTTTCCATATCATCTCAGAGTTTTTGCACTGTAAATCGTCAAATAGTTTCTGGTAATAATTTTGTTTTGTCTGCCTTAGTTCATTATTTACAAAGTTTCGAAATTTCTTATATTTTGCTAACTTAGTTAAATTCTTGGTTTTTAAGAAATCATTGTATAGTGCATACTTCTTCCGGATAAGTGACAGTAATTCATGAGTGACCCAAGGTTTCTTTGCACGTTTAGCCTTTCGCATATTTCTAGAAGGAAAACAGTTATCATAAATTTGTTTCACAAGTGAAAAGAAAGCATTATAAGCAGCATTAACATCTTGATAGACATTCAAAAATTCCCAATCTTCAGCACCTAAACATTCGCAGAACATGTCTAACGTAGCCGAACTAACGTCTTGGAATGTAATTGTGCTTCGCATAATTTCTTTGGGTGTTTTGTAAACACCGGCTACTATTGGTTGATGGTCACTTATATCGCTCGCAATACAACCGGAAATAATTTTATGTTCATCGGAATTGTGTGATAAATACATCAAGTAGTGTGCTGGTAGAGTCAGTAATGCGAGTTGGAGTTTGAATTTGATTTGAAAATCCATAGGAATTGAGCAAGGCAATCAAATCATATCTATTGCATGACTATCATATCTATGCCAATATTAATGTCACCACTTAGGAACAAACGACATTTATTTTCACATGCATATGAAAAAAGTAACTCAAGCTGTTCGAGGAACGTTGGGACACTACCTTGCGGACGGCGATAAACAACGGCAAGTATTTCGTTTTTGTGCTTCACACATTGTATTTCACAGTCTGAATTGGATATACAGAATTCACGCAGCAAGTTGAAGGAATTTGAGCGAACCAGCATAGCAACCCCACCGCCAGTGGAGCTTTGGCGGTTTAAAACAAAATGATTATAGTTAGGAAAAAGGAAAAAGTCATGATCGAATTTGTACCATGTCTCTGTGATCATAAGATCATCTATATCTACAGACAGAACGTCAAGCAATAGGGATAAACTATCATGTTTGGCTCTCATCGATCTGGCATTTAAATGAAGGAACACGTATGATGGCACAACATCATTGAACAAAGAGCTTTTTACCTCAGTGCAGGTACAAGGTGTGCAGTTTGCATGTCTAGGTGATAGGCGTAACAGTTTAAAGGGACTATGAAACGATTTTTTTCTTCGTTTCGTTCGAAAGAAGACATTTTTCTGAGTCTAGAACCGAAATTTTACTTTCGTCGCGCGAGCGGATTTCTCGGGAGCGAATTTAAACGGAGCGGCGAAGGGAGGACAGCTAGCGCCGCGCCGTGGCGAGCTGCCGAGCGGAGACACAACGGGCAACTTGACGCGACCACGGCCGGCTCAGCAACACGTCATCGTGACGTGTTGCCGAGCCGAGGAATCCCGCCAGGAGCATGCGCCGTATGCGTTCATCGGGAGTGGAAATCTCCATGACAGCAGCTTTCGCGTGATCGGCTGATTTCGGCAGTGGCGGCAGCCACAGCGCGAGCTCGCGGCATTACTTGCCATTGTGCAACACCGGTGACGTAACGGAGAACCGAAGTGCGGTCCGTACAGTTACACCATCGGCAGGGAAATATGCGCGGGAGAGGGGGAACGCGGAAGAGACATTTCCAGCGCGCGCTCCTCGCAGAGTGGAGCGATTTCGTCCGGAAAAATTTGTGGCATATTAGTTTCTCTGCGGGAAGGACAGTTTCCATCGAAAAAAAGTATGGGGGTTCGGGAAATTTCATAGTCCCTTTAAGCAACATTGTCGTGATCAGCAACATGGCTGATGCGAAATGGTTTATCTGACACTTTTTTTTATCATGAACACTGTTCCCTGCTTGTGCCAAACGAAATTAAAGTGAAGTTGTCTGCCCAGCATTCTAGCTTTGTAGAAAAGATCCCTATTTGTCGTGGTTAGGTTTTCGTTTACGTACACGTTCTCACAGTTGATTTTCCTTCATCGAAGTTTCCCTCTATTCGCGAGCCATTGTTCACAAATAGTTCGATTTGTGTTCGATAGGTGGAATTCTGTCAGGTTTAGAAGGCAGTCTATGTATTGCTTCGATGACACTGATGTCTGGTTTTGGTACCTCAAGGGCGGCAACAACCTCGGAGAGTTTGTCCAGCAGATTTTCTTTCTCAGTATAACAAATACCGTGTATCTCCAGGTTGTTCCTTCTGTTATACTGCTCTAGGCGGTTTAATTCCTGCTTGATAGCATCTACAGCATCAGTGCGAACTGTGTTGCTCTCTATCTTATCTATTCTTTTCCGCAGGTCGCCGATTTCTTGTTTCTGGGAGCTAAGATCAGCAAGTAACGTGTCATATTTGTCAGATATCATCTGTAGTGACGTTTCCATCTGTATGAGGGTATCGCTCATGGAATTCACCCTGTCTTTTACAGGTTCTTTTACAGTTCATAGTCATATCTCATGAGTCTGATGAAAAACCGTTGCAATCTTGGTTGAATGTCTCCTATGTTTTTCTTTGCGATGGCCAATAATGGCTTATGGTCGGTTTCAATAATTATCTTTCAGCCGTAAATGATATCGTGGAACCTCTCCCAGCCAAGACGATTCCCAAAGATTCCTTTTCGATTTGGGAATATCGAGTCTCCCGATCAGTCAAAACCCGCGAAGCGTACGCCACAGGGCGCCATTCGTTACAGTGTTTCTGAAGTAGTGCAGCTCCCAGGTCATATTGCGACGCATCTGTGCAGAGCTTTGCTTCCAACCTTGAGTCGTAAAATGCCAGGACCGGTGCATGCTGCCAAGGTTTGCTTGAGACAATGCCACTCCTTGTCATGAATGGGCATCTACTCGAACGCACCTTCACGCTTGAGAAGATCCCGAAGAGGAGTTGTTTTCGTAGACAACTCGGGGATGTATATGCTATAGTACGTGGCAAGTCCGAGAAAACGTTGAACCGCTTCTTTTGTCGTCGGCTGTGGCATCTGCAAGAGTCCATCGACCATTTTTGGATTAGGTTGCACACCATGCTTTAAGATCTTAGCCGCTAAGAACGTAATTTATTGCACTCCAAAGACGCACTTTTCTGCGTTCAGTGTCAGTCCTTCCCGTTGCGCAGCCTCTAGCGCATGCCGTAAGCGTACATCATGTTCTTCTCGTGTCCCCCCCCCCCCAGATAAGGACGTCATCAATGTAAACTCTCACTCCGGGAAGTCCATCGAAGACTTGAGCCATTGCTTTTTGAAATACTTCGGGCGCCGAAGCGATGCCAAATGGAAGTCTTTTATTGCGGTACCGTCCGAACGGTGTTCCAAATGTACAGATGCGGGAGGTGTTCTCATCGAGCGGAATCTCACGGAAGCCCGACTGGGCGTCCAGTCTGGAGAAAAAAGTTGCATCAGCTAACTCCGCTTCAATTTCTTCCCTTCGTGGCAATGTAAAATGTTCCCCTTTGAGGCTTTCGTTGACATGCCTTGGATCCATGCAGACACGTAATTTCCCGTTCTTTTTCCTGACAAGTACTAGCGGACTTACCCGGTCAGACGGTTCGTCCACTTTTGTTATAATCCCCGCGGATTCCATCCGTTCCAGCTCTTGCTTCAGAGAATCTTTCAGCATGTGTGTCACTCGCCTAGCTGCTTGAACAACGGGGGTTGAGTCTTCCTTCAAGACCATTCTGTACTTTTTCTTTATGCAGCCGATACCCTCGAAGAGTTTAGAGAATTCAGCCGCGACTGGGTGATCGCATATTTTCTTGCTTGTCACCATTTCCACGTCATTGACGAGGCCAAACTGTCTGGATGCTCTGAGCCCTAGATAACGCGACGAGTTTTCTTCACAATGAAGTATTGCAGAACGGCTTCTTTCTCGTTTATCGTGGTGCGTAGTTTTGCCGTGCCTACGTGAGCGATAGTCCCTCCGCTGTAGTTACGGAGAATCGTTGGAGTGGGTTCTGTATCAGCGCTACCTGCTATCTTCCGGAACAGTGACAAGGGCGAAAGATTAGCCTGCGAACCCGTATCGACCTTCATTCTTATCTCTTTGCCGGCAACGGATGCTGTTATTAGAGAGTTTTAGCAGACGGGCTCCGGTAAATTCCGATCCCCAATTGATTACGGTCGGGAAGAACCGATCGTATCCGGCAAGGGTACGCAGAAAAGCGTTTTAGCAGACCGGAATCCACCGTATGTGAAGCAGGTATCACACGTTGTCGATGGCAGTGGGAATGTCAGTAAGAAAGCCAGGCACTATGAGTTTTGGTTTGATATCGTTTTTCGACATTGGAGTAAAAAAACGGACAGGGCACGATGATTATCATCACATATCGGTGTGGAGCAGGAAAGGTACACATCTTCCTTGCACAGGAAAGGAAAGACAGCCATGTGTGGCTGCCATACGCTCGGAAATGGACCGCGTCACTCAGTTTCGTTTTCATCCGGCACGCAAACCGTATGAAACGCAAAAAGGAGAAATGAATGTATAATTAATGGCAGCTGAATGGCTTATCTTGTGAACAAAAAAAAATTAATACTCCGGTAGTAAAATGCCTTTCAGAAGCTCTCGCTGCTTCCCAAATTTTGTTTCGGCTCACCCGATTCTCCTGTGTCGTCTGCTTCGTCGTCTGCTCTACCCCGTTCCTTCCTGAGAACGTGTAACCGGCGTTTTTTATTTTTGTACGTCGCAGTAATGGCACGGTGGAGTGTTTTAGAAGACCCTATAACGGCATCTTTCCTGACATGGAACCAGCTGCAAAGCTTAATACTTTTTGACGACTTTGCGCAGCGGGACAACCCACGGCCCAGGGCGGCGTTCGGCCGTCTCGATTTAAGTCAAATGAACGATGACGACATCCTTCAGCAATTCCGATTCGCCCGCAGTGATATTTCACGTCTTAGGTCAGCACTTCGGATCCCTGATGTACTAAGGACAAAGCAGCGCGTAGACATATGCGGCGACGAAGCCCTGTGCATTGCCCTGAGGCGACTGGCTTACCCAGTGCGGCATGGAACGGCTGTTTGGACGGCACTCGTCGACACTTTCTCTGGTCGCCACAGAGGTTACCCGCACCATATCGAACAATTTTGATCACCTTCTTTTGAATCTAGCCTCTCACAACTGGCTCACGACTGAACGCCTTCACGAATTCGCTACGGTAAGTAACAATGTTTCAAGGCTTACACAGAGAACGATGTACAGGGTGCGTCATTAAAGAATTTATCTGATCTTCTAGCCGCCGCGACCCAAGCGGCACAATGTACTGAAAGTCGAGTGCAATAGGGGTGGATGGGTAGGTGGAAGGCCTTGAACAGACGCCTGCAACTAAAGAACATTGATAAGACACATAGCGTCCACCCCTATTGCACTCGACTTTCAGTACATTATGCTGCTTGGGGAGCTGTTTCGTCTGCTGTTCCTTGTCTCGCGTTTAAGAGTGAGGGTAAAACGTGCTGCAGAAAGCGTGACATGTCCGCTAACCAGCAAAATAAAGAGAAAAAAACGATCTTTGGGATGTTCGTTCTAGATCCTTCCAGGGCCGATTTCTTTATCTTTTTTTTTTAACGGCAACGGCATCAGAGCACGAAAAGCTACCAGTGTTGCCATTAAAGTGACGCTCTGCGTTTTACAATTAATAAGGTAATTATCGAAAATTAAGATGACGTCCCAAGTGGCCACTTGTTCAACCCAAGGATGGCCCCCTCATCTTACATTACATCACCATTTATTTTAATTGAGAAAAATTAGTGTATATATATTTTAAAATTGTGGTCATTTTCTAATGACACACCCTGTACAGTAACAACAGTGTCAGCATAGGAATTTTAATTTTGTGTTTGAATCTGGCGATGTGAAATCTAATGTGGCTTTATTCTGTGGTGGTGTTCGAGCTTCAGACTTGAGGACACGCAGTGTACTCTGAGCACATCCCATTCGCTGATAGTTCAACAGTTATTGTTGTTCATCGCCTTGTATGATTGCTACTTAGAATTGAAAATGGGGACTTTCATTCCACAGGCCGTTGAAAGGAAGGGTGCACCAATCCAGAATTGCTGGGGTTTTATCGACGGCACTGCTCGTCCAATCTGTCGCCCATCAGAAGAGCAAGGAACATACTTTTCCGGACACAAACGACATCACTGTCTGAAATATCAGGCAATAATGTGTCCAAACGGCATCATCTGCCATCTTCACGGCCCTCATGAAGGGCACAGACATGATGCAGGTATGTCATTCGTTGAATGCAATTTACTACAGCAACAAGGACAGATTCCATATATAACTGAATCATGCATATGCCAAAACAGGTATCCTGCGAGATAGTGGGCTCTATGACCAGCTGGAGGAATTCATGGGGACGCGGAACTTTGCCATATACGGAGACCCAGCTTACCCCCTGCGGCCACTGCTCATGCGCCCGCACTGTGGAGCCCGTCTGACTGAGCGGCAGCAATAGTTCAATTAAAGCATGAGCACCGTACGTCAGGCAGTAGAGTGGGGGTTTGGAAAAGTCATATCTCTGTTTGCTTTCCTAGACTACAAAAAAAATCAGAAACTGCTACTGCAGGATGTAGGTGCAATGTATAAGGCGGGGGTGCTGCTTACAAACTGCCATACCTGCCTTTATGGGAGCCAGGTATCGCAATTTTTCGATGTCGAGGCACCAGTCCTGGAACGCTATTTGACACACTCAAATGACACACCACATTAACTACAATACGTTTGTTTTGCTACATTTTGTTTTCATTATTGACTATTTTCTTACACAGCGTGGGACAAAGGTTTGCAGAACACGGCAGTCGCATATTTCTTTGTCAGTGTCCCCCTGGTAGCGCACAGGAGCACACGAAATTACAAACAGGTGACCGCAACTGACAAACCTGCTTTTAATTTGGTTCACTCGTGGTCGCTACCATGGAGACGCTGTGATAAAGGAATACGAGAGTACCATGTTCCGTAAACTTTTGTCCTAAAATGTAAAATTCCTTTTACACAAACGTTATGTGCCTAGCAACCAAATAAATAGGCTTCAAACCGACTGCAGTCTTCGTTCATAAATTGCTACAATAGTACCTCATGGGGGCCCTCACAAATAATACAGGGTGTACAAAATGAGGCTCTTACAATTTGTTTTCAAGAAGGGGTAAGGAGCACAAAAAATCACTTTTTGCATGGTGTTATACTGCATGGCAGACACAAAGTGATTACGACAATGATCATTACTTGACCTATATGCAAAATGGAGACCACATCTACTAATTATCAATTGTTTTAAATATTGTTGAAGTTCTATTTTTAATGCCCTGTATAGCAATTGCATGTAGCATGTACTTATGCACTAATGCTGAAACAAAGTAAAGCAGTCAATCATACGATCAGCTTTAATCTCACTTTATTTCAAATGGTTGTTTTACATACTTATAGGCACAGGGTGTCTTTTGTTTTTCAATACAGCTGTTTCTTTAAAAACATTGTCTCACCAGCAAATTCTAATTAATTGGTCATCGAACAGTGATACACATAAAAAGCTTCCACCAGACAGGGCGCTTCACGAAAAACGAGCCAAACTTGAAAAAGAAATTGGTACGTTGCACTTAGAGCACATTTAGTGCGTAATGTTAGTAAGGATTCTGATATACTCAGTGTATTTCGCGTTTCATCATAACACAATTCATTAACTGAAATTAATCAACGATATTTTAACTGTGGGGGCTGGAGCAAAACAGTCAACGAGGGTGTTGTACAGGGGGCGAAGGGTCTTGAATTCTCTTACCCGTGATTGTTTTATCCATGGTTTGTTTGTTTTATCCCTACCCATTGCTTTTACCACCCAAAAAATGCGCCTCAAGTTGTACCGCCTGACAGCACGCAGCACAGATGCTTGCAGACAGATGTGATGTCCTAGTTTTTATTTTTTTTCGTTCCGTGTTAGCGCTGTGAAGAAACTGTGGCTATGAGTGGTGTACAGATGTGGACAGATGGAGAGAGGACAGCAGGAAGGAGTCGGGAACACAAGGGTTAGTATGCATCCTGTGCCGACTTCAGGGGGAACTGTGCCGACATTCGTCTGGAAAGTCTCTCGAAAACCCGGGGGAAACCTCATTCAGCACAGCCAGTGACAGGATTCGAACCCATGTCACCTCCAAGTATCGGCTTGGAAAGCGATCACTCTAACCACTATGGCACAGGAGCTGGTGATCTCCTTGTTCATTCAATATGTATTGGTAAAGACAGCGTGGGGGGGGGGGAGGGGGATGAGACAGCTAATACATTAATAAATTAAGCAAAAAACAGACTGGGTTCCTCTGCACCCTTGCTAATGTTACACACTAAGTCTGTTTTAAGCGGAGCGTACCAACTTATTATTTTATTTTTTTGGTTTGGCTCGTTTTTTGTGAAACACCCTGTATACGCCAGAGGTAAGCACCGGTAGACATGGCTAGTGTGTGTTTGCCCTTTTATCTGTGTTCCAGCCTCAGAACACCAATCTCCAATATGTGTAGTGCCCTTTTATTTTTCTTTGTAATTTTTAATCAAAACCTGTATATATAAAAAGCACCCTGTATAATATACTACATTTTTGCTAAAGATATATAAATATATAAAGAAAAAATCAAGGTTACTGTGCTGCTTTTCGTAGGAGTTCGTTTACAAGGGATCTTATGAGAACTGACTGTGTAGCCTCTGCTTCTCGCCTTGCACTTCTATCCCTCTCTTCCATCTCCAGCCTCCTTATATCCATGTCACGTTGGTGCTCAAACTTCTCCCTGTCAAGGGCCAGTCTGTCTCGTTCAAGACGCAGCCTTGTCTCTTCCAAATGCACTTCTTCTCACGGGTGGCATTCGACATTTCATTTTGCCGCTCAAGGAAGTGAATACCCTCCGCAGGTCTCCTCCTCCTTTCTGCACAGAAACAATCTTTTTAGGTTCTTGGCACAGCATACACAGTAACTAAAAAATGAGGACACGTTACTACTAAACTGCGTAAACAGCAACAGAATTAAAATTACAAGGTTACGAGGTATATACACATGAAACAAAAATGTGGCATAATCCACTGTCAGAAAAAGGGAGCTAAAATGGTGGTAGCTTCACCAGTTAGCAGCTTACTAAAAAATTTAGCTCCTTCATGAAAACCAAGAGGATGTAACCCCCTCTACCACTGCAATGTGAAGTATGGGAAACTGGATATCTTACTGACATAATGCTGGTGTCAACGAATAATCATGTCATCGTACACAAGTGCACACAAAGAACAAAGCTGTACTAACTGGTGGTACACAAACTCTTTTCTTTTTCCCAACCCCCTAATATTATCACTTTCAGCTAAAAAAAATTGGCTTAACTTATTGTTGCAATTCTTAAAACTAATGTTACCTCTGCGAAACGTCTCTGCCCACTTGTCCCAGTAGCACTGCTCACAGTCTTCTGAGGCTCTGGTGCAATACGAGAAGTCCTTGCTGTAGTGGGTCCCATGGTGGAGGTGCCAGCACATGATAAGACATCAGAAAGGTCCTGTGTCTCCTGGGCAAAATCCTGCTGGGACGTTTCCTCGTCAGGCTCTACCTCCCTTTCACATAGTCGCAGCAAACGTGCAGCAGCAGTGGGCTCTTGCTCACCTCCATTGTTCGCTGTGGAAAGAGATCACAATTTTGGTTACATTGCAAAGCAGGTGTTACTAATTTTGCCACTTGTATGCACTGCTTTAACATTTCTCGTAGGATCTGAAGACAGTTACTGCTGAACTTTATGTTAACAGTTGCTACATGCAATCAGTTTTTGCTATACAGTTTTCAGTATCTTTCGACCACTTCCCCACACTACTATAAGCTGCACAAAGGTCATAGTACCTGCAGAAAGGCGAGCAAGAGCGGCATCTCTTGCTCTTGCTGCCTGTGCTTTCTTCCCTTCGGGCACTGCTCTTCCCCTTCTTTGAGCGAAATCTTTTTCTAATGCAGAAACATCATTCAGGAGCATCTCTTTCTGCTTGTACTCTTCTTCGGTTCCAGACCTTTAAAAAATATGCCATGACTCCTGGTTTCTGATCTATTTTCAATATGACATTTGCGAACGTTGCCAATAATACTTGGCAGGCAGAAGTCAGATTACATTTGAACAGCCTGCTCAAGTGATCTCAGTCAACAGATGCTGTTGCAATATATGTTGTAATGCTCAACAGGCTGCTGCTGTAATATTGCTAGTGACTGCCTGTGTTATGTTGCTTATCTTATATCGCCACAATGTTATAGTAATTTTACTGCAACACTGGTAAAATGCCTGTTAATATTGCCATAAGCACTAGCTATCAACACTGCATCGTCAACCGTGTTGCGTTACAATGCCCTCTCAACACAGCATCCAGAGACAGACGTTGCAGCAACATTTTTTTTCTTTTTTGCAATATAACTTTAGCAGCAATACAACTACACCTCTGTGATACGTCTTGTGTTAACTGGGGAAGTATCGTGCGTATTCGGTGCCTTGGACCCGAAAAAGCACGTTGATAGCACTCTTAGCAGCAAGCAAGCTCTAACAGCAAGCAATACGCAAAGACGTCTGGACTCCGTCATGCGAAATGCTTCTAGTCGTATACTATAAGTTACTCTGGTGCACTTACTTTCTCAGATTCAGCCAGTCTTGTTTCCTAAACTGCGACAGCAGAAGCTCCGTTCGCTCTTTCGCCCCTCTTGCCGTAAATGATTTGCCGGCAGCAAGATTCACGGCCTCGGCAACAGCTGCCCATCTCGCGGGGGGACTCGTAGGGATTCTCGGCCAGAACCTCTTGAAGAAGGTGCAAGTCGTCCACAATTGTGAAACGCTTACGTGCAGCTGAAGTTGCAGCAGACATTCCCAAACTTAAAGGTCAGCTACGCCGATTTCCCGATGTGTTGAAACGGTTGTGATATTCAGAACGAGCACATCCAACTGCCCCTGAAACGCACCTTCGTTTCTCAATTTTGTCTTCCTATTACGAAAATTAATTCATCAAAGAAACCAAAACAAGCCATGGGCGCAGCCATTTTTGTGACGTAGATGGGATAAACCTGCTCCATCTACGTAGATAGAGAATCGTGCGTCTGATTGGATGAAAGCTGAGGCTTTCTCTGACTTCCCTGGCGTCTTCTCCCGTTTGCGAGGAAATCCAGTTATGGCCGCCGGCTACGATGATCGTTTCGTCCGAGGTAATCCCGAGAACTATTGAACGATGGAAACAACAACCGCGAACTCACCTCAACATCGTTTTCGGCGTGATATTGTGATTATGTGCTCGAGAACTTCGCAGTTCAACCGTTCAGCTGCCATTCACGTCAACCCATTTGCTGTTTTTATTACAAGTGCAGGAATGGGAGCGATTGAGCAACAACGTGAGAATTGGTGATCGTTTGAGCATATACCTGCAGGGGACTGGTCTTCAAAGAAAGAAGGCCGTATTTCTGCCCATGCACATCGTGCGATTGCCAGGCTTGTTACACGAGATACATAT
This sequence comes from Ornithodoros turicata, assembly GCF_037126465.1. Lineage (NCBI taxonomy): Eukaryota > Metazoa > Arthropoda > Arachnida > Ixodida > Argasidae > Ornithodoros > Ornithodoros turicata. Next base: position 48,190,007 of record NC_088203.1, on the reverse strand, counting down.
ATTATGCAGCATCATAGCGCGACTGCAATGAACGACGTAGGAATGTATCGTGACAACTCGAACTGCATTCGTTGAACCAGTCCTCGGTTATATGAAAGTGCTCATTAGAGCTGCCCCGCACAAAAAGTGTTGGATGTAGTTTTGTAGTGTGTTTTTTATCATGTAGAGCGCATCGCGGCATGTAGATCGAGAGCCCTTATACGTATTTTTTGCATGTTTACTTTAGTGTGCGCATTGTTCTATACCACACAGGCCATATTTCATTCATAATAGTTTCGCAAATAAACACGTACGGGTCGATCTCATATTGCTTTTGAGTTAGGCATAGTGTCTTCAGATCAAGGTATGTGTATCGTGTTTGCTGGGCCCAACAGATGTTATTAACGGCAGTGCAACATTTCCCACTTCTTGAACCATGCTAACATTGCCAGCATAAGGAACATTACACTGTGCTGTGTATTCCACACTCAGTTGTCTCGCGACGTAAACCCCCAATTATTATATTGGGTACTCCACATGTTCAACCAGTCAGCACTTCCCATTTCCTATTTTTTTAAACATGTGCTTAAAATTGCACAACTGCCACTCAAGTAACTTTGCCACCAAATTAGTCAGTGACAAAAGGTATGTGTACTTTATCACGAATTTAATAACCTTGGTGGAAATGGTTGATGGTGTCCTCTGCCTTGTACGGTGCACTTCATAGCAAAATACACAATAGTCGAAATGTTTTCCTTGTCCACAAATGCCCTGTCAAAGCTGAAAGACTCTTATCAAAATGGGGAAGCGGGCTTGCTTGTCCAGAGAAACAAATATGAAACTGCAGTGCTCAACGTAAATAACTGCATGCTCAGCAACTAAGGCTGGTGATGCCCAAGACCTAATATTTCTAGGTTAAAAGGAACAAAGGAGAAAAGACCACTGCAGCGTATTAATGTTGTTTCAAAAGTATAACACCACAAAATTTGTGAGAGTCAGTTGGTGTATTTAGTTATGTTGGTCACCTCCTGCACCAATTTTTAATAAGATTCAAATGCGTTGCTACCAACCAGGACCTAAGCCTGACCTATGATCTAATAATAATAATAGTATCTATCTATGACCTATATGGACCTTCAACACTAGTTTGGTCTAGGTTTCACACGTGGCTTCTAGTGAAATTCGAAGCTGCTCTGTAGAACTGACAGGAGACTTGCAGAGTAGATAATTTTTTATTTATATTTTCCAAAGAACATGTAAAAACAATGTGCTGTACCAACTGTATTCAAAGAAATACAAATATACTTTGTTTTAGCTATGTGCATATTAGCAGATTACAGGTGACCGATGACACACAATGGGCGTCAAGGGTGAGAACACAAGAATACTACCACTGCAGGCATTGTCCTGAAATTCTAAGTCACCATTTGTCAGAAAGCAACGACCACGCACAGCCTAAGGATCATATTGAGCTCCTTCCATTATGCTTTTTATTGACAGCATGTTGGCTGCCATCCAGTCCATGAAAGTGACCCTTATCGTTGAAAGAACGGTTCAACAGCAAGCGAGCTGGTGATAGCGTCCATGATGGCGAGACCTGAAGAGGAGATACACGAAGGGACATAAACACGCAATGTTGAGACATTGTGTATGTCCCTTCTTATCCCTCGTCTCAGGGTTTTTCACCTTGGACCTTCATGATGTTTCCTTCGGCAAACTTTACATATTTTTATGTAAAATTGTGAAGGTACAGCCAGGCGCTGTTAGCAAATCACACAGTACTTTTCTTGAGTCAAGAATCCATAGAAGGTACACAGTCATCTTCAGCATTGCACACATCTATGGGACATGTTAATCACTTTGGAATGTCACAGATATGTCATGGAGGCCGGCACATGATTAGTGGTACTGAACAGACAACTATTTGTCATAGTTTAGGCATAAAAAGCATTTTCGTCACCGGCATGTTGAGACAGATGTATCTCTACATACTTTGCCACGACACAAATATATGAAGCAACAAATGTACCATCTACTTTATTATGGTTATTAGTCAACACTGCCAAGAATGTGGGAACGCAGTCTTGTACCACCTACACTCTTCAAAATGACCTTCACACACGACACATTGTAGGTCAACGAGACTCCAGAATGATGTCCTCTCCCTCCCCATTAGCTGAAAACATTTTTCTAAAACCTTGCATAAGGGGAAGTTAGTACAAGAAACACACACATTCCTTTTTTGAGCAAATCAGTATTCAGAGTGTTACCATACTGTGGTAGGCCTGCAGTGCATTACGTGGTACAGCACACACTGTAAAAAATTTCACCGTAGAACATATCCCCCATTCTAATGACAGTCTTCTCCATTTTTTCAAACTGCCATTTCCCATAGTGCTTTATGGTATGACACAGTATTTCTAAATCTTTACTGTAGTTTACTGGTTGTAGCAGAAAAAAGACACCACTGTTTCCGATCACAGGACGCGAGCCATAAGTGCTATACGGAAACAGTACATGCTGCTCTCTAGCAGTTGTTCGTGTTTGGACATGGTATGGTGCATGCAGGGTAAATTCCATGGTTAAAATATCCAAACGTGAACAACTGTTAGATTACATGATGTAGAATGCTGTATAGTACAGTAAAACCTCCAAAGTCGGACATCTCCCTACCTCGGACCCCATGATTTCATTGCACGGGCAGGCTCCCATTGAAACTACATGGGGACGAAATTCTCTGTCGGACGCCTCCCTATCTTGGAAGTAGGATAGGGTTTTCCCTGAAAAGTCGGACAAAACCCTTGCCAAATTACCTCAATATCGGCCCATCTTTGCACCAAAAAGACCCAAAATGAGCCAGTGGCCTTGACTTTTGCCCCTTTTTTCCCCTATACTGGTCTCAGCATTTTGTTGCTTTAGTTTTTAGAGCCCAAAAACAAGTGCTGTCAGTCTACATTGTAATTCTTTATGTGAGCACTTGTCTTCAGTTTGTCTAGAGCCTTTGAACGAGCACTGCACCAAAGCTATGAGAAGTGGGCTGACGCTTCAGAGACAAGTCCTTGCTGCTCGAAAAGCTCCAGAGGTAATGCCATTGAGTAGAATCTGAACAGAATTGAATATACTAAAATCAGTAATAATTATCAGTGAAGAGTGGGTAGAGGTACCACTACCAGGCACCACCACCAGGCACCACCACCAGGTACCACTAAGGACCTTAAATTGAAGAAGGGAGGCATTTCTCACAGCTGTGATCTCTTCCATTTTTTTGTTGCCGTCATATTCTGTAACTCGGACACCTCTATAAGTAGGAGACGGTTCGGCTGCACCGCGGGTGTCCAACATAGGAAGGTTTCACTGTATTTATGTTCCGTGTCATGTGACCACAAACAGTATATGCTTTTGCTCATGCTGCACAGCACAGGCGAATTGAGCTGCATGTGAGGATAATAACATGAAACCCGAGGCGCGGAGGAAGAGGCATGACTTTACTTTCTGTGTGTCAGTTGTTTCATGTTGTAATTGCGTACCACCTGGCCTGTACCTGAGAATAGGTTTGATGCATTGTACACGCACCATAGACATGCAGTAGGTGGTGTGTTGTGATAGTAATGACACTGCCAATTGAAGAATAATGCTCCAGGTGGATTGTTTCAGTACAATCTTGTACTATGCATGCCAAGGGGTAGGGCATCTGCGTGACAGGTTTACCTGGAAGTAAGAATGTAAATGTTAGCTGAAGTCACTGAATAATTAACATTATCAATATACTGCTGCAGATGATACAAACAATAGCACACAAGATGCTCCAATATGTTCTGCAGGAATGTCTCTGTACTCACAATATTAGTACAGCAGCTACAGAAAGGCATAAAACAAGTTTTTGTATACATGAGACCACTTGAATGCAACAAAAGCTTCTGCTGCACTGCCAGAACACCACGGCGGACAGATTTACCTTACTTCACTTGAGATAAAGTATGTACTGTTGCACACATGATGCTGTTTGAATGTCTTGAAAAATATAATTTATGAACGAAAGACATCAACTGGGAGATTTCGATTTACCTTACTCAAAACTGAGAAAAAGTATGTGCTGTTGCACACATGAAACTGTTTGAACTGCCCTTGAGCGCTCTGGAAGAACACCTTATTTGTGACCAAAATACAACAGCTGAGCCAACATTGTATTCATACCTTACTCAAACTACACAAGATGTGCTGCCGTGCATATGATACGATGATACTGCTTAAATGTACTCTGAAAGCGCTGGCACCTCAGGCATGGTTGCTTTAAGCTAGCGAGCAACAGCAATGGTATACGAACACAAGAAGTCGAGCACAAGTGATGGAATGCACTTGATTATTCAGAAAATGAAATGTCTCAGTACCAGGTGTCACTGTTCCGTCAACAAAAACAGATGAACTTTGGAGGGGCGTCTGGTTGGCACTGGTGACAGCCTTCAGCTTGAAACCCAGACGGTGATAGTTGAGACGTGGAGTGCAAGCTTTTCGGTGGTGCCAGAATGCCTGCGAAATCATTTAACAAATAAGGCAATTCCAAATCTGTACTGAGAATGCACCCGCTGGGGCGTAATCTCTAAAGGATGAAGCAGTAACTGACAGATAGCGTATTTTTCTCTTCTACGTGATGCAATTTGCACCGCATGACTGACTTGTCTAACATTACGCGTCTTACCTTTATCTGCTGCCTAGTCCTGCCCCTGCAATCTCCTGCTGCTGATAAGGTTGGCACAGCATCCCGGACGAGACATCTTCGGCTTCTTGTGAAACAAGTTGCGCATTGCTTCCGTAACATTCGTATGAGCCAGATGAACAGATCAAATCGCTCCTTTCGAAGGTGGCACCCAGTCGGAGTTGTAACCGATTGTTGCAGTCAATAGATTTCTCTTTCGCCTTTCGGAAAATTGTGGTTTGAAACATTGGAACTGCATGCTGAAGTGTTCTTGCAGACGGGAGCAAAACGCTCACGCATTCTCGGCACGCAGCACAGAACACGAATCACACCAGGAAAACTGTACTGGCCTAGAAAATGCTTTGCAGTCGAAGGAAGAAAAACTCACGTTCCTCGTGGGTTTAGTGAAGTCCAGAAATATACTGGCTCCCTAATAGCGAACTGTTTATCACTTCCCCAATGTGAATCTGCGCAGCAGACGGCTCGGCAGAAGAAACAAACTGGCCGGCTTGGCGGAAGAAACCAAGCCAAAAGTCATGCCAAGCCGGAGCGCGGGCAGACCACGAATGTGTCGTCGACACAGGGTTTGCGGGCCACAAGACGGGATGTCAGTGAAACTAAAAATTCACTTTTTCGGAAAACCGCGAGGATTTTGGGATAACTATTTTGCATACATAATCAGTGTTCCCTTATGAACACATCGTGTGAGTACCATTCCATTCTGTAACACTCGAAAATCGGCGTAGCTGAGCTTTAAACCGTCGCGGACACGGTAATGGCGTCTTCCGTCCGGAGCTACGAAGCGGTACGGTCGGGAAGACGCCAGAGGCGCATGCGCAGTTTCGCCTCTCCTCCGACGGTAGCACACCGTACGGGAGAAGATGGTCTGCTAAAACTCCCTATTATCCAGTCGTCCCTACCGCTGCCGTGCGCAGCGCTGTCGTATACTTCCAAAATTTCGAAGTAGTCATCAACGTTATCTTCGGCTTTTTCAATGCAGAGACCGTCCGACATTTTCGTATTGCAACACGCAGCGAAGTGACTCTTTTTCTGACATGTCCGACATATCTTGCCGAACGCGGGGCACTTTTTTGGCTCGTGTCGTCTGTTACATTTGTTGCACCTTCGGCCAAATTTCCGCGACTTTTATTGAAGTACTGACTCTACCACCTTCAACGGGCTGTCCCACACTCTCGTGTACTCTTCTGTCAGCTCTGAGGCTTTGCACAATTGTACTGCAATTTCAAGCGTCAAGTTTTCTTCGCGCAAAAGTATTTCACGTAGATTTTTGTAACGCCGTAAACAATTTGGTCACGTATGAATGAATCTCCCAACGTCGAAAAGTTGCAGTACTGCGCTTTAAGCTGAATGTCACGACAAAACGACTCAAATGACTCGCCTTCTTGTTGCATCCGTGACCTGAAGATGTAGCGCTCATACGTCTCGTTGCACTTTGGCGTACAGTACTCTTCAAATTTCTTCACCAGGACCGAGTAATGTGTCCTCTTCTCGTTCGAAAGGTTGAAAGTGTTGTACATCTCGACCGCCTCCGGTCCTGGGACGTGCAGAAGTATCGCTGCTTTCCGCTTCTCTGTCCTAGGCTTATCCGTTTCTATAGCCTCGAGGTACAGCTCCAGCCTTTGTTTGAACTTGTGCCAGTTGTCAGCGACGTTCCCGGAAAGCACTAATCCATGAGGAGGCCGGAGTGCTTCCATGTCGCCGTGGAGCAGGTCATCCCACTCCTGACACCATGTATCGCGATAGACTGCGCACACAGCGTGTCAGCACTAGAAAGAGAGCTGCTCTTATCTTTATTTCTTTATTCGTCTCTTTTAAGCACAAGTGGGCGGGGCTGCCTACCAAGGTTATCAGGCGAACCCGATACACCGTCCACCCCTTGGAAGACGAGACGCATTATTCGTCTGAAACGGAAGCATAAACCTTGTCGTCGGAAGCAAAGAAATTATATGCTCTGTTGCCTTCTCAAATCTGCAGCAGGAATTTCGGAGGAGAAACACTTATGCTAAGCGTCATCACAAGAATGATCCACAAAACGTTTGAGGGGCACATTACTGCGCCTTAAGATATCGCAAGTAAACTAATGAACACATTCAGTCAGTCTGCCCTGATCATTTGCAGTACCCTTCTGTGCAGGCTAGTTCTGATGAGGCAGTGACTGATTACGTATCATTTGACAGAGTTCTCTGAATTTGAGGTCCTATGCTTCCTGTGGCCCTTATATGATCATTAATGTCTTCCTACCAAGGGATGCTGAATCAAGGATGCATGTTGCAAGGGAGAGAAAGATCATGTAAGAGACCGCGTAACCGATTTTCAGTTCTCATCTTACATTTCGGCACCTTTGAGATACTCGCTCCATTCAAGCGATCGGTGGTTTCAAAAGAACGTGCGAAGTGACAGATGTCAATTTCGCATAGACAGCAGTGTTTCTCAACCACTTTAGGTCCATTATAAGCATTTTTTTCTCTCGTTACTAGTAACTGGAGTATGGGCATCTACGACGAAATATGTACTAACGTCGGAATAGTAGACGGGTAGAAATCCAGCGAGCCGGTAGGGAAGTAGGAAGGGAGTTGCCTCCAGATGCAAAGACGCTTCGACGCCAAGACGCTTCGCCCAGAACAGTCTCTGTTCGAAATATCGGCGGTTCTCGACTTGAGGCAGCTCCCTTCCTAACGTCGGGATACGCGTTTATAGCCACTATCAGATCTATACAGGAGGTTCCCCAGAACACAGTTCGTGCTCCTGTAGTAAAAAAAGGGACTATTAGAACCGCACGATAAAAGAATTAACAAAAAATGGCCATTTGCCTAGGGATCCGGGGCCTTCGTATGTCATTACAGTTAAGGTAATCCCACAAGTCGAAGAGTATAAGTACTTGGTGAAGTGACCAAGGGTCCAGCAGGAGTCCAACCAACAACCAACCGACCTTTATTAGGTTCCGAACAAAAAGACATTCGTGAGTTTTGCACGCCACACGCGCGCTCGCTCCAGCTACTGCGGTACTAACCGCGGGATGTTTGAACACATACATAACAGTCCTTCCCACTTAGCCGGAGACACCTACACCGTAGAAGTCTGGCTTACGCCGAGTTCTCTTTGGTCGGCACACAGGAGACGAAGGGCTGTCACCAGAATCCCTGAACGTACTGTCGATCTCTTGTTCTAATGGTGAAGTCGGTAACCACAACCAGTCGCCATCAGATCTATCGCTCTCGGTCCGTTGCGTGCATCGTTTTCGTATTTGGTTGATGTGAGCTCGTTGAAGGCCACCGTCACTACGTCTCAGCTCATGGATACAGGCACCCTGGGTACGCATTACTGGCGCAGGTACCCACTTATTGCCTCCAGTGTACTCTCGCACGAAGACTTCGTCTCCCACTTCAAGCTTCGGAGTGTCCTCCTTGCACCGCTGCTCTTTCGTGGCATTGGTAACCGGCTGAACCTGATGAAGTAGTGTCTTCAATCGTCGATTCATGAGGAGTTCCGCTGGAGTCTTCCCTGTGGTCGCCGATGGCGTCGCCCGCAGTGTAAACAGCAATCGTGACAAACGACATTCAAGATTGTCGCGCCGTAGCTGGCGAAGCTTATTCTTCACTGTCTGCACCATTCGTTCGGCCACGCCGTTCGACTGCGGATGATATGGTGGAGAGAAGACGTGTTTGATGCCGTTCCTTCTCAGGAAGTTTGCGGTCTCTAATGCAGTGAATGAAATCCCATTGTCGGATACGACAATATCCGGTAATCCGTGAGTCGAGAAGATCCTTCGCAAATGTCTGACTAGTTCTGCTGCGCTCATGGATGTGACTCGTACCACATCCGGCCATCTTGAAAAGGCGTCCACCAGGACAAGGAAGGTCTGGCCCTGGAAGGGTCCCGCATAGTCCATGTGAAGTCTTGTCCATGGCTTTTGTGGTGGTATCCACGGATGGGTCACGTCCTTTGGGGGCATGTTTCGTGTCATCTGACATATTGTACATCGGCTCACCATGGCCTCAATATCTGCGTCAATACCAGGCCACCATACAAAGCTTCTTGCTAGTGTGTTTGTACGGACGATACCAGCATGTCCTGAATGTAGAGTCGTGAGAATCTCCCGTCGAAGACTCTGAGGGATGATTACTCTCGTGCCCCAAAGTAGGCATCCGCTCTGTATGGATATCTCTGAGCGATGTGTCCAGTATTGCTTGGCATCCTGCTCTCCGGGTGCTGACTTTGGCCAACCGCCTAGAGTCCATTGTCGTATCCGAGACAGCAACGAGTCCTTTTCTGTCTCTGTAGCAATATTCCTTGCATGAATATCCGCTTGTGGTACTTCTTCAATCAGGAAGACTTCGGGAGGATTAGGATCCTCAGGGTCTTCAGTCTGGACATGTAGGGGCAGTCGACTCAAGGCATCTGCATTGCCCATGTCAGCTCCCTTCCTGTAACGAAGCTCGTAGTTGTACGCTCCCAATGTCAGTGTCCAGCGAAGCATTCGCGGTGAAAGAATTTGCTGCATCTGCCGATGTGGGTGAAAAATTCCAAGTAATGGCTTGTGGTCCGTATAGACTACAAATTCCCGTCCGTAGAGGTACTGTCTGAACTTTGTGACCCCAAAAATAATTGCCAACGCTTCTCTGTCAATCTGGGCGTAGTTCCGCTCACTCTCGTGCAGTGTTCGTGAAGCAAACGCGATCAGTACTTCCAATCCAGCGTCGTTGACATGTGACACCACGGCGCCTACACCGTACGGGGATGCGTCACAAACAAGAACTAAGTCCTTCGTTAAGTCAAAGTGGCAGAGGAGAAGTTCCGAGCTCAGAGCATTCTTGATCTTTTCGAAACTTGCTGTGTGCGCCTTTGTCCACTTCCACTTGGCATTCTTGTCCAGCAGTCGGTGTAAAGGTTCAAGTAGTGTTGCTTTGTTCGCTATAAAACGCTCGTAAAAGTTAACTAGGCCAAGAAATGCTTGGAGCTCTTTATTGTCCCTCGGTTCTCTTGCGTCGTGAATAGCCTTTACCTTGTCGGCGCATGGACGTATCCCTGCGGCGCTGATATTGAACCCCAAGAATTCCATGGAAGGTACGGCAAACAAGCACTTCTTGCCGTTGAGTCGCAGCCCTGAATGTTGTAAACGTTCCAACACCGCCTGAACTCTCTGGTCATGTTCTTTAACACACCTGCCGGTGATGATGATGTCATCCAGGTATACCGCAACACCTGGTATGTCTCGCAGTAACGTCTCAATAAAACGTTGAAAAATTCCAGCCGCGGCTGACACACCGAATGGTAAGCGCTTTACTTTGAAAAGGCCCAATGGTGTGTTCAGCGTCAAGAGCTTCGATGATTCTTCATCAACTGGCAACTGCAGGTACGCCTGTGCGAGGTCGAGCTTACTGAAAACCGTGCCATTTGCCAAGATGGCAAACATCTCCGTTGCCGTTGGTAACGGGTACTTGTCTGGTTGACTGACGGTGTTCACCGTACACCTGTAGTCTCCACATATTCGCAAAGTACCGTCACGCTTGTGCACGGGAACTATCGGTGTGGCCCACCTCGAAAATGCTATAGGCTCCAGTATTCCTTCAGAGACCATCTTCTGTATGGCAGTGGCCACCTTGTCCCTCATTGCGAACGGAATTGGACGACATTTCTTGAACACTGGCGTTGCGTCCTTTTCGATGTCAACAGAAACTGGTGGTCCTGTAAACTTCCCCAGTCGTTCACCAAACACTGGGTTGCTCAACCATGCCCGTCTCTCGTCGGTGACGGCGTGAACTCCCTGGACCTGAATGCCTAAATCCTTGAACCATGAACGCCCCAGCAAACAAGGTCCATCACCAGGTGCTACTAGAATCGACTGTCGGGTCTTCACGTTCTTGAATTGTACATCGACGTCGAGTGACCCCAAGATAGGTACCTGCTGATGAGCCCACGTCCGCAGAATCGTCGATGATGGCTGCAGCCTAGGAGGTTGGCTCCATAGTCTTCTGTACGTGGACTCGCTGAGAATCGACGGCCCAGCTCCCGAATCCACCTCCATGGTTACTGCAGCTCCGTCAAGTACAACGTCCACCTTGATCGATTCCCCGTTTCTGGTAGACCGTAGCGGACCTAAGTGATACATACTGTCATTCTCAGGCATCTCGTCCTGCAGATGATGCACTGGTCCTTGTGGTGAAGCTCTCGTAGCAGCCTTCTTGAAACATACGTGCTCTAAGTGGCCTTTCTTCTTGCAGAAGTTGCAGGTTGCATCTTTGAAACGACAGCTCTGGCCTCCATGGCACTGTCCACAGCGAATACAGGTGTTCCTTGTCCTGTTGGGAAATTGCAATCTGGACTTCTGCTGCTTGCTTGCTTTAGTCTTCGGATGACTCGAAGTGTAGTTGATGTCTCTCGTAGATTCCTTGATCTCGGAAACGTTCTTGTTAGTCGCCTCTGCAGCTAGGGCTAACTCCAAAGCAGACTTCAGTGTCAAACGAGGATCTGCGAATAAACGTTTCTGGGTCGCCTGATCCCTGATGCCGCAGACCAGACGATCTCGAAGCATATCATCCAAATCCGTGAATTTACAGAACTCACTGAGTCTTCGGATTTCGGCCATGTATTTCGTTATGCTCTCCCCCTCGCGCTGATCTCTCTTGTGAAAATGAAATCGTCGAAGAATCTCCGAGGGTTGCGGGGCGAAATGCTCTGTAAGTGACTTGTGCACCTCCCTGTATGAGCATTCAGACACTTTCCGTGGCAGCAGCAGAGATCGAGCCAGGGCGTAAGTCTCAGGTCCACACAGGGTTAAAAAGACTGACCTCCTACGACTTTCCTCCGTGATTCCATTTGCTTCGAAGTAGAGATTCATGCGTTCCAAGTAGCAGTCCCAGGCGTCTGGCGTGTTTGGATCGAACGGCTCGATGTGTCCCAGGTACCCAGCCGTTGCTCGAACGCCTTGCGACGTGGAATCTCCGGCGGCATCAGTGGCCATCGTCGATTGTGGTATTAACTCCGTATCCGTCGTCGCCAATTGAAGTGACCAAGGGTCCAGCAGAAGTCCAACCAACAACCAACCGACCTTTATTAGGTTCCGAACAAAAAGACATTCGCGTGAGTTTTGCACGCCACACGCGCGCTCGCTCCAGCTACTGCGGTACTAACCGCGGGATGTTTGAACACATACATAACACTTGGCTTTGGCGATTACGTCTCACCTACGGTGGTCGCCACACATTTTCCTTATTCGCTCCTCAGCCCTACGTATTTCGGGATTCTAAAGACTCAGGTTGAAATAGGCGCCATCGAATTTGAAACTTTCATCCGACAATTCATATGCGACAAGTAAATTGGAATACGGGAGTATAGTCGGGAATTGGGAACCTGGCTTCTAAATGTGATACTAAAATGCCCAAAAAATGCGCAAAGAAGGGCCGTATGACCTCGGCCCGCAGTGTGCCGCAAATAAAAAAAATAAAAATAACGAATTTAAACCACTCAGGGAAATCGAATTTGAAACTTTCATCCTACAATTCATAAGCGAGAAGTAAATTGGAATACGGGAGTATAGTCGGGAATTGGGAACCTGGCCCCTAAATGTGATACTAAAATGCCCAAAAATGCGCAAAGGGCCGTATGACCTAGGCCCGCAGTGTGCCGTCAATAAAAAATAAAAATAACGAATTTAAACCACTCAGGGAAATCAGTTCTTGAGTTTCAATTCGTTAATGTCTGGACGTTTGAGGTCAAAGGTTTGTCCGTGTCATCCCTAATCGTGGTCTGCTTGGGCCAATTCTCGTTATTTACGTCGTTTATGAATCGGTGTGCCTCGTGTCTAAACGAAAGAGTTAGTGAGACGAATGCAAGACAGAATGGTTAATAGTTTCGGACTTTACGTCGCGAGGCAGCTGCGATCAGTAAGGGAGAATGGGAATAGCGTGGTTGGTTGTCCGTCCCCCTCTACTTGAGACACTATAACTTAATGGCAAAGGCGTGCTGTGGTGTAGCGGTTAACAAAACTGACCAGAGACCACGAGGCCCATGTTCGATTGCCGTACTTCTTTTCCTCGTGTTGCTTGAATTGGATATAGATTTCGTCAACGTGCACATGTATTGCCGCCGGACCAGCTGGAATCGCTGCAATGCTTTTGTGCCGATTCTGTGTTGCCACGTGTAAGATAGCCTTTGGTATTCAACTTACATGCACTGAAGACATATGTTGTATTCTTTCTGTCCCCGCATATTCAGCTTCTCTTTCAAAGAGCGTTGCACTAAACCAGGCAGAAATGAACGTTTTGTCCAAACGACTCAGCCTTGCCACCCCCCTCCCCAGTATTGACCAATTCGAAATGGTAAATGGCATGCTATGCTTAGGCAGAGTAATACATCCGTAGACATTTTCCACAGCAGCGAATGCACGGATCTCATGCCCTATAAGTGGCCATTAAGCTGTACCCAGGACCCCTCCAAAACTAGCCCCATGATTGATAACTATATTCGAGCAGTTTATAACAACATTAACAACCTAGTGAATGGCCATAACAACACACTTTCTACTTATCAAAAACTAAAAAGGTAGCATGAAAAAAATCTGAACACACCTAGATGCATTATCATTATAGGCGGTGTAGTCGTTATGAACTCCTCGGACTACATTGATGAGGGAACACTGATGATCAAGAGACATTCTGCAGTTCCCTTTATTGTGACTCACAAAATCATTCTGTTAAATAATTCACATGAAAACATTTGAACTCACTCAGGACTACTCTACCCTGCACGCTTTATAGCAGATGTTATCAAGCCCAAAATCAAGATACTCAGTAACCTTTACCTCCCTATCGAAGTTCATAGGAAAAGTAACCCCGGCATACCTATAATTTCTGGCACTGACATAACGACAGAAAAAAAATCGTTTGATTGATCATTGCATTAAACATATTCCCCAGGAACTTCATTCATATGTGAAGGGTACTAACGACTTCCTGGCTAAAGTCAATTCCATTAACAACGACTTTCCGGATCTAATGGTATCCTGGTAACCATGGATGTCACGTAGTTGTACACAAATATTCCATATGATGGTCTCAAACGTGTAGAACTTTTCCTTTCCTCTTTCCCTTCGAATATCATTGAATAATTAGCTATCATCTCACTCCTTGAATTAGTTTATTGAATTAGTGAATTAGTTCAATAACTTTGGTTTTAATGAAAAACATTACGTTCAATTTCATGGTGTAACTACGGGTTGTTTTCAGGTACCCCCAAACTATTGAAATCTTTTCATGGTTCAGTTTGAAAGGAAAATTCTAGATTCATTCCTAAATAAACCGGTAATTATCCTTAGGTACATTGACGCTATTGTCGCCATCTGGTCTTCAGAAAGATATTATTTCCTTTCCGTTTCACTCTTCAATGCATGACACTATCGAATTTACTTGTAATTATTCCGATACATCAATCAGTTTTCTCGATGCCAATGTCTCTATTACGTCTGGTAAACTAGCCACAGATCCCTATAAGAAACCCACCGACAAATGGCAGTGCCTCCATTTCAAAAGCTACCATCCTAATTCGCAAAAACGAAACATTCCCATTGGCCACTTCACAAGCGTCGATTGTATTTCATCAAGCACAGAAGACTTCCCTAAGCATGCTGACGTAATGTCTAATACATCAAAAGGCGCATTGATTAAAAACAATATTGTAGATAATGCCCTTGCTACTATAGAGACATTTCGTCAGATAGCGAAAACCTACCTCCCCCGCGAACACATTAATCACCTAAGAGTATTTTTTGCTTTAATTGCACCGCACAACCGAGCGCTCAGCAACATAAGACATGTATTTAACCGTCACTTTAACATACTCCACGCTGCCGAAATGCTTCAATATTTTTTTCCCCTATTGCACCTCAGAGTTGCATTCCGTAGGTCACGCAATATATGCGACATACTAGCTTTTTCATGTTGTAGCTCAAGTAATTCTGGTTGAGCCACTAGCAAATGTTGTTGCCAAACTTCCCATAGCATGGCACCATGCATCTGTCCTCCTTGTAGATAATCCTTTTAATTTCACTATCAGACAACCATTAGACTGGAATTCGTTCAATATTTGCTAAAAAAATGCAACATACAACATATCGGCGAAGCTTGTAACATTAGTGCGACAAAGGTTTCATGCCCACAAATAACACTTGATTAATAACTTGAGGTTAATAACCGCCCTCTGCGGTGTCCTTTCAATTTGACATCCCAGACCAAGACATAAATACACATTTAATCACTGTCTTAGAAGTGGCCTAGAATAAGGACGTCGAATGAAAAAATCGAATCTTATTTTATTTCAAAAATCACGACTCTAAAACGAATATTCACACTAATGAACATTCTACAAAGGAATGAAGATTCGCGGGGGTCCATTACACCCCTTTATATTGTGGATTTTTAAAGTCATTCTTTTTGCCCCTTTATATATCTGCCGTTATAGGCCTGCACTTTGTTATACACTTCTCTAACCATTTTTTTCCTACAATTTCTTTGTATTCATTCTTACGAAAGTAACAACTACACCGAGCCAGTTCCCGTGGTCTGTAAACTGTCAGCCCGCCAGATACGTGCTCCGCCTTCATTCATGTACTTTGTAACCCTGGTACGCGTTTCTCGGCGTCGTAGGAATGTCAATTTGCTTGTTTCTTTGATTTCCTTTTGATTTCTGCAACTCCTGTGTGTGTGTCTATTTTTCGTTGCAATTTCATTTGCTTTATTTTTCCGCATTATTTTATATTCCACTGCCGTATGACATGTGTCTAATATATTTTCCTGTCTTTTGACCATTGTTTCAAACATGAGAAAATGCAGCTTACTACCAGAATGTCTCGTTTAATATACCAAATAGATCTCTCTCACCCGTGTTATTTGTATTTTTATGTCAAGTCTCCCCGCGACAACTTGGCATTGAACTTCTGCGTTACATATGGGGTTACGTTGGCGCAGCAAAATCTTGTATTGAATGCATTTCCTGCAGAGAATGCTGAGTAACGTAGCCCCCCAAAACAAAAGTTCCTGAAATATGAATACTGACGACCCCATCTTTTTGGGACAACTATTAATTGTTGTGAATTTATGGGACATTATGTGATGCTCTGTGTGTATGCACTGCACATCACTCTGTCTTTGCAGCATCAACAGAAGAGTAAGTATCAATTACCCAGCTGCTTTAGCGCTGAGGAACGATACACGTTTGACATGTAGTGAATGAATGCATGAATCAATTTTATTGCCAAGTCGTGATGGGAGCCGTGGAAAAAAAAGTCGCACAGCTCACAGCTCCCGTACAAAACGGCATGAGTTAGTGACAACCGATAGTCACACTTGAAACGAATAACGATAGCAAGAAACTATTTTGAACATGCCTTGCTCCCAAAAGTTGTGAAGGACCTAGCAGCTGTACAACTTCACTGCGCCACATTTCGGTCAGAGGCATATAGAATGGATAATCGAGTGGCTGGTTGTCGAGAAAGCTGATCCAGCCTTTTCAGTTCACTTATGAGAAGGCTGCATTCTCAGCTTTCTCAGAGCTGTAAGTGTAAGTGCTCCAAGAAAAGTGGCGTTGGCCGCTGCTTGAGGAGTTGGAAACCTTCAAACATGCTTGTAAGGCAACAAACCTTGTAGATAAGCCCCGCTGCAGCCCTTGCATACAGCAGATTGAATAAATTCGCCTCGAACTAACCCTGAGTTACCTGGAGGCTGTTGTTGATCGGAGGTGTGAGCTGGAGCTGTTAGACGGCATTGAGCAGGTGTGTCGCTTGACTGACTCCCGTGTGCCGGCTACACACCGAGGAACCTGCACATGACTAAAATCAATTAATTAGAAGTTGGGACCTCACAGTAATTGGGACCCTCCACTGAGTCACCACTCTAAACGGGGGGCATCTAACTCGTGTCCAGACCACTCTGTGTGTAGCCGGCAACCATAGAAAATTACAGAACTAGAGTGGAGAGAGATAATATACTAGAAAAAGATATATAATCGTGACAGAGGAATGCAAACTGCTGTGAAACCAAGATGATAATATGCTAACAAGGAAATAATAGTAAACAACAAAAAGGACAAAGCACCCAACAGATTACCCCACTGTTCACCACAGCAATAGTCACGAGGATAGCAGAACGAGAAGTCCGTTCCAACCGAGATCCAGGCATAGAGCTGGATCGTAATGCTTTTTCTGTCCTCCAAAAATAGAGCACTAGAAAAACAGTTTTCAGAGTACCTCCAACCATTTTCCTCGCCAACGCGATGGTTATTGGCTGAATCCACCTATGTGACCTTGATCCGCCACATCCCTTCTATTTATATATTCATTGGGTTATCTCCATCTCGATCACTAGCCCAGTTGGTTAAAATACAACAGTCTGACGTCTGTGCTTTTAAATCAAATTATTGTACAACTGAGATCGTATGGCCCGTACCTAGGGAAATATTTTCGCTTTGTAATGGTCCATGTCAGTATGTTTGTACATACAGTATCTTCTGTACCGTCCAGGATCGTCTGCACAGGTAATCTCTCGAGAGTTCACGTAATATTGCATTTCTTGCAGAGCTGTAAGGCGGACTCATGCGGTCTAGTTAATGTTCGCTTCCGGTGAGAATTGGCTCTGCCGTCTCAAAATTGTTTTCTTTGCTTTGCTTTTCTCCCGCGCTTTGAGGAAGTAATGTAATTGGCACCATCGTGCAGAACATGATAGGAAACGACAACGCCATTATTCTCATTCGCAGGGATCTGCACAACTGCAGTAAGCTTGTCGAATTTCTTGATTGCAAAGAATTCCCATACTGTTACTGTAGGGAATGACATCATTTTGTCCCAAATATCGCGGACGGGCGTGCCGAGAGAAGCGATTTTGTTGCATCTCCCATAGGACTCCCAAGTATTGAAAATCTGACAAACTTTAATTCGCCAATAATCAGTGGATCGCGTCAAGTCTTAAAAAATGTGTCATTCCCTAGATAATCTGGAGGGGAACATGCCCGTACCAGTTTCGTGTAGAAATTTAGCGAGGCTTACGAGAACCCTGCGAACGAAATTCCCCACAAACTTGTAAAGAAGTGAGTCCGCCTTAACACAGAGGGCATAATTGGCATGGAACGGAAATGGCGTCGTTGCCTCTTTACGTGCGCCGAAGCAAAGTCAAGTCAAGCGGTCGGCGGTTCTCTGAAGGTTCTTTTTCTAGTACTTTATGTTAAACGTCACACCTCTACCCCTTAGCGGTTACTTTCTGTACTAATGTAGTCGCAAAATTATTAAGAATTATGCCAGCGCTAGTCTCGTCCCGGAGGCCCAGGCAGCTTTCGTGGAATACGGAAAATGGCGGACATGCGCTTACAAGAGTCGCAACTACCACGTTCAACATGCACAGAGATGTCACTGCTAATCGCAAACAAAGCGGAGACACAGATATCACGAGGAGCAGCGTGTGTTACGTCCGTTCCTTCCGAGAGCGAGGCAGAGAGCTGAATCGTAATGTTTTTTTCTCCAAAAAAAGTCACGCATTCTGTACCCGTTGCGGTTACTTTGTGAACTAATTATTGTGCAAAATTATTGAGAATCGTGCCAGCGCTACTCTCATCCAGAGCAAGGGTTCGGCAGTCAGCGATCGTCATCGTCAAGACAAGAACGATACTGCTTCAAGAATCTTTTCTGTCAAAAAGAAAAAAAAATATAGGTCTAGATTCGTCAACAAAGGAAAGCGCGTACCATAAGAAAGAACGGGACGAGACAGGCCTGGGCACGTCAGGACATTGCTGAACGGCTACTGTCACACGAGGAAAAATCGCACGACTGCTACGCAACAAAAGGAAAGCAAGCACAGGGAAAGCACCCGTCTGCAGGGTAGGCTTAAAGAAAATACACTTGAACGAAGCGGAAAAGACACTTAGCAGCATCTGGGCTAGACAGCGGCATACAGGCTAGACAGTGGCAAGGAGCTTATGCAAACCCTCTTGTTTATTGAATCACTCTCATAAGATTATTTCCTGTATCATACTATTAATGATGTCCACTCTTGCAGTTAAATTAAAAAAAAAAAACTCTTATAGAAAAGCACCTTAGCCACTTTTATTGAAGGCCACAGGACAAGCGACTACAATCTGAGCAGCCATTAATTTAATTTACTCTTTATGGAACACGCCGTGCATGGAAGCTGAGAAAAAAGCAATCAAGCATATTTATACCAAAGTCTCACTAAACCACTACATGTACTTATCAAAAAGCACTCTTATCCTTTAAATCCTGAAATACACAACGATAATTTAGCAACAAGATTCTGCTAATTATGAAAACTGCTGGCCCTGCTCTCTAAAATATATATATATGAGAAAAATAATAAGTGAGGCCCTGGAACACTTGACCTCATCACTAGGCTTACGTAATGGGCGAAACACAACCTTTTCTATGCTCACATTCGCATGTGCATCTGCAGTGACAGCGTGCACGAAGGCGCGAAAGTCTGGGGGCAAAGTTCCACTCGCGCTCGACCGAGGACTAGACACACCACCTGTACAGGAACTGTACGCGTGGTGTGTCCGGTGGGCAGTGGTGGGCAGGTGGTGCGTCCAGTCGACGGTGCCCTGTTGGTTTCAGAAATTCGGAGTACTGGTGGAGTAGAAGTAATTTTCCCTGTTCCGTGTGTCGTTTTCCAAGGAGGAAATAGCGATTCGTGTTTAGTTTACGCGGGAAAAATGCGCTTGAATGCCTATTACGTTGCTCAATAATTTTCTGTCAGCAGAAATGAATGGGTGTGTTTGTTTCTTGTTCATTTGTGTGTTTGTCACACTGATAGCTGTGTTCAAGTACAGTTTCCTTGGTGAAGATTCAGAGTTTATCGTATTATGCTCTCCGAGTAGAAGTGATATTCCCTACTCGCTGAAGAGAATTCGTGTGCCCTTGTTCTGTGCTTTCTTTACGCAGAAACAATGCAACTGTGTGTTTCGTATTATGCAGTAATTTTGTGATAGCACGATAGCATGAATGGGTGTGCTTTTCTCATTTGATGGTAGTTGAGCCTGTGCTTCGGTTTTTGAAGTTATAGCTATTTCGCAATTCGAGCAGAAGTGTCTAAAATCTTTCACAGCTCTTTACTTCCTTCACTGCTTTTACGAAGAAGAAATCCGTGCTGCTTGGTACAGATAAATAGCACGCAGAAGTGCGTTTGTTTGTTCGTTCGATAAATGTTGTTGTTGCTTGTCAGTATTTACTCTCTCCATATGTTGATGCAGTAAGCTGTGCCTAATTTTGCAGTTATAGATATCTGAGCAGAAATGCGGGTATCTGAGCGCCGGGCCGAAATTCCTGTAAAGCACGTCTGGACGTGCTTTATAGAGCTGCTGTGTTATTTTTCTTCTGGTTTGTGGCGTCGACTGGCGATATCCATTACAACTGCTCCGCAGCTCTATAATTTTGCTGTCACATATATGTGTTCATCTGTTTCAAATGTAATGTTTATTGCGCTTTCAATTGCGTTTTCATTCGCAAACGTTCGCGCCTTTTTGCTCGCTGTCGCTGCAGGTGCAGCCTCAGACAACGAGAATGTGAACTTACAAAAGGTTGTGTTTTGAGCATTAGATAAGCCTACTGATGGCATGAGGTGTTCCAGGGCCTCACTTATTTTTCTCCTTTATACTCCAGAGAGCACAAGGCAGCACTTTTGATAATTAGTGGAATTTTGCTGATAAATTATTGTTATGGCTTTAATCATCGAAAGAAGTAAGGGCGTTTTTGGCAGAGTTGTGGCTAACTCGTTAATTGGTAACGGTTACTTTTTTGGAAAAGTAAGGATTCTGTTACTTTAAAAAAATATACAATAATAATAGTAACGAAATCAGTTACAAAAATTGGTAACTCGTTACTGACGTTACTCGTTCCTTTTCTGCAGTGCGGGGGAGCACATTTCGACACTCCGCGTGACGCAATGCGTGCAGATGTGACTGCGTGACCCACGACCACGTGTCACGTGAAGTATTATTGCAGTCCCTCGCTGGATGTGGTGTTGACGTGCTGAATCGTCTTAAACGAAGGCCCTTGTCTTTTTTCTTCTTTCCGTAATCTCCGACCGTAAGTCCTTCTCAAGAATGGACACCAATTATGCTATGGCTACAAGAAACGCGTTTCGACTTCTAGCCTTTTCTTGTGTTTGCTAAGCTTCTGAGCGCCCTAAATTATGACGCAGCCCCTCGTGTATTTGTGGGAACCGTTGGCGATCGGTGGCACGAAAATCGGTGTCTTTCTTCGGTGTATATTTCGAGTATCAGCTTCTTCTGAAGTGCAATTCCCCATTAATAAAGAGTTGAAGGCAAGTGATTGCGTGTTTGTTAGCTCCTTTAACTATGTGGCGGTAACGTAAAAGTAACTCGTTACCTGAGTGTAACGAGAGCTCGTTACTTTTGTTGTTGGTAACGAGTAACGTATTTAGTTGCTTTTTCTGAGGTAACGGGTAACGGTATTTAGTTCCATTTTTTGGTAACGGGCACAAATCTGGTTTTTGGTAAGTCTACAAATTGGTAGGTCTACTGAGACAAAAACGCTCAATTGCGACATGCAGTTCTTGTCAGCTTTCATGCAAGGTGTTTTTCATAAATAATAAATCAAACTAAAGGTCCATTCACATATGCGTTTTTAAGAGCGGCGCCGCCCAATCGTTTTCGTTCGCGTCTTCGGTAGCCTGTCGCTCGTGGAAGAAACGCATTCGCAAACGACTTTGCTCAGTCACGACACTCACCGTACTGCGTAGCCATCTTTTCGCAAATATCCAATCCGATCCCGTTTCTCAAGAAAGACTTGGCCTAATCCAGCCGAGCAACGCTCTGCGCTCAAAGCTCTTCCGACATTTCTGGACACCATCGGACTTCGATCGTTATTGTAAAGGGGCTCGTTATTTTATTCCCCACATTCCCACCAGCAATGGGGTACAGTGTCGCCTGTTGCGATGAACCTCCCCACTCTCCAAAGCCAAAAATAAAGTTGTTGTTGTTGTCAAGATAGACTCATGTTGCGCTGGGCAGTGAAGAGGAGTTGTTGACAACTATTCTCCTTGCCTGTTCAACCACCACGCCTGCAACAAAAAGAAAAAGAAGAGGAAGTAGTGAGTGCGTCCGTGTTTACAGGAACAGAACAGTGTAGGGCAAGGCCACCACCACCACCCTCCTGGTTTGCGTCGAGCGAATGATGAGCTGTACTATCCCGAATGAGTACTAGTTGCTTGCTCAGTGTAACATGATTGTCAAATGTAACACCAGTAAGGTTAAACGAAACTCCAGCTGCTCAGCTTCTTGCGCATGCCGCGAAGAACGTTCGATTCCTTGCTGAGTTCGGTGGCGTTCATCCATGCCGCCACTGATGTCTAAGCAATCGTTGTGCGATGCTTCATGATATCGAATATAGTGATGTGTCATTGCATTTAGGTTCTTAGCTGCGGGCCAGTACATATGTAGGAACTCATTCAATTTCCTATCGGAAGATCAACGTTGTGTGGCATCGTATCAGAAAGATGTCGGGCCATTTTCCCTCTTCATGTGACTTGTCGCGCAACAGTCGACGAGCAGATGAAGGTTTGTAGGGCTGCTTACATATTCTTGAGGCAGTTTATTTCGTTTGAGTATCATCATCATCATGTCTTACTTTCATATTTTTGGGTTTCCTCTGTACTGTAGGCGGTAGCTGGGTTTGAGGAACGATGGAAGCTCCCTCATGGCATTGGGACAGTGGTTGGGAAACACATAGTTGCTCAGTGCCCTGGCAAGTCTGAAAGCATGGACCGAAATTACAAAGGCACCTTCAGCAAATGCATGCTCGCTGTTTGCGATGCCTACTACAGGTAAGTCCTTTTTGTTGAATGGCTAGCATTCAGTCATACGCCTAGATTAGTGTTTATCATAAAAGGACATTCCTACCATTTTATACGCCGGTGTTCATTGGTATCCTGCAGACATGCCTAGAAAGTGAAAATGAATATGAATATATTGCTTGTCAGATTTATTTACGTGAAATTCCGACACCACGGAAGTCGTAGTGATGGGGGCATCTTTTCGCAGTCCTCTCTTCTGAGTGATGTTGTGCCTGGATGAGCTAACATCCCTCCGCATGCCCACTCGGCATGCCGCCCAGAATGTAGGAGACGAGGCATTTCCCCTAAAGACATTCCTTATGCCACCATACCCCAAGAGAAGTACGTCAGATACATTGAAGAGTGCAGTAGTTTCAATTTTATTCAATAGTCAATCGCATATAACGTAAACAACGAGAAGTAGCCAAGGCAGGTCACAAACATATACGCCTCCAATGCCAGGGATTAGTGAAATCAAACAACTCTGGAAAAACGTGCCAATGCCAAGACTTGAACGTAGATCCTTCTGATTTACGGTCACATTTGCTACTGACCGCTACACTATGACAGCAGGACTCTCACCTGAGTTTAGGGTGTCTCATGAATGAAAGAATGAATGTGCGAGTGAGAATAATATGAGTGAGAACGGAAAGAGCATGGTTGGTTGTCCGTACCCCCTGTACTTGAAGCACCCTGCACTCAGGAGAGAGTCCTACTGGCATGGTGTAATGGTAGCATCCATGACCGGGAACCAGGAAGGTCTAGGCTAGAGTCCTGGTGTCAGCACCTTTCCCCGAGTTGAGTTTCCCGAATTCTAGGTGAAGCCGAACAAGTGCGTGCTTATAGCGTGCCTGCGAACAATGCTTACAAGTGAACATTAGTGGCTGTTTGTTCAGAAGAATGTGCGTAGGGACATGATTCATTGGAAAACAAGAAGGAAATTAAATATATGATGATTTCTGTACAGACATGACATCGATGTGGCACAGGATATTGAACTACCGCCATTCTCGGGGCAGGAGGATAATCGAGAATGCCTTTGGTGTTCTTGCTCAGCGGTGGCGAATCCTACACTGCCCATTTGCAGCAAGGATGTCAACATCAGGCAAATTGTAGTTGCTTATGTGGCGCTACACAGCTTCCTCCTCAGTGAATCTGACTGCCCTACTGGCATAGTGGATCGGCAGGGCACTGAGGGCGAGGAAGTGCAAGGAACTTGGAGGGCACATGAAGCGCTGAATAAGGTATGCCAAGTGCCTGTAAATATTTTTCACTGTTACTATGCAAGAAGTCTTTGACAAGGCCTTAAACATGGGTGACATGTGTATCGGAATACTGATACCGCTGTTGTCCTTGACGTGGCAACGCCCACTGGTATAAAAGAGTACGCAATAAAGATAACGGGCTCGTTTTGGTCCCGACACCCTAACCAGACAGCAGTGTTCAATACATGGTGTCAGAAGTGGGGGGTGGTGAAATTTCCACGCCAGCGGCATGAAAAGCATGTGACCGCCTGACGGGTTAGTCCTCTGGGGAAACGTCGCCAAAAATTGGCGGAAATTCAAGCAGCGGCTGGAGCTGTACCTAGAAGCAACGGAAACTGAAGCACCTAGGACGGTAAAGCGGAAAGCAGCAATTCTTCTACACGTCGCGGGGCATGAAGCTGTGGAAGTGTACAAGACCTTCACTCTGTCAGACGAAGAAAGGACGAAGTACTCGGTGCTTGTGCGAAAGTTTGAGGAATACTGCACGCCAAAGTGCAATGAGACGTACGAGCGGTACATCTTTAGGTAAAGAATGCAGCAAGAAGGAGAATCTTTCGAATCATTCTATCGCGACGTCCAGCTTAAGGCGCAGTCCTGTAACTTCTCAACACTACACTCTTAAAAAAAAGGGTGTACTTTAACTCCTTTCCTTGCCACATATATAACACCCTTTTGGAGAGTACAATTACGCTCAAAAGGGTGTCTCGTCACTCTCTCAAGGGAGTAGCATAACACCTTCTCACTACCGGGGAGTAATATTACTTTCCAGTAGGGAGAAAGGTGTTATGCTACTTCCTTGAGGGAGTGAGGAGACACCCTTTTGAGCATAATTGTACTCTCCAAAAGGGTGTTATATATGTGGCAAAAAAAGGAGTTCTAGCACACCCTTTTTTAAGAGTGTAGCCAGTTCCTTCATCAGAGACCAAATAGTGTTTGGTGTTGCTGATAGAACATGCGCCAGAGATTGCTGAGAGAGGAAAACCTGACTCTGGATGTAGCGGTTCAGGTGTGCAAAGCGTCGGAACTGACCGAAAAACACAGGAAAGTGTGGGACAGTCCAACAAATGTGGTTGAGCCTGTGACAAAAAGCAACAAGCAAGGCAGCAAAAAATGCGGCAGGTGTAATAGGCGCCATGGTCCGAAGAACTGTTCAGCGTACGGAAAAATCTGCCGTAATTGTCACAAAAGGCACCATTTTGCAGTATGTTCCAAAGTAAAAACGTCGGACGGCGTGCGCATGGAGCCGTTCATCCCAGATAGCAGTAAAGATGACTTCTCCATTCTGGAAGTAAGCAGCAACACGAAACAGGACTAGGTGATAACCGCAACAGTGCGAGGAAGGGATTTGAAAATGAAGGTCGACACGGGATCGCAAGCAAATCTTACTTTACTGTAAATTACTTTATTGTAAAGAAAACAGAGTCATCTTGGGACTGAAAGCGTGCAAGTTGTTTGGACTTGTGAACGTCGTGGACGATGTAGTAAGCTATCACGCGCCTAGCCACCAATTGTAGCGGAATTCCCCAAGGTTTTTGAGGGAATTGGCTGCATGAAGAGAGGCCCTCAAAGAAGGCCCTCATGTTGGCCCTCAAAGGAGGAGAGAGCCCAGTGGTCCAATCCGCTAGACGTGTGCCGTACATGCTCAAAGAACCTTTAGGAGATGAACTGAAGCTATGGAAATAGCCGACATCATAGCGAAAGTCGATGAGTCATCAGATTGGGTGAGTCCACTGGTACTAGTTCGCAAAAAGAATGGGAAACTTCGTGTGTGTATGGATCCCATGTACATCAACGAAAGTCTGAAGAGGGAGCACTTCACGTTGCCTCGTAAGGAGGAAATTTTCTCCCAACTTGATGCACAGTCAGGATTCCATCAAATTCCACTCGACGAGGACACGTAACGCATTTGCACATTCGGGACACCGTTCGGAGGATACCGCTATAAGAGACTCCCGTTCGGTATCTCATCAGCGCCAGAGGTGTTCCAAAAAGCAGTGAACCAGGTATTTGACGGCCTCCCAGGAGTCCGTCACACACACACAATGCACACACAATGAGTGTACATTGACGACGTACTTGTTTGGGGAACAACATGTGAAGAGCACGACAAGCGTCTTCGCAGGGCACTGGAAGCTGCCCAGCGTGAGGGACTCACGTTAAATACGGAAAAGTGTAGCTTTGGAGTGCATCAAGTTAACTTCCTGGGAGACAAAATTACCAAGCTAGGGATACAACCCGACCCCAAGATGGGGAGCGGAGTGCTGGAAATGCCAGTTCGAACTTCAAAAGAAGCTGTACAGCTATTGTTGGGACTTGCCACAGACTATGGGGAGTATATTCCAGGGCTATCCACGAAAACAGCAGTGTTGCGGGATCTTCTCAAAAGAGACAGCGTCTTCGAGTGGAGGTCAACTTACAACAAGGAATGGCGGCATCTCAAGGAGGCCTTAGCAATGGCACCCGTGCTAGCGTTCTACGACCCAAGCCGTGAAATCAAGTTGTGCACAGATGCCTCGCGAGATGGACTCTGTGCCGCACTCCTCCAAAAATACGACGCGGATTGGCGCCCGGTGGCCTACGCTTCCAGACTATTGACGGATGCCGAGACCAGGTATTCGCAAATAGAGAAGGAGGCCTTGGGAACAGTGTACGGATGTGAAAGATTTCACGACTTTATTTACGGCTGGAAGATAATCATCGAAACAGATCACAAGCCGCTACTAGCTATCGGAAGAAAAATGTAGGTGATATGCCTCCGAGATTGCAGCGTTTTTTCATTCGGCTAATGCGATATGACTACGAGCTAAGATACGTCCCTGGCAAACAGTTAGTACTCGCAGATACACTATCAAGAGCGCCACAGCAAGAGTGCCTGGAAAACGATGACGACGTGGAAGTACACGCGGTGTCTGTGTTAGTGAGCAAGAAGACCCACCAGCGTCTCGCAGAAGAAACGGCAACGGTGCAGAACGGAAGCCTGTCAAGCAGATACTGCCTAAGCAGCACTCTCGTATCGAACACGGACAAGTATTTCTCTGCTGAGAGGAGACCACTGTTCCATTCTGCGACGCCTCATGACACCTGGCTTCCCGCCAATGGACAACCGACAATCTACTCCTTCTATGTTAAGCAGAGTTGATCCAACGCTCGCTTTCCGCATGCCACGAAACACCTCTCGTCAAGATGCTGCATTAATCCACCGAATGCGCCTCGATGTGGCCTTTACAGCTCAGTGGCGTTACCGTTTGAGACAAGTTGACTCTCCCACCTGCTGCCACTGTGGTGCTCTTGAGGATCTGGAGCACATTCTTCTTCATTGCCCCTCTACCAACCTTCCTGAACCGCACTCTCCGAGTCTCTTAGTCAGCTGGACTCTCGCCCCTTCTTCCTATCGAAATTGCTTGGTCCCTGGCCCAATCGAGCCCAGCAACGATCTGCGCTCAAAACTCTTTTGACATTTCTGGACACCGTTGGACTTCGATCGTTATTGTGAAGGGGCTCATTATTTTATTCTCCACATCCCCACCAGCAATGGGGTAGAGTATCACCTCTGGCGATGAACCTCCCCACTCTTCCTCTTCCGTCTAAAAATAAAGTTGTTGTTGTTGTTTGTCGAACCTGAAGAGAACTCTCATAGACAACGGCTACGTGCAAGGTGAATGTAAACCCTATGAGTTTGGACTGTCTGTAATAGACGAAGAAACGATCGAAAGTAATTCCGAAAGTGCTTCGTAAGGAGATGCTGCAACGGCTGCACGATGGCCACCTCGGAATAAACAAGTGTTTAGCAAACGCGCGAGCGTTAATGTTTTGGCCAGGAATGACCAGTGATGTGAAGAACATGATAAACGGATGTCACGTTTGCAAGAGGTTCGCGTATCGTCAGCCTGAAGAGCCACTCTGCATGCGGTCAACGCCGGATCGACCATGGTATCGCGTAGCTGTGGATGTGTGCCAGTATGCCGGAAAATACTACGATGTGCTGTATGACTCGTGTTCAAACTACCCGGAAGTGGAACAATTGCAAAACACCACTGCGCGTACCATGATTGACAAGTTAGGGGCAGTGCTCGCGAGACACGGCATACCACTTGAAGTGTGCACGGACAACGGACCTCAATTTTTATGTAAAGAATTCAGTGATTTTTCGAGAACATTTGATTTCCATCATGTTACTAGCAGCCCTAGGTTTCCAAGGTCGAATGGACTAGCAGAAAAAGGCATTCAAGTAGTCAAAAGGGTTCTCAAGACAACGAACCATGATAACACGCTTTTTTTAGGACTGCTAAATTACAGATCATCCCCACCGGAAGACGGACGATCTCCAAGTGAAATCATGATGGGCCGGAGATTGCGATCCAGGCTTCCTGACTTCACCAAGGACAGTGAAGTGAGCGTGCAGAAGCACAAACAGATTATTCGCAGAGGCCCGTCTTTGCCAGCGCTGTCAGAAGGTGACGTAGTCCGCATTCAACAGAACGGTTCCTGGGATAAGAAAGCAAGAGTTCGAGATGTGGTCACGCCTAGGTCCTATGGGGTTGCAACTGAAGACGGTAAAGAGTATCGTCGCAACCGGCAGCACCTTCTGAAAACTCCTGAACAGTTTACACAAGCTGCCCCAACCTTGGGACAGCTTACCCGCTTGCAACGTGCCCCGCCGGAACCGGTGTCTGTTAGTACCGAAGAGCGGATCACGACATCACAAGGGGATGGTGATAACGGTGATGTTCCACCACAACTACGAAGATCAACAAGGGCAAGACGACCGCCAGGTCGGTTAATGTTTGTTTAATACTTCAGAGGTGCTAACTTCTATCTTGTTCTATTTACTTTAATGTTAAAACACTTTGTTTATGTGTGTTCATATGTTCCTTTAAAAAAAAGGAAGATGTATCGGAATACTGATACCGCTGGTTGTCCTCGACTTGGGAACGCCCACTGGTATAAAAGAGCACGCAATAAAGATAACGGGCTCGTTTTGATCCTGACACACTAACCAGACAGCAGTGTTCAATACAACATGTATTGTAGTGCCGCTCATGAAGTAAGGAAGCACTTTTCTGATCATTTCATGGAAGAAAGTGCAGTGTCATTCCAAGAGAACAAGGCAAAGAAAAGTGGTGTACTTGAGCAGGAGGAGCTGACACACTGTAACAAGGTTGTTGTCCAGACTATTTCTAGAAACTTAGGTACATGTTGTCCAGTTTACCTGGCTGATCAATTAATGTGGGCCACTAATCTTGTTATTAATATTGTGCTATAAAAATTGTTATTCTTTTTTGTAAGGTGTTCAAATATTGAGGGGCAGCAACATATCACAATATAGCAGCGTCTACTGTAGAAATGCATTTAATCAAAATATTCCTGGTTATAGTAGTGTTAATATACATCACAGGTGGCATATCACAAATGTTGCCGTCTGGGATACAACAAAGTAAACACATGCAATAAGACACAAGACCACAAATAAGGCATACGTAGTATTGCACATTTTTGTATGCTCTACTTTCACAGTATTGCACATGCTTATAGAGACAGACATTTGGGGTACAACTAGCTGTCCTCCTTCAAAGTACAATAACAATTAAAATCTTTGCAACAAAAGGTGGCATCGTAAATTGAAATCTGATGCCTTACTCAGAGGGGTACAGTAGCCAACTGATTTTCCGCACATGACGGTGACAGGAAAACAGTACCAATAATACAGCATTTCACCGCAACTGCACTAAAGAAGTATGTAACTATGCCCTTACGCATGTGGCACGAGCTCATGACAGGGCGTCTACCAAACTGGAAAACCTCTGAAACCGGGACCGTCAGGGAATTTACCAAAAAGCAGCTGGAATCAGGGAAAATTGGAGACAAGCGTCGTGACAATGAACCGCGAATTGCCAGTGCCGACCAGTGGTTGAGCCGCCACGCTGCCGTATCATTGCTCTGAGTAGCAGTTCGACAATACAAGCTCAGAGGCAGAGAAATAGGCCACCCTCACTGAAGTAAGTTTGCAAGAGGTTCGCGTATCGTGAGCCTGAAGAGCCACTCTGCATGCGGTCAACGCCGGATCGACCATGGTATCGCGTAGGTGTGGAAGTGTGCCAGTATGCCGGAAAACAGTACGTTGTGCTGTATGACTCGTGTTCAAACTACCCGGAAGTGGAACAATTGCAAAACACCACTGCGCGTACCATGATTGACAAGTTAGGGGCAGTGTTCGCGTCAGGCTCAATGTTGAGAGGCTGGAACACATAGGAAAGATAAATACATACATACATGATTCGAACCCACATAGTATAGGCAAATCTTAGGCAAAGCCTAGCTTTGCCTAAGATTTGCCTAGCTCATGCGCTCATTACGCTCGCAATCTGCAGTTCTGGTATTTATTGGGTATGTCGGGATCGTACTATATGCAAGGCAAAGATAACTACTGACGAGTCTTAGTGTTGTACTGGCCCTAGCTGGGGCTCACACTTATGCTGGAGATCCAATTGAGACCAACCTACTTAAAGTCTCATGTTGTGTAGGCCCGTGCAAGCTCAATAAAACCGCAGTTGTCATTTAAACCGTGTCGTGGTATACGGTGCATTGAGTAATTCATAGGAATAAACAAAAGCAAATTTGTAGTTCTACAGTCAAAATCCACGCCGTGACACGAGTGTTCGTTGTGACGATTATTCCGGCGTGACGACAGTTCTTGGTACGAGATGCCCTGTGACGAGTTGGCCTCCTTCACGAGTTCACCTATGACCAGTTGGCCTGTGACGACCGGGCCTGTGACGAGTTCTCCTAGACCCGTGTGAAACATGCTATGGTGCTCACTTGCCGTGTCGCTATTACGTGCGCACATATCGCACATTCTATGGGAGTGCAGCATTCAAACTGCATTAGTATTTTCTTCTTGCATGCAAACAAAGGCTAACGTTGCATGTACTCGTATTGGCGTATTTACATATGATCATCTGTCAAGTCAATGTCAACTGCCAGCCTGCCAAAAGTATAGACTGTCCATCGTCCATACATGTTCAGCTCCATAAGGGTACAAACTTGAATTTAATTTTCTTCTGTGCACTTGTGCCTTAGTACAAATGTATGCGTGTAACTTAACTCTGTGAAGCTGTCTTACGCTTTGCACAGTAGACATTCTAACCTTGCAGACGTGTGGGTGGTGGATGTGTAGGTATTACCGTTTGTTAGTGGGCTTTTCGTAATGACTTTGTAACACTTTTTGTGAATTTTAATGCAACAGTGAATATCAATAATAGTAGGATAAAGAAACAAATCTTGTGAGAGTGATATTCAATTCAGTTCAATAAAGAATAGGGGGGCTTGTATAAGTTCCTTGTCACTGTCTACCCGGTTTCCCACTGTCTAGTGCAGATCTATGCGTCGTTGAACCATGCAGGTGCAACAGACTCAGACAGGATGTGATGACGTCATGTGCAGGCAGAGTACCCCTTTTTTCAAGTACGCCTGTCCATAGCAGTTGCGTTGAACATTAGTGCAAAAAAAAAGTAGTGTTGAGACAATTGGAACACGTCACGCCCAATCAGCGAGGCTCGCATTAGGGCAGGATTTAGTTCTTTGTTTGATCTCGCGGGGCATGGACGTGTGGCTCCTCACTGGTGGTGGTGGATGATGTTTGTTTATTCTAATGGATTTCGTGGTGAGCGGACTTACGATGAGGAGTTTTTTCACTGAGCACGGTGTATGTGAAAATACTTTCATGCTGGCGCGTGTGTTCCACTTTGTTCAAGTGTACTGTAGGCCTTCTCTACAGACACTGCTTTCTCTGTTCTTGCATTCCTTTGTTGTCCAGTAAATTCCGAGTTTTCCTCGTGTGACAGTACCCGCTGACGTGCCCAGAATTGCCCTGTTCTGTCCTATGATGCGTGCTTTTCTTAGTTGATGCATATAGCTCCGTACTTGTACTTTTATGCACGAAGGCTTGTTTTTGAATCAGTATCATTATTGTGTTGATGCTGACGATAGTGGTGCCACACCCTTGCTCCGGAGGGGATAGCACTGACATGATTGTGAACAATTTTGCTATTAAATTGGTTCACAAAATAATCGCTAGGGGTGAAAATGCATAATTTTCATGGGGAGGAAGCATCACGATTCAGTTCTCTACCTGGCTCTCGTATGGAACAGACGTGCCGTACTGTGCTCTTCGTGATATTTTTGTGCTCGCGTTTTTTGCAAATTACAGTGATATGTGTGTGCATGTTGGCCATCGTACTTGAGGCTTTTGTCAGCACATACCCACTATTTTCTGTCATCCACGAAGGCTACCTTGGCCTTGGGGACGAGAGTAGCGCTGGCATGATTCTTAGTAATTTTGTCAGGAAATAAATTCAAACAGTAACTGCTGGGGGAACTGATGGGTGACTTAATAGAAAAAATCATCACGATTCAGTTCTCTGCCTGACTCTCGGATGGAACGGACGTCTGTCTCGTTCCGGGCTCCTTCTGTTTGTTGCTGTGGTGGACAGTGGTCCGATTTGTTGTGTGCCTAGTCATTTTTGTTGTTTGCTCTTGCTTTCACAGCAGTTTGCATTTCTCTGTGTAATTATAAGGGTTTTTTCATGTTCATTTCATGTTTTTCCATGTCCATGTTCAGAGCTGTAAGTCAAGAAGGACGGTGGCGCCACACGGAGTAATGCTTTGTAGCTAGGTAGCATCCTGCCTATGCAACCAGCGCCGTCCTCGAGATAGCGTCGTTAATTTTAAATGAAATTATGTCTCTTCACTCTATTTCTATCTATTTTTCATTTTTATGACCTCTGCTTGCCGGCTACACACAGAGTGGTTTGAACACGAGTTGGATGCTCTCCAATTAGTGTGGTGACTCACTGAAAGGCTTCAGTTACTGTGGGATGTCCTAATTGCTATTTGTGTTGCATTGCATCCAGGCCCTTTCATGTGAAGCCGGCACCCAGGGTTCAGTGAATACTAGTGCCGTACAGTCATTTTTAAAAACAAGTGACGTAATTGACTCTAGAGGTGAAGTTTGTTCAGCGGAGAAACGTACAGGAAGGCTTAGTCCGCAGTAGTCAGCATGTTTATAATAAGGCTTGATTGGTTTGTTGCATGCTCCAGATAATGGACTTATCTACAGTGAAGGAGAGCCACCACAGTGATTCTCGCCACACTCTTGAAATGTGTCTTGTATTGAGCCTTTAATGGAGCCTCGAGAGCAGCATATTCGTGACATCTACCAACACAGCATGTTAAAAAGGCACGCTTGGGAGTACACGTAGCACGACAACAACAACTTTATTTGAAGATGATGAATGGGGGGTTTCACCGCCAGGAGAGATACAGGGATGCTACGCCAGGGGTGTAGCATGACGTTATAGCATGGGTCATTGGAACACACGCGACTGCGCTTTGCGCAGTGCCTCTTTTCGCCTCCTTCGTCCGCCTGCGTAACCCACGACAACCAGCGCGCCTGCCTTTCCGCGTCTGTCCCTCCTTTCGCTTTACTTAGGCCTTTTGCAGTAGCTGCTAATTTTAGAACACTACAAAAATTAGTTCAAAGGAAGCAATTTCCGAGGAAGCAAATGTATTTCATTTAACATTATTCCTTTGTACGACAACACAAACTACAGTTTAACGATGCGAGATCAGTCTAAATAGAAACATTAAGATAGTTAAAATGCCAATTGCAGCTCAGGAACGGTGCGTGAAACACGCAAATATATACTGGATGATGCAGCTAGGTGCACGTTGAAAAACTATATTTGGGCACATATTGAGGAATTGATAAAATTATATCTAGAACTCATTACTAGGGCTAGGAATTATATGCAAATGCGTGGTTGTTTTCTGGGGACAGTACATGTATGTTGACCTAGTCTGCGCACAGAACATATGTTTAGGAAGTCGTGAAAATAGTATTGATGTTGCACATAAGCGCATATTTCTGGCATTTTCAAAATACATCATAATTCTCGGTATAAATTCCGAAAGACATTATAAATGTGCAGTTTCTGTTGCTGTTTGCGCGCATAAACGCAGAACATAAACACAAACACAGAAGACAACAATGGGAGCAACTCTGTACTCATTGCCAACGTCATTGCTGGGGCCGTATCCTCGTAAAAACTAATCGACCTCGATTACTTTACATCACAAGCTCTAGGGTGTGGCTGCCACAAAATACTCCGCCCTTAAATCCCGCCCGTTTCAATTGGAATTTATACCTAGTTTTCCTTCACAGCATCTCCGCCCTAATCTCGGACCGTGACCCTACGTCATTTTGACGTAACAATGACGTAAAAGATTAGTTTCAAAGCTGAAAAGTAACGTAGCGAAAGAGGATCGATTACTTTGAGCGGCGATGAGTTTCGTGATGGGTCCGCATGTGCATTTCCGTGTATTATGTTGTATAAAGTCCGTATGTGCTCGTCACAACAAAAAAAATCATATCTTTCTTCGTTTTTGTTTAATAATGATAGAAAAGCACCGCGTAACACCTTTTGTCTGCGCCGATCGCGGGTAAGCGTGAAAGTGGCGCGCTTTTCGAAGCGGCGTCAGAGCCGTCGTACAATCAATGTTATTGCAACGTAGCGGTGTGCACACAAAAAATTCATCGATCAAAGTTCACTGTTTGTTGAGGAAAACGATCAACACTCATTTGCGATATCAGTACCACCCCCACAGCTCACGAGCAAAAGAAGCACATTGAAATGCGAATTATCATTTCGCATATCGAGCACACGAACACACATAAAAATATAGAGAAAAGCTCATAAATAAAGCTCAAGATTTAAAGCACGAACCGATTTCTCATAAACGTGTTTACGCGGCTCGCGCCACACTGTCCGTTCGACCCTTTGCAATGATCCTTCGCGCTTTTATCGTTTTGTTTCCTGCCATCAGCGCCATCTCACGGGCACATGCCGAATTATAAATGCCAAGTACAATCACGGTGTCGCACAAACATTGCCGTCTTGCACACCTGTACGTCATGAAAACTGACAAACAGCAAAAAAGGAAATTACGAGCGTGCTTTTCCGCGGAGTTTCCACGAAATTCAGTTTTACGTCGGTAGAGTTTTGTATTTCCGACACCAAAGAACCGAAGCAACAAGGCAGGGCGGGCAGATCACCGGCGTGGCCTTCGAATTCTCAGGAGGAAACACCGATAAAGCGGGTCGCTTTCCAAGATAACACGTGGGTCGATTGGTTGATAAAAGGTGTCAACCGCTTTTAATATTCACGCCTTTTTCGATTGTGCACCAATGACAGAAGAAATTTAAAGTAATCGAGGTCGATTACTTTGACCAGGATAGGGCACCAGATTACGACTCGTTCAAAATGGCGCCGTCCATCGTGGGCGCCGGGGCCGGCATCTGTAGACGGCGGAGGAAATCTCCCGTGAGCCTCCCGAAACCGGCGTCATTCCGGCAGGACGAATGCGGGTGAGGGGAGCGTAAGTTTCCCACTTCTCCCCGAGGAGGAGAAAAGTAGACGCCGGCCGTGGTGGGCCCTCAACGGTTTTGTGAACTAACGCATTTTGAGTGTACTCACTGTTTTCATAGACGCTCCTTGTCTGGTACATGTTTTTTTTTAGTGTTGCGGCACCGAATTTTCTAAGACGGTTAGCGTGAATTCATGC
The DNA here is from genome assembly GCF_037126465.1 of Ornithodoros turicata. Lineage (NCBI taxonomy): Eukaryota > Metazoa > Arthropoda > Arachnida > Ixodida > Argasidae > Ornithodoros > Ornithodoros turicata. The sequence continues at coordinate 48,154,584 of NC_088203.1, read as the reverse complement.
GGTGAGCTGTGGCGTGGACAAATGGAGCGGTTATGCCTTACGTATAGCGCTAACGGAGATAAGTACAACCGTTAGATTTATGGTCAGTACAATACATTGTTCTGTTTCGCGATACCTACGGCAATCAAATAACATGTAGTATGGGTGACCCTACGCGTATGTGTTTCGTGGATCGAACGAGGAGGTTGCCACGATATTGATCAGATAGCGCACGGGTTCGTTGGTAACGGGTGACGAGTCACCATCACAACGCTACCGTAAGTGGCTGTTTCAGGCTGGCACAAAACGTTCAAACTAGAGCAACCGTCTGGACCGTAAATCAATGTAAATTATTATTGTTGTTGTTGTTGTTATTGTCGCCGCTGGTGCGCGCTCGCAGGTTTACGTACGTATACGTAAACACGCGAGCGCGCCACAAGTGCACCTTCAAGTGTATACACTTGACCGCAAAACGTCTTAGGAATGCTTCTTCTGAACGATTCTTTAGAACTTGCATGTAAAGTACGGGTCAGAGGCGTGCTTCATTACCGCATATGAGGCATATTTCCGTTGCATATGTTGCATGCATATTTACGCAGTTTATAGTGCAAGGTGCCTGCGTATTTCAGCAGCTTTTAGATCATCTTTTTCCTAGCCAAATTCATTACTCATCCGGCGAGCAATCGATGCAGAACCGAAAACACATAGCACATCCCATATGGAGGCTCACCGTTAGTGCACCTAGTGGTGCTTGTACACAAACTCTCCTGAGACCGCCATGTTGCGCTGCTATAGTCTATGGAAAGCGACGTTTTCTTTAACGCCCAGTTTAGCTTCCAAAGTTTTTCTGTCTAACAAATACGCCATGAATACGCCACATCGATACGCCTTCGTGCGCAAGCGGAAGTTCGTGAGGTAACTAGGTGAGGTTGCGTGTGCAAATGTACCTAACTGGAAACGTAAAGAAAACAATGAAAAACATATAGTAAATTTTGCGTGGAGAGGGCGTATTGCATTAATGAAGAAGATAATGGACTACTGCAAGGAAACACACAAAAAGAAGCAAAAAGAAAGCTTTGGGTAAGGAAGAGACACAACACATTCTTCCTTTTATCGCGCACTTGCGCATACATTGGAAGTCTAGCCTCTTCAAAAACAGCCATCTTGCCTAGATTACCGACCTAGCTGAGTCGCAAACTACGTTTACAGTACGTTGTACGTTACTTTCAGTATATTTATCACATGGTACTTTGTGCTGTATTTCAAGTGCAATTGACGACACGTACGTTCTACTTTCCTGTTTGTACAGTCTCGGGTACTCTGCCCGTAACTGGTTCATGAAAGTGATTTTCTTTGCTTCATGTTCAGCACAACGCTGCGCTATGCAGTTGCGTGATGCTGGATGACTGGTGGCGAAAGTGACAAAAATACTAAGTGGAAAAGCGGAGAAAGTGGTAATGAGACCGATGGCAACCCTCGCTACTCAGAGCAATAAACACTGGACGTCGGTCTCTAGGAACCGCGTGGGACGCCATGCTTTCTATCCACGAATCGCGCTAAATCCTTCAGTGACCACTATACCGTTTCTGGATTAAATCCGCCGGAACGTGATGATCTACATAAAAAGTCAAGTTACATATCGCGAAAGCACACGCATAAACCTGTTGCGGACACCAAACAGCATAAGAACCGAAACCTTCCTCCATGCACGCTGCCAGAAAGAGAAGGTGATCGAGGTTAAGGGCTGACGCAAGGGGGAACTGCTGCTGCTGAACGAACTACTTGCTTCATCCTATCACGAACATATTCCTTTAAACCGTTCGCAATTCACAACGAACGCGGCAGTTCGGAACGAATTCGCCGTCTTCTTCAGTTCACTGCAAAATTATGAAAGAGTATGGTAGAGGGGCGTTTTTGTTAGCATAAAATTGGTGGCGACACTTTGATACATGCGGTTCATTACATCATGCAGTCAGTGTAGGAACTCCAATGTGCTGAGGAAAAAAGAGTTATTCAAAAATATATCAACCCTTCAATATACGTAGTCGTCAAGCTCTGACATCAGGGACCACTTGCACAAAACTGTCGAGTGCTGCACTCAGAGATTCGTGCAAGGGAGCCCAGAGGCGCTGCAGATACTCCCGTCCCCATTGGTTGTCCTACGCATGTGACCGCTTTCGTAGACGCCGGCTGCGATATTCGACAGCCGGTACAGCTTCAGTCATCCCCAGTGCCCTTGTCCACGCGCTTGTTTCCCCGTCTGCTGTAAAACCTCCAATCCAAGCAAATATCAAAGGAACTGTGTTTTTACGATTTTCTGGGATAACTCAGGACCAAGCGCCGCCAACTTATAAACTTACTGTTCTTGTAGAAATCCATGAAATTGCCATTTGCGAGAAACGCACGATAGATCACCCATTTGTAAACATTTGAAGCAGTACGAAATAGCATGCAATAAGCGAGAGGAATATGCACTCAAGGAACGAAGAATGTGGGTGGAGACAGCACCCAACAATAAAGAATTTCTTATTGTCGAATGAAATGATTATTTGGTTCGGACATACATACGTATTGTAGCTCCGCGTTGAACTCTTTTCTCTAAACACGTTCCTTGCTTTTCCAGACACAAACTGGTCATCGTAGGCTTAATAGCCCTGTTTCTTCTCCTCCTCGCAATTATCGTGAGAGCAGAATTCATTTCTCAATCAGGTTTGTGGATCTATTTAAAAGCTTGTTCTACGAACATATTTCGATTAACATACCTCTCGCTTTACCTTGAGGGATGGTGCCTCCGTTGTAATTACGCGCCGAATATCGCTGTAAACCAGGAAAAGTACGTAGATCTTGTTGCACACGTCTCATAGCATTCGGAGGACGGGAAAATTTGGATCTTAGCACAGGATGTAAGTACGTGGACTGACACTTCCTTCTCTGAACTTACCATGGTTAGACAAAGAGTGCATGACGAGCAACGCGCCTGGAGTTTCATAAAGCTATGGCACGTTGTTTTTTCAAGAACTTCTCTGCCAACGCATATTTACGACGTGAGCTATTTGGACATAATACTATTTAAGCAGCTAATGTCAAAGTTGGCCAGCTTTCGTAATTAGTTACATTTTGTTAATTAAGAGAAATGGGTCAAAGTTATCGAGGAAGTCCCGAGCTCTGTACTACGGAGGAATGGAATCCAGGAACCAACAATGAGCTCGTATGGTGCGCTATGAGAGACAGACAACAACACAGACGACATTACAGGCACGCACACTTCATGCCCCACCATTAGCTATGTTCAATAGTTCTTGCTGTCTTCGCCGGCAGGAGGAGAACTGTCGACATTTTTCGATTCATTTAGTCCTATAGGGGTTGTCAATCGACGAAAGAACAAATATCCCGCCCCATTGTCTCAGTTCATTGCCCTCCGAAATTCGCTCATACAGGATTGTGGTGCCATCTCATAGAACCTTTAACTAGTCGCTGTCGTTTCGGTTCCAGCAGGACTTCTCATTCCCGCGGTATTTAAAACTGTTCCAGTTCGGTGCCAGCCCATCACACGTGGAAGTCAACAACGAACAGTGCAGGTGTCATGAGTGTGTGTGTCATGAGTGGTGCGGCATGATTTATAACCTTGACTGGTTGATAGGCAAGGCAGGCGCGTATCGGCATTAGTCGGTGGCCAAAAGTAGCAATTAATAACGAGCCCTTCTGTGCTTCGTACTGGCGTTGACCAGGCTCTAAATGCTGTGGAAAATTGATCTCCGGAATTGGCACGTACGATCGTGCACTTGCCGTAGTGATCTTGTAGAAGAGGTGGTGTCCCTGCACACGAGTCCTGACCGGCGGTGATGGAATGTCCCAGCGGGAAGATGTTCGTGGGCTCACGCTGGGACGGTGCTGGTAGAACTGAGGAGCGGGTGCTCCAGGTGCGTGTGAATCCTCCTCGCTGTCCACTGTCCGCCACAGCATTCGCCCCTCAGACGCGGAGCGGCACTAAAGCGGGATAAACCTACGACTTCACTGGAGGACTACACAAGGCCGACCGTGGATGACGTGCACAGTTGAACAGGTGCACGGCAGGGCACACTATAATTCGGTATCACAGCTGGCGAGCAACGGGAACGTCGATCCCTTAACCGAATCCCTTATCCCTTATCGAAGAGCGGGGAAGAGAGTGAGCCGCCGTTCAAGTCTTGCCCCTGGGATGCCGCGACCGGCACGGGAGCTAAAAGGGAGAGGGCGCAGGTAACTGGTGCGTGATAATGAAGGAAAGAATATGACCGAGAGACTTGAATGGAGAACTTTTCGTGTTTGTCTGCGTGTCCCGTGTATCTCGGTCATTCGTTCCTTCATCACGGGAGCCAAAGTTCTGCGAGTCAGGCTGAGCCTGTGCGAGCCGTGGTGAGATGCCGAGACGCCGGCCGAAACGTGTCGTGGCATCGGGTGCGACTGCAGCGACCGGCAGTTGATCGCTAGGCTCGAGTGTCGTGGCTGGTTGCAAAACTTTGTTTCAAAGACAGGTGGCAAGCTAGTTCCAAGGTATCACACCAGATGGTGCCACCGTCATGTCGCTATGCATGTAAGAGAGAGAGAACAACAAAATACTAGACAACTACAACTAAATAGCTGTATGCATATTTACGGAGTCTTTCGTGCATATTTATCCACGCTCTACTGATGATGATTCATGGCCATTATTGAAGTGAAAAACCAATCCGTAAGTCTGAAGTTCAGATATGGATCCACTCAACACTGTTCAAATCCAATTCCACAGTTTCCATGCTAAAATAGTAGTGGCAACAACGTCGTAATAGAGGGGGTTGATTGCGGGCGAAGCAAGTCTCGATCTCTCGGGTGCTGATAGAGCATTTGCGATAACGAAATTTATGCCGCCAAATAGATAGAAGTTGAGTTTTGTCGGCACCCTAGTTCGTCCCATTTCATATTCAATATCTCATTTTCTTTCTATTGAAGGAGAGAGCATGGGGCAAATGAAAATGCTTCGTCATATCGCGTCTGAAAGTATTCTTTTTCTCTCCCTAGAACGAAGAGTGCATTCAGTGCTTTGTCCCCCTCACTAGCCAACATTAGTACCAGTATTTGAAACGAGATACCAATTTTCATCCACACGTACATACACATACATACGTTGAGGCATTAACTTAATTCATGTAGAAGTTAAGGCACTGATATATGTCGCCAGCAAAGGAACTGATTTTTTTTTTGTGTCGTGTAAACGCTCTGTGTGTGTGTCTGCATGCGTAAATTCTTATGTTACAGGTAAAGATCAAGGCTTGGGGTACGGCGTCGCTACCCGCTATGCAGGGACCGAACAGACCCCATCTACAGAAGTAAAGTTAAGAACCTCGTCTACAACAACGACGTCAAGTAAGCGGACGTGCCATTTCTTTCTGCCATGCGTTTGACACAAATGAAGTCCGTGAAATGTAATGAAACCCACGACACCGAGCCCAAAACTTGACTGCTCACGTTGCTATTGGAAGATGTACGATGTGAGGCCATGGAACACGAGGAGCCACGAGCGTGTCGGTCATCCAACCTGCAGACAGAATACACTTGGCAGTTTGCACACATTGCAGTTGCGGTTTCCACAAGTGCACACGTTCTCAGAAGGCAGGGCCCGTATAACAAATGAAGAATAATATGCGACAATGTTGGCATAAAGGACTGATTCTGCTATGCAAACCCTCAATTTATCCGTCAAGGCGAAACCTTATGCATCAGTATACAGGGTGTTTGCTCAAACCTGTCCAGAAATTTTATATAAAGGGAGCGATAAAAGAGAAACGAGCGCTACTTTTCAGCTGCTTGACTACGAAACAGGCGCTACTAGTGTAGCAGTTCCTGTTTCTTACTCAAGTAGCAGAAAAGTACCACCTGAGGTTCTTTTATCGCTCGCTTGAAATATAATTCCTGGACACGTTAGAGCAAGCGCCCTGTATAAGAGTAAATTATGTTCTCCGTGCCATTTGTGCAAAAAACTCCGCCCTTTACGCTTACAGCGGCCGCGTTTACGGTACTAGGAATGGAACACAGCTTGACGGATACAGCGCCAGTGATTTGCCGAAATTTACGCTTAGTAAGGGTAAGATTGAATGTAAATCGAAATATATCCATTTCTTTTGGGTAGAGTGCAGAATAACACATAACGACCAGAAAAATAACCAAATTACCCAGGCGCAAATTAACCAGAAAAACAAAAGTGAAGGTGAATTTCAGTCGTCGCCTCCAAAGGAACTTTATTGAGGAAGCACAAGAAGGTCGGCATTTTATTCTTCAGAATATTCTTTCCGCGAATGTTGTCCTCTTGGTCATGTAATAGCTCTCTCTGTTCCTACTGATATTACCTGCACATTTCCTGTTGTATATTACATGAAAGTATTCCCTGGTTTCAACCCTTCTCGTGTCACTCTATTGGTCTTGCGCCTGCGCTCAGATGAGTGGTGGAGCCAGGGCGTGGTTTGGGGTGTTCGACCCCTCGAAATCGTACCTTTGGACGCGCATTTGGGAGGAGGAAACGAGAAGGAAATCCTTCTCCACCATGTGACGTCCACCTTCCCGAAACTTTTTTTCTGGCCACACCACTGGCTCAGAAACTGCGATGAAGTTGTAAGCGATCAACGTTTGCAGAACAGCTTTATGTTGTGGTACCTATTTCGAGTCGTGTGCATGTCCTACAGGATGATGAAGACATTGTTGAGTAATGAGTACAATCTTTTCAGCTTCATCACCGATCGGGTATGGTGGATGGGGAGTATTGCGGAGCCAGCGGCTTGTTGGTGGTATTCATCTATACGAGACCGTGAGTGGTTATTCTCGTTTTGGTGAAGTACCCAGACATCGAAAGTAAACATTTATCTATTTGCACTGTATTTCCTTGCACATGCTAGGATATTGCGGTACCCTGAGGGCAAACTTGCAACTAGTTACCCTTTTGAGAGACCACTCAGTTACTTTTGTAATATTAGTAACTCCTATCAGATTTCATTGAAAATAGTTAACGCGTAACTGCAGTAAATTATTTAGATTTTTGTGTGCAAGATAGATTTTTTATCTTCTTTGGTAATCTGCTCACTTCACTATGCGACCCCTCTGCTAAATATTCTTCCTTGGAAGCGACGACCTTCTGCATCAAAGCTCTGCAAACAATTTTTAGGCAGATATCCACGCGTCACTTTCGCAGCTTCGCAGTCAGCTTGCGTGACACAGAAGTTCTACACGTCCTATGGTTCAGTATCACAGACAGTATGCTCTGGTTATTTCCGGTTAATTTTAGATGTTAGGATATTTTGGATTGAAGGTTTAGATTAAATTTTGGAGAGGAAAATACTGATATCTCTACCACTTTGTGTCTGGGCCTGCGTTCTCTTCCCTTGGCTGAGGAACGCACGTGTCTGTGCTGCACTGGTGAAATATGTTGACTGCAACGTTTACTTTTGCTCATATAGTCCACTTTAGAAAAGCGTTTGAAAGACGCCCTTGCTTTACGTGTGGTAAACCAATATGAGTTTCGCGTTCACACCTTGCGTACTAAATCATTAAGAAAAAATTGTGCACAAGCAACGTTGTTCATTTATCTGTGTGCATACGCTGAATTGCAGCTGAATTATCAACACTCTCATAACGCACGTCATTACACTGCTGATATATTCTTGCATTAATACCACGGTGAAATCGATGTTTGCACTAGTGTTTCATAGTCCATGATTCATAGTACAACTAGAGAGTCGAACCAAACCAGTAGCGAAACCGTGATTAACGGTTATTTTTGGCCCAACCGGAACTGAACCGAACTGAACCAGTCGAAGCCGTCTGGAAACTGAACCATTAAAACATACCAGTAACCGGTTCAAATGACAGTTCATATGGAACTAAGGGCGGCGGCACTTTTCATCTTCTGTATGAACAAAAGCCTACGTCGCGCCACCACGGACCTCAGCCCGAGTTCCAAGGTGTTACCCATATCGTGCCGAGGGGATGAAATGTGCAGAGTAGTAACCTTGAACGGTGGCGGTCGGGGTCTTGGTCATAGCCCGTCCGATGGGTTATCATGACTCTACACTCTCAGAAAGGAACTGGATATCAAGGGTGAAAAATCGTCAAATTTTTTACCCATATTCTAAGGGTCAACACCTTACGCATAAAAGTATGACGGATAGTAAGCGTAAAAAATCGTCAAATTTTTGATCCCTGTTTTAAGCGGTGTTCGATGCCGGTTATTCTGTGGGCTGTTTGGCTACCCTTGTGATACCGCTTACTGCACCTAAAAATACCACATAGTATGCGTCAAACCTGAGCACCGTAGACGTCATGTGACCTCACGGTCTTCTGAAATGACCCGCAATGCGATTTTCCGGCGGCTGTTCTGGAAAAGGGTTTGTGGTTCCCGATTGCCAAAAGCATCAGAAAGAAGTTTCCAGAGCAGCAGACGGAAAATCGGATTGCCTGTCAATTTTGCATTGCAGCTATTGCCTACCCAAGGGACGCTGACATCACGCGGCGCCTAAGGTTCCCAGATATGATGCGTACTGTGCGGCATTCTGGCGGTGCAATTCTCTGTGCAAAGACGGCATACCATGCGAAATTGTTCCATAGGAAAAAAGAACAGCTGCTACAATAGGATCTCGATGATACGAATCTCACAGGGCATGAAAAAACAGTTCGTATCATCCGAGACTCGTCAGCAGTACCACATAGGTGCACGAAGCATGTATACGGACGGAAGCCCGTTCACTTTTATATGCTATCGCTTAAAAGATATCCATGGTATAGGCATAGCTTGTTGCTCATCCAAAAGACTTGGCAATTGACAGTACGCCACAATAGCTAGGCCCACTCCACTGCAAAATCGTATGACACAGACCAACGCATCCATCACATAAATAACAGATATAAAAGGCACGTTCTTGTGCAAGGCAAACAATATCCCAAGCAGCACAATGTACTGAAAGTCGGGTGCAACAGGGGTGGACGGTATGTGTCTTATGAGTGTTCTTTAGTTTCACGAGTTTGTTCAAGGCCTTCCACCTACCCGTCCACCCCTATTGCACTCGACTTTCAGTACATTTTGCAGCTTGGGATACAAGAGTTCTCGTGACAGTCAAAAGAAAAATAAGAAGCACGAGTGCATCACTTGAACCGGGTTCATCGTCTCACTATAGCCCGCGTACGCCGCTATCTCATTTAAATCAGAATATCTGAATACATGGAAGTATTTCCCACAGCGTTAGTAGCACGCATTTAAACCGTAATGCAACAAAAATTCGCCAAATAATTCCACTTTATTGCAGGAAGGAGCCCAGAATAATAGACACATGCATGTGTTTATAGAATATTGCACCTATGGCATGAAAATGGTGTGTCTTAAGGTGCACGTGACCAAACATTAAAAAATGGGAACAGCGTACTAGCCATAAACCAACAGATTACAACACCTGCAATATTTTAGAGAATTATGAAATGACATTTGTGCATCTTCACAACACTTCAACACAACAAAATATAAATTGTAGACTAGCTATATGAGATAGTAATTGGATTAAATTACGTTTATAATGGAAAAACTTTTAATGAGCGTTACATCACAGGATGAGGCATCGAGGTACACAGAATATGAGACATATACAAAAAGAAATCCATAGCAGACAGGTCATAAACTAATTATATATAGGGTGATTCCACGCCGGATCAGGCAGGGTGGTCCGGTCGACCTCTTCAATTTTTTTTTTGTTTCAAACACATATTAAAGCCTTGGCCCTAGGAGGCATATGGGTGCTGAAAGTAGTTGAAAATAATTGGTGGGTATTTTTAATGAATTATCATTCAGATGTGAGCTTCCTACGCATCTTGATGCCACGCATCTTCAAACTATTTGACATACACAGCTTATCACTTTTCTTTCTTTTTTTTCACGTATTGTCTGGGGTGGGTAGCATTGAATCCTAAGTTGTGAAGATCGTAAGATTTGCCTTCGAGGAGATAAAAAATCGGAAATTTGCCTCATTTGTAAAATATGGTATGTTTTGGGAACCTCACAACTCGTCCCCCAGTTGTGATACCCGAAAGTAATCTACATCATTGTGTTCGTCTCGAAATGCCCTCTCTTCGCATAGCGAGTACGTCGTAATGTCAATTGGGGCAACGCCCTTAATGGGCTTTTTATGAGGGATATCTACGAAAAATGCGTAAATTCGACACCGCGCATCCCATATATTCCTAGTCGTAACATCGTTCATTTTGCTCGCAAGCGTTCATCATGCCTATTCTTAGTTGCCGTACCCCAGACTAAATGGCAATAGTTTAGGTGAGACATGAACAGTGAACGGTATCGTAGTAGCTTATTCGAAAAGGAAACACGAGTCTATGCCTAGCGGTCATGCCTAATATTTTGCACAGTTTATTCTGAACGTATTCAATGCGAACGTAGCGTGTCTCTCGTGTTTGTCCTCCGTTCCTGTTTGGATGCATCGACGGATCACATATCAACCTGCCCATCTAGTCACGAACGTATTCAATGTGTTCATCCCATAGCAACTGTTCGTTAAAGATGAAACTCAAACATTTGATGCATTTTACAATATCAACAGAACTATTAAGATATACTATATCTTTATTTAGACTAACACTCCTGTTTTTGGTCGAAATATGATTGCTTCAGTTGTACTACTATTAATTCGTGAAGAGTTTAAATTAACTCATTTTTCCAAGTTGCAAAGCATCTCGTTAGCAGTAGTGGCTAATACATCAATATCAGAGCCACTGGAAAACACGATTGCATTGTCCGCACACGAAATAAATTCACAATTGACATCAATGTTAATTATGTCATTTAGATATCGGGTATCAGATCCGGGTATCTCAACTGGGAGCCGAGTTGTGAGATTCCCAACACGTACCATATTTTACAAATGAGGCATATTTGCGATTTTTTTATCTCCTCAAAGGCAAACCTTAGGATCTCCACAACTTACAATGCAATGCTACCCACCCCAGACAATATGTAAAAAAAAAAGTGTTAAATAGTTATGAATATACGCGGCGTCAAACTGCGTAGGAAACGCAATGGTCGAAATGTCCACATCAGAATGATAATTCATTAAAGTAGAACCACCGATTATCTTCAGCTACTTTCAGCGCCAATATGCCTCCTAAGGACGAGGTTTTAATATATGCTTGAAAGAAAAAAAATTCACCACCGTGCATGATCCGACGTGAAATCACCGTATAATAACTGAAGTATACAGGATGTTCAGGGTGTTTCACTAGCACTTTATAAATAGGCGAACAAAAGAAAACTGGCTGCTATTTTTCTGTTCCTTGAGTAAGAAACAGGTGCTACATAATTAGCAGCAGCTGTTTCTTACACAAGTAGCGTAAAGTTATCATCCGGTTTCCTGTCATCGCTGTGTTTGCGTAGCGCTCGTGAAAGCTTAATTTTGAACACCCTATAGTTCAGTGTATTGCAGACGTTGCATTTATCGAGCAATGCATCATTACTCATGAAGCAGTCACAACTTACAAGTCATCTTTACAGGTGAGTTGTACTGGCTGTACATGCGTGAGGGAGTAGTGTCTTGTGTATTTCTTCCTAGAATGTGTCGCACAGTAGAAATTTTAGGAGCACCACCTAATGCACCTGAGGGTGCATGCGTGGTATTATGCAGTCCAGCATGGCTACGAAGACCATGTCGTGTCGTGTCCTGCTCCTTGGGATGATGGACATAGAAGTTTATTGTCATGAGCGCAAAATAATGTGCTTGCTGATATGGTCAAATGGCTACGCGTGTCCGTTCAACAGTAGATTCCAAAGATATGGTGTTGCATTTCAATGAGAAAGCTAATCTCGAAAATGTGGTAGCGTCATAATACGTGATGCAGATAAGGTCTTCTTCGTCAGACCTGGGTCATCTCCAGAGACCTCCCACATGAAATGGTCACAGGCTGGCAAACATAGCATTCTGAAACCTTTCTCGTCCTTTAAGTAGCATTCAACTGAATTTTGTTAGACCCGTAAATTGTTTTATCATGCCATTGATGTGATCTGTGGTACTGTCAAATGGGTGCACGTCTCTGTGCAGCAGTATATATCGCGGGACTGATACTGTTTCTAGCGTTTAAATGGGAAAGCTAATCTCGTAAATATGGTAACGCCGAACTAAATCATGCCGATGAGGTGCTCTTTGCCAGACCTGAGTCCATCCCCGCAGAGGCCGCTTACATGAAATAGTCATAAACGTAACATGAACTTCAAAAACCACTTACTATAACAGGAAACACTCTAGTCCTTTAAGATAACAGTTAACTGAATAATGTTAGACGCGTAACTCATTTCAGCTGTCTAAGAAGTGGCGTTCACCACGTGTTTTGCAGCACCACCACAACCACCACCTGCACCACGTTATCGAAAATCGTGACCATCAGAAAATCGATTTGCTTCATGTCAACACATCATGCTGCGGTATAATCAGCAATAATCATCCGAACTCCTATTACAAGAACGGATTGAGGAATCGTTAACAAAGACGCTTCAACGGGGAGAAACGCACATCCGAGGAAAACGAGAACAAAAAGAGTCTCACCTGGTGGCAGTGGCGTATCTAGGGTGTGGCAGGTGTGGACAGGTGCCATGGGCGCCAGGTGAACAGGGGCGCCATTATGTGGCCGGGTGAGAATGTGCCAGGTCGTGCACTCAACCTGGCACATTCATAAATGATCTAAAGCACCCGCCATTAGAGAGGTTGTAGTGTGAAACCTAGCGCGGACCACATGAAAACGCATCCCCAAGGACATCATGTTAACCATGTTGCCATGGGCGCAGGTAGCTCTAGATACGCCACTGCCTGGTGGACAACGGGCGTACGCATACGAATTTGTAGCGCGGAGATAGCGTGGATAATCACAACTGTTCAAGCAGCGTCGTCCGCGTGCGACGTTGTCTCGTTCGATGCCATCTCTTACTGTGATGAGTTTGACACAAATGAAATATGAAATAAATAAAAAAACTACAGATACCCAGCGCAAAATGTGACAACTTACATTTGCTAGACCGTGCATGATGTGAGACCGTGAGACGCCAGAAGTCAGAGTGACCGTTAACGAAGCGAAGGAAAAGACGCTTTGCACACGGAACTATGCACGTGTTCTCAGAAGGCAGGGCCCGTATAACAATTGAAAAACAATAAGCGTCAATATACGCGTCAATACACGGCAGCCAACTGCGTCAATACACGGACGGCAACGTGTTCCTGAAGACGAAATCTACGACAGTCGCCCCAGCTCACACAAGATCATTATCTGCGTCTTCAGTGCTCTGTGATTATAAAAGCGACGGTTTCCATCACCGTGGCAGTGGGCACCGCAGCTCTGCAATGTGGCACATAGCTAATCCGTTTCTGCTTTTTATGCAGGTAAGAAATGACCCTTCCCTATTTCGTAAGAAAACCAGTGACTTGTTCTTTGTATAGAGCTGCCGTGCCCACATGTCGTCGTGAAAATGCTTGCTGAATGTGCTCATGTAATTTTGCAACTACTGATCCAGTGTGGTGACGTTGAAACAAACCCAGGTCCTATTCAAACTAAGCAGCTAGAGACCGTGTTGCAGATGCTACAGGACTTAACTAATCGATCCTCTGCAATTGAAAAAGGCCAGGCTGAGCTTATGAACGCCGTAGCTGAAGTGCAAAGGTCTCAGAGTGAAATGTCCTGTAAAATTACTGATATCTGTGGACGTTTAGCGGCAGTTGAAGCCAATGTTTCTTCTTTGGAACAGGCGAAACACGATATCGCTAAGCTTAAGTCAGATAATCAGTCGCTTAGGGCACGTCTTTCTGATTTCGAGGATCGTTCCAGACGCAATAATCTTGTATTTTTTGTATCAAATCTGAAACATGGACCCAATCCGAGACAAAGCTACTGTCTCTCATAAATGATAACTTGGGAATCCATGTCTCTAGTGATTCAGTCGAGCGCTGTCATAGAATCGGGACGTACACTGATTGTAGGCCAAGGCCAATTGTTGCGAAGTTGGCGTCGTTCAAAACGCGTGACACTATTTATCAAGCTAGGCGTAATTTGAGGGATTTAAAGATTGCTGTGTCCGATGACTTTAGTACCGATACCAGACTTGCTAGGAAGAAGTTAATCGAATATGGCAAATCGTGCAATGCCCCTTTTAAGCTGAAATACAATAAGTTGTATATCAATATGAAATGTTTTTGTTATGACCCCGTTAGTGACACCATTTCTGAAATTCATACGTACATTCAGAATGGTTCAAGTGTGCTTGAGAGGTCCAATATCTCAACTGCGCGAAGTACAGAAAGCCATGCTTCAACCCAGGCAACAGAGCCTTCTACCTCCAGTTCACGTCAGCTTCGATCGAGTCGATAGGAAATACCCAGGGGCTCTGAAAGGTGTCACGGCACGCGCCTATCTATTGTATATACAAACATTAGAAGCTTAATAAGCAAACATGATGAACTCAGCTCATTCATCGACACCACTGAGGCCGACGTAGTTGTCCTTACTGAAACATGCCTCTCAAACAAAATATCAAATTGTGAGCTGTTTAATTGTGAAAAAGTGTTTGCGGTGTATAGAGAAGACAGAGGATTAAGGGTTGGTGGTGGAGTACTGATCGCTGTATCAGAGTCTTTATCATCTACTGTTGTTAATGTCCCTACCACGCTGGAGATGCTTTGGGTCTCAGTTGGTTCACATCATAACAAAATCATTGTCGGCGTGTGTTATCGTCCACCATCGTCTGATAATAACTTTGTTGACAATCTACATGACGCACTAAATATTGTCACGACGCGATTTCCGTCTGTACCAGTGTTTCTTCTTGGTGACTTTAATTATCCAGGTATCTTATGGAATGTTGAGCCACCTGGCGTCCCATCATCTAGTGATGCTTGCGCTTTTGTTCGCCTGTGTGATGATTTCCATTTTAACCAAATTGTTCTGAACCCGACTCGCGTTACTGCTACCACTTCAAACATTCTTGATTTAGTCCTTACCACAACTCCTGACCTCGCATCACCTGTAGTACATTCCGATGGTTTAAGTGATCACTCATTACTGCATTTCTTTGTACAAACTCACTTACATACCCATAGTACACGCACGAAACTCATTCGCGACTATAAGAAAGCCAATCTCGCAGCTATCAATGATGAACTGTGTAACTTCCTTGATTGCTTCATAGATGGCTTTGATGATCGCTGGGTTGAGTCGAACTGGTTGATGTTCAAGACGAAATTAACGCAACTTATGGATAAGCGTCATCCGCATACGAAATGAATCACCATGGTACAACCGCACTTTAAAACGACTAAAAACAAGAAGAAGCGGCTTTATCGTCAAGCCAGAAGAACGTCATCTCCCCAGAAGTGGGAACAATATACCGCTTCTCTGAACGCTTATAATGCTGCTCTTAAGAATGCCAAGTCCATTTTTTTTCCAATCAGTTCCCTCCATGCTAGCCGAATCTCCCAGGAAGTTTTGGAACACGGTAAACCCTAAGAATAAGTTGCAGCTTTCCTTGCTTGATTCAGCTGGCAACCTACACTCTGACCAGAGGTGCGCAGGCATTTTGAACATGGCTTTTTCTAACTCCTTCAGCTCAGTTTGTAACATACAGTGCCTTCCACTCAGTATGCGAAACATACCGCCCATGGACCCCATCATTGTCGATGGCGTGGGAATTTTCAAGATCATCGATTCATTACCATTGTCATCCAGTGCGGGCAGTGATTTGATTGCTCCAAAACTTCCGAAAAGCACTATTGTCTACTCATCAATTTTTCTCTCTAAAATATTTCAACAATCATTGCTTGAAGGACAAGTTCCCATTGACTGCGAAGTTGGGTAAGATCATCCCAATACACAAATCAGGCGATAAACCTTCCCCCAATAATTGCAGACCTATTTCATTACCATCCGTGCCGTGTAAAGTACTTGAGCATATCATCTACTCTCATTTAGTGCGTCACCTAGAAGAGAATGCTTTTTTCAGCGATTCCCAGCACGGGTTTCGCAAATCATTTTCCTGTGAGACGCAACTTGCTTGTTTTACTCACGATCTCCACATAGCGTTAGATCGGTCCTCAGTTATGCATTGTATTTTCCTTGATTTTAAACGCGCCTTCGACAAGGTTTCGCACCAGTTACTGCTTCATAAGCTCAACTCCCTCAATATTAATCCCCAGGTTCTGGAGTGGTTTCGGTCTTTCTTGAGCGGTCGGTTCCAATATGTAACGGCTAACAATTACGATTCCAATCTAATCCCAGTCCGTTCCGGTGTTCCCCAGGGTTCGGTGTTGGGCCCACTTCTTTTTCTCATGTACATTAACGATTTACCCAACAGCCTTCGTTCAAACTTAAAACTGTTCGCTGATGACTGCGTGCTATATCGTGAAATTACGAAGAGTGACGACGCCAGCATTCTCCAATCTGATTTAGACCACGTCCTTGATTGGTGTAACACATGGCGTATGGAGCTCAATATTAATAAATGCAAACACCTTAGAGTTTGCCGCAAAACTTCAAACTATTCAGAGTACAGCATCAACAACACCATACTGGAACACGTTTCATCATATAAATATCTAGGCGTTCATACCACATCGGACTTATCTTGGCGCACGCATATTGAACACATTATCAGTAGTGCCAAACACACTCTGGGTTACATCAAACGTAATTTTTATCTAGTACCTCTTCATCTAAAGTTAACACTGTACAAAATACACATTAGACCAAAACTCGAATATGGGGCAGCTATCTGGGACCCTTATCAAGAATCGCTCGTTCACACCATTGAAGCTGTTCAGAATCGATCAGCACGTTTCATTCTCGGCAATTACAATCGCACCGCAAGTGTATCATCAATGAAAAGTAGCCTCCATATCCCACCTCTGTCTGTGCGCCGTAAATTGAGTCGCCTGAACCTCTTTCATAAAATCTATCACCACAAACCTTGGTTGAAGGAATCGCTCATTCTCCCACCTCATTACATATCGCGCCGCGTCGATAACAGCCAGAAAGTGGGTATTCATCGCTGTGCAACCACAACGTTTTCTGAGTCCTTCATACCTAGAACATCGCTTCAGTGGAACCAACTGTCATCATCATTAACATCAGTAACTGACATTACACTCTTCAATAAATCAGTAGCAATTCATTACTCTGCCAGTGATTAGTTTTGCTAGGCCACCTTGTCTGCGTGTTTTCTTTTTCTTTTTTTTTTGCATTTTTATGTTATGTTATGATTAAAATTGCCTTGTATGCGCCTGTCGTTTCTTCTTTAGTTTCTTGTCCCACTCCCCTCTGTAAAGCTTATGCCCTGAGGGTACCAAAATAAATAAATAAATATAGGCGTAAATGGATAATATGAGACGCCAGAAGCCAGAGTGACCGTTAACCAAGCGAAAGCAAAGACGCTTTCCACACAGAACCATGTACGTGTTCTCAGAAGGCAGGCCCGTATAACAATTGAAAAACAATATGCGTCAATATAGGCGTAAAGAGCTAATACTCTAACGCAGAGCTTCAGTTTATCCGTCAAGACAAAATCGTATGCGTCAGGATATAAGAGTAAATCATGTCATCCGTCCCATTTACGCATAAAACCCCGCCCTTTACGCTTACAGCGAGCGCGTTTACGGGTACTAGGAATAAAACAGAGCTTGACGGATACGGCGTCTGCGATTTTGTCGAAGTTTACGCTTAGTAAGGGCAAGATTGTACGTAAGCGTAAATTTATCCGTTTCGTTTCTGAGAGTGTAGGACGTTCGCATGTGTATAGGTATGAAGCATTGGTGACAGTTTTGGAATACCTATTACCTAAACACTTTATGGGTAACGCTTCTTTCAACTCTTTGATCGGGTGCAGTAAAGGCCCCAGGACCGATGCTTCAATACTGACGTTCAACGTCTTTCAGGGCAAATATGGTGTCCTGTCGTGTGACCACTGAGAAAGAAGAAATTGTGCAACTTTGGAAAATGGCACGATTCTTTATTGAGAAGGCAGTCACAAGTCTGTCAAAAAATGTAACAAAAATGAAACGGCTTACATCAGGTAACTTGCTGGTGAAATGCGCCTCTGAAACTGTCTGCAAGCGCATACTAAACTCCAAAAAAAATGGTCGGAACAAAAATATCAGCAAGTTTTCAGAAGACCGTCAACACTTGCCGTGGTGTGGTGTCGCTAACTGAACTGATTGATGTTCCACCAGAGAAAATTCTCGGAAACCTGAAAGATCAGGAAGTGATAGACGTAAGGAAAATAAAGATAAGGAAAAACAATGATTACATTACTACATTCATACATACATTATATACTACTTTCATGGAGCAATGAATCATTCCCTGATATATCGCCAAAATAACTGGTGAATGTTCGCTAAAAGGTTCAGAAGCGGCCCATAACGGGCCCAAAGAAGAGATAAGTTCCTGTTTGAACAGCCCCAAACAAATAGATAATGAAGTATAGTTTTCCTTGTCGGCAGAAATTTATTGTACATAAATTATTTATCCGTAGTACTGCTATGTTTATGGGTGTGAAGGTCCTTCAATGGAAATGCCGTGGGTTACTTTCGAATTTAGAGGATGTGAATGATCTTTTCGACAAGTACGATGCACCGTGCTTGTCTTCAAGAAACATACTTTAGCATGCATACACCAAATCCACTGCGCAGACGTAACATTTTTCGAAAAGATCGATCTGACACATCCCGATCATTTGGAGGTGCAGCGACCGTAACACGTGGTTCTTTTCCAACCAGAGAAGTTCAACTGAATGCAAACTTGGAGGCTGTTGCTGTACAGTTGTGTCTTGACAAAATCGTCACGATCTGCCACAATCAGAAACGTTCACACAAAAGGACATAGAAGATTTATGCACCCAGCTTCCAACGCCATTTATTCGTGCAGGTGACTTTAATCCCCATAGCCCACTTTGGGGCAGTGCAAGAACAGACATACGAGGGGAAATGATTGAGAGACTTCTGTTGACGTCTTCAGTCTGTCTTTTGAACACTGGAAAACCCACATACGTACATTCATCTACTTAATCATTCTCGGCCTTAGATCTCTCCTTTTGCAGTCCACCTCTGCTAGAAGATATAGAATGGTCTCTAGAGGAAAACCCACTAGGGAGTGACCACTTCCCAGTAGTGTTAACATACAAACGCATCGTCACTAGCCTAACGACACGTCCGCCAAAGTGGAAGCTTGAACAAGCCGACTGGAAGCAGTTCTCAGAAAAGTATGACTTATCACTGATGACTTATCCTTTTGGTATCACCATGAATGACGAAGCTAATATCTTGTCACCGACATAATCCTTGAGGCACCAGAACAGTGCATACCACAAACATTCGGTCAGCTGCCAAAGCGACCTAACCCTCGGTGGAACGAAGACTGTGAGAAAACTCGCAAACTCAAAAATCCGGAGTGGGGTACATTCCGGGGGTACCCCACCAGAGAAAATCTGTTAGCTTTTAAAAAGACAAGAGCAAAGGCCAGGTGGACAAGGAACCAAGCTAAACGATCATCTTGGCAGAACTTTGTAATTTCACTATCTCGTAATCTCCCATCTAAAGTGGTTTAGGACAGGCTTCGCAAAATCAGAGGCAAGCATATTGATCATAGCGATCTCTTACAAGTAAATGGGAAAGTGTACGACCGCGTGGAGGAACATGCCAATGCCCTCGGGCGTCGCTTCCGAAGCATATCCAGTTCTTCCCACTATTCGCTCCGAGATCGAGCAGTGTCGGCACGCTGCGGAGAAACGATGAACTACCATTGTGTGGACGCGTCGTCTGCTTTTATACGTTTATTCAGCGTTTACTGCAGTAAGTGGAGCTTTGGAGAACCGGACAGTATCGTACCAGTAATCTTCCGGTGAATATATACTAGAATTACGGAAAAAGAACTACCAATTCCGAACATCGGCCCACGTGTTATCCACACTAGAAGGGCGACAGTTTCGCCCCCTATAGGTCGATCTCGCGGCGAATAGTAACGAATTCCTTAAACTTAAACAAATGACTCAAAAACAACAAAATTACACTGTACGGGGTGATGCTTACGGATATGATCAGCCTTTCACCATGTTAGAACTTTCACCTCCTTACTGTCTGCAAAAGCAACTGCTCCAGGTCCAGACCGGATCACATACTCAATGCTTGGCCACCTGTCTGAGGTGTCGAAATCATGCTTGCTTGAATTCTTCAATCACGTTTGGGCACAAGGGGTATTCCCTGCACGATTGAAAATTGCCACCATAATTCTCCTTTTGAAACCAGGAAAGCCTTCCTCGAATCCCTCAAGTTACCGGCCTGCTGCTCTTACAAGTTGCATTGGCATGACGTTTCAGCGAATGGTTGGTAACCGTCTCATTCATATCCTGTAAGAGAACAATTTAATGCGTCGATTGAAATGTGGTTTCCGACCGGGGCCACTCCACAAATAACCACCAAGTCCGTTTACAAACGATTATCGAGGAAGCTTTCCTTAGACGGCAGCACTGTTTATCCGCATTTTTTGATCTAGCGAAGGCTTATGACACTGCTTGGCATTACACTATTCTACCAGATTCATATTCCTTCTGCATTAGGGGTCGCCTTCTCAAATGCATCTCTAACTTCCTTGAAAATCGAACATTAATTAGGGTTGAACTGGGTACCATACCATCCCATGATTTTGTGCAGGAAAACTGCGTCCCGCAGGGATCCGTTCTCAGTGCCATCCTATTCCTCGTTAAAATAAACTCTTTCTATGTAGATGATACTAAATATCTTATTCTTTTACCAACCTGAAAATATGTGAACGGCAGGTGCAACGGGCTATAAATAAGTTGGTGAAATGCTCCACTGAGAATGACTGTATGTGTTGTGTCTGTGTTCCCTTTCCGAGAGTTAGGGGTATTTTCCTCAACCACACTCTCAGAAGAAAAAAAAAACGGATAGTAAGCGTCACAAACGATCGAACTCTTGACTTTTATTCTATGAGTCATGGGCTTCCACTTAGCGCTTTTGACTGATAGTAAAGGTCAAGAATTTGATCGTTTTTTGACGGGTATTTCCGAAGTAAGCCATTTACTTCTATTTTATGCGTAGAGTCTTTATGGTTATATTTCCCCTTATTAAGGCCGTATACCACTATATACCGGATAGTATACGTCGACACAGAACGCTGTATAGGCGTAACAGATCAAACTTCGTCGCTGCAAGGTGAACGACTTTTTATCAGCGTAATCCACAGAACAAATTTCATGCAGAAAACATCGAGAATTGAGAGAAGCGTACAAAAAGTGACACTCGAGGTGCTTCTCCTGCAAAACGGTTACGCCTGGTATTGCGCGCTTCATGCGCACAGACGGACAATCACTTTTTGTGTTTATCGCAGATATTTCACACTGCGAATAACGTTCTACATAATATATACAGGGTGTCCACGCTAAGTGTGAACAGATTTTTTAAGAATATATATAACACTTTTTCCAAGATGAAATCAATTGCAATATAGCATATGCTAAAGGGCATCCCTAGCAGGGCATTAGCAAAGTCCAAAGGCAATGTCACAATTAACTTTTTAATTATAAAAGCTACAAAGTTGTCCCAATGAGAACATCGGTTCCTTTCGGTCACCTGATATCGTAGCCGTCTTCAGAACAAAAATCTGTTCGATAGATCGGCCGCAAAAAATTCGTGAAGGAACGCCATTTTTTTCTTTATTTTGTTCATTGCGCTTCTTAGAAGACGCGTCTTTCTTTCACCCCCAATGTGAGAGGGAGAAAGAGCGTCCTGGAAAAAAATTAAAAGGAAACAGAAAAAGCAATCCAAGGTAAGGCCAGTTCCGATAGAGTCACCCGATACATTTGTTTTTGTTTTGTCTCCACAAGTTAAAGCTCATCTTCGACGCATGAGGCGGCACTATGCTCCTTCCCCTCTCCCGTTGGGGATGAAGGAAATACGCGTCTTCTAAGAAGCGCAATGAACAAAATAAAGAAAAATGGCGTTCCTTCACGAATTTTTTTACGGGCGATCTATCGAACGGATTTTTGTTCTGAAAACGGCTACGATATCAGGTGACCGAAAGGAACAGATGTTCTCATTGGGACAACTTTGTAGCTTTTATAATTAAAAAGTTAATTAATGAAAGTTAATTAAGACATTGCCTTTGGACTTTGCTAATGCCCTGCTAGGGAGTGCCCTTACAGCATATGCTATATTGCAATTGATTTCATCTTGGAAAAAGTGTTATATATATATTTTTAAAAAATCCGTTCACACTTAGCGCGGACACCCTGTATATATATATACATATATATAACGAGTGGAAAAAAGCCATTAAAGAAACAAGTAAATGACACTAGACGTGTTTGAAATTTCAAAAATTTCAAAAAAAAATTTCACACACGTCTAGTGTCATTTATTTGTTTCTTTAATGGCTTTTTCTTTCCTCATTATAATTCACTGACTTGCACTGTGGCATTGAGGAGTGCTCAGTCACCCTCACATGTGTATACAGCTTGCTGAGCGACCCCAGTTGGCCAATTCGGAACGATGCGCAGCTACCCAGAGCTGCCGAGCCGCAAACACGGCGAAACACGTGTCCTCTGGTGCTGTCGCATCGTTCCATGAGTATATATCATAGAAGCCATCTTAATATGTAATTTTGAATTTCAAACACGTCTAGTGTCATTTACTTGTTTCTTTAATGGCTTTTTGCCCTCATTATATAGCATATGCGGATTAGGAGCACACATCACTCTACAACAAAACACTGTGCAACCTATAATATCTACGCTTATTGCATATATGTGTGCCCTGTATTGCAGAACTGTGCCCTAAGAACTGATTTTGTGCAGCATAAGGGTCACGGCACATATGCCGGCAACAGAGGTAGCGGTCACTTAGGCAGTAAAAAACGCATCATTTGCATGATACATGTAAGAAAAAAAAATTCTTACATGTATCATGCAAATTCCTCAAAGACAGATACAGTTGTTTGAAATAAACTGGGACGGAGGGTAGCATTCACTGCAAACAAAATTGTTCAGCGCAGTATATGTATATTATACTAAACACAATGAGTCCAAGCTACATTTTGTTCAAATCATTTGCAACCAGAGTTGTGCTAAGGGATAAATTTTGCCAGTGCACAATTTAACTAGCAGAACTTGCATGACGAACTAGCACCGGGAACAGGAGAGAGAGAAGAGACGACAGGACAGGTGCTAGACTTCCAACAAAAGAATTTATTGGCAACATAGTACCGTCTTTAAATATTACACTCAGATGCTTAATATGTCATCCACACACTCGTCATCGTGTTCCTTGTCCCACATTTTTAAGAAGTTTACTTCATTATGAAACAAAGTGATAGAAGCATGACTCACACACTGTTGCTCATTTTTTCTTGTTTCGAATGCCTCTATTCCTTCTCTGGTACGCTGATCACAAGAATGACCTTTCATCCTCGTCTCTGGGAATCTTGGAGAACAGCCACACGTGTTACAATGCACCGACAAGTGACCAGACGGGGTACCACTCAGGGTAGCAGCATTCTCCCTTTGCCTAATGTTTCAACATCGCCCCGTCTGGCCAATGTATGATCTACCACAGGTCAGCGGTATTTCATAGACTACATTTGACTTACATGGAACAAACTTCTTGAGGTGTTTTATGTCACATTGACCGACATTCATTCTGGAACAGAGAGTGCCACAGGAATAGAATGCCTGTTTGCAAGTTTCTTTAAATTATGGGACAGTTGATGCATATAAGGAATGACAACCGGTACCCCTACAGGTCTGTTCTTCGCCGGAGCCTTCCCTCCCATGTTGGCCTTTAGCAACGCCTCACTCACATTGAATATGAGTTCATATGGGTACCCAGTACTTCGCGCCCGATCAATCTGTGAATCATACGCCTCTTTTACACGGTGGAAGCCGGACTTGCACAAGGCACTATTCAACAGTCTCTCTGTCCCGTTCCCAGTGCTAGTTCGTCATGCAAGATCAACACCAACACGCCCGGTTTTTCACTTTGATAACTAGCAGAAGTCTTTGAGTAAGGAGCATCTGAACATATTTTTCTTCACGATGGAAATTGATGTTCTGAGGCTGGAACACAGAAGAAGGGACAAACACTCAAAGCTCAAGAACGACTCAATGGAACTGTAATCCAGAAGATGTGCGTTCGAATCCCTCAGCTGGCTAACCTTTTCAGTGACTTCCTTCCGTCCTTCATGTTTTTCCTGTTTTTGCATTCAGCTGATGCTGATAAGAATGAGCGCACAACAACATACTACCATTCAGTCCTCTATTCATTTTGTGTGATGATAGGGATCAGTAAGGCCCTATATATAGTCTCTTACTACGGTAACATTTTTCAAACATTAAATAACCTTTTACAAGGAACACATGGAGCAGCCCATGCATCCATATGTCGATAAATAAGTCCCGTGACATAGTATACCCCAAGTAACGAAATTGGGGCGTCACTCTGGTTTACAAGCCGTTCCACTGTCAGTTTTCGAAGTCCCTGTGTTGCAGGGCAAATAAGCATCTTCCACGTTTTACCAAGGAACGTCGTTGGCCCGGGAGGCTTCTCAACCTCATCTGACATATCTTTCTAAAGAAACCCAAATGTTTTCGCATGTTATACAGGGACAAATACAGTTGTGGAACTCACAAGTGTAATTGCGGATTGCTCGACCTTCCTTGACTTGTGGAAGCTTTTATGTGGATGAATGTAGCAGGGTTGAGATCGAGGTAGATGAGGGCAAGTGTGCTCCTCTGATCTGATCTTTGATCTGAAGGCATCAATGACACGTGATGCAGTACTATTTCTGTGCCAGGAAACTGCTTGAAAAGATCATTTGGGCATGTAGCTTGATCCTATCAATCCCAGGAAGGTCCCACTACAGGTTCATTACATATTGGGAAAATAAAACTGCATGTGGTAACAAAACGTTATTGCTGAAGCAATCACAACTTACACGTCACTTAAACAGGTGAGCTGTTCTGGCTCTGTATGCTTGACAAGCGGAGCCCTGTGAACTTTCTTCAGCAATGTAATGTACAGTACATTGCTGAACAGGATACACTGCGCAATGTACATGCTGTTCAGGAGCATGATCTAAGGCAGCTGAGGATGCATGCGAGGTATTGAGCAGTGGAGCATGGCTGCTAGGAGTGTCTCCTGTTCCTGTGGATGCATTTGTTTCAACACATATCGTCCTGAGCTATAATCTGCAATATTATAATTTGAACTGCAACCACAAAGAAATATTTTGAAACTGAATCACTAGCACAGACGCTTTAACGGCGGGAAAACGCATGCGAAAAAGAAACAAAAACGAAAGAGGCAAGAGTCACCTGCATCAAAATGATCTGCTTGTAGGTGGCCCCACATAAGGTACCAGGCCGGTGAAAAATGGGTGTACGCATATGCATTTGCAGCGTGGAGATAGCCGCGGCAACCACAACTATTTCGGCAGCTGCATCGTGCTTGGCCGACTAAATCTTGCGAAGTTGTCTCGTTCCGGCCACACGTTTGATGTGAAATAGGTGTGTCGGGTGTCGGGTAGAGAGTGTCGGGTGTCGGTTATCCCAGCAAACGCTTGGCACATA
Organism: Ornithodoros turicata; assembly: GCF_037126465.1. Classification (NCBI taxonomy): domain Eukaryota; kingdom Metazoa; phylum Arthropoda; class Arachnida; order Ixodida; family Argasidae; genus Ornithodoros; species Ornithodoros turicata. Next base: position 48,128,945 of record NC_088203.1, on the reverse strand, counting down.
CGTGCACGCGCTTTCAGAAATCAGGGCCCGTATAACATTTGAAGAACAATATGCGTCAATATAGCCGTAAACGACTGATAATGCGCATAATGATAATGTGCATGAATAAAGCATAGCTTGACGGATACAGCGTCAGCCGTTTTGTCGAAATTTACGTTTAGTAATGGAAAAATTTGATGTAAGCGTAAGTTATCAGTTTCATTTGTGAGAGTGCATCACTGAAACTGAATGTCCATGACATTCTTGTAAGAAATGAACACAAATTCCTTGGAATTACACTTGAGAGAAAGCTCACTTTTTGCCACATCTTAAAAACGTAAATAAAATTCAAGCAAATAAATTTAAATTTGAATCATATAATGTTCTTAAAATTCTTTTCCACAGGTCCTGGGGTGTAGATCGGGAGACGCTGCAAAAAGTCTATGTTTCGACAGTACGCTTGAAACTAGGCTATGGGAGTATAGTTTATGGTTCAACTGCTGGGAATGGCTTTTAGCTGCTAGTCCAAATGGCGTGACATAAGATGTTGTGGCAGTAGATACTTGTTGTGCTGAATGTCAGATTGATCGAGATAGATCTGGCCGTGTCTGCGTTCTGTGGATCGTTATTGGCATCATATAATCACATAACCGCGCGCTGGCGGATTCGGGCTGACCATGCGACTGCTATATCATCCCCCCCCCCCTTTGGGAATCGAAGTGTTGTTCAAGTGGCCAGAAATGCAGGGGCAGCGTAACCGACGGCTCCATGAAACGCGTTTGGGAGCAGCAGGAAGGCTGGTCGGAGGAGCCGAGTGGTGCTGCGGGTTATAGGAAGGGGGCTCAGTGCCAAGGTCGGACTCTGAGAGGGTCGCTACGCAGGTATCATAGAGGTGATGATGGACGGATCCGCCACCGGAGTCGCTCGAGGTTGAGCGTCGAAAGTAGACGGGTCCAGGTCGCTGGAAGCGTGAGGCTGGAAGAACTCGGACGATATCCGAAGTGGTGAACCGTAAACAAGCTCGAGGAAGAGAACAAGCGACGGAGGAAGTGGTCCCACGAGGTCGATGTGGACATGTGAAAAGCGTATCTCCGTCAGGGGAAAAGCATCATACGGTGTCTTGGTATGCACGTGTACTTTCGCCCGCTGATAGACAAGATAACTGCGGGCTCATGACCGCACGTCAGCATTCATGCAAGGAAGGCCATAGGAACGGTGACGTGACAAGCTTCTGCGATGCGCGAATACCAGTATGCGTGAGGGAATGGAGGCTGTCAAAGACCAGACGCCTGAATGGTGCTAAGACGAAAGGTATTTGATGTGTCACAGGTTACAGTCTTGTGACACAGGTGTCGATATGTCACAGGTTAACTTGTGTAAAGATCCGGGCAGGGGGACGTCGGCGAAGGACACTGTGGTGGAAGGACGTATAAGCTGACGTAGCTCTTCGTCCGAAGCCTAAGGTCTCGTTGAGTTCCATCCTGGAAAGGGCAACTGCAGCCAGATTGTCCACACCCTTGAGGTGGCTGATGTCAAGGCGTAAATTCGCTAATGGAAGGAAGTTGCCGGGCTTCTCAGGGAGTGTAGCCGTCAGCGGACATCTGTGAGGACCGTCTGTGAGGACATGAAACCATCGGCCTTCTAAAAAGTAACGAAAATGACGTATCATCATTTATTCATACTACTGGCTTACAAGTAAGTCTAAGTAGGGTGGGATACATAACACTTAAAGTAAACACACAAGGTAAACAAAAAGTGATAACAGAAGACGTTAATTCAGAACTGTCGCTATCAGTTTACAAAAATTCTCAACCGTAGGTCTATTCATTATCGCCTGTGGTAGCTCATTCCATTCCAGGACAGTCCGCGTGAAGAAAGAAAATTTAAAACAATCATTTTTCGCGCTGAAGCGTTTGAAACGTAAACTGCGTGACTGCCTAGTTTCTCGGCCAGAGAAAGGCTGCAGGTAAAGTGCGCTGTCGATTTTAAACTTGTTGTGAATCATTTGGTAAAGGAACCTGAGCCGCTGCATTTTCCTGCGGGAACTAAGCAACTCAAGCCCTGTCGTAAAGCTTAGAGACTGAATCCATCTTTCTGTATTTGTTAAAAATGAAGCACAAGGCTTTCCTTTGCACTCCTTCTAATTTATCAATATTGGATGCGGTAAAAGGGTCCCAAATAACGCTCGCATAATCCAGAGCAGATAGTACATATGTCTTGTATGCCTTCAATTTTGTGACGGTGGACGCTTGATGAAGATGACGACGCAGATATTATAGTTTACCCATTGCCTTTCTCACGATAGTATCAATATGCTGATTCCATCTCAAATCATTGCACAACGTCACTCCGAGATTTCTACAGGAGTCAACACATGATAGAACACATCCATCTATACAATACTGAAAAGACAATGGTACCCTTTTCCTCCTGACATGCATATATATAAATTTTTCAAATTTGAGAGTCATTTGCCATGTTAAGTACCAATCATTAATCCTACGAAGACATTAATTAAGCTGAATCTGATCTAAGACAGAATTTACCTCGGTGAAAATTATGCAATCGCCAGCAAAAAGGCGTATTTTTACGGGAATGTTCTCAGTGATAACGTTTAGATAAATTAAAAACAACAGTGGCCCTAGAAATCTAGAAAACCTAGGAATAGTATCACCAGATAAGCTGCCAGAAGCCCGCGGCCGAGGACGCTGTGTCGAGTCTGAGTGGGGGAAAGCTTCCCCGAAAAGAAGGGCAGTGGTCTGCACTGTTTGTCTCTGTACAGCTGCAGAACGCCGCCAACGGCATTGTCTGAGGCGTCAACCATAACGTTGTTGGGTGCACCGTGCTTCGGAAACGTGAGGACAGTAGCGTTGGCTAAGGCGTCCTTGGCCTTGATAAAAGTAGCGAGACGTCAGCGCTACCCATGGCGAGAATCAAAACATTCCTCCAGTTCATCTTCATCATTACCTGTTATTACCATCACCGGTTATTAAAAAGCCTACCTTCCCTCCAGACTCACTTGTCGTCTCAGTCTCGACAATGGCAACAGCCGTTCACTGTTTCAAGGTACGTCCTCGTATGCCGATAGCCAAGGTCGATTGCACAGTGAGCAATAGGCAAATCACACGGATAAATCCGATGAGCAATGGCGATCGGCATAGTGAGGACCAGAGGTGGGCGTTTGTCCTCACGAGCCTCGCCCTCACCTCAATTTTCTGGGAGAAAAATTTTCCTCACCTCACCTCACCTCAAAAAAATTTTGAATTTTTTTCCTCGCCTCACCTCACCTCAAAATTGTTTTGAAAATTTTTCCTCACCTCACCTCACCTCAATGAATGGCAGCAGTTGAATTTAGGTACAGCCCTGTTGTCTGTGAACTCAAGCACACGGTTCGAGGTGCTGGTCTGGCAAGTCTAAAGGGTTGCGGACGCCCCCGAACAGAGACGTGTGTTGTGGAGTATAGTCTAGGCTCCGGAGGACTGCGCGTCGGGACGCTGACCGGCAACAGGCCTATAATTATAGAGGGCGACGTTAGTAGTACTCAGTCTGGTCGTCAGTTTGTAACCTGGACCCCTGGATCCTGTGCCGTTGACCCCTGAGTCCTTCGCGAATGTTTCCCGCTTATTGGCGGGGGCGGCACGTGTGCGGAGGGTTGTCAGCGAGGTTATAACATCCATAGACATGCAAAGAGGAGTCATACAGAGAAAGTACAAGTTGAAATATATTTATTAAAGTCAATAGTGCTGGGAATTGTGCCAATGTAATGCCAATCAGGTTAAGGAGAAAAACCAAGCCAAGAAACATTCACGACCTGTAACAGAATAATGAAAAAGGACAAGACATTACATGTAAAGAATATACATATTTTATTCGCTATGTTTCAAGTCATCAGATTCTGAAAGAAAACATATCAACATTCACAACATTGCTTACCAATTCTTCACTTAGGGAGCCCCGCACCAAGGACCTGAAAGATAACATTATTATATGAACCTACATTCGCATTCAGTATTATGTACAGTACTGCGGCCACACTGGATAATATAAAAAAGATACATTATAATTTCAACAATCATACTCCCATTATAGCAAGAATAATCCGACAGAGAATCTAATTTATTATCATAACCTACTTTCATTAATACATACAATACTGCGGCTACACTGGATAATCTGAAAAAAGAGACCTTTAATATCAACAATCATACTTTAATTATAACAACAATAATCTCAAAGATAATCTCACAGGATTATATCTACAAGTGCGGATAGATGTACGTAATTAATTGTGAACAGCAGAGATCGTGGAAGACCATGGGACACGGACGACAAGAACGACACGAACACATGAGGGACTAAAATCTATAACACTACAGTTAATCGAAGGAGATATTCTTAATAAATACGATTACAAACAAAATTACAGGTTTTATTATAAAAAGTCTAATATTCCTATAGGTGACCACCATAGTGGAGCTTTAAGTACAAGTTCTGATAGATGTATGTAATTAATTGTGAACAGCAGATACCCTGGAAGACCATTGGACACGAACACACGAGGAAATACAATCTATAACACCACATGTATTCAAAGAAGATATTCTTAACCAAACAACAGAGGAGAATAACCTATCATTTTAACTATCATAAAATCATCCTCGTGACTTAATCTACACCATACACCATGATTTTCGAACACCATGCAATTTTCATTCTAAGGAACGCTACAAACCTTACTTTGAAGAAGACATCCGACTCCCAGGCACCATGAGGAGACCTCGGTTTTTCTTCAAAGCCCGGAGACATATTATATATCTGTCTCTATATGGCCAAAGCAAACAGGGCGCTCAAGCGCTTCCTCAAGCAAACAGGGCGCTCTTGAGGTCAGATAAGATAGTACAAAGGCGATATATTTTATTGTGCAGCGCAAATAGTTGCCGATATTATTTGTGGGGATCCCTATCCTTCCGCATCCTTTCCTTGAAATGGAAGTCTTTGGTCAAAGTGCATGACATAGTCGGCTAAGTTTGTACAGAGGCAGTATTTTTTTATTGAACATGTAGAGAAAGTCCAAATTATTAAATGATACCAACAATACTCAATCAATCAAAAACGAGAAACAAATTTAATTACATACATTTTCGTAATATCTTGGAACAAAAGTTCTGTATAGATGAACCACACAGAAAAATCAAATGTGTAATACAACAGAGAAATATGAGGCATTCCCAACTCAGATTATTTTTACTGATGTCAATCGAGTGATCAATCGAAACAAATACAGGACAATAATTATTTCAGGCAGTAACTTTCTAAGCAAGCGAGAAATATTTCCTATAGAAGTTTTCCTATAGAGGAAATCGACAGACAAAATTAATACATTATGCATACATAATGCCCAACTCATAGAATATCAATCGAACCTGAAACAAAGTCAAAACAATAATTAATTCAGACAAATAATTTCTAAGCAAGCAGCGTGAATACACCACAGAATCTGAACAGAAACTAGTCAAGATCAACTAGTGGGTTCAAGTGATAAAGTGAGTGATGGATGAAAGCCAACGACCCCAACACCAACATCATTATCATCATTATCATCACCAACATTATGGAAGGGAGGGTTCTAGCATGCTCTTGTACATAGAATCATTGAAACCACACATTTTTTCTTACTCATCGCATCATTTTGCAAATCAATATCCGTAATTCTCATGGCAGGTGGATATTAATAGTATTCTAAACCAGACAATAAATTTTAATGTATAAAATGAGCTTTTTGGATATGCTTTAAATTAAGTGTAGACGCGCACTTGAAAACAGAAGAGACAATTCAGCAGGATCAACGTGGCTCCAACCAAAGTTAGCTGGAAAGAGGGGTTCCGACGTTTCGGAGCCGAATAGGCTCCTTCTTCAGGGGTGACGAAAAGGCCAGTGTGCAGCAGGCTTTATACCCGGCTGGTTATTGGTTTGGTGGTCACATGATGAAGTGCGTTAACATATATGCTGGGTAAAGTCCCCAGGGACCGGTTCAGGTTTCCGGGTGTTGACTGTGTGTGCCATGACTCAACGAGGAGCCTTCTCGTGAGGTCACTTTCACAGTCAAGAAGCTGTGCATTGTCAAAATCAATGACGGGGTCTCTAATCTGGCAGTGCTCAGCGAGCGCGCTGCGTTCTAGGTCACACTTGCGAACATCGTTCTTGTGTCGCTGTAATCTTCGAGGGAAGTTCCTTGTTTCCCCAATGTAGGATGCGGGGCACTGGGCGCAAGGAATTTTGTAGATTACACCTTGTTTCTTCTCTTTAGGTGGGCGGCCTTTTGGCCGTGGCATTAGCTGTCAGAGCATTGACACGGGTTTGTGGGCCACGCAGATCCCCTCCTTAGCTAGCACACGTGCCAACGCTTCGCTCGTGCCTTTCATGTACGGGATGGCGATAGGTTTTGACTGACGCGTAGGAGCGTCAGCCGTACGGGAACGGTCATCTGGCTTGCGGTACTGGCGACGTGAGATTTTTTGAATAAAGTCCTTGGTGTAGCCATTTCTTCGTAAGTCAGACATAATAACTCTTTCCTCCGTCTTTCTGCTTTCTTCGGTCGAGCAGGTGTTCTTGGCCCTTGACATAAGGGACGAGACAACCGGTGCTTTGTGACTCGTGGGATGGTAGGAGTCGAAGGGGAGATACCGTCCTGTGTGCGTTGGTTTTCCGTAGACATCGAACTCCAGGTTTCCTTGATGCTTTGTGACCAGCACGTCGAAGAACGGCAAGCTGTTCAACGCTCTCGCGTTCAACTGTGAATTTCATGGAGGGTTCGATGCTGTTGATGTGCGTCAAGAAGGGGTCACCAATAGGTATGTATAGGTATAATGAGGTATAGCGTTCCGGTCGTCCTTTCTGCACCAGTTAAGGTTAGGTCTTTGTGCAGAAAAATCAATAACCCCTCTACGGCTGGTTGTAAAATCAAACATAGACAGAACTTGGTCCCATGTATGCAGCATGTTGTACACAAAATTCCTCTCACATGCGGGAGAGCGTACGTTGGCCAAAGTGGCCGTTGTGTTAATACTCGGCTTCTAGAACACAGATACAAGGTTGATGCCTCCACCCCTTCCGGGCACCTTGCGGTGAACTGTCGCACTTGTAAATGTAAACCACTGTTCGAAGCTACAACCATTTGTGCTCGCTTCAAAGAAAAGAATGTTCGAGAGATTGTGGAGGCCTCCCTACTCTCCTCACTGGGAGATAAGTGTGTTAGCCAAACTTCTTTGTCCCTCTTACCAGTCGAGATTGACTACCTTGCAGGAGACTAACTTTTGTTGGAGCATGTTTATCCTCACCTTTATCACTATCTGTGTCCTACTTTCTTGCGCCTTTTAACTGACGTATTGTCAATAAATCATTTAGTTGAGAGTCTGCAGTTCCGCTGTTGTGTGTTTCTACCGTTGTGTCTCCGTCCTCTCTTAGGCTGCAAGATTTTACTCATGAAAGAAGGGGTCCACCTCTGATTTCTTGAGGATGCAGAAGCAATCGTCCACATAGCGCAGGAACACCTTCGGTGTGATATGAAAGGACTCTAGCGCTCTCTCCTCGATGCACTCCATCACCAGGTTTGCCGTTGTCACGGAGACCGACGCACCCACCGCCGTTCCAGTGGTTTGCTTGTAGTACTCTCCTTTGCAGAAAATATGTGCCGTTGAGGCAGAAGTCGAGGAGCCGACAGAGTTCGTCGATGATCAGCTTGGTTCTTGAACTGAGGTCGTTGTCCTTCTCAAGTGCACTTCTAGTCGCGGAAACTGCTAGTGGTGTAGGCACATTAGTGAACAGTGAGACGACGTCAAACGAGACGAGACACTCGTCGGCTGCGGCAGTCAACGGTGAGACGAGCTCTACGAAGTGGCCGGACTTGCGTACAAAGGTCGGAGATCTTCAAGTCAGTGGAGCGAGGAGTCGGTGGAGGTAGCAAGACAGGTTCCGGAGGGGAGACGATCTGAAATCCACGATGGGGCGGAGAGGGACACCAGGCTTATGGATCTTAGGAAGCCCGTAGAAGCCGGGAGCATGGCCGTTTCTACAGCTGAGCCACAGGTAGAGGGACCTAGCCTCTGGGTATTGTTTGAAAATGTCGCCAGTATCTTGTTCATCTTGGTCTGTAGCTGTGCGGTAGGGTCTTTCTTGAGTTTCTCGTACCTGGCACTGTTCAGGAGGTCACGAACCTTGCTATCGCAGTCTGTCTCGGCCCAGGATGACGGTCCAGCTACCTTTGTCCGCGGAGAGGATACCGATTGAGGGATCCTCCTGAAGGCTTTGGACCGTCTTCTTCTCTGCTTTGCTGATGTTCACTCTTTGCGACTTCGGGAGTATAGATAAAATCCTGATCGCTTTTACCTTGATTCCATCTTGGCTCCTGGAGTCGAGATATTTTATGGCGTCTTCAGCTGCCGCAACCATCTTCGTCAGGGGGGGGGGGGCGTTGGGGTCCGGTTGAAGTTGAGACCTCTGGCGAGTATGCCCGTTTCAAGAGGGGAAAGTCTCGTCGAAAGATTCTTGAAAAAGTCCGTGGATCACAAGTGGAGGTGGTCTGTGTGCTCTTGCCAGAGATGTCAGTTTCTGGTGCTGAGCAACTCGTTGTTTGTCTGCCGCGGTGGAAGCGACACGCTTAGCAAACGCGTCCAGCGAAGGAAACACGTCGGGCAGGCGGTGCTCAAGTTGACGTCGGTCCAGTTCATTTCTTCTCAGGTTGGCGCGGCACTCATCTATCCGGGCGATTATTAAGACAGACATCCCCCGCGGGCAGGGACAGGAAAGGATCACCCACGTCCTCGAAGACGTTTCGGCAAAACGCCGGGCCACGTTTCCCCACCCCCGTACGCGAAACCGAACGCGATACTGCTCCCGACGCGTTAACGCGATACCGCACGCGAGCGTGTTGCTTTTTCCGGAAACGGGTTCGTCGACGCGGGTGACCCTTTCTTCGAGTTTTAAGTAAATTTCGTTCGAATAAAATTCGTAACTTTTAATATTACGCATTACGTTATAGTGTATACAGAAAATATCAATCCATCCGATTAAATTTTCTATCATCATGAAAGAGTGCTCGTCAAAGTGAACGAGCTAAAGCTTGCGTATTGTGAAATTACACATTCTACAACACTGATGGTAAATCGCAGCACCTGTTCAAATTTTAATTAAACTCTTACTGATGTGTGGTAGTCTCCACTTCCCCTGAATGCGAATCGATAGATTTTAGCATTTGAGCCACAATCAAATATCTTTTATAGGATGCGTGACTATATAACAACTTTTTAATCTATATCTTCAAAAAATGCAAGAAATAGCGTGCAGTTTTGAATTTGAAGATTTAAAGAAGAAAATGATCTTTAGTGTGGAGTTTGCGTTTTACCACGTTATGAGATAAAAACTTCTAAAATTAAAGTATGGCATTTCCATTTGTAGTGCCCGGATGCTATGACACTAAACTAAGGTGATAGTTTTTCAGTATGGGCTACGGGAAACCTCAAGTATATTTTGTGAATTGGATCTATGTCTATGTGTGACCTGTGCTGATCTGCTAATTATAATGCTCATCTTCATTGTATATTCCTTAAGCATTTCTGATGACTGTTGTGTGATCCGCTTCTCCCAAAATTGGAAATTATTTCATATGCGTTTGTGTGCCGTGTGTTACGAAGATTACGTGATTAGAAATGCTTCGCCTGCACATCATGCTTGTAAAATCCTCCATTTGCATCGCGGCATTCGATAATAGATTCCTTTCAACATATGTGTTATACAAGCAGTTATACAAGATGTTATAGCCATACCTTGAATTATACATGTGTCGTTTGCTCATGCATGAGAGGGCTAGTCCAACTGTTTGATAAATATACATGCATTGTGGAATTTTATTCATGAAACATGATAACTTTTCGCAAAAGATTAGTTTCTTTTTTGTAATCATAGGCTGATGTATCGTGCCTCTAAATTTCAATTGCCGATCCTTCTCTAGCAATTCTATCCTTCGGGTGTTGAACTTGTACAGAGTGTAGTCGGGTAAAACGTATTTGATGGTCAGCTCTGATTCCATATGAGAATTCTTACACACAGTGTGGGATATTCGTTTCATTAGCAATCGCTGTTCTCACTCTAGCTATGCTAAATGCAAAGTGTCTTTCATTGTGATGCGTAGTATTCATTGTAATGATGACAAAGATTACATTTATTATTTCAGTTACATGCTTGTTCATTCCGATAAATTACAATTGTCGTATTTCAATCTCTGAAGTTTTCGTTTGCTGTCTTGATTGATGAATCCGGAATGTATTACATAATGATGTCTTATTATCGGTCGCTTGAATCCAGCGTTGATTAATCCAATCGATACGTTGTCGCCGCATTTGTACCGCTTCAGCAACTTGCACTTTGTTGCAATGAACTTGCACAATCTCTTATTGATGTGTCCTGTCTTTGTATGAATATTCTGAATTGCGTACAAGACAGTATTAGATTAAAATCGTCCGGTGGCCCACCGCAGTTGATATGTTCGTCGAGTTTCAATAAGTGATGATACATTTGACCTTGCACGAATATATTAACTTCTGCTCATTCGACATCATTGGAAGAAATGCTAGAAGAAAATAATTGCGTTGCCGTGGTATTTCAACATATCGTGTGATAAGATTTTATGTACTTTCAACCTCAGATATGTATAATTTCAACAAATCCGTAATGAATAGCGCGGTATAGACCGCTTGTATATGATAATTTGATCTCACTGCTCTCTTGATGAATGCAATACCCATTGCAATGATTAGAGTTACATCTGGTCTGGTGTATTTCAATTCTTCGTTAGCAAACCTCAAGAACTCTGCCATCAATCTCAGTATTGTAGAGTGGCATATAAATTATTGCACCTTCAATTCTGTAGTTTGTGCCATATCTCCCAATACGACCAGGTCTGGGACGCATCAATTGAAATGCAGCGACAATGGAATCCTTTCGCGGCTCTTCTTTTTCGAAGCCGTTTTTTATCACATCTTCCCATGACTTATGGTAGCGAGTACAAGATCTGTCCATCTCTTCAATGTAGAGCAATTGTCTCTTCTGTTTTCAAGTGCCCGTCTATAATCATATCTATGCTCATTTTATTGATTCAAAATTTATTATCTGCTTTAGAATGCTATTAATATCCACCTGTCATGAGAACTATGCATATTGATTTACAAAAAGATGTGATGAGTAAGAAAAAATGTGTGCTTTCAATGATTCTAAGTACAAGAGCATGCTAGAACCCTCCCTTCCATAACTTGATGTTGGTGTTGGGGTCGTTGGCTTTCATCCATCACTCAATTTATCGCTTGAACCCACTAGTTGATCTCGTTTATTCATTGAAATGACAAGTTTCTGTTCAGATTCTGTCGTGTATTCACGCTGCTTGCTTAGAAATGATTTGTCTGAATTAATTATTGTTTTGATTTTGTTTGAGGTTCGATTGATATTCTATGAGTTGGGCATTATGTCTGCATGACGTATTAATTGTGTTTGTCGATTTCCTCTATAAGAAAACTTTTAAATATTTCTCGCTTGCTTACAAAGTTACTGCCTGAAATAATTATTGTCCTGTATTTGTTTCGATTGGTCACCCGATTGACATCAGTAAAAATAATGTCTGAATTGGGAATGCCTCATATTTCTTAGTTGTATTTCACATTTGATTTTTCTGTGTGGTTCATCTATATAGAATCTTCTGTTCCAAGATATTACAAAAATTAATGTAATTAAATTTGTTTCGCGTTTTTGATTGATTCAGTATTGTTGGTACCATTTAATAATTTCGACTTTCTCTACATGTTCAATAAAAAAATACCGCCTCTGTACAACCTTAGCCGACTATGTCATTCACTTTGACCAAAGACTTCCAGTTCAAGGAAAGAATGCTGAAAGATTGTGATCCCCACAAATATATCATAGTGTTGGATTGATGAAACAAAGTAAGGTTTGTAGTGTCTCTTAGAACGAAAATTGTATGGTGTTCGATTAGATTAAGTCACGAGGATGATTTTATGAGTTAAAATGATAGATTATTCTCCTCTGTTGTTTGGTTAAAATATCTTCTTTGATTAAATGTGGTGTTATATATTTGATTTCCTCGTGTGTTCGTGTCGTTCTTGTCGTTCGTGTCCAATGGTCTTCCAGAGTCTCTGCTGTTCACAATTAATTACATACATCTATCAGAACTTGTAATTAAAGCTCCATTATGGTGGTCACGTGAGGAATATTAGACTGTTTATAATAAAACTTGTAATTTTGATTGTAATCGTATTGATTAAGAATATCTCCTTTGATTAAATGTAGTGTTATAGATTCTATTTCCTGTTGTGTTCGTGCCGTTCTTATCCCATGGTCTTCCAGGGTCGCTGCTGTTCACAATTAATTAGATACATCTATCGGCACTTGTAGTTATAATCCTGTGAGATTCTCTTTCAGATTATTGTTGGTATAATTCAAGTATGATTGTTGATATTCAAATGTCTCCTTTTTCAGATTATCCAGTGTGGCCGCAGTATTGTATGTATGAATGAAAGTAGATTATGATAATAAATGAGATTCTCTTTCAGATTATTTGGGTCCACCGCCGTCTCAGTGTCTGCATTATTGAAAGTAGAATATGATATTAATTTAGATTCTCTTTCGGATTATTGTTGCTGTAATGGGAGTATGATTGTTGATATTAAAATGTACCTTTTTCAAATGATCGAGTGTGGCCGAAGTATTGTACGTATTATTGAATGCGAATGTAGTTTACTAGAATAATAAGTTATCTTTCAGGTCGTTGCTGCGGGGCTCCCTAAGTGAACAATTGGTAAGCAATGTGATGTTGATATTATGTTTTCTTTCTGAATCTGATTACTTGAAATATTTATAGCGAATAAAATATGTATATTCTTTCCATGTACCGTCTTGTGTTTTTATTTCTTCTGTTAAGGTCGTGAAGGGTTTTTTTTTTTTGCTTGATTTTTCTCCTTCACCTGATTGGCATCACAATTGGCATTACAATTGGCACAATTCCCAGCACAATTGGCTTTAATAAATACATTTCAACTTGTATTTTTTGTGTACGACTCCTCTTTGCATGTCTATGCATGTTATAACCTCGCTGACAACCCTCCGCACACGCCCCCCCTCCCCCAGCATGCGGGAAACATCTGCAAATGACGCAAGGGTCAACGGCACAGGGTCCAGGGGTCCAGGTTGCTAACTGGACCTCCCGACAATACAACCAGATTCAGTGCAACTGACGTTGCTCCGAAAAAGTTTGCTCCTCGAGCTCCTCGAGCAACGTGCTGTTCGCGAAAGTTGCGCACGAATGATTTTCCGCTGCCAATGGTTCAGCTGCCTATGGTGGAAGCTGGGCGGTGGCATACTCAAATTTGGAAAGCGGGGAAATGACGCAAGCGTCGGAAGACTGAACTTCCACTTTCCTGAACCATATTTGCGGGTCCGACATTGAGTAGGGTCACAAACAAAGCGGGGTAACTGTGGCTTCTAGCAAAGTTGCAGCTGAGTGGCCTTGGTCTTGCGCCATCGTCCGGGTCAACAGATTCTATAGCAAGGGATCACGACACCGCATGTAGTTGTATGTAGCAGAGCGCTACAAATTAAAATTGCAACACATTCTCAACACAAAATAAATGCTGTCGTAATGACCAACAGTGATTCTCTGTACTGTCGATTTCAGATCCCTCATCAATTTATCCCAGGGAACAAGTCAACCTGCTACACACGGATTATGCCCCTCGGATTTGGAACATCCGTAACGTTCATCCACGTTGTTGAACTTACGAGTCCTTCTAAAACGTGAGTAGCAGCCGAAACATGCACGGAAGCCAATCTGGATTACCTGAAGCTAGCAGTTTCTCATAGTTGCAACGCAAGAAAACCGCGACGAGCGGGATTAACATAGTCGAGCTGAACTCTTGACCACAGATCAGTCATCACCGACAAGGCCTCTTTCTTTATCAGTCACTAAGGTAATCTCGTCGTTGATTAACTTGGTTACTTGAGGTTTTCGAAAGACCTGGTTCTTTGGGTAGTAAGAGGGTAAGTTAGAAACCTCACAGAGTTCCACACGGTGATGATACCTGATGCATGCCTCGTTGGAGCGTTTGATACGCACGTTTCTAAATTGGTTTCTAAATTGGTGGGCTCGCAGTGTCGATGTATTCTTTTTCATTTGGAAGCGTTACTGTATGCAGCGTTACGGTTAAATCGTTATATAAGCGCTACAGAACCGCAAAAATATCTGTGGACCCAAGTAGGTGCGGTTAAATATCATAGCTGGATTCGAGGAACGGACGAGCATTTCCTCGAAAGTAGCAAGTACTAACTGCTATATACGGTCAATATGACCGCTGTACTGGACATACGTTAACAGCATTTTGCCCTTATGAAAATGGATTTTTCCTTTCTGCAGATTTCTTGTGGACTTCTTGTTTCCCTCTTGACAGTGTGTTTGGACAATCTCTTGAACTACCTTATGTGTACCTTCTGTGGACATATATAGATGTCGTTGTTGACAGTTTGTGGACTTTCTGTGCGCCTATGTAGCAAGTACTTATTTCAACCGTTTTTTTTTTTCTACATAGATAATTTCCGTATTATTACTTACTGCATTATCGGACAGTAATATCCACAGAGGTCGACCTCAAGGGGGTACCGAACATCTCATACCGGGAGTTTTTTTTTATGTATATAGAGGCATACTTGTGGCTCTATTCATTGGGAGACAAGCTGTATGGGTAATATCAGCAATTTCTGGGTGTGTTGCAAAAAACCATGTGGGGTGTACACCACTCCTGGGAGGTGGAGAGGTCCGTGCTATCAGCTCTCTAAACAAAGCGGCGTTTGGATCTGAACTTATTATTAAATGTACACTCTAAGAAAAAAAAGATGCAACAGGAAGGTACCATTTTGTGCCAATTCACATGCGACTTCTCCCCTGCAGTTATAAGCGGCGACGTCCCTTTCCCCTCTCTCACGTTTGCTCTAAGCGAAAATGGTAGAATTTCCTACCCAAGCGGGTTGAACGACAGATTCTACTCTGGAGTTTGTTTCTACTCTGCAGTTATACCCAAAGGGTAAAACTGGTTGGAGTAGAAATGTGGTTGCAATGCAACTCTACCGAAATGGGTAGAAAATCTTACTTTTTTTTCTTAGAGTGTAGTAGCTTGAACGCCACTTTGCCACCTTTTAGCTACGTATTAAAACACTAAATACATTTTCGATGGCTTTCGATGGCTTTGAGAATACGGTTCCTCGTATTGATACTTCAGTTCAGTACACAATATATTGGAACGGTTGCAACATGTTTGAACTGTCTCAGGCTCTCAGCGTACGCTCGTCAATTACAGAACAGAGGAGGATATGATTTTGCGTCGTAAGAGGTAAGCTGTGTGATAAGAGTGTGTCATTAAGCTTCACATATATTCATACGATGACTGTTCTGTTGTATGTTTTTGTTCTTCGTTTCGAGCGGCGGCTGCGGTCTTGCGTCCCGTCACGTAAGTGTACAAGTATCAGTTCGTGGCTGGTGTTGGTTCTGCTAATTTATTTCTCGTTTTTGCAGGCCATAAAACAACAAAGGAGGATATTTTGCGTCGTAAAGGGTAAGCTGTGTGATAGAAGTGTGTGATGAAGCGTCACTTGTATTCATACGACGACTATTGTGCTGTAGGGTTTTGTATGTTTCGAGCGGCGGCTGCAGTTTTGCGTCCCGTCAGGTAAGTGTAAGTATCAGTTCGTGGCCGTTGTTGATTGTGAACCAAATTTATTGTTGCTATGACCCTTTTACTCGGTTTTACTCGCTTGCGTTTGAACATTACTAATTTGCGATTGAACGCCCTATTCAGACATATTTCTCTCCAGCGCTTCAGAGACGTCGCTTTCGCCGAAATTCAGTGAATTTTGAAGTCCACCGTTATCGTGGGTCGCCAGAAGAACTCAGTCCGCAACTGGTCATCGTGTGACGCGACACTCTGTAGCATAAAGCATGTTTACGTGTGGAATACGCTACTGTGTGCGCGGGAAGTTTTGTATGACTGTGTCGACACTGGATACCACTTTAAAGGTATGCATTTTCAGAATAAAATAGATGCATATATAGTTTTGCAGTACTTCATTTCGTGTATTTTATGCGTGTTGCGATTGAGTGAAATTCGTGATGATACTAATGAAATTCAACTTCGCTCAAGTCACAGAAAGTCTACAAAATGTCTTCACATCATACGGGGATGGTGTTAATCGAGCGTCAGTAAATCATGTATCTTCCTCGATTAAGAAGAATATACCGAGTGTCTCAGGTAACGGTCGCCGAGCCCTTTAAAAAAGACCTAATGTAGTTTCCTGGGTGACGCCGACTCGTTCACAGCTGAGTCACAACAAAGTCAACAGAGAAATTGAGATCACATATAACAAGACTTACACCTGAAGGTCACACGAAATTTGTGTAAAGTATATGAGAGTCTACAAAAATACCTGTTACCTTCAATATGTGAGGTAAACACAAGGCTAATAGTCTACACAATGTCTGTGCCCTTTGTTGACTAAGTTCTGTAGAATGGAAACAAAAGGTCAACCGCCATTTTTGTAAGGGAGAAGCAATTGGGATCAGCCAATGAGCCATGCAGGTGTCCAGCACCCAAGCCGCACTGGCCGCAACTAGCGGTCATATAAGTAAATAATATGTAGACAAGACAGAGTAGACGCACAGGTATAATTTATTTCAGAATAAAAATTGAAATATTAATAAAAAAGTTCCGATTAAAGCAGGAGCGCTCGCTATCCATCGATACGCAGCACCATGACATTTGTCGAGAGTCTCACAAGTCCATCAGTGACCACCAGTTTTACATATCCTGTGTAGTCACCTGCGACGTCATCTTGACAGGTATGGGCATGTTAGGACAAGAATGGCTCTGGAGAAGCTAGGACAAACACACTCTTGCTGAAGGAAGGATAAAATATGCTAACAAGATTAATGAACTTTCTCTATAGCTAACAACAATGAGGACTAAGCACACAACGAATCGGCCCACTGTCCACCACAGTAACGGTCACGAGCAGCGCTGCACGAGACTTTCTCACCTTCGACAGACACGCAGAGAGCTGAACCGGGATACTCTGTTGTCCTGTAAAAAGTATCCTATATGCCTCCTCATATCTTGTTCCTTTGTGGACTAATTTAATTTCAAAATGATTAAGAACTCTGCTGCCACCCAACGGGTCAGGGTGTGGAAGCACCCATGTTCTCAATGGAGATTTGTGGGGTGTACCCTGTTACCCACTCTTAATAATGAAACTTTCGAAATCCACGCTAAGAAATCCACCCAAAAAATCCATCCCTTTGAAATCCACGCTATCAAAATAAATCACATTGGGTCTATGCAGTCCAGTGTTAAGCATGGTTTCTCGTGAGAAAATCAGTGTTTAAGAGGGTCACACTCCAGAATAACGAATCTTTGTTCAATTCTGTGTCGTATTCAGCATGTACCTCTGAATTATTCATTAATTTAATTAAGTTATAGGTGTAAATAACTACGCGTATGAATACTAGGAAAAGAACACTTCAGCGGTTCGGCCGTTCGGCTACCGTTGGGAATGAGGCTGTCTGAGAAAATGGAGTAACGACGGAGCCGTATGGTTCGTATGGTGTTGCGGATGTGCTGCATCAGGTATTTTTCAGACATGTAACGACTTGGTGTGCTAACACGCTTGCAACTCACGAAGGAATTCCTGGGTGAAGTGACACTGATGCAGTCGTAGCTGTTTCGAACAGGAAATCTGGTAGTGAAAAATGTCCAGGATGAGCAACATATAAAACGTACAGGAGAACTACTGTGTCAACCATTTCTCACGACGGTAATCACGTAGACATCATGTAAACGTTTCTTGCTTTCCTCGGCGTCAGCCTACGAAGAACCGCTAATGTTATGTTTGATAACAGCCGCGAAGAGTGGTTCAGCAAGGTAAAACTGTGCCGGGAACACCGTAATAGGAGGGAGGTGTCAGGGAGGAGGGAGGGAGGGCTGTCAATGGACAACTGACATTTTCCTCCCGTCTGTACTGAGAAATTTCGATCCAGAGCTTGGTTTCTGGCATTTACAGCTCAGTTGCATTACCACCTGAGGCACGTTGACTGTCTCACATGTTCTCACTGCAGTGCTCTAGATGACCCAGAGCATATTCTTCGTCATTGCCCACACTACCGAGTTTTCCAAACTGCCATTTCCGGATCTCTTAATAATCTGGACTCCTGCCCCTCTCGCTGAAATTGCTTGGCATATAGCTAAACCGAGCCCACGAATGCCTGCTCCCAAACGTCGTTTTGACAATATTGGACTCCATGGGATACTATTTCGTTCCGCACACCGCCAGCAGCTATGGGGTAGAGTATCGCCCCTGGCGATGAAACTCCCTGTCGATCTCAAAATAAGTTTGATGTTAGAACGATTAACTCCATTTCTTATAACATTACTGAACAGCATCTCCAACTTCTGCAGGGTGGTTTAAATCACTCTTATAACTACATGTTCTGTGTAACCTAGGAATGCTGGTGTGTGGGTGAATTGGCTAGTTTGCCACAGAACCACAAACAGGAACACAAATGGCTGATAAATATGCTACAGAATCTGGGCCAAGAGGATGAGCACTTGGAATGATCACAATTTTTAGTACCATACAGAGAAAGATAGAGCAGAGTACCTTCAAATTTTGTACTACTTTTTCTGAATTAGTAGTAATTATGCTGCAGCTACATAGGCAGCAGTGAAAATGCTACTCAAAACTGCAAAAACTTCATGCTAGCACTCGCACCTTTTTACAAACTTTGGTTGGTGTTGTGGTGAATATTTCGGTGACTACCCACTCTGGTTAACTGAACCAACATCAAGGGTTGCCAATTCTTGAACTTAACACGCACTTGAAAGAAAAGTAGGACCGAAAATCGCGTGCCCTTTCAGAGACCACCGTAATCACCTCAAGGCCGTGCCTTTTAGGTGCGATCTTGTCCGCCACTAGCTTTTGCGTGGCTTGTAGAGGAACACCACCTCCTCATCAGTGCGTGGATAACACGCTTCGGGGTACGCTCTGTCATCACCACTGACAGAGGTCCTCAGTTCGAGTCAGCCCTCTTTACCAATCTCATGCGGATTCTTGGTACGAAGCGTTCCCGCACAACTGCCTACCATCCCGCATACAACGGCCTCGTTGAGCGACTCCATCGGCAGCTGAAGGTTGCCCTCCGCGCAGCCCAACACAACCCCTGGCCAGAAGCTCTGGCCCTCGTACTGCTGGGCATCCGAACATCCTTCAAGCCCGACCTCAGCTGCCCCACTGGAGATCTTCTTTCTGGTGCCCCCCTATGCCTACCCGCTGACCTCCTTGATGCCTCGCCTACCCGGCTCCGGCTCCCGGCTCCGGCGCACCATGGACACTCTCCGCCCAACCCCTCCCCGTTCCAGTCGCGTTTCCAACGCCTTCCAACACCTTGACCGCTGCTCGCACGTCTTCGTCCGCTGCGACGGTGTCAAAAAACCGTTGCAGCCACCTTACTCCGGGCCCTATCCCGTCATACGGAGAACCCCAGCCTACTTTACGCTTCTCGTCAACGGCTGGTAGACACCGTTTCCCTCAAAAACCTGCCTTCATCGACGCCTCCACCTTGCCAGCCGTCGCATCGCTTGGTCCCTCCGCCCCGCTTCCCACTAGTCAGCCTGGAGACCCGTCGCCAGCCCATTCGATCCCTTCACGTCCACATGTAACATGGTCCAAGCGCCTAGTCACCAGTCGTCGCTTTACAGCGACTCCCTAGGAGGGGGCAGCTGTGGCCGCACCACTACCGCCATCGACAGCGCACCCGGAATCGGGGCTCGTGATATTAAACTGCAGCCCAGCCAGTTCGGCTCTGGCTACCAACCAGAACGGTTGTGTCCGTGATTATTCTAGTTGAGTCAACAAGCTCAAGTGTACCAAATTGGTGCCGCTGTTGAACAGTATGATGTCATTTGTTTACAAACCGGAAAAGATCTATTGGTGCAGCAGGATATAAAGTTCTCATACTTATGTACAGTTCTGTCCATTTTCTTAAGCTGTATGTATTAAGCATGTATGTTTCCTGTGCTACTTCTGCAGCTGCCCTGGGGGAGATTCAACCCACCAATTCAACCCACCATACCCAAACCACAGTATGACAATATGTATTGCCTGTTTGTTCAGCCTTTTACAAACTTATTTATACATACTGCAGTCATTATTATGGATATGGCAGGAGCGAGCACACAGTCTGCGAAGATTTGTTGAAACTATGTCACCTGTTTCCACCACCAATAGCATTCGACATGGCAACTGTAGAAGGCAAACCAGCTGTACTTAAAAACGTTGATACCTGAACGGAGGGCACAATATTCAGATGATATGCACAGCCTAGTGAAGAGGATCCTGGGGGGACAAAGTATGGATCCTCTAAGCTGATCCTCAGCATACCGTTTAGTGATAAACCTAACAGCCTTCAATTGAACCATATCTAAACCGTTTCCAAGGCACTTCGTACAAGAGTTTTGTATGCCAGCAGCGTAGTGTCTGGAAAGGTAGTTTTCGTGTGCACTTCAAGAAGACATTTTTTAAGAGCCCTAGAAGACACGTAACTAATGTGTGATTTCCACTAAAGGTAGGAAGAGAGGTGCGCACCTGAATACCAGAAACCCTCAACTCAATTAATAGTAGGATCAAAATTACGAGGGAATATATTGAGGTTTGTCTTGTTCAGAAAAGACATCATTGCACACTCTGCAAAGTTCATCTGTAGTTGCCATGGCATACGTCAATCATACACACTGCAAACGACTCATTGAGCACGACTCACTGAGGTAGTCCGCGCGACGGAAAGTGAAACGCGTCATTGCCCATTGTGAAGATGCAACAGTGCTTGCGACTTTGCATTTCTCACTAGTTTCTTTCATCACTTTGTTATGAGATGACTAATGCTTTGCGAATTCCACACGAACATAATTATACTTTGGAACAACTTGTTTGCAAAGCATCGTATGCACTTCCTTTGATCTCTCCAGGAGTCTTTCTCTCTCGTAACATATATGGACAGATGCAGCATGTCATATAGGTAACACAATTTTGGCACAATATTTGCTTGATATATCCAACAAGCAGATATAACAAATCTTTGTGCCAAAATGATGTGCCACGTGTCCGTGTAAAGACGAGTCGCTTAGATAGAATAGGTACAGCGCCTTGACGTTGATTGCAAGAAGTTACAATGTTCACAGCACATATGTTATGGGTTAAATAGAGCAGTATATCGTACACATCCGAAGAATGCCAACACTTCAGTGCTTTACATTTACCAGTTATTCCACTCCTTACTCTCCCTTGTATTGGAATTATGTATTTCAGCCTCATTTTTGTATTATTAAATTTTAATTTAGCAATCCTTTCACATGTCTTGTGATGGACAGGTTAGCAATGTAAGCAGTGTTTATGTGCCTCTTACAACCTGTATTTTTATGTCTGAGGGTCTTTTTGTGACAATTTTTACTTGGTGAAGTTAGCCCGAGTGACGGCGCCCATGCATCAGATGGCTGCCGTGATACAATATATAGACTTTGGAAGAGTGTTCTCAGGTTTGATTCTGCAGCACGTAAACGTCGAGATACGCTGGTGCCAAAAATAATATTCTCAGGATGAAAGCTCAGCAGCTCTCACATCGTTCTGTCTGGATCAGCACGGTCAATGGTATAGTCAATGCTGAGTGCAGGTGATGGCCAGTGCTTGCAGTACTAAGAGCACAAATATACTTCAAGTACTATTCTCCTTAGGGAAGCGAGAGTCCTCCGTTCCTTTGCTACACACTGTCAAATTGAATCGATGTTTTTATACCAGCTATTTATTGACTCTACGTTGCACTAGTCCCAGCGCGCTGAGCGGTTGAGCCGTTGAGCGTTGAACTCGAGTTGGAAATGAAACGAGAATCAGTCCGGAAATTGTTGCACCGAGGACTAGCGCCACCTTCGAACTCTGCTAAAATTGTCCCTCTGTTGAACGTTGAACTGTCCTCCTCGGCTCGCATGGCCGCGCCCATGAAATCAGCAATCAGCCGTTCTCGTTTTGTGGAGCGTGCACCAAACTGTTTGCAGTTCAAGGTACAGGTACTTAATGCCAATGGGAGAGCTTCGGCAGTCTTCCTGTGGATTTGTGGGTGCATCAACGAAGATGGGCATAGCTTTCGGGATGGCTGTGTGCTCGATAGCTGATATCTCCGTCCGTGCATGTGTGTGTGTGTGTGTGTGTGCGCGCTCTTGTTGAGGAAGCTTGAACTCTGCCCTCACACATACACAGCAATATGAATGTTATACTGTACTGCGCGCAAGTGACGTCTGATGTAGGTCCAGGGTCTCGTGATGATACAGTGAGGAATACTGCGACACTCTTGATTGAAAGCATTGCTGCGAGTTAGTTTGGTTCCCGACTGATTTTACGCTGAACTGAACTTGCATTTTTGTAAACTTCAATATATTGCTGTTGTAGCGAGATGGTTTCCTTGGTTTTGTCGCATATTGCGCTCACTTCATCTGCTTTCTCTTGGGCCCCCCTTGGGCTATAGCGGCCTCAATGGGGGTCCTGACACACGGTTTGGGAAAGACTGAGTTATACTATATATTGTTACACGTGACATATTGTAGTGTACTGAAGCAAACTTCACTGTTGTATTGTTTCTTCGCACGGTTACTACTTCAACGTTATTTGAATGAGGAATGAGCATTGAGGAATGAGCATTGAGGAATGAGGAATGCGGAGAATGAGGAAATTTATATCGTGCATGTTGTGAATGTTCTCTAATTGCTGACCCCTGCTGTTGCGCTAAAATCCAGCAACTACACAAAAAAATTAACAAATGTAGAACAGGAGACAGAGAAACACTGACACAATGACATGATTGAGATCATGATATGCTGTCATTTTTTTTCTGTGTCTCTGGTTCTACATTTTATGAACATGTGCCACGTTGCCAGTACCCTTGCCCTTTTGCTACGAAGAGAGCCTCTCAGTAATAAAAATGCAGGTTGTCAAATGCGCGTAAACAGTGCGTACATTTTTTTGGGTTTTCACTCGTTTAATGTTTATGCAAGAAAATGCTCCCCTAGTTCACATGGCATACTGAATATGAGCGTGCTCCACAGGCATGACCTACATTTTAAATTAGCATTGCAGTATCTTTATCGACACAGATGAAATTACCCTGCATAAGTACATCCATGCAAGCTCATTGATTCTGATGCTAATTGCTCCTGGAATAATACGGGGTGGGTGAAAGGCACCTGCATCACATGTTACGTCACTAGCAGTTAACATTTTTCACTGAAGCGCCTGCAACTCAACGATGTATTTTACATCTTGATTGCAGAAAAAAGTAAGCACATGTTTGTTATTACACGGTATGCAGTTGAAACTTTTTAATGTGATGACGGTCATTCTCGTGGATTTTGGCAGTAAAACCATTTTAGGATGAACACCCGTAGAAATGTAAGCTATGAAAAGTAGTAAATTCAGTGAGCATACTCAGGGATTTTAAAATACCTTTCTACTTCCTTCATTTTTTCAATGTTGACATACATCTGCTTGTGTAACTATCAAGCTGGACTATTCCAGACAAAACCAGTCAGAGGTGTAGGTTGACTGTCTTAAATATCACTGAAAAAAATGCACTGTGTGCATTTTTTGGACGATGCATATATATAATGTAAACCTTTTTTTTTCATTTTGTTTTGTTGAACAATGGGGGTGCATTAAACTGTGCCGAAATATGGAAAAGTTGTCCCTTACGAGCTTCCTTCTGACATCTGCACATACATAATTTGTTTGCTTTCCTTGTCTGGTGCATGGGTCTTCAATCCCAAAGGGCACGTAAACGACAACAAATCTAGTGACGTGGTGAGAACTCAAGAACGGAGCACATTTTGGGTGAAGTTTCCGATAAATTTCCGGCAAATTAGCATTCCTGAAGGAGCCCCATATTATTTATGCTTTTAAACTGCTCCATGGGGATTAGCTTCACATTAAAATATCAAGCTGACCTATATTCGTTGTTCAACCAAGCGTTTAAGCAGTTGCAAAAAAATGTAAACTTTTTTTTTTCAGATAGTATATTCACATACAGGTCGTCTAAAAGAAATCTTAGCATATTTTCATATCCAGTCCTCTCCTATAACATATTGAAAATCTACGGTCGAGAAAAGAAATTTTGTCAGCATAATGTGCTGTAGCTTGTTCGTCAGTTGAGGTCGTCTAGAAAGCAAAAAAAAAAAAAAAAGAAGAAGAAGAAGAAGCCTTTGTGGCTGTCACCTGCGAAAATCGACAGTCTGCTTTTCCATTTTGAGGACATACAGGTATATTTGTTCTTACGCAAGAAAAATGTTTCGTCACCTCATTCCTACTCCCTATGTGTGACGCTATAGCACACTTCGAACAAATTATGCATTCTGCTGTCCTGCCCAGTTCTACAGATCAGTTGCAGTCGCTGTCTCGTAACAGCTTTGTCAACATTTATGATTGTTTTCACATACCTGCAGTCACCTGGAAAGGGAACAAATCTCATCATTTTAAGGACAGACCCTCTCCTATAGCATGTTCAAAATCTGGTGGCATGTGTTTTCTGTAGATCCTGTTGCATCAGCTGACCATATTGGCTCAGATCATGTCAGAATGCGACGTAACACCTTTTGGAAACCATTTATTATGATTTCGTGTGCCCTTCTTCCACAACGGAAAAAAAGCTCAGTCTTTCTCTCAGTTGAAGTAGTCGTTTTGCTGCATTAACAGAAGGTGGCTCAAAGTAATAGTATCTCCTTGTGGCCTGGGTGGAGCATGCCTCACTGTGCTTTATGTCCAGTGAGCCACAACGTATGCAGTCTTCAAGCTTTCTTTCTTTCATTCGGAAGAACAGCTTATAGCTCTGCAGGCATCAGAATATCTGCACGCAATAGGGGGCCGCAATCTGGCCCTGTACACACTTTGATTTAGAAAGGACGATGCTTACGTGAAAATGTTGGACGTTCGTTTATTCTATTAGCCACCACGAGTTCATTCTTCATCCTTTTTCAACGTAACAATGACGAGTGCTCTTACATGCTAATAACTTTCTTTTTGTTTGTACAGCAGGCATCACAAAAAGAATGTGAAGACACAGATACGATTGAAATTATATAACAAGCCCTATAGGTGCCAACTTTTTAAATGGTACTGTGAACACAGTCATAGTACCCATTATCACGGCACAAAGCGTCTATTCCAAAGTCATGCTTGTGGAGGCAAAGCCATGCTTGCCAAAGCCAAACAGGCAAAGTCATGCTTGCGGAGGCTTTTATTACGCCCTGTTGCTCAGTGTATGATTTCTGCCTTTAACCGGAATAAACCAATAACAAAATTGTGAGGAAAGAAATATAACTGGACAAAAAAAGTAGAGAACGCTGACCTAACATAACAAAATAACAAGGTTTATCAGACGTTTCGTCCGTCATGCGACGGACATCATCAGCGCCAAACTGAATGAGAGATTACACAACCGGCCGCTATTTAAGGAGATGGGAGTACAGTTCGGGAAGGGCGGCACGGTATTTGTTGCCGTGTTGTTTTGGTTTCGAGTTCTCTACTTTTTTTGTCCAGTTATGTAGTCTCCTGGCTTTTGGAGTATTTTTGCATCTATCCGAAAGAAATATGCCACCTTCGGTCACCATAGACCAAGCATGATAAGTTCATAATGGTGGCTGTTATTCACCCTGCTATGTGAATGTGTGTTCATGTTAGGTCACCTATTTGGATCTGGTAGTACCAGCTAGCTTGCTTGTAATGTAACATGTATGCGACCGCCTGAGGAGAAAGAGGACGAATTAGCTAGTCTGGGGTAGAAGCTCTCACGCTGGCATAGCTGGTCAAAAAGAAAA
Source organism: Ornithodoros turicata (assembly GCF_037126465.1). NCBI lineage: Eukaryota > Metazoa > Arthropoda > Arachnida > Ixodida > Argasidae > Ornithodoros > Ornithodoros turicata. The sequence continues at coordinate 48,102,963 of NC_088203.1, read as the reverse complement.
GTGGGCCATACATCACATAAAACACAAATACCAGTATATTTGCAACAACCACTGGTTAATTTACAGTAGGCGCTGTGCATATAGCGTGTCCATGGACTGATTTTTATTATGATTTTATTATTATGATTTATGCATTTGATTAATAATGGTTCTGTGAGAGTACGTCTCGGAGCGTTCTTTTTGCCTTTTCATTTGAACGTGAGGGAGAAACAACGCTGCAGAACTGCAATCAGCATATTTAATGTAATGTCGCGCAGGATACAAGTTTTATAGCTATTTCATATTTCAGCACAATATTTATAAGCTGTAAAAGTAGGTGCAAGGGTACCATTGCGTACAGTGAAGTAGCTGGTACCGCAAATTTTAGATATCTTCTTGGCCTGCGTGCTTAGCATAACGAGTGATCTGTTAATAAACTGACTTGGGGATTTCTGAATGCGAATATCATTGGGGAGAAAGGAAGGCAAACAAATACAACAGAGGTTGCCATTCATTTCTTGCACTTCTGATTTCAGTTACTTATTGCTCTTGGTTTTCTTCAGTTCCAACATCAGATAACCAGAATTTGCACGTATATCCACGCGAACAAAAAAAGATGCAAAAATTTCTCTGAGAGAATTTCACGGTTTTTATGACCTTGAAGATGGCATTCTTAGGTTCCAGGAAATTCAAAGACCAGTGGAAACAAAGTGCATGAAGTATTATGTCTAGATACATCTCTTGCAGCTTTTGCATGACAAATAGTTGTCTAGAAAGGCGCGCGAATCAATGTGGATCTTCCTGGAATTAGAATGTTATTTCATTACACTTTGAGATTACCGTATGCTGGTTACAAAAAATGAAGGCACGTCTGCTGGCTTAAGTTATTCTTCCGAGAGAAAATATTTTTACTTGCAAACAAACAAACAATTTCTTCACATTCATATGCAGCTTATTTACAGAAAGGCATTTCGAGAGTCTGTCCAGTACCTGTTCCCTGCATTTATCAGAACGTAGGCTCACAAGGAAAACAACACGAAGGAAAGTACACAGGCAGGTACCGATTTCACGATTCTACAGTTCTGAGGCTGGAACACACACAGACTGATAAACACAGCACATCCACATAGTACCGGTATCGTGCTTTTTCTTCGATCGTCATATTTCAACTCTCCGATTTCACAACGAAGGCAGTCCTGCAGGAGAATGGCGATGTCTGTGGCTTCTTTAGCAGAGATACGGACGCAGCATACACAATACAGGCAAGGAATAGAAAAGATGAAAAGATGTATTCAATGAGTCATGTAATTCGAATGGAAGTGGCTGCATCCACGGCATCTGCTGAACTCGGCTTACTGACGCCTCCACAGCCTATGGTTTAAGGTCAGTGCATGGAAGAAGCTTCGCAGTCAACATCCAAACCACCTCATTGTACATTGCATCTTGAACTGATCCACATTACCAAGCAACACTTCCACCCACGAATGAATGAAAATTGCAGACATGACTAACTTGACTGTCCCTCACCTGAACAAATACTGGACACTGATAGCTTAACTGTCACGTGAATGAAAACAACCAAGAATGCACCTAACCAGATTGGCCTTGGTTTGAAATGACTCTGCAGACACCGCGAATCAAACTGACTGGCTTACGGGAATGAAAACTGTCCAAGGACCACCTTTCCTGACCTGCACTGACGTGAACACAACTGCATAGATGGATAACCCAACTATCGCGTTACCGGAAGCCGCTGACGTGCTTCACCTTGCCGACGTGAATGAAACAAAATTTACATGAACGGAAACTGGACACCCACAACCTAGCTGATCCTTACGTGAACGAAAACTGCTGACACGTCTAACCTGATTGTCCCTCATGAACGAAGCTGCCGACACAAGTAACGTGACAGACCATCACATGAACAGAAACCGCGAGCAGGTCCAGCCCGACCGGCTATTATGTAAACGAAAGCTGCGGACTTAACCCTATTAGTGGGTTCCTTTCCCTTCTCTTTTTTTTTACTTTGTACTAAACATATCCCCCCCCCCTATTAGTGGCTAGCCTTACATGAACAGCAACCTGGAAAGGGAGATCGTTACCTTTGGTGCTGTATTGACGACAGCATTATTCTGGGCGGAAGCCGTCTGGATGATGCTCTCCATCTGGTCCACCATGTTTGACATTGCTGCAAGTGAAGACCAACTGAAATGCCGCAATGCCGAATAATGGAAAATGTGGTAGCTTACCACACTTCTCTTTTGCTCTGCGGAGCTCCTTTGTGAGGCGTGCATTGGCGTGTTGCACCTCCTTTATTTTTCTTTTATTCGCAGCACAGTTCGTACATGCTGCAGCTTCGCTCTTCTGGAGAACCGGTTCGCGTTAAGCTCTGCAGCACAGACAATGTACATCGGAAACAGCTTAAGTGTGAAAGCCTTCCTCAAACACAACAGTGTACAAGCCTGTACAAATTAAGAGTAACACATGAGCACGTGGTTCACAGACATGACAGCACCACGAAACGAGTTTTGCTGTGTTCGAGATCACCTCCTATACACTCAACTGCCACCTCACGCTTGGCACAGCACTGATACTGCTGACAGCTACCTCACGTCTTTATCTACTCCATACCCAAATACGGAGCCAGTAATGACAGGTGGAGCAACTGCTTGCGGTATCAAAAATATGCCGAGCAGCCGTTGTCAGGTGGCAATAGGCGATTTCAGAAATTGCATGGATGGCCCACCAGAGAGCGCCGTGTTGCGGAAGCCGCGCTGCACCTTGGGATTTAGTGTTCATGAGTCAGAGAGAAGAAGAAGAGCGCAAACGGTTTAGGTTTTCTTTCTCCTTCACCTCCCGCACCTTCAAGCAACAGGCAGACGAGCACGAATGCAAACCATTTCCCACAGCGCATTGCGCGATGCGCGTGACTTCCGCGACGTAGTGCCCCCGTGCGGAGCACAAGGGCAATATCTGAAATCGCCTATTGTGCATGAGGGCCCTATCTTGAACATAGCAAAACCAGTCTCACAGCACCGTCATGTCTGCCTGCCACACGCACCCATGTTAGTCTTGGGTATGTGTGGCAGGTGTGTAGCTTCAGTAAAGCTCTCCAAAATTCGTATAAATGAACAGATCAGATACTCACACGGACTTCGCAAATGTCACCCACAAGTTCCAGTGCATTCAACAACTTTGGTCTTTTCCTCTCAAGTTCATGAGCTGTTCCTATTGGAGATGAAAGCACGAAACGATTAGCAAGGTGGAAAATGAATTTAATTTTTAAGCTCCTTGATAATTCACTGCATTCGCACATGGCACAACTAGCGAGCTGTGCATCCTGTGAGTATCAACAAGAAGAGGATATATTATTTAAAAAAACAGACAACGGTGAACGGCAGTCATTCCATGATGCCCATACTATTCCAAACAATAGGAGAAAACAAAAGATGAGTCTAAAACCCAACACGTACACGTCAAAGTCCTTACACTTAACGATTGGAAGCCTAATGACGCACCTAGTCGCACGGCATGCACGTACAAACGTATTCGTGGTCAAAATGAGTGCGAGACCAAATAACGTCGTTTGCCATACGGCATCATTGCACAGGTGTGGTGTCAGGACCACTAAGGAGAGACGACTGAGTCCGAAGAAGGTCGGGATGAGAATGAAGGTTTAATTCCGCGCTCTCGCGGTTGTCGAGCGGACGATACCGATGAGAATGCAGAGGATGAAGACGATGCGCTACACAGGCATTTCGAGGGTTTACGATAAAATGCACACCACACGGTGTGCGCGCCCACCCAAATCGAATATTATCATTCAGAAGCAGGAATAGCTTTACAATGGCATCAGTACAAATACTATAGGCAAGAGAGTGGTTCAGCCATGTGCATATGTCAGGCTGAATGCATGCCGTAGTAGTTTAGTCAACGGCCCAAACGCATTAGATGGCGGGGCTACGCTTCGAAAGCATAAAAAGCATCATTCAGTGGAAGGACTGGATTTATTTACCTGCAGCTACGATAACAGCCTCCGACGGCTCAGAGTCCTCGCTCCACTTCACGAGGAGGGTCCGTCCTTTCGCCACGTCGACATAACTTGGGTCGTGTAAAATACTTAAACCGAGGTCGACGTCTTGCAGGCTGTCTATAGGATAAGACGTTTAACATATCTAGTCCTGGACATTTCACTAAAATATGCATGTTGAACCGAAAATAAGAAAGCCACGTGCGAATCGGTGCAGGTTACGCGAACTGCCAGCTGCCGACTTGTCACATGCAAAATCACGTGAAATCCTATGCTTTGCTTGGCCAGGCTTGGCTGTCCTGCGTAGCCCCATAGCCTTAGGACAACACGGAATAATGCTGGAGATAAGATTATAGTCTCAGATGTATGTTGACCTAATCACAAAAATATTGTTTATTGTAAGTTCCTACAAAAAAAGAGGAAAATAAGCTCTGCGCGGTCTGAACGCGTCATCGTCTCGCAGTCAAGCCCACCGTGGCGAAGTCCAAGCCGACTGGCCAAGTCATGAGCCATGTCTGAGCTGTTTATGGTCGTTTGCGGATGTTTGAACTGTTTACCGAGCACTGGAGGTGCTTTTGCGGATTTTTTTTTTTCATTTCGACCATCCTATTTCTCAAAAGTGTTTGGGAATCTGAACGCTGTCCAACTGTGTTAGGATGCATCATCTACGATCGAGGCCAACATCATCTTCTGGACGTGCAACCACATAGTAGGATGCCCAAACGGCGGTACCGGGACTGGGCATTAAGCCTGGACAGCCCAATCTCGAGGAGCACTAAGCGTCATTGGAAGGACAAAGGCATAGACTTTCAAGATTATTCTGAGAGCTGTGCTCGTGAATTCTCGTCACCGCAGCCTACACAGGCGAGCACATCTAACGCCAATCGCCCACAATCGCTTTGCTTGAGCGGCGAACGCCCGGGCGAGACTTTCATTACAGAGGTTGTCCACGACACGGAGGGCATATCAGACACAAATGTTGGTCATGACAGTGTTCAGGCCGGTAGTCACACAAATTTGTGTACGCAACAGCAGTGTAAGCAGCACGAAGCACACTGACAGCAACACTTCGATCCCGTCTTCGACGATAACTGGTTCCATCACCGTCGAAAGTGAGCAGCCTGCTGAGGAAGGAGACACGACCGCATCCGTAAGTTGGCTTCTGCTGTGCTTGCGTTTGCACATATTTCTAGCTTCAACAGCGGGAACACGGGCTCGAAATTATCAACGCTGAATATATTGAGCTATTAGCACTTCAGTCTGGCCAGCTACACACTTCTCAGTTGGCTGCAGCAGTCAGCACCATACGCAGATGGCGGGTTGTGTGTGTTTGCTCCCCAACTTCTCCAGCTAAATTTTTTTATTTTATTTTCTCTATCCAAACTGATTAAATCCCCGAAATCAATATAGCAGGCACCATTCACAATGCCATATGTTTTGTGTTCCACACCGTACAAGTGTGCACAGACATAAGGGAGTGGCAGGAATAAATATATTAATGCTGGTGGCTCCAGCTTGAGAATAACTTTACTCAATATTTACTTCTCTGATACATTCGGTTATTGCATGTGCATTTGCCTCTCAACTGAATCTTCCACGACCAGAGAAGAAATTCACCTGCTTTTTTTGTTTCAGAGTAAGCTGTATGATGGTGCCCGTATAACACTGAGTGAGAGCCTTCTTCTGATAATGGCTCACGTTCTAATGTTCACAATGTAATAAGTGCTACAGTAGGGATGAACATTTTTCAACTGGAAGTTACTTCATCACACTAGACCTTGAAACCCAGCTGGGTGATGTGATGCAGAAATGTGAGCCCCTTTTGACAGCCCGACCCCAACCTTCATACAATGTAGGTGATATCACCGGAAGCCCTGCATACCGTAAGCTTCCTCTCACTCGGGATGACATCATTTACTTGGAGTACTGATGGAGTTCCAGTGTTTGAGTCATCACAGTATAGCATTTTGCCATTGCTACTCCAAGTAAATGAGCTGCCATACCGTGAGAGGACACAGAACCAAATTCTTGCAGGCTTGCGGTTTGGACCTGGGAAACCATCAATGAACACATTCCTCCAACCATTTGTAGATGAGGTAAGTAGTTTATCTACGAATGGGTTTACCTGGGTGTCGAGATCTGGTGAGGACAAGTGTTCAAAGTTGTTCCCAGGTCCCGGTACTGCGGACAGTGTAGCCAGATGTCAGCTCCTAAATATGGCACAATTCAATGGCAAACACGGTTGTCCATGGTGTGAACACGAACGAGAGACCCCATTCAGCAGAGGCTACCCAGAGAAAGAATTGACTAAAGTTTCAAAAAACATGCACAGAACATCAAAGTGCTGGGGTCAAAGGCTTCAGTATCATTTTCCTTCTGACCTATTTCACTGTTACATCTGGCTGCGTGGTGGGCTACATGCATGGTGTATGCTTGGGTTTTGTGCGAGCAACAGCGTGCATTTGGTTCAGCCACAAGGGACCGCACAAATATCAGATCGGCCAAAAGATTCATCTCATAGACTCCAGAATCAAAAGCCTGAAGTCTATCTGGGAAATTTCACGACTGGCGCGGTTCGTACAACAATGGAAATACTGGAAGGCGTCCGAATGGAAAACTTCTTGCTTTTCTTTTCACCGGTTGTTCTGAGAGAAATATTACCTAGGAAGTACAACAAAAACTGGATCAAAATTGTGCAGATCATGCATATCCTTCTTGCTGAGAGTGTGTCCCTTCACGACCTATCCATCGTCCGCACTGAACTTGTCGACTTCTTAGTAGAATACCAGGAGCTGTATGGAAAGCATAGGATGACCTATAGTGCTCACATTCTTATCCATATGATAGACAGCGTGAGAAACTGGGGCCCCCACTGGAACTATTCTGCTTTCTCGTTCGAAAGCACAAATGGCCAGCTGTTGAAGTTGGTCCAGGGTACACGGTATGTTGGGGAGCAGAACTGTCAAAAATACTTGATGTCGATGCAACTTCTCAAGTGTCTACCTACTACGGAGTCAAATGAGAAATTCAGATAGCTTTATGGGGACTTTGTGAGAAGGCACCAGCACAAGTTCACTAGGAATTTCGGGAACATCTGTGTGTATGGGAAGGGTGTACTGGCAGGCAATGAATGCGCATTCAAAAAGTCATGTGGCTCGCTTACATTCTGTGTGCACAGCTTAAATAAGTGTACAAGGTCTAACTCATACTTTGCTAGCAATGGTATCTTTGGGCGCATTGAAAAAATATTCACATTATGCAAAAGCCATAAGCTGCCTCAAGAATGCAACTGTGAAAAGACTGTGGTGGTCAGTGTGAGCCCGTACAAGGTGGCGAGAAATGTTCTGTCGGTGCTTAACCAGAAAGTGTACGCTCACACCATTGTTGAAGTGGAGCCAGTGGAAGGAACCATGGACATGCAAGATCTCTGCCCCGAGAAGTGCCTGTTCTTTGACATCGATGAGAAAATGTATGTGTGTATTGTGCATGAAAACCTCACTCTTGAGTCAAAATCAGGAAAAAACCCACCAGTATAACTTTCCAAACCTCGTCTTCAACGGATACCAAAGCAGGCGAAATCGTTGCCTACAGTATCCGGGACAAGAATGCCGAAGCAACAAGAGCATCAGTAGACTTTGGAAAATCATTTTCATGTAGTGAACAACCAGATGCAAACAGTGTTCTTCCTTGTCTGTACAGAAATACTTAATACGGGAATATTTTGCATGATTCTTCAGAATGTTGTAGCAAGTTTTCATGAGGCTTGTTTTTTTTTTTTTTTTTTTTTGTCTTGTTCTTGTTTTCACCGCGTCATGTCATGCCCTATTTCTCAACTCTGTGAAATTTGAACATTGAAACATTTGAACATTAAAATTGAATGAAACATTGTGAAAAAACAAAAACAAGTTATTTTTGTTTTAGGTTGTTCTTTTGAGAATCAAATTTCTGAGCTGCTTGCTGCCTTTACTCTGTACCCCTGTATATGCTGCAACTATCTTGTATTTTGTGATCCATTAAGCTGTATTATTTCTTATGTATCACACTTAATGTGCAAAGTAGATTCTTCTTGTATATGAAACCTTCACCTAATACACTTGTTCCATTCAGTTTTTACATATCTCACATTTTTCACAGCCTGTCTTCCATGTCATGTGTAGCAAAACTACCACTAAAAAGAACTCATTTTCATGAAATACTGTATTCTTTTGGGATTGAGGTTATACCACCCAGGTCATTTTAGTCTGCAGTATTTCTTTGCATCAGTTGCTGGTTGTCCTTCGGTCATAATACGTGCAGGGCAAAATGAGCCTTTCGCAGCTGGTCAGCTGATACCGAAAGGAAATTTGCCTCCTCAGTGCCAAAATTTTATTAAGGAGAGCAATTAGTCATTCGGCCTCACATCCATCTAACTGTTAAATAAATGCAGGTGTTATCAGGTGTTTTGTTTGGTGAACAGTCTATTGGAAGTCAAGCCAAACAAAAGCCAAAGTTTAGTTACAGGTTATTTGGGCGGCAGTCTAATGGAAGTCAAACCAAAGGAAGGCCAAAGCCTGTATTTAGATTATGTCTGGACAACTGTCCAAAGAAAGTCAAAGTAAAAAGGAAGGTAAAACAAGCCAAAGGATGTCCAAACGACGTCAGTTGACAGGCAAACTTCATTTTCACAAGGGCAATGTTTACCTCCGCCACACTACCAGCGTCCTCGGCCGGGATCGAACCCGATATCCTGAGGTGAGCAAGCCAACATGTTACCGAGTGAGCAACGGAGGCCTGCTAAAACGTCCAAATGAACTTACAAAAAAAAAAGTGTGTTTGCTACAATTATTCATTAAACGCCGCAACAATAACCTTTGAGCGGTAAAATCATATAGCGTATTCTTCACTGTCTATGGAAACTACTGCTGCTGCCTAATATAAGAAACGACCCCATTAAAGCTGTGAAAAATATCTCAGCCTGAATCACTGAAAGTCGTCAGTCGGCTTACTAAATGTGTGAAAATTGCATTTTCGTTCTGATTTTGCTTTTAAAACTCGCCTTAGTGGCAATCAAGTGCCCCAAGTATTTCTCACTTCCGATTTCTGCCAGCTACATACCGCGTCGTGTCAAGCAATAAAGCAGGTCAATACATAGATTCGTTAATAAATTTAACAAATGGAAATCACCCTTACCATACCGATTCGGAATTCCCTTCCACGAGCAGGCCACAACCATCCTATCCCTTATTCGGTCACATTGCGTATGCAATTTAAGTGACATTATACGCAAAATGTAACAAATTGGAACGGAATCTAAATTGGTCTCACGCAGGCGGGAATTTCTGCCCTCTGTGTTATGCGCTCAGATAAGAAATATAAGGACATTCATGCCCAAAAAGCAAAATGGCAATGACAGCGAAAACTAGGCACACGCTACCTACGGTAACTGACAAGCAGACTCATTCATTTCTGCTGACAGAAAATTCTGGAGGGGCAGAATGCCTCACACAGTTGCGTAACGTAAGCGCAGAACAAGGAGGCACAAATTCATTTTCGTATATTGCCAGTGAAAATAATTTTATTTGAACAGTATACCACTCTGAATTTTACCAGGAAAACTAGATTGAACGCGGCTGCAAGCGTGACAAACGCAAACACTGCCCCCAAAGTCGGTGTCTATTAATGCAATTAATGCGATGACAATGCGTTTGCATTAGACGTTGGTGTTGCTTGTAATTGCTTGCATGATTTCTTTCTACTTCTTATATTTGTATATACATTGACATACACTGTGTAGTATTTTGACTTGTACAAGGTCCGGGATCCGTTAGAGAACGTTTCAGTTTAAACTACCATACCACGTGAGATACAAACTCAGCCTCTCGCGAAATTCTAACGACGTCTGAACATGTCCAGAGACGAGGCACAACTGACGCCGGCTCCAGGTCACGAGGTCCACGCTTCTAGAAGAGCAAATCAGCCTGCGAAGCCCAGCCTGATTCGCTCTTTTCCGTCACGTGCCCCCGTGTACACAAACACCACACTGCCCCGCTACGACGACGGCTTTTCTTCAATATGGGGCTTCTAAAGCTAACCCATTAATAACTTAATTAATTAATGAACTGACGCACAACAATGAACACACACACTAGTTCATTTCTGTTGTATGAATTCGCGATAAATGAGTGAGCGATTCGATAAGAAAAAGTAACAAAGTAAAGCAAAGACAGCGCGTGAAGGAAGCCTATCAGGCGTAACTCACCCATTAATTTGACCACAATAACCGTGAGGAAAGCTCACTAATCGTCGCGAATCATCGTAAATTAGCACACCCAAAACAAGCACTTCACCTTGTCCGCAAGAAAACTCTACTAAAAAAGCGATATATTTGATTTTCAAACAAACATTTCGCACATTCCTAGATAACTTTATCACTCGGGTTTCACGAATGGGAATACACAAAGAGCTTATTTGACAAACGGCGCCTCTTTTTCGGAAATACGCAATTTTTTTTATAGACCACACAAATGGGACACGTATGAAAGTCAGAGTTCGAGGTAACTCATTACTGCAACTAAGTTCGTTTTTTTCTTTTTTTGGTAACTTGTAACTTGGTACTTTGCGCCGTGCTAAGTTTCAGAGGAACTCGTTCCTTTTTGAGGTAGCTTTGCCTAAGTAACTTATGTTCCAAGTTACTTTTAACCCACTTTTTACTCACGTCCACATATTTTCTTGCTTTCTCTCCGGTTGCTTCATGGGATTTTTTCCCATAAAACGTGATATTCAATCAATGACAGTACTTTATTGAGAAGTAAGAACCGCTGCCACTGAAATGAAGCTGAACCATTGTGCGCCCACAGGGAGTAAGATGCAAAGCGTTCGAATAGACCTCTACCAGAGAAACGTCATCATGACATTGGTAGACAGACTGAAACCGAAAGAAATCGGAAGGAGGGGGTTGGGTTCCACGAACGGGTACTTGTTCGCTGGCTCCCATTGAAAGAAAAGCAGGGCCGAGGGTCGCGTCCACGGTGTAAGATATATATATATAGTTAGGTGAGGAAGCTCCCCCACCGCTGCCCGCGAAGCGCCGACCAGATAATGTTCAAGGTCGTTCAGGGTTCTCCCCCTACGCAAGATGTGGCGCTGACAATCGTGGGCTTCTCTCTTCCAAACTTTGCACTGGCATAACCGCAAAGTATGGGGTTGCTGAAATTGAACTCTCGCGCAGTGTAGCGACGGGATAGAATGCATATAGCTTGTTTGGTGTTTTTGGAGAGTTGTCAAACACCTTTACTAATCTAACAGTATTAATTTGGAATAGCAGCGTGTTACAATAATAGCCACTACGACGACTTCGTTCCATTTTCGCTTCGTTTGCACCCCGAATTTTATTGCACCTTGTAAAAACAGGTCATCGTCGAGGGAACAGGGAGGGAACAGAGGGAACAGAAAACAGGTCGAGGGAACTTGGTTCTCTTGTTTTGTAGATATTTTTGTGAAATAAAGGGCAGCTTTCACTGTGGTATCGGACTCTCGGACCCATGCTCTGTGCTTATATAAGCTGGCGTCTTGGGCCGCTGCGTATAGTTGGACCTCCGCTTTTTTCTCGAGAAATCCAAACGTGACAACACTCTGAAGACGACGCAAAATCAGTGAGTGGCTGCATGCACAGTAATGGGTAGAAAGTGTTTCGTTCCGAATTGCCGTTCCGGTTATGATTCCACGAGCGAAAAAGTATCTCTCTTCAAACCGCCGTCGGATGCTCAAAGGCTAGCAATATGGAACCGTGCAATCCCTCGTCAGGATCGAGACATTCGACCTACTGACAGTGTCTGCGAAAAGCACTTCATGGACAGCATGATTTCCAGGGTATACCACTCCGAAATAAATGGACATATTCTGCTGCACGAGAAAAAGAAGTGTCCGGTGTTGTTGCCGCACGCTGTGCCAACTATCTTCCCTGGATGTCCGACGTATCTGTCCTCAATTAAGCCTGCTAGGAAGCCGCCGAAGCGAAGATCCATCGCTGACGTCCCTTCGTCATCGAGGTCTAAGGAGCGATGTGTCGTGTCTATCGAAAGTGGTGTCTGTGAAGGTGGTGATGCTGCTGCGATTGGTCGAGATGTACTTAACGACGACGATGAAACTGCTGGAGTGCCCCCGAAGGAAATTCTCATCAATCATGTGTTGAATTACGATGTGCTGCTGACGAAGCTCGATGAAGTACGCCTTCCGAACGAAACTTTGACGTAAATTCGCACTTTGAAGTTGAGAGAGTCATGTTCTGTCAGATGGTGGCGAGAAAGGACGTAGAATGCTCACCTACCTGTGTAAAGATGTTGTCAATATCCCCGGCTTCAGACAGGCGACTGGTCCTTCGGAGTTTTGTCTACGACATACACGCCGAAACAACGTTGGCTTTTGGAGGGATAGATGTCAATTCAATACCCGCCCTAACTAGTGTCATCAACAACTTTCACAACCTACATGTGTGTCCAGGTGGGCCTGATTTCCAAAAGTACCCTGCAGCTCAACCAGAATGTGCGTATGTCGACAAAGCCAGCACGTGGAGACATAAGAAGTGTACATTACACGTGGATGGGGAATCGCCTTGTAAACACTGTCATGGCTTGTACGATACATTACGTATCCCTACCATGCGGCGGCAGAAGAGAACATATCAACTGAAACGCGTACGTCTTCCGCTAACACCATCTAAGAAGCAGCGTGTTGATGTAATCCGCAAAGCTAGAATATCCTCATACCGTTCAAGAATGAGACTACTCGCAGCAAAACAGCGCTTGGAAGAAGAACTGCTTTTGTGCCAGAAGCAACTCTACGAGCTGGAAGAAGAGCAGCTGAACGATATCATCAGTAGATCCAACCTTCCTGATGCTCAACAAATGATTCTGCGCGAATGCATTGCTGCTGGTCGATGCAAAACAAAAAAAGGCCGCCGATACACTGAGGATTGGTTGCTGTTATGCCTACTTTTGCATGTTCGCTCACCTTCTGCGTACAGATTCCTGCTGGCCAATGACATCCTGCCACTGCCGACCGTGAGAACCATTCGCAAATACATATCTTCTGTCGGCCTGAAATGTGGCTTTGACGAGGCATTCTTCAAAGCGATGCAAACAAAGCTTCGTAGTATGTCCAGCTTCAAGAGACATGGAAATCTTGTGTTCGATGAAATACAGGTGAGGAAAATCAGGACATGCAACTCAAAAGATATGACATATGTAGGTCTAGTTGACCACGGTGACAATAGAGAACCCACAACTGAGTTGGCAGATCACGGCCTTGTGTTCATGTTTGCACCGTATGCCGATAGCTATGTACAACCAATTGGTGTGTTCGCATCTCGAAATGCCACGAAAGGAACAGTTATTGCACAGCTTGTCCTTCAAGCAATTGTATCACTGGAAGGTGCTGGTGCTCTTGTTGACGGAATTGTATGCGACGGCGCAAATCCAAACAGGCGCATGTGGACCGAACTCGGTATATGTGGGAAGAAAGGGAATTGTAGCAACTTCTTTGAGCATCCACTTGATTCAGACAGGAAAGTGTATGCATTTTCTGATGTTCCGCATCTGGTGAAATGCATAAGAAATCGCCTGCACAAGAATAAATTTCTAAAAGTGCGTGGCAAGTTTGTAAAGTGGACAGATTATACTGCCCTGTACAGAGAAGACAAAGTTGTGCCAGCTTGATTTCGTGTGTGCCCTAGGCTCACCCAGTCACACTTATATCCCACGAATTGCGACAAGATGCGTGTGCGCCTTGCAACGCAAGTATTTAGCAACTCTGTAGCCCAGGGATTAATCTTCTACAAAGATCGCGGTATTGGAAGCCTCGCGGACTGCGACGGGGCAGTCGAATTCACAAGAAGAATAAATGACATGTTTGATGCCCTAAATCGTCGCTTCTCTGCTGAGGGAGTTACGTACAGAGGAAGGGACTGGTCCACACTTGAAGATTCATTAAAGTGGCTAGACAACTGGGAAGAAGAGGTTCACAGTGGTGCAATATTGAAAGACATGTTCCTGACAGCCAATACTGCCGAAGGATTGCGTGTTACTCTAGGTCAACGTTAGATTTATGTACTTACTTAATCAAAAATTGTGGCTTCAAGCATGTCCTTACTGGGAAACTAAATCAGGACTGCTTGGAGCGCTTTTTTGGAAAAATTCGTCTTGCAGGAAGTCAGAACGATCACCCAACCATGACAACGTTCCTGCAGTTGTATCGCATGCTGTCAATGTACAGTATTTTAAAACCACCAAAGTTCGGGAATTGTGAAGTCCTGGCCAACGAGGCACCTATACTGAAACTCTCAGACTTTCTCTGTGCATTTAAGAACAATAATGATCATGATATCTTGCAGGAGCTGAAGTCGAGGATTGACGCGCTAGTGGGCACCGAAGAATGGGAATGTGACGACATAGTCGTAGGCGACAGCACCTCACCTGCAGTAGCCGATTGTATTTTGTATTACGTCACAGGCTTCCTAACCCGAAAAATGAAGAGGCTCATAAGTTGTTCAAAGTGCATTAGTGCTTTAACTGTTCACGCGCCACAGGTGCCAGAAGCGGCACTCACAAATGTCAAGAGTAGAGGTGGACTGCAGCATCCAAACATGAAACTGTACGCGATCTTGAGGGCTGCAGAAGACTATTTTTCTGTCCATGCCAATGAACAGACAATTTTTTGGGACACGATCCGAACCGAGTTGCTGTCAAAGATCCTGCAGTATTACGTCTTGATGCGAATGCGTCAATACTGCAAACAAATGAATGCAATGGACAAAAAAGAGACCCGTGAAAAGAAGAAAAGTTCACACTTTTGCACAACGTAGACATTTTCGCTTGAGTGTTCTGCCATGCAGCGAAGAGAATAAATGAACTTGTACTTGGAATATTTCGTTTGAATTGCTGTGGATTCGAAAATAGTTTGAAAATGGATACGCATACACCAACAAAGTTTCTCTCGACAAAACAATAAAGAGCAAAACATGACACGATGGCTGGAATAAACGCCGTCCACTGCATCGGATCATGATTACTTTAGCTGGCGCGGATACACACGCGGAAAGTAACTATATAAATGTTGCAGTTTCATCACAAGTTCGAGCTAGTGTCAGCCTCTATCTTTGCTTGCCACCCTTTTAAAATGCCGGCTACCGTGCACACATTTACTTCAACGCGCTCTTCCCATCCCACGCCCCTCAGCCGCCTCAGCCCACCGTTGTTCGCGCCATCTAGTGAAAGCCGCGGAAAGGCTGAGGCGGAGGCGAACATTAGGAGGCCGGCTGGGCGCCGGGAGCTTCCTCACCTAACTATATATATATCTTACACCGTGGTCGCGTCCCTTTAAGGAGCCATATCGTAATTCCCTCGAGACCGTGGCCTTCGAGCGCGACCTTGTTCTCCTCTAGCTTCGAACGTTGTTCAGTTCTACCAAATATGTGGCTCTGTCTAACACTATGACGTCATTTGTTTACAAACAGGGAGAGGTGTATTGTTGGACATATACGAAAACGATCTAAGCGTGTTGCACTCCTGCGCAGGCAACTCAAGGTCTAACTCAATTGCTCACGCGCGCTGCACCTACGTAATGCTATTTTATGTCCCAAGTAACTTGGAAGTAACTCGTTCTTTTTTTAAGTAAGCGAAATGTATGAAGGTTGTGCGATCAGCGACTGTTTTAGAGGTTCATTACGGTAAAATAGTTTGTGAAATAAACTGAGGCGATTGAGTTTACGATGCAATGACAAGTGAGGTAATCCTAGTGTTACTTTCATAGACGACGCGCTGGCTTTACCGTGGTTGTTGCCCAGTATAAAACGGGCGGATTTATTCTGAACTGACCTCAATAACAGGATGCGACTGTCAAGGCCAGGTTCCCTCACGGATGCAGCATATTCTAATTTGGGATGAACGAAAGATTTAAACAAAGGGATTTTCACGTGATAGGGCACAGAGGAAAAGTTACTACGGATGTAACCTAGAGTGCGGATAGCATTCTTGGTGATATATTCAATGTGGCTATTCCATGATATAGATTAGAAGATATGAATACACCGAGGTATTTATGGTGCATTACAGACTCGAGGGGTAAGTTGTTAATTGAATAGATACGGTTCGTTTTGAATCGTGCGGGAGGCTGTCATATGCTTGCATAGATAAGTTACATTCTATTTGCCATGATTTGCTCCAGCATGCAGGGTTATTCAGGTCAGTATGGAGCTTGTCAGTATCACAGGTAGCAGTGATTTCTCTATAGATAACGCCGTCATCAGCGTAAAGTCGTACCGAAGAAGTCATAGAGTAGGCCGTTAATGTATATTAAAAAGAGGAGGGGGACAAGAATGGAACCTGGCGGTACGGCGGAAAGAACTGTGGTTAGATCGGGTTTGGTATCGTTTAAACAGGCATACTGAAAGCGGTTAGATAAGGAGCAGTGAATCCAAGATAAAATGTTGTCATCGTACCAAGGTTACGCATTTTATGAAGCACAAGGGAATGGGATACCAATCGAAGGCTTCCGAGAAATCTACGAATATGCAATCCGGGTGAAATCCAAGTGCGAGTGTTAGGTGCAGGTCATGAACGAAAGCAACTAACTGTGTTTCACACGAGCAGTGTTTCCTGGAATCATGTTGATATGGCGAGAACAAAGAGTAACATTCGAAGATGTCCAATAAGATGCAAATAGGTGATATGCTCGAGTACTTTACAGGGAATGCGTGTTAGTGAGATGGGGCGATCATTGTTATTTTGTTAATAACTGCGATAATGTTGTTGCGATTGTTAATAATTGCGATAATGTTATATATGTTTCTCTCGATAATTGTTACCACAGCGTAGAGCCCTGCACGGGCCCGGGCCGACAAAACATGTTTCCGAGAGTCAGGCTCGACCGAGTCAGGCAGCTAATTCCACGCAATGAGGCCTATTAGTTCATGTCATCACGTGCTTGCGTCATTCCTGTGCATAGTATTTGCAAAAACAAGCAAGGCACACTGCATTATGTGTATCCTCAGAGCCACTTTGCATCGCTCCTGACTCCTCACGTATTTCACGAACGCGTTCACAAAGCTTGGTGAGAGGGGTAAGGATTGGGAGGAGTTTGTCGACGGCATCCTCTGCATCCACAAAACCGGTAGTGTATCGGTAACGCTCTTGCCCGCGTGCGTCCTGGATTTAATTTGGTCTCGTGCAGTTCTTGTATGTTTGTAGCCGTGTCTTCTCTTCTTCTGTCGCGTCGAGTCTGAGTCTTCGCGTCGAGTCTTCGGTCGCGTCTGAAAATACTGGGCCGTGATCTACCCGCTGAGTCACCGGGCCGGGCCGGACCGGGCCGGTCTTTATTCACGGGGTCATCGGGCCGGGCCGGGCCATTTTTCGATGCACGGGGGCCCAGTATCAAACAGTACATTTAAGGATTTTTGAGTTAATACAGTTAGAGCCGGCACCAGAGGATACCTTAACAGAGTTAATAATATCGATGATTCCGGCCAACATCCATAATTAACGGATCCATGGGGGTAAATGTATAAGGCACAGTAGATGGGTAGGACAGTTGTGTGGTGAGTGAAAAAGAATTCGAAGAAACACCTTTAAGAAAGGAGCGCAGCTTTGTGGATCAACTAAGGTGTCATCAGGAGTATGTAGAACAACATGAGAGGGTTCTCTTTTGTTCACAACATTCCGAAACCGTTTTGCGTTATTCCTTAACATACATGGCAACGTTTCATTGTAGAAAACACGTTTGGGAGCCTTTAAAGCGTGCGAGTTTGAGCTGGCTGCATTTTTATAGATATCCCACCGTGATGGACTGGGTGATTTTTTAAATGAGTGAAAACAAACGACTCTCCTTGTTACGTAAGCACCTAAGGCTTTTGTTGAACCAGGGTGACTCTGTTCTGTAGGGTATGACGGACACCAGTTCTCATTTACGGTGCGGGAGGAGTAATCAACTAAGTAATCGTTGACGAAAATAGAAAGGTCACGATTCATTGAAGACACGTCGGCGTTTTTGTGGTCACGAATAACTTTCGAACAGCTTACAGATAGGGAGTGACTTTTTCGGTTAAACCCGATTCCACCCGGTTATTTCCCCCCGAAATGGCCTCCGACCAATTCGGGTTAAACCCGATTTCTCCCCGAATTCCAGTCGCTATGAAAGCCTCAAGTGACGTTTCTACTGAAGACGAACAAAGGTCGCCACGTGTAACACATGTAAGAATGGATGCCCCGAGCAACACACCCACGTGTGTCAACACTGTTTATGCCTTCGGGGATTACCGCTGGGAGGTCACGATCCCGCAAGAAAACATATTAGGAAACAACAAGCAACAAAAAAGCATGAGATATTAGGAAAGGACTAAATAGACAAGAGGAGAAAGAAAAACACCCGATAACACCCGAAGGCACAATTATCGTCCGATTTCTCCCCGAATTAGATTTAAAAATAGCGCCCGATTTTTACCCCCGAATCTGAAAAATGCATTTAACCCGAAAAAGTCGCTCCCTAGTTACAGACTGACTGATCGGGGAAGGTATATTGAAATGAAGAATCGAGTGATCACTCAGTCCATTCAGATGAGTTAACTTACTGACTGCCTGACTGACCTAATTTTGACAAATTATCCTGACTGCATCAGGAGAATTTGTCAAAATTAGGTCAAGGACAAAAGAACAAGCTGATGTAATCCTCCTAGGATTAAGTACAAGTCGTGACAAACTCAAGGTATTCCATAGGCCGAGAAAGGGAGTATCGAAAATAATTCCTGAGGGTACCTCAGACTGAGGTTGAGGTACTATGGGACATCTGAGGTTTTGAGGTTGCCCCAGAGCTTGAGGCCCTGGGGTTACCTCAGGTGCTGAGGTTTCCACAGGGTGGAACTCAATACATGAACAACACCGACCACCCGTAGCACCATTTCGTGTTCAAAGACTTCATATTGTGACTGAGGTCATCAGGCTTTACATACTTTTTCAAACACTTCAGTTTGTCGTTCAGTTTCGAACAGACTCTCCTATGGTTTCTTCGCCTTGCTTTGCTCCACTACAGAAACGGGAACTTGTTGTACGGCCCCTCTCGAACCAAGGAAAAAGGGAGAAAGAGGGATGCTTCGCTCGAGCGGAGAAACTGAGTGCGGCTATAAAAACGACACCGATGTTGCATGTTTCCCGCGTTGTTTTTCGTAAACCAAATATATTGCATCTTTTGTAGATTATTTGCACAACATTTCATTGTAATGGCGTTGCTAACGTGTTTGAAGATCATAGGAGCAGAAAGTACCGAAACAACTCCTGTTTGCAATCTTTCTGTATCATTTATGGCCTCTGACAAAAATTTAACGCGTAAAATTATTCCGTTTATCCTATCAAATTGGTGCTTATTGTGTTTTGAGATGATTCCTCATGCAAAAATCTGTAGTGTATTTTTCACACGAGTAATGTGATTTCTGTTTGCATATTATCAAAACCCCCGAGACTAGGGCGCTACGAAAACAGACACTTGCGGAAGTGTCCGTCTCTTTTCGTAGTTCCCTATGTCTCGGGTTTTAGCAATATAAATTATAATGACCAGCTCGCTTGCTTTTTAGCAATTCTTTCATTGTGATTTTTGTGTAACATTCGTATTGGTGTACAACTTGTTTGTGTTTACTGTGCTAGTAGACCTCTAATTTATAACCGAATATAATTGAATTTATGCCTTCCTATGTGGACGACCCGAAATTTAATGTAACGTTTTGGCGTTAGTTTGGTGTAGGGTTAGTTAACGTTAACAATTTAATGAAGGTAATAAGATTAAATGAAAAGTCACCAAACTAAATTCTACTACAAAAACCTTGCGAACCTCTCCAAAGAAAAGGGCCCCTGAGAAATGGCTACCGAAATTCCCAAAGCTGTAAGGTGTATCAAGGTGTAAGGCGCTATGTTGATACTAAATATGAGCTGAGGTAACCCTAGGAGAGCTACGGTCTGGTCAGAGGCCCAGAGGCGGAGCCTTAAAAGAACCACAGCCAGGTCTGGGGTTCTGAGGTTGAACCTCAGAATTGTTTGAGGTTACTTCAAAAGAGCGAAAGCGAGGTCTGAGGTCCTGAGGCAGAACCTCAGAATTTCTTGGGGCAACCTTAGAGGACCCACATACGGGTTTGAGGTCCTGAGGTAGGGTCTCAGGATTTCTTGAGGTAACCTCTGAGAACCTCAAGATAGCCTGAGGTAACCTCAGGATTTATGTGGTAACGTCAAGACGTTTTTCCCAACAGGGTGAACAGGCTGAGGGATAATTAAAATCCCTCAGCCCAAAAACAGGGGAACTGGGATAGCGGGACACAGTAACGTGAAGAAAATCATAAAATGATGTAAGAAATCGACAGTGAAAAAATGGCAAACGAGCTGGTGAAAATGATGCATAATGTAAAACCCCGAGACAAGGGAACACGAAAAGACAGACACAATACAAAGTCTCAAACGTAGCTGAAAATTTTACTACATACAAGAAATATATACATAAGCAGAGGGAAGAGAAACAACCAGTTGAGGACAAAATAGGAGGTCAGTTTGGGAGAACGAGAAGCCTGCCCAAGGCGGCACCGAAGATTACAGATGGGTTGCTGACACAGTTCCCACAAGAGGTTATGCATAAAGTCTCTCTCAAAAGCTTTCTGCGAGGGTCCACTTCAGAAGCCTTTACAATTGTTTCATCCCAGAGAGGGAAGCAATCTGAGCATTCCTCCAAATGCTTGCTTGGCAATTTCGGAGTTTGAAGCTTTATTTTTTTACTTTTAATGAATGCTCTCTCAGATCATTTAAACAACGTTTTTGTCTACTCAATATAACAGAAACCACAAGCTAGGGGGATCTGATAAACAACGTTTGAAGAACAGGGGACGAATCTGATCCGGTGATTCTTGAAGGTAACTTCAGGTTTCCCCAAAGGCGTGAGGCGATCAAGTCAGAAGTTGTTCTTGAAAACAAGGTTGACTTGAAATTACTTCGCAACGGCCAACAAGTTGTCAGGCACGCTTGGAGACAGAGGGCTTAGTTTCATGCGAACGAGGAAGCAAGGTGTTTAACAAAAGATTTAAATAACCACGTAACATGAGTTGGGGGTAACCAGCATCATTCAAACGGAGAAGCTGACTCTCCGCAGAGGGTAGGATATAAGAAGATTTTTTTACGGCATTTGATAGGATACCTGTGATCAAACTCCGTTTGACAGTTTTAGAGTGGCAACTTGAAGCGGGCAAAATGTGTTTAGCTTGAGATTTGCCGTATGCCCAGCACAGAACGGGTTGTAAAAAAAAAACGTCTGATACCAAGAAACTGAAGCACACCAACAGTGGGGATCTCAGTCGCTCAGGAACTCAGGTCCGCTAGAAGGAGGACACTAACAAATTCCAAGTAGCAGCCGTGTCCATGGGGTGATTGCAGACAACATTTTCAATGATGTCTGGATATCGATAAGGGACGAGTGGAAAGCGGTGGACACCGCGATGAGTACACCATCTCCCTTTCTTTGATCCGCATCCGCGCGATAGACATTGTGAGTGGCTGGTTTGTCGTCCCTTCATATGACGCACCCCGAAAGTCGCTGGAGAGGCGTGTTAGCTCAGCTCAATTGGTAGAGCCCTGGACCGGTAATCCAAAAGATGTGGGTTCGATCCCTACAGCTAGCTAACCTTTTCAGTGACTTTCATCTTCCATCGTTGATTTCTTAGGCAAATTGAGGCTTTGTTTGTATCTGTCCCCTCTATGTTGTTCCAGCCTCAGAACATCAGTTTCTCTCTTGTTCAACAGGTGCCGCTTGCGTGGATTTCCGTCGTATGAATGTGTGTATGAGTGACCAAAAAATGTAAGAGTGAAAGGATGTTGAGTGAGAGTGAGTGGCTGGTTTGTCGTCCCTTCAGATGAGGCACCCCGAAAGTCGGTGGAGAGGCGTGTTAGCTTAGCTCAATTGGTAGAGCCCTGAACCGGTAATCCAGAAGATGTGGGTTCGATCCCTCAGCTGGCTAACCTTTTCAGTGACTTTCATCTTTCATCGTTGATTTCTTAGGCAAATTGAGGCTTTGTTTGTACCTGTCCCCTCTATGTTGTTCCAGCCTCAGAACATCAGTTTCTCTCTTAGATCGTATGACTACATACCGTTCCATTCTGTACCACTCCGTGCAGATGAGGATTAAGTGACACGAACATATGCCGTGTAGCAAGAATATAGTGAGTGACATTCGCTTGGCTGTAGTGCAGTTCACAAAAATGACACTAAATTCACCCGTCTCACGGAGGTATTAGTCGTGAAAATTCATATGAAGGATATATGGTAACGGGCAACTGGTAATTAGACTGATGTAAGCAAGCACCGCGTATCTGTATAATTTAGGTGACATAACAGGAATGTTTGGGTCTAGAATGTTTCAATTGTGAAATAGTGCCTAGCCTGAACGTCCTTATAGACGACATTAGTTGAACTTACGTTGACATAAGGTGAAGACGAAAAATGTGACCGCTCGTTCGTTTGCTATTACAGAGTGCCATTTGGTTGCCCTTCTGCTAACCCTCTGCTACGGGTAATGCACACACGTAGAATACCAGATTTAGAATGCAGGGTTAGTTAGGTTTAGAGTTACGAAAGACAGGATTTACAGAGGGCGCTTATGTACAGGGTGTAGAGGACGGTGGTATTCCTCTACATGAGCCCCGACCGGCGATGATGGTATGCCACGGAGAGGCGGTGACTGTGGCCTATCTCCATGGCCGCGCCGGTGGAACTCAGAAGCGGGTGCTCCACGCGCGTGGCCATTGTTGTCGTCGTTGTCGTCGTCCAGCGTCCGCTATAGGGGTCCCCCGGCCGTCAGATGCGTTGCGGACGCATCGCAAGAGCTGGAGTCCAGGTAACGCGTCTGGGAAAAGCTGCAGTTGAGGGCGACCGTGGTAGACGTGCAGACGTGGTGACGTGTGGTCGAACAGGTGAATGGCACGGCACACGTTGGCGGCATTTCACCGAGGATGGAGACGGGAACAGCGATCCGTCGCAGAGACGAGCGAGAGAGAGAGAGGCGCTCGGTGGCGTGGTCCTGGGGTGCCGCGACCGGCACGGGAGCCGAAGCTCGAGAGTCCCAGGTGGAGTGAGTGAGGTGCCGAGACGGGCTGAAGCGTGCCAAGGCGTCGGCTGCCGCGACTGCCGCAACCGGCAGGTGAGCGCAAGGCACGAATGTCGCGGCCGGCAGTGAGAAGCGTGAAAAGACTTGAGCGAAGAGAGAAGAAGCGAAGAGAAGACTCGGTCGAAGAGTACCGAGATGCGGTAGGAGTGAAGGCGGGCCGTGTGTGCCGGCGGTAGTGCTGCTCGATGGCGTCGTCACAAATTTGGGATGGTGAAGGGCCGAATTGCTCCGGACGTGATGTTCTTCGTCCGGGTCACCAAATGTAGAGGACGGTGGTATTCCTCTACATGAGCCCCGACCGGCGATGATGGTATGCCACGGAGAGGCGGTGACGGTGGCCTATCTCCATGGCCGCGCCGGTGGAACTGAGAAGCGGGTGCTTCACGCGCGTGGCCATCGTTGTCGTCGTCCAGCGTCCGCTACACAGGGTGTCCCAGAAAACGTGTCATTGAATTATAATTTTAAAAAAAACTGCGCCACCTAGAATCAAGCGGAAAACGGCATTTGTACTTAATAGGTTTCTGCCACCTCCACATGCGAATGCCATATTATGTAAGTTCACTTATGTTATTTCTGCGAAGTGAGCTCTGAAATTTGCCCAGCACGTGTCGTTTTACCACACCAACATGAAGAGCGTGCCCAATTTACTAAACTTCTTGAAAATTGACGGCGATATTCAGAAGCTATCCCATAAGAAAGAAATAGCCGAACATCACGGTTTTCGGAGAACCCCAGCATAACGCTCGCTGCTTTTTGAGCGCAATCTCTGTGAAAAAATGACTTCCCGAACTTGGCGAGAGGGATGGTTAGGTCCCCGCGGAAGCCGGACGCGATAAGCCATGCCTGTGTCTACAATGCCGGTATGGGCTGGGTTTCCAACCTCCTTTCGTCGGACTGACAACGATTGCGCTGCAAAATTCAACGCGCGCTATCCTTTGGCAGCTCCGTAGAGCATGACGTTCGGCTATTTTTCCCGATGGGATAGCTCCTCAATATCCCTCCTCCTTCAGGAACCCTCCGCAATTATTATTAATTTCAGTAAATTCTGCACGCTCTTCACACTAGTGGGGTGAAAAAGTGACCTCTACTTGTCAAATTTCCGAGTTCACTTCTCAGAAAAATTTACTTAGTTAAACTTACGTTGCATGATATTCATACCAGGAGGTGGCAAAAACCTAGTACGAACTAATGCCGTTGTCCGCATGATTCTAGGTGGTGTAGGCTTTTGACTTTAATTCAGTAACACGTTTTCTGGGACAGCCTGTATACCCGTTACCAGTACCGTATATTGAAAGGGAGTCTCGCCATTCATGGGACCGATATACCTGGGACTCCGCTCACATTTAAAGGTATCTAGCCAATCACAAGTTGAATTGCGAGTTCCCTATGATCCATCTGCATGAAGAGAGGTATGTTGGGAAGACTCAGCATTGCAGAAATGGTCGCTGGCAGAAATGATTGGCCAGGAGTGCGGTATAATTGCTTCTTCGTAGCAGACGGCCGTCGTTATGAAATTTTGAATCATGTAACGTAAGTAAATTGGATCAAAAATGGCAAACATGTACGTATAAATAAAATTCAATGATACAGTGCAAAGTCCTATGTATCAGGTATCAGGGGCGTCTTCCTTGTTGTCTCCTTCCCCAAGAACACGCTGACATCCCTCACTTATCCTGAGGATGTCATTGCGGGACAGCGGTGACATCCTGGGAATATCCCCACATGATCCTCAATTTGTTAGAAAAGTGTTAGAATGAGACTAATGAGACTCCAGAGATGGTCCTAGGGACAGCATCTGGGGACAAGACTGGGATAATCTTAGGAGCACTATAGGATCATGTCAAATTCTACAGTAAATCTGCTTTCATTTCTCACTTTTAGAAGTGTGCAGACGTTTACAGTGGAAATGGACTCTCTCTCTTGCAGTTTTCAACCTCGGCCAGCAGCTTGTCATTTTCAGTCTCTCATTTTTGATTGTTTTTCGATAACGAACAATGGGTGTCGTGGTATAAAAAGCAAAAAATATAAAAGGTCATGTGCCACTAAGTGTAAGACTAAGACAGCCGACATTGAAAGAAATATCCAACAGTGGCATTTCCTTTCGCAGATACAACATATACTATGTATTGCTTATCTTGCGAACTCTCGCATGTGCGAGAGTCCTCCTAGCATCGCAGTCGAAACCCAGGGTGAGGTACCTAAGTTTAATTCAATTTCATGTATAAGTAACACTCCAGTGACGAATTCCTTGGAGTATAAGGATACAACCAAGGTAGCGTCCGTGCTTCCTACTTAGTTGTTTGAAAACATCCAGCGAGAGTCAAGCACGCGCTGTAATATGCCATCACTTTTCTGTATCTTCCACGGAAATGCTCCGTGCAGCATCCTGTCAGGGACCTTGCACGGATGTTGATGGCAACAAGATCACAATGAAATGTCTAGCAAGCTATATCTTATCGCACATTGAACCCAGTGCATGAAGTATCCGTTGAAATCATTCAATTTGTATTCCTGTATTTTTATATTTTCTCTTTCTATTCTACTATGCTCTCTTTGTGGTATTTTGTAGTTTATACATGATCACTGCTGATTTGGTTGCATTTGGTTATGAGAAACAAACCGAAACACTAATTAATGGGCGCAGGCATAGAAATGCACATCGCATTATTACACTAATTTACTTCTCCTATATATGTCCTCCGGCTGGCGGCCGCAGGATGTACGCAAATGACTATCGCTAGAAGATCCCATGATGACACTCTCGGGATCTTCTCCGGACATCCCATCACGGTCGAGGACGCGACGACACTTTGAGGACGTCCTGAGGATCGCGAGTGTTCTTGGGGTTGGGATCGCGGTCATAACTAGGCCTAGCGTTAGCGACAAAACATCTCATGTCCGTGTAAATAATGATGGTGCAGCGAAAGTTGAAGCTGATTTTGCAGATGCGTACATGAGGATATATATTCTCACAATATGAAATTAAAGTAATCTGTGCAATGTTTTTATCACGAGCTGCGAAGGGGCTCATCATTTACACCCCTGCTGCCCTTGCGATGGAACACCCCATTCATCTCACAATAAAGTTGTTGATGTTTTATCACGAAATCTCCGCTTCGCCGTTACAAGCACCATCCACCATTTTAGAGAAATTTTGGTGTCATGGCGGTCCCTATGAAAAACTGCAACCAATGAAATGCGCCGAAGTTTGGTTGACAGGTCAACACTCTTTTTTAGGCTCCTCCTAATAGCCTGACTCCCTTTTAATACACGGCACCGCCCGTTACGAGTTATTCCATAAAAAGCTTCAAGAGCAGCATGTTTTTAAAAAAAGAAGGTGAAATGATCATCTTTGATCCGTCGATGAGTTGAGATCCTCGATGATCGTTGAGATCCGTCAACACCCTGCTTTGAGCGCGTTGGTAATGATCCACAGCCATGGGAGCGCTAGATGAAAGGTGGGGATGAAAGCAAAACAAGACACACGTCGATATATCCGTCGCCTAATTTCGCGTTGCAAATGACACGAAACCGAAACGAGCGCCACTCGAGTGCGGGTAGGTTTCCAGTCATTCCAAGTCAAAGGGTCATGTGCTTTTGAACAATCACAAAAAGGGCTTTCTCCACTATAAGAGTCTTCTCCAAAGGGTCCCGTTTTGTGTTACTATCAGCATAATAAATCGCAAAAGGAAAATATAATGCTTATGGTGGGTACTTAACGCGATGTGCAGCGACTCTTTCACTCTTGTCAATCCTTCGTTTTAGCAGTATGGCATTAGCAAACGTCCTCTGGGGAAGGCTATCCCAGGGTATAAAAATCGTGATGTTTATTCACCACTAAAGTACAGGCATATCTCTACTGCTACTGTATCCTCTAAGGTGCTGTAACGGGTAATTTGTAGCACATGGTCAACTGAAACAACCAGGTGGTCATTTTCTTACAACCGCATTCACTTTGTACCATTACGGTGTCATTTATGAAAGACATGCGAAGACATTGGCGCGACGACGATCAATCTATTTCCGAACGCTTGTGCAGACGCTGTACTGATAAATCATCACCAGACTTCGCAGGGGTGGCATACAATTGCTCAGTCACAGCAAACGTCACAGCAAACGCCACGGCACACGTGACCTTAAAGATGGCCGCGCCCGTGATCGCCATCCAAACCGTTTCTAAACCATGCGCTTGTTTTTTTCTGTGCGACGTTTTGGATTTCTTTCAACCAGGGTAATTATTTTTATCCGGTAATCTCGCTGTAAAACGCGCAGTTTTGCATATAAGGCCTCGTACGATTGACGACTTCCAACGATCTGATGAGGACCGCGCCTAAAGAAGCACTAAGCCGATGCGATGTACTTAAACTAGGAAGAAATGGGCGACCATGTTGCAGAACAAGCACCGTGTTGTTTACGCTGGCAAAATACTTTCATCTCTTGCCATTACGAACGACATGTAAACGAAGTCACGTGATCTCAAACTGACGTGTTTTTTTTTATGACGTGCGATTAGGGCAAGGTGGCAGTTTTGCAAAAAGCACCCGCTTGAAGGTAGCTACAAAGATGGCGGATATATGCCACCCCTCTGTCAGACATTACATTACGAATTGCGGTAACCTTCAGGTATAATGAGGCACGCATTTGATCTACGCAGGGTGTTTGTCATCCGTCATCATACATCCACCCCGCTGGGACGCATCGGCAGACCATACGCAGAATATGTTATTGAAAACCAAAGACTTACTTTCTCGGCCATCCACCACGGGTAGGTGTCCTTCCTACTATAAGTACGAGGGGTCTTCAAGTGAGACCGGGACTTTTCATTTTTCGCAAAAGTAAAGTGAACTTACAGGCGAGAAATTAGTTTTATATTTCAACGTAATCTCCAGCTTCACTAATGCACTTGTCCAGCGTTTGACGAGGGCTTTGATGCCAGCAGCGTAGAAATCCTTACCGGCACGTAGCAGCCATGATCCGACCGCATTCTTGACCTCGTCGTCGCAGCTGAAGTGGGGGCCCCCAAGGAACGCCTTCAGTGGCTTCAAGAGATGGGAATCGCTGGGGGCGAGGTCCGGACTGTAAGGGGAATGTGGCAGCAACTCCCAGTCAAGTTCCTGTAAGGTGCGTGTCGTGAGATGCGCGGTATGCGGGCGTGCATTCTCCTGTAGGAGGAGGACTCCTTTGGTGATGAGGCCCGGCCGCTTTTGCTTCAGCGCCTTATGCACATCCCTGAGAACCTAGCAGTAATATGCACTATTGATGGTGGCAGCACTGGGCAGAAAATCAACATGAACAACGCCAGCCTTGTCCCACAAAACCGTGGCCATGACCTTACCCGCAGACAGGGTGCTTCGGGCTTCTTGGCAGCTGGCGAGTCCGGACGCTTCCACTGTTTTGATGCTCGTTTAGACTCGGGAGTGAAACGGTGCACCCACGTTTCATCGCACGTGATGATCCGATCAAGGAACGGCTGTCCTTCAATGTCGAAACGGTAACGGTGGAGGTGTCCATGAATGATAGTGTTCAACGTTCCCATAGGAAGGTCCATCTTTCGAGCCAGTTCGAGACATGTTATCCGTCGGTCATTGAGATCAGGGCTCCACAAGTTGGATGTTCTCAGGAACTGTAACACTGGGCTCCGAGCCGCCCCTGCCGGGATCGTCCTGCACTGATGTACGGCCATCTTGGAACTGTTTGCACCACTCAAACGCTTTGCGGCGGCTAAGTGTACCGTGGCCATACTGAGTCTGAAGTCTTCTGTGAATTTTAGATGACTTTACGCCTTCATTCACGAGAAACTTCATGACAATTCACTGATCGATGTGCGCGCTCACCTCGTCGTCAGCCATTTTGTCCAGCACGTGTCTTCTGTTTTGCACAAACTTTGGACCACCACGTGGTGAACGCGGAGGCCTGTCGCGTGTGAAAATGACGAAAAAGAAGTGGCGCGAGCCATTTGTACACTCAGGAGACAGAAAGTCCCTGTTTGACTTGAACACCCCTCGTAGAATGACAATGAAGCCGATTCGCATCTATGCCATTCGCGCAACCCATTTCGTCCAAGGAGAGCGTGTGGCACAGCCGATTTTGAACGCCAGTGTCCATACTGCGAAGCAGAAACATTTTACATGAATGAAAAGTTATGTCCTGGCGGTATGCGACTGAAATCAAAAGATGCATTTTAACGCGTAACCTTAACGGTTGCAAACGTGTTGCTGTGAAACTCTGCTGAAAAGCTGATGGTAGCTTTCGAACAGCCTATGGGGGTCCCTTCTCCGTCGTGACTACATGTGTTGAAGGGCAGCATATTGATTGCGCATACGTTTTCATGCTTTAATACTGGTTATATTGGCCATCATTATCATTTACAGACACTATTCTAAGACAATGCAACCGGATTATGACTTGATGCCAGGCCTCCATGTGCTACTCACGCAGCTTGCCGTCGACGGAAAACTGTGGGTGAGACATGCTATGCTGAGGTACCAGTATTGCAGATCCGCATTGCCAAGGATATACGTGCTCGAAAGTGTTCTAATATTCCTTTAAAGATGTTCAGCTTCCGTTAAGCTTTACACGTGAAATTGCTCAGCAAATGGACTCCGTGCTACGCTAGCATAAAGACCTTATGAATGCTTTCAGTAGTGAACGTCACAAGGTCGTTGAGCACTCAGCAGTTTCCCTTATTACTTTCGCATTTATTTAAACACGCTTCTACGATATACCAATGGTTTAATACAATGATTTAACAGGATTATCTTGTTACCTAGAGCGTTTCGTAACACTTCGATGATTACCGTGGTTTCATACACTGACCGTACAGGGTGCACGGAACCGGTTGTCATGCGCAACTAATGTAAATCTAATTCAAGTAAGTAGATGTGACTGCTAAAGAGCCCAGCGGCAAATATTTAACATTGGCAGTTGATGAGAAGGCGAGCTTGCACAGCAGCGGGATGCGAACGAGCTTCAGGCTACCGTTCAGAGGTACTCTGCCTGCTCCCGTTACCCTATGTTGTTAACTCTAGTATCAATGCAATACATGTTGTGGTGACGCCCGCAAAGAAGTATTCACCCTGTACTTTGTTTGACAGTGTTGACAGGGTTATCGCTACCCCTATCCCGAACTTTCGCAAAGTGATTTTTACCGTTTTATGTAAAGTTGCATGTAAGGTGCGTGCGTTGGTTGCAAGAGCTCGTGGCCAGCCTGGAGCCGGGGTTAATCATTTAAATTCATGTTGTGCGATACTGGCAAGTTGTTGATCGAGGCCCTGTTGTAAGTGAAACGGGCGTGCTACAAACGAAGTTTAAAGCCTTCTGCTGGCACACGCTGGCTGTCCCGCTAACTGTGGCTGTCATGAATTATCCATATTTAGTTGTCATTCTATGTGAAAGGATGTATTTATAACATGCATTCTGTTGTTGGACCATTGGTGACCGCAGAGTTCCTTTTTTGTTTACATGTCAAGGTTGGATTTGACGACGATAGTTTCTACATAATGGCCAAGGATGATTTCCCAGCAGCAGAGTTCGAACATTGCAAAATCCACAGGGTGGATGACGATTTTGGACCACTTACAATCCACGAAATCCATATCACGTACGCCGCTTCTGTTTCAACAGTTTTTGACGAGGTATGTCTTGCTGATGCATTTCACCTTTTTAGCCTCTTTTTTGCAACGTTCTCACATTGACTAAGATGCATATGCACAAGGGGCGTTCAGAGAGTACTATTCTGGCACAAAAGCAATTATGACAACATACTTAGACCAAGCCAGTCTAAGTTCACCATTTCTGACTCCTCACTGGTTTTGACGGTCATGAGAGATCAAAGCAGTTTTCTTGCCTCTGAAGGTGATGTCCGACAGAATGACTCCACTGTTTATCCCCGTTGAATACTCACTCCAAAGTGAAGAAACAGCACAACTCAGGCGGCCGCCACAATTACCCATGCCCATGTATTTCGCTTTGCAACATGTTTCTTCATTGACTACTTCAGCAACACGCCCTCTTTTCACAGTGGGCGTACGACGGTGCAGATAATTTTAATTCGTAAAAGAATTGTTATGAATGAAACACTGAAACCTTTTTGCTCGATGCCGTTCCATGGCTGCACAGAAATTGATTTATTGTACCATGCAACGTGCTGTTATATTATTGAGAAACGTCAACGTTGTGACGTTGGCACGGTGCCGCACGAGTTTCAATGAGAATAGACAGCAACGCTATCGTATATAACACTCAGGAAAGACCCGATACCCACGCAAACCTATCGCTTCTACGCTTCCTCCCGCCCTCTATATGTGCGGTTCACGCCCGGGACCAGGAAATGATCATCCAGTGGTTACTGCGGAAAAATTGCCTTTTTAGCATTTGTAACAAATAGCCATACAATGTCGTGTCGCTTCCGTCACTGACCAGCTGTTCAGGTCGATATCATCTGAAATGACTATATCTTTTACTAGTTGGGATCATTTGTGCACCATTCACCACATTGGTAAGTGCATGAGATCAGCAGCCACAACCGATAGAGTCACGAAAGAACGTCAAGCGTCGGATATTTCGCCAAACATCGCTGCGATACGAGGACATCTGTTGAACGCCACAACATGTACACATTTATTCGCCACGTGATACTTGCACACTACACGTTCAACTGACTGCGGACCGTGGAAGAGAGGCGGGGACATAGCAGCTGAAACTTGAAGCCAATTTTCTCTCACCATTGGCCATGTTGTCAGGGCAGTCCGAACGTTTCGGTATCGTTATATCACTGCCCATGGGTCTACGTTTGCGGCGCCTGGTGAGGAAAGTGGTGGTATTCGTGTTTTTCTATCGTTTTATCTTACGGGGTGGAAGCTTCGTAGCTCGAACGTCAAAGTTACTCTCCTTCAAGTGAAATATCCAGAGTTCTACTAGCAAGTTCTGAGAAGGCTAGCTCACAGACGCTTGATTACATGCCTTGTTTGCCGCATGTGTGACAAGTCTTTGCTAGAGATTTCTTTGCACGTGTACACCTTATACCGAGGCGTCACACATAAGTGGTTCAACGTTCGCCTCAATTACACTGCTAAAGCGACGTCACAAGATACAAGTGTGACATATGTTGGCCACACTGCTGATGTTTACGCTAAAGTTAACATATTTGCAATATGTATGTGTTACTCTCGAGTGTAAACAAACAGAGCATTGAATAAATTTCGTATTTATTAAGCACAACCTCTACAATAAACGCAGTGTCCTACGGTAGTGAGTGTGAACATCCTTCTGGGGACTATGAAATGCATATGCAATGTCAAGCCGCCCCCCGTGGCTCAGCCGGTAGCGTGTGAGCCTGCTGATGCTCTCTTGCGCGACGGACGTTAAATGTAGCGCTCCGGCTGTCGACACTTCGGTGCACATTAAGGGTGGGCATCAGGTGGGGAAAATTAAGCTACAGATCCGCCGTAAAGCCGCGAATTATTCTTCTTATTATGCAATGTCATAAGAACAAAATCGAGGCGGACTCACGACGACGCATCTACAGCACTTGCACGTTTCGCCATTCCTGGTACACAAAAAGAAAAGCAGGCTAGATACAGTTGGAATTTTCATGCTGTATCATTGGACTGGATCAAGACTGGATCCATAATGGAACCAGTCTTGACTTTAAGTGGATCCAGCCTCGGAACGGGCTTGACCCTGAATGGAAACACTACGGTTCAGGCCCGAAAAGTGTGATACGGAACCACAATGGACGCAGTCTGGACGAAAGCTGGGCCTGTTTCGAGCTGGAGTTTGGTGTCCCAATGTTTCGAGGTTGCTTCTGTACAACAGCCAATGTTGCATTCTGCTGGAACCTACGTCTCAAGGCAGCAGGCTACATCAGATCGCGTTGAATCAACTGATACAAGATAAATAGCTCCGCGGAGAAGCACCAAAAGTTGAAATATGCTAGGAAATTAACAAGTCACAATGAGCGACAAATTCAAAGATTTGCTGTAAGAATGTAAGCTTCAAAAGAAGACACTGTCTATGCAGGCTGGTCTAGCAGCAACAAAGGAAAATACACAAGGTAGCTTGTGCATTCCACGCCAAGTGATCCAACGATGCTGCTGAACAGTCGCCGATATTCAGGAAAAAAAAAGACAGGGTTTAATATGGTGGTACATTTATAAAAAATCCGCAATATTAGCATAGAACAAGGAAAGGTTCCGACGCTAGAGGGCTCTGAACTTTGCGTTCCGAGCAAAAACCATGCCCCCTCTGGTAGAGTGTCGAGAGCGTTGTAATGCATCCAAGAAGCCCAATATTTAAACGTGTTTTGTAAAAGGACCATGTGACCTACCCACCGAGTCTCAATGGTGTCCCGCAAAATTTATGATATGGGGGATTCTGGAAAACAGTTCAAAACTTGTTAAAGTTTGTCATTTGTTACGAATATAACTACATCTAACGAAACGGATTCGCACGAATGTGTAAAGTTCATCGACGCTGATTTCTAATAAAAAAAATGAACCATTGTATAAATGATTTAATGTAGTGAAAAAAATGGTAGACTTGCAACAATCCTTGAAAAGTGCATAATTCAGTGAGAGAAGTTTCGGTGCAATAACGGCGTCAGGAGAGTTTCTCGTCCGTGCGTCGCACAGAGGCTTCGATCGTCGGATCCCATTGAAACATATGGAATTGAGGAAAGCAGTTGTGTGAACAGCCCCGTATACATAAATATGCCCGATTTCGGCCCAGGAAAACGCTTGTGTGAAACCAGCCTTATTGCCAAGTTGTCTCCGAGCGAGGGTTTCGGAAAGGACGCTGCGCGAGAGACAGAAGATAATTTCCTTCAAAGCCACTGCGGTCTGCGACGCCCTTGCAAGCCAGATGCTGTAGCCCCGGCGCCTAAAAAAGAAAATATTAAGAAAACATTGTCACGGCGGTGCTGCCATCCCTTGCTGGGAGCGTGCAAACAACGAGCCCAGGAGTCCGCCTTAAGGTGGAATCACTTCTTCAGTGAACGTATGGAAATTTTTTATTCGCACACGCTGCGAGAAAAACGCGGAGCACCCTTGCGAGATGCATATCAGAGTGTTCTTGGTGTCCCTCTGTATTTAGTAGTGCCTTTTTTAATGCATAAAGGTAATCCAGTGATTTTGAACGTATTAAAGTTTGTCGTACTTGTAATACATGGCGGTCTACGGGAACCATGAAAAGGTTGCTTCTCTGAACGCTCACGGCCTTGTTATCCGCTAGAAAATGGTGTTACTTGATGAAGTTTTTATCTACGGAACCTAAAGAATTGCTTCAGTGTAATACGGCTTGTGAGTGGTGTGCGAAGTTCTACAACGTGTATTGTCGTCTGCTGGCGTGCTCTGGACTGTGGCGCCACCACCGTTCACCTCGATTGTAGTGGACGGTCCTCGGCTGCGTAGGGGTGGCATCCAATGTATTGATTCGTAGACGAAAGCGTGCTGGGCGAGCGCTATGCATTCTGAACAGGTCCTGGCAGCACGTCACAGCAACCGTCAAGGCACACGTGACCTTAAAGATGGCGGTGTCCGTGATCTAACCTCGCAGTAAAACTCGCAGTTTTGCATATAAGGCCTCGTACTTTTGACGACTTACAAAAATGTGATGACGACCGCTCGGCTCAGTGCTGGATTTACAGTGGTGGGGGCCCCGGGGCACTGTGCTGTGGGGGCTCCTTCACGCATTCTATGTATTCGTGTATTATATGTCTATAAATGACATCGTTCTGTTTCTAAAGGACGGCCGTGGTGCACACTAGTCCGAGATTTTTCAGCAGTCAGGTTTTGTCATATTTTGAACATTTCGTAGACAAGTGAAATAAATATTCTATTCATGTTTATCCAATGTGTTATTCGGGGTCGATATGCGTGGACGGAGGACAGATTTTTACCAAGTTTCCGTTTCATGGATGCGTTTCAGGCATGTAAAACCGATTTCCCTTGGACAAGACCTTTACTGGTGAGAGCCCCTTTGTGGTGGGGGCCCCGGGGGCAAGTGCCCCGTCTTCCCTCCCCTAATCCGGCACTGGCGCGGCTACCATGTTGCGGAAGAAGTACCACATAGAGTTTACGCGAAATACGTTCATCTCATGGCGTTATGACGGCGGAAGAACGTCGGTAAGCGGCAAAACGACATGTAAACAAAGTCACATGATCCCAAAACGACGTTTTCTATGACGTGCGACCAGGACAAGATGGCAGTCTTGCCAAAAGCACCCGCCGAGCGTAGTTACAGCAATGGCGGGTTTGTGTCACCCCTCTGCTCAGCTGACATTTTCTCAGCGTTCTTTCTCTCATTTCTCCGTCGTGGCGGACGCGCTAGTGCAATATCGCGTCAGGCCTGGATACCTTGGTTATGTGTTCTTGGGTCGGCACCAAAGTGAACTTGCGTCTCGCAGCTGCACTCGCTGTACTCAGGCGCTGTTTGCATCTCATGTCTGCTGGGGTTCTTTGCGTTGTACAAGCGTTGTACGGTGTGTTTTGGCCGCGCCAAACCTTCAAAAAATAGGAAGAAAATATGTGTACCTAGCGTTGTTTTAAGTTTGACGTCAGCCTACACAACGTGGCAGCCAGTAGGACGACTAATTAACGCCGATATTATAGTTTTCGGTTCAGGGGTCTCCCGGGAAACTGGCACACCTACCTATGAGTAAGATAAGTAGCTAGCAAGTATTTCCTCTTGGGAACTTGCCTATGTAACATCACCTAACGTGTATCAACTTAAGTGTACGCCTGCATCCCAAGTTAGAACTGTTGGGAATGAAATTGACGTTTGAGCTATAAAAGAATGGCAGTCAGATTAATCGGTGTGAATGTATTATTCAGGCTGAAGGCAGGAGATTACACTGAATGAGTAACACAGGACATCTGCTACAGATGTCAACGTTTAATAATGAAATGTACATTTATATGCATCGTATTCAAAGCGTAGGTTTCATTCCCTTTTTCACGTATTGTGTGGGTGTGTTTCAGGAAAATTTATTGCACGAACAGATCTAGGCACACACTGTTAAACTACACAAATGATGACATGATGAAAACAAACTGGAGCTAAAGGAAGTAAGCCGTTGTGCAGTTCGCTACATGAAGTCAACGCGCACATATGTATGTATACGAACGTACAATACATGCATGCTAACACCACAGCATATTTACATTATGCACAGTAACTATGTACGCCATTTTACGTTTACAAGAAGGGTGCGCAAGCAGGCTCTGTTGCTACACAGAAACATTCATATGCAGATGAAAGCCCAGTGTGATGCCATCGATTGGGTTTATCTTCCTTTCTTACATTATGTCACGATGTTCATCATGACGGCTTGGTTCATCACTCAGTTCCACGTTCTTCTTCATCGGGGTCGACAAGCTCAGGCAGGAAGTATTCGAGATAAAAAGAGATTCAGTTCAGAAAGAAACCTTTGCCAAAATTATTCATCACGCTCAATATGAATCACCTTGAGGTCAGACGGGGAACACCCAGCTGGCTTGCGGTTTCTTCGGCGAGTGATATTTAGTTGCGCTTGAAATCTGACAGAAGTATTTGTGCTACTTCGGTAGCTGCAGTATGTTTTTGTGGAGTTTTACCCCGATGGAATGTCCCCTCGAGGCTTCGTCAATCGTGTCCTAATTGGCGGCACAGGCGGGACACTATCTCGAGGATTCCGTCAACGTCGATCGCCTGTCCGGGCTCGTACGCAGGGACGGTGTTGCAGGATCGACAACCAGTCTGCATTTCTGAATTCTGAAGTGTGGATACTCGAATCGAAATACTTCAACAGCATCGTTCTCGTGATCAATTCCATATTTGATGTTGGCGTTGCTTCGGAGCCTGCAGGGGTACAGTATTTCATGAGCTATGCGGGAGGATTTGCAAGGCGCTCTGTGCGGGCGGCAAATACCGTATACTGTATAGCTGTTGAAGGTATCCTAATTCTTCTTTGCGCCGAGCTGCTCTGCTCCACTGTAGAACTTTCAAGGTTCTCAGCTTCTTCCACAGTAATTGCTATACTGGAAGGGAACTCCACTGTTTTTGTGACAAAGATTGTACTGTCCAACTCTGGATTCTCCGACTGCGAACCATAATCCTTGTATCCAGAAACGCTCCTGGGCGATTCCACGCGAACTGATCCAGCGGACCTGCTCGGACCCCACAAAACGATCCCAAGTTTTTACGAATTTTTTTAGCAGTCCCTAATAGTGCAAAACGACACACCACGAAACATTTCTTCCCAAATCTTAATGTGGCGGATGCTACACACGAGCAAAGTTCGCAGCACTGGCGAAAACCGTGCCTGGCGTGAACGGCAGCTGCGGCTCATAGAAAGCACCTAGAACTGCGCGGTTTTCTTTTGCGGATAGAGGAGACTATGCTCTTTTACAGCGTCCAAATCTCGGTTGTCGTGCTGTGATCGGTACAGGTATACAAAGGCAGGAAGTTTCGCAATTTTCCTCCTACTTCGCGATTTTTTGTGGAAAATGGAATCATTAAATTTTAATGAATATTTCTTTTCCTGCGGAGGCCCCAAGGAATACTTCAACAGGAAAAATCGCCAAACACGTAACTTTCATACTGATTCCAGGAAAAAAAGAGGAAGTATGCTATTTTTCCAACAACAACTTTATTTTGGCTTTGGAGAGTGGGGAGGTTCATCGCCACAAGCGATACTCTACCCCATTGCTGGTGGGAATGTGGGTATTAAAATAACGAGCCCCTCACAATAACGATCGAAGTCCGATGGTGTCCAGATGAGTGAAGTTTTGGACAAGATTTTTGGACAACAGTGGACTTTTCCAACATTCGCTACAATCGAGCGTAAAACACGCAATGAAGAGGTCGGAAGAGACGCCTGAAACCAACGCAGTTTTATAGAGCGAGCCTTCCTCTACTACGTATTAAAAAATCTCGAGCGTGTTTTTTGGTATACAGGAGAATGTTTTCTTTTTTTTTTGTAGTAGAGGGTACTACGACCACAGTGACCCACGTTGCATGTGTCCAGTGGAGTGCAATATTTGTTTCTTGGGATGTTCTAAATCTGTTTATTTTCAATTTTTCTTTGGTCTGGGGTTTTAATGAGCAAGCAATATGCTGTAGCACAGACTTCTGCAAGGTTACCATAGCCTTTGCTTCTGTGGCATAACACGCGTATTGCAATCCTGGGTGGTTAAGTTTATGGCATTGTTTCCGGTGTGCACGGTGCCGGCAACGGAGATTGGGGATTAGCGGTGAGTAGCACATGGTCAGCTCAAGAAACCGGCAACTCACACAGCGATCTGGACGCCATTGCTCTATGCGAGAAAGAACAACAAAATACTAGCGGCAGGTAAAATTGCAACACTGCTCAACAAGTCTAGGCATGTGGGAGAAAGGGCCTAACTGTTACTGGTAAACAGCACGGAGAAAACAGTACTCATCGGGGAGAAGGCGACCGGAAAGTTCAAAGATAAAAAAGAAAAAAAAGAAAATTCACTTATTGGCTAAGATGAACATTTTTTGGAATCAAGTCCCTCGAACGATTACTGATGAGAGATAATAGGTGTTTCGTATGCGAACGTTGCACGCGCTCTTTTAACGAGGAAAATAGCATGGCGAAACATCGTCGCCTGTGCGCGGACGTGAACGAAATCTTATTGGAATTTAGCTAATCTGGCAAAAATTTTGTAGAATTTAATAAAATACAGTAAAAGCAGCACTACAACTACGTCGTTGCGTTGGACACGGAAAGCATACTCGTGCCCAGTTGTGTTGGCATGCAGCGTCACGTCACCTCTGGCTTCTGTGCCGTGCTCGTGCGCACCCACGACTCGAAGCTGATGCGCATCAGGACGCACCGCGGTGAAGATTCCGCGAGGCAGTGCGTGAAGGCTTTGATGGAAATGCGGGACGAGATGGTTGCCCTGAATGCCTGCCCCGCCACAATGGTGCTGAACGATTAGCAACGGGCCGAGCACAGCGCTGCCACACATTGCGCGTACTGTAAACGGGAGTTCACGCGAGATCTACCCCTTGTCCGTCATCACGACCATTCCAAGCGATGTACTGCCGACGAGACAAATTACATTGCGACGCTGTGCAGACCCTGTAACATGGCGTGCACGACGGGAAAAAAATTACCGATCATGGTGCACAATCTGGCCTACGATTTGGCCGGACTTCTGCGGGAATTTCACCTTCTCGGGTGGAAGCGAGCTTCCTTCATCGTTGCCAGTTCCATTGAAAAAATCCGATCGTTCGCAATTGGCACCTTCCTATTCAGAGATACCATGCAGTACCTAAATTCGTCGCTTGGAGAGCTCGTGGAAACCGTCAAATCCACGGGGGGCGCAGAGGCGTACCACTGCCTGAAGCAGGTATTTGGAAGCGACTACGAAATTTTGCTTCGTAAAGGTGTATTGCCATACAGCCACGTTAATTCTTTCGCGGTGTACGACGAACTGGCCTTGCCAGAAAAATCCTCCTTTCGAAACAATCTCACTGGGGAGGATATAAGTGAGGAGGACTACCAGTATGCGTTGCTCGTATTTGAACATTTTGAATGCTCAAATTTGAGAGATTATAATGCATTGTAGTTGAAAACGGATGCCCTATTACATGCGGACGTGATGCAGCACTTCCGACGTCTGTGTTACAGCGCACGCGGATTGGAATTGCTTCATTGTGTTCCTCTGGCATCCTATTCGTGGCAATGCGCTCTAAACTATACGCAGGCAAAATTTGAGTTAATCATCGACGAGGACATGCAGAACCATCCAATCGGGCGTTACAGGCGGGCTCTGTCAGGCGAGCAGGCGTCATTTGCGGGCTAACAACCCTCTGTGTAGTTGCTATGATCCCGATAAAGAGGAGGTGTACCACCCCCCACCCCCCCATATCATACATAGATTGCAATAATCTTTACGGATTCAGTATGATAAAGCACCTCCCCGTCGGCGCTTTCGAGTGGTTCGAGGATTTTACCTCTGTGGATTTTATGCGTCACCCCACGGATTCGGAGGTGGGGTACGCTCTAGCACAGTACTTCCCCCTGGCTCCCGAGAAGGCGGTAGTCCCGGAGAAATGGCTCTCGCCATTCCAGCGATGGCTTCTCGAAGAATTAATGTATCAGCCAGATGACATCAAAAAGCTGTTGCTCACGTGCAAGGACAAGGTCGAGTACGTCATTCATTACGCGCTGCTCGCACTCTATTGTAGATTGGGCATGAGGGTAACAAAAATTCACCGAATTCTAAAATTTCGTCAAGCACCGTTCCTTCGTCCCTACATCGAAAACAACGTTGCTAGATGCGTTGCCTCGGGCACGACGTACGAGAAGAACGCTTTTAAATAAACTTAACATGAGGGATATTCGAGTAGCCTTCGATGAGGAGACGGCAGGTCGCCTCGGGAGTCGGGCAGAATGCGTGAGAATGGAAATTTTGTTCCACGATTGCGTTATGTATGAAATGCGCAAAAGAAAAGTGCGATGCGATTTCCCCCTACAGATTGGTTTTATGATTTTAGAACTGAGTAAGTTAAGCATGTACTCATTCTACTACAAAACCCTGCTGAGCAAGCTCACTTGTCCGGTGATTACCTGCTACTTTTTCACGGATTCTTTGATCCTCGGCCTATTCTGCAAGGACTACGAAGATCAGTTACGTGCGATCGCGGACGACCATTTAGATTTGTCTTCCTTCGATCAGGATCACCCACTGTAGGTAGGCTTGGTGCGTTCAAAAGTGAAACCGGTAGCATACCCATAGAGGAAGTAATATGCTTGAAAGCCAAAATGTACTCCATCAAATTAGCTGGGGGAAAACAAATTGCAAGAGCTAAATGGGTCAAAAAGAACATTGGGCGCAAACACCTCCTCCATGATACGTACCACGATACCCTGTTCAAGCACACTAGCTGATGATGATGATGATGATGATTGGGAGTTTAGTGGCGCAACGACAACAAAGATCATAATGCGCCAAAACTCTGATGTGTAAAATAAATTTAATTTAAAAATATACTGATTATTTTAAAAGGATAAAAAATATTCAAGGTTTCAGAGGGTGTGTAAATCTCTGCATAAAACGGGAATTGTGACACTACAACTCAATAATGATCCCGACATCTCTAAAAAACTTAAAAACATTCTCAAACGGAACGTGAGCCTCATCACCCAGCAGCAATGCTGGATGGAGATGTACACAGTGTTCATACAGGAAAGAAAAATGGCGTTGACGATGTACCTCGAGAAAAGGACAGCTAATAAGTAGATGCAAAATGGACAGGTCAGCTCCACACTCTGTGCACGCTGGTGGGTCCTCTCCCCGTAACAAATGCCCATGGGTCAAAAAAGTATGACCCAATCTGAGCCGACTAAACAGAACTTCGTGCAGTCGGCTCTGAAAGTGTTGCACGAACTTTCCAATGTGCGTTTTTACGGTGTGCAACTTGTTGACTGTTTGTGTTTCCCAGAAGTCCTGCCATTTTTTATTAATGTCTTTCTTTAACTGACTGACTAGATCACATAAGGGAACTTCAAAAGGTGTGACATCGCTTCCCTGGGCAGAGGCTGCCGCGCGGTCAGCTTTCTCATTTCCACTTATGCCGACATGACTGCAAAATGTTAAGGTGTAGCCTCTACCTGTACGACACTCGCTAAGTACTGGGCACGCCTCACAAGAAGATTTTTGATAGTTTTTATAGTATTAGTTGCATGCACGGCACTAAGTGAGTCCGTATATATAACAGAAGATGTTATGCGCATTTGTAAGACATGGTTGAGTGCCACCACAATGGCGTACGTCCCTGCACTGAAAATGGAAAGACAATGGGATTTTGTGCAGTCACCAGACACCATGGCACATGATACCGCTGAACTGGTCTTGGATGCATCGGTGTAAATTTCAGTGTGGTCACCGAAGCTCTCCTTGAGAAGTTCAAATTCGTGCTGTATCTCAACAGCAGGTATTTCCCGTTTGTTGAACTTCAACAGTGAAATATCACAAACTCAGTAACTGCGAGTTACGTTTCAGGCTGAAGAACTTCGTTATTAACTTAGTCACATATTTCACACGGTAACTTAACTTAACGTGTTCTTTTTGATGGGGAACTTCTCAATCTATGGTGCAAAGTATGATGTGAGCTTACTCAGAACGAATAAAAAAAATCGTGGCACTTCCAGCTGATGAAATCCTGATGTTATGCTACATCATGAACATGCTCTTGAATCTCTTGAATGAAACAAAAATAATTGAAATGCTTAATGCATACTAAACTGTAAGCATCAATTCCCCAAATACACATAAAATTGTCAGAGGGAAAGTGTGTTCTAAATTCGGCAGAAATAAGTCATTTCTAAGCGTTTCGAACGAGGTTTGGGGGCAAAACAATTTGATTAGTCAACATGCAATGCAAATGCCCCTCTGTACGTACACACACACACACACGTATACGTTTTGTAACAGTCTTTTCAGTTTGTGCAGCTTTATGCTCCCTTATGCAACTCATTAAATATTTCGCGACAGGTGTCCTGATGTATCCTGTAAACCACGACTTGATTGCTAGTACGTTGCGTTCTACTTTGCGCAGGAACCGTGTCGTCATGCCAGCTGACGCAACCTAGACATCAAAGGAAAGTGGTCTGCGCTTGAGATTGTACATTTATTGTTGGTACACTGTGATTCAGAGAACATGCATGCCAATCACATTATCAAATATCAATCAATATCAAATCTGAAGCACATGCACTTACATTCCTCCAAAGTGGTAGTTTGGGACATAATTTCAGTTTTTCTTGCGTTGCTTCCGATGGAAAGAGTCATTTGCCTCGACTATGTCGGTGGCGTCACATCTGTATCCAAGATGAGACGAGATACATACATACATCCTTGAAAGAAGATGTACACAGATCGCATTAAGAAATCTAACACACAATTGGGTCATTCCACGCCAAGTGATCAAGCGATGCCGCTGGACCTCCGCCGATTTTCATGGAAAAAAAAATCACAGTTCATTGTGATGTTAAACGTATCCTAAATCCAAAATATTAGCCTCAAATAGCGACGCGTTCCGACGCTAGGTGACTCTGAAGTTCGCGCTTCGAGCAAAATCCGTGGCCCCTCTGGAAGCGTGTTGTGAGCGTTCTACGGCACCAAAGAAGCCCAAAATTTCTAGAAGGACAATATCACCAATTGACCGAATTTGAATAGTTTACTGCAAAATTTGGGATTTGCGAGATTCTGGGAAACACTTCAAAATTAGCCCAACTTTGACATCTTTTTATAAAAATAGCAACAGCATCTACGAAAGCGAAATTTTGCACGTGTGAAGCGCCTCGGGAGTTGTCTATAATACAAATATATTAACCCTTTTCTCAACGATCTAAGTGTTGTAAAAAATTCGTAAATTCGCGGATATCCTTAAAAAGTCCACATTTCAGGGTTAAAATTTTCAATGGCGATAAGAAGCTAGACATATGCGCTTCACAT
Source organism: Ornithodoros turicata (assembly GCF_037126465.1). Lineage (NCBI taxonomy): Eukaryota > Metazoa > Arthropoda > Arachnida > Ixodida > Argasidae > Ornithodoros > Ornithodoros turicata. Next base: position 48,059,333 of record NC_088203.1, on the reverse strand, counting down.
AGAACTGTAAACTCCTCCTCACTTATGCGTGGAGAAAAAATCAGGCAGGTTTTTTTTAGATAAACTGAAGAAATAATTTTTTGGGGCGCTATACTTGCGACGTAGGCTTTGGAGCGCGGTCACCGAGTATGAGCGCACGCTGATCCTGCTCGCCTCAAAAACCTTGAGGTGAAACTCAAATTTTATATTACACAAGTTTATATTTCTCTAAGGTGGAATGTGAGCGTAAACCTACGTCTACACTGCATTACTCAAATAATGCCACGATATCTGCTTTTCATGTGTGCCTGTTTATGTGAAGAGTGAGGAGACACTGTTTGCCATGAACACTAAAATCATTCTGCAGTACCCTGAAAACAGGCGCCTCATGAGCCGTGCAGTATGATCTTCCAATAGAACAAATGCAAGGAAAATCGAAGCAAATAAAAGAGGCACACCAGCATGTTTGACATAACTGACATTAAAAACAGCTACTGATGGTGTAAGCCAGGCAACTAAGGCAACCGTTAAGAATAAACTTGACCACCACAAAGCATTACACCAAACTCATCTTACCTTAGCAGTTTTGAAATATGTTATTTTCTTTGCGGTTGAAGCTTCTCACTACAGACACAGGACCTGACAAGAAAGAGTCGCTCGTGTGGCATGAAATCAGTGAAAGGGCACATGGATGCTAATGGAAAACAAATCACCTGAATTGCAAGACTGAAAAGCGGATTCTGGAATACATCGCTTCATAATCAGGTCATCCAATCCACATTTCCACGGCAGACGCACAGACCGCTTCATCATCGCACCTCAAACCCATTCAAACCGCACGGGTGGTTAGCGCGGATTTAGTGGAACATAGCAAGCCCAGGTTTCGTACTCACGATATTTGCATATGTGAAACGTGTGCGCCGACACATAGTAATAATATATATTCGCTTTGCAGCATTTGCATTACAAAATAGATTTGAAAAACACCAAAACCTTAGTCGAGCCCTCTACCACTACACACAGATTACGCCCTGCCGCGTCGTTTCGAGTGCACAATGATTGCACTTCACAGTTCAACGTACAAGGACCGTTGCGACCAGGCGACGCGCAGGTACATTCGTTTCCAGTCCTGGACGAATCATCGCCGGACAACTTGAGCATGGTCTTTGAATGGGGAATGTTCACAACCGCATGGGACTTCCCTAGGACATCTGCCCAGGATGCGGACATTAATGATCGATTTGGGAATATTATGGGACAGAATGTTCTGTCTGGGAACCTATTTCGTTTGTTCCAAAATGTGTTGCAGTGCTTGGTGGCGTGTATTCTTTCGTGGCAGCTAAATCTGTGCTTGCTGTCATGTATCCTTTGGTGGCACCATGGACGCTCAGGACCTGTCCTCGCTACAAAAGCCATGCCACTCCGGGGTTTTCACTGTCAGAACAAGAGAGAGGAAGTCGCCCGTGCGTCTGATGTTCGCTGACAGCTGTCTTTGTTAGTCTCTTTTCTGTGCTGTTTTGTGATGACGGGCAATAACGTTTATTTCCTGGAAAATTGGCTAGATATATCGCGCCCAGAAACTGAACTATTGCGGCATGCCGCTTAAGACGCGGATCTTTCGGGTAGGATCCGGATGTCAAAAAAGCCGATCCACGCAGGGCTTTAGCCCACACAACAAAAAGTATTATTGAGACCTGGCCTTCGCAGCTAATCCTCAATCTCCGTCGCACCTACCGCGCACACCGGAAACAATGCCATAAACCTGGCCACTCAGGATTGTAATACGCGCGTTATGCAATAGAAGACGACTGTGGTAACCTTGCAGAAGTCTGTGCCGCAGCATTTAGCTTACACATTAAACCCCAACCAGAGCAGAAAGAAATTGGAAATAAAACGAATGAAAACAGGAGCCCAAAAAACAAATATATCACCCCGCCCGATACATGCAACTGGGTCAGTGTGGCCGTAATACCCTCTACAACAAGAAAATAAGGTATTTTCTCTTCTATACGAAAAAGCACCATCGATATTTTTCTGATATGTTGTAGAGGAAGGCTCGTTTTATAAAACGGGGTTAGTTCAGACGTCTCTTCCGACCTCTTCATTGCATGTTTTACGCTCGATTGTAGTGAATTTTGGAAAAATCGTATACTTCCTATCCTATCCTATCCTACTTTTCCTGCAATGATTCCAAAAGTTATGTGGCGTATCATTTTTCCTGTTGAAGTATTCCAATATACCTTCGAAAGAAAAAGTACTCATTAAAATGTAATGGTTTGATTTTCAACAAAACATCATGAAGTTGGAGTAAAGTTTCGAAACTTCCGATCTCTGTTTACCAGCTCCGATTACAGCGTGACAACAGGGTTTTGCGACGCTGTGTAGACCATGGTTCCTTCTATAAGTAAAAAAAAACACACACTTCTAGGTGCATTCTATGAGCCGCAGCTGCCTTTCACGCCAGGCAACCACTCATATGAGACCCCCTAGCTATGGGGTAGCGGTCCACTCCTAGAGTGGAAAACCTCCCCACTTCGTCTCACGCCAGGCACGGTCTTTGCCAGCGCTGTGAGCTTTGCTACTATTTTTGCTCGTGTCTAGCACCCGCCACATTGGTATCTGGGAAGAAATGTTTGTTGGTATGTCGTTTTGCAGTATTAGGGACTGCTAAAAATTTTCGGAAAACATCGCGGTGGTTTTGTGAGGACCGAGCATGTCCGCTGTATCATTTCGCGTGGAATCGCCCTTCTATATTGTCCTCAGGTGGGAATGGTTCCGGGACACTTGATCGAACGTCGTTTCGCCGAAAGCCGTTTGATCGAACTCGGGACATTTGGTCGAAAGCCATTTGATCGAACACCGTTTGATCGAAACGGCAGTGGTCGTTTGATATATTTTTTATTGGTTCGCTTCGAGCGTTGAAACAAAAACAAAAAAAAGAAGAAGAAACCAACAAAAGAAAGCTTCAGTTCTAAATCCTGTTGTCCTAAGGAATATTTCACTCTATGTAATCCGCTTGCCCATAAACACATTTGTCATCCTCATCCACTTTTTCGCATCCAGAAGGGGATCCGATGGCCTGGGTTGTTCACCCAGTCCCGTTCGACAACTTGATAGGTTTTTCCTCTCTGACAGATAGTGACTAAACATGGCATACATGGCTTTCGCCCCTAGTCCCCCAACACTGTCAAATAATAATTTATGTCAATTGTCAAATAATCAACATTTTTCATAAATAAATAAATAAATAAATGATATTTTGAATGATTTATTCGCGTTGAGCGTGGACAAATTTGAACAATGTACTATTAATGTTTGTAGTTAACTGTCCATTGGTTTGGAGAAAGAACAATTTTACTTTATTTACTACATAACTATTAGTTATTTGTTGCGGTTTAGTTTATTTACTTTGCGCCTATGTGCAAGTGAATCTAAGTTTGGTTCTTCCGACATACATGTAACCGAAGAAGTTCTCCGAAACAGAGAGCAGATCTTTGTACTTTGTCTTTCTTTTATTTATTTTTATTTTTTTTCATGGCGTGGATGTGTAGGTAGCTCAGACTGCAGATGTATACTCTAAACAAGGTTGAACTAATGTTTTATATGGCTATTATTATAATATCTTTATTTTATACTATCGCGAAATTTCCTTCTTAGCATTCACATACTTCGAGTGCCCTTTCGCGCACATATCACTACCCCTTTTCGGATCGTTCCCTTTAAATTTGTGGCCAGCAATGAAAAGTGTGCCCAGAAGAAGCACAGACAACTGCTATTGGCTGCTCCCAACTTGAGGTCATTTTCTTCAATATGTGTCCTACTAGTTCGCGGGATACCTCCGCACTGTTCTATTCAATTCAATTCAATTTTATTTTCCTTTCGTATGGGAGAGAATAAAAAGTCAGAAGGCTGTGCTGTTTGTGGACGACAAAGGTCTGCAAATAACCAGTGGTCTACCCTCTTTAGCTGAAAAAAAAAGCAAGAAAAAAAAAAGGACACTGATTGCCTGCTCCGTATCCTCGAGTCAAAAGTTACAGAAAAAAGGTGCTAAGGACACAGTGCGAGCTTTGAACTCCCTTCGAACAAACGTCTTTCGAATAAACGGCGTCAATCAAACGGCGTACGACCAAATGGGCGGACACCGGTGGGAATGCGTCCTTGTTCCCATGTCCACATGTGAGGAACGTGCCTGGTCGCTTATTCCCACAGTCGTTAACTTACATCCAGTGTCTCACTACTTCGTTGGGTGCAAGAAAGGACCGCTCACCAAAAGTACGAATGCAGAACTTATTTTGTTTTGTTTTTAAACCGTTGATTGACGTCACTTTGCTGCGTTATTTTCTTGTGTCGTTCATGTTTTTTTTTTTCCTTTTTTCATTCTGTTTTGTTTTCTCCAAGTTTAGTGGATTGCATCAACTTTCCATTCCGTTAACAATTAAGTGTCCATTGACTTCTAAATCGAGGTTAACTAAACCTAAACCTTAGCTTTCTCGATTGCGCATAACAGAGTCCGGAAATGTATTTTTTTTTTAAGTCTACACCTTACATGTTCCTTACTTGTTCCCTTACTGGTCGAAATAACAACATGGTGCGTTCAAAAGAACGACTTTCAATGGGCCACCAGGGCTATTGCATTTTGTTGAAGCAGCGGTATGCGTATCTTCCCTCTCTCTTGATACTGTCAACAAATTATTCCACTCTCTAAAAATGATTTTGTTTTTTCGAATCATTCCAACTCTGGAGTTTCAAGTCTGCAAACATGTACAACAACACATACGTGCTGAAGATGACTAAGGAAATTCGCCACTACAATATTGGACCACTACCCCATGGCTCACAAGCAGTTATGAGATCTGTAATGATCATCATGATGAGAATGTGATGGGCATAGTAGAAACTTCAGTTACGAGCCCTGGGTTGATGTAACACACTGGACGCACGCACAACGTGATGGCCGACGGAAACAAATTCCGCAAAACTTGGATTCCATATTGCGGAAAACGATAAGGCGCCAGTAAAACGAGAAACGTTTCGGTGCAATAACGGCGTCAGGGGAGTTTCTTGTCCGTGCGTCTCACAGACGCTTCGATCGTCGGATCCCATTGAAACATATGGAATTGAGGAAAGCTGTTGTGTGAACATCCCCGTACACATAAATATGCCCGATTACTTCGGCCCACGAAAACGCTTGTGTGAAACCAGCCCTGTTGCCATGTTGCCTCCGGGCGAAGGTTTCGGAATGACCGACGCGCGAGAGACAGAAGAGAATTTCCTCCAAAGCAGACTTGTACACGTTACTCGAAAAAAAGTTATTGATTACAATTACTGTTACTACTGCGCGAAAAGTAATTGTTTAACGTTACAAATGACTTCATCAAAAATGTAATACGTTACCGATTAAAAATATGACGGGTTACTTTTCGGTTACTTCTAAATTGTGGGTCGTACCAAAGCCAACAAGCCTGCGGTGAATTCAACCATGCAGCTCTTGTTGCCGTTTTCTAATATTAGACACCAACATACATGACAAGTGAAATCCACAAATACATTTGAAAGCAACATACAAAACACATTCACCTATTATTGCGGTCAGTCTCGCCTCCTGTCCCTGATGATGACGCCCGTAAAGGCGTCGAAACATCAGCTTCGTTTTGTTACTATTGTTATGTCCAGCGTGCACAATTTATCAATACAGTCACGTATTTTGCTCTTGCCCCAGCAGGTCGCGGTTGTAAGGCATACACATTACTGTGGTGTGCATAGAACACGTGTGGACTAGAGACTGCCGTCACAGTGACCCCTGCGTCATTGCTTGAGTGGTGGAACTCGTGGTGGAACAGAAGAACCGATTGGCTAGCTGACAAGGGTTGCCATTGTTGACAGAAGGTTAAAAAAGTAATGGATTACTCAGTAATTGATTAGCTAAAATTGTAGGCAGATTACTTGGAAAATTACTTGCTCACTAAATTAATTGACTGCGTTAAAAATTACTCGAAAAATAACTCGTTACTAGTAACGCGTTACGTACAACTCTCCTCGAAAGCCACTGCGATCTGCGACGGGCGCGCAAGCAAGATGCTCCGTGAACATGAGAGAACTGATGTTCAACATTTGCCGCTTGCGTCGATTCCGCCGTATGAATGTGTGTATGAGTGAGCAAAAAATGTAACAGTGAAAGGAGGATGAGTGAGAGAGAGAGTGGCTGGTTTGTCCCTTCATATGACGCACCCCGAAATTCGCTGGGGAGGCGTGTTAGCTTAGCTCAAATGGTAGATGCTAGGTCACCCTAGATTGCTAGATGCTCAACGCCCTTGCGAGATGCATATCAGAGTGCCTTTGTGTCTCTCTGTATTTAGTGGTGCCTTTTTTAATGCATAAAGATGATCCAGTGATTTTTAACGAATTAAAGTTTGTCGTACATGGCTGTCTACGGGAACCGTTAAAAGGTTGCTTCTCTCAAAGCTCACGGCCTTGTTATCCGCTAGAGAATGGTGATCTTTGATGAAGTTGTATCTAGGAAACCTAAAGAATTCAAGAAATTGCTTAAGTGTATTGCAGCTCGTGAGTGGGGTGCGAGATTCTACAACGTGTATTGCCGCCTGCTAGCGTGCTCTGAATTGTGGCGCCACTACCGCTCACACAGAACTGTAGAAGAACGCCTGATTTATGCGTGGGGAAAAGTACTCATAGAAAAGAACAACCTCAACTTGATAACCAGCTGTTTAATTCTCCGATGTGGCCTGGACGAGCACAGGAGAAACTAGTACCGAATTAGTCGGCCGTCGAAGAGAAATACAAAAGGAAACACGCGCACAGACACCAGGAACACCTGACAGGTGATCCCGGGCGCATCATGGTCGTCTCTAATTTCTTACACTCCACGGAGGGAAAGTGAAAAAGGGAGATACCTGAGGCCTCAGGTTCCAGCTCCAGTCAAAGGTCCAGCTTGTGGAGGTACTGCTGAGGACGACGTAGTGTTGATCCGGCGGGATGTACCACCTTGCACGTTGGATGTCCGTCGCATTCTACTTGCACGTCTGCGATCCGCCAGCAAAAGGCGGTGACTCGAGAGGTGAGTGGAATACCGGATGAGCGTAGCAACATGGCGTCGCGTAAGGCTAAAATGTTTGTGCACGACCAATGTCTATGCTGCAAGACGACCTTGCCGTTCTAGGTCGTACATGTGGTTCTTTGTTCCTATAGCTGTCTCTCTACGTTGTCATGCACGCTCCTTGATCGTCTGCGATGACGCTTAAAGTACATGCCAGAGTACTTTCCTGCTGGTCTGAGTCTTACGTGCTCGTCTCTAATGCCATACCCTTCGTACTCGTACGCCTTGTGAAGGTCATCTTGAAGGGTGTTACATGGTAGACCTCGAACACGGCCGTAGAACCCTTTGTTAAACGATCTCAGTTCAGGATGCCGCTGTAGGAGACGCCTGATGCCGGGAAGGTCTTTCGTCTCTGGTGGTGGTGGGCTCTGCGGGACATTGAGCGACGTGGTCTAGGGAACCAGCGCCCATAAAAACGACGCCGACCTACAGCATACGGTTTCAAGGAACGACTTCTCTATCGGGCACATTCACGTAGGCCGCTTCGCGACCTTTCTGTCCAAGTACGACGTCAAGCTTGACCACCTCTCCATCGCCTAAGCTGCGCAGTGACTCTCTGTAGGTTGTTGCGAGTGATGGCTGTGTGATGAACCAAGACGTCCTCGTGCGTATCGTTCCGGTTGATGACCCAATATTCGCTCTTCAAGTCCAACCATGTGACAGTTCCGAGCACGCCCTCGGCAAGCACAAGCTTCACTGATTTATGCATAATGCGAACCCCTGAGACTAAGGGACACGAAGGGACAGACACAACATGAAGTCTCAAACACAACTGAAAATTTTACTCTACATATAAGAAATATATACACAAAACAGAGGGAAGAGAAACAACCAGTTGAGGACAAAATAGGAGGTCAGTTCGAGAGAACGAGCAGTCTGCTCAAGGCCGGACCGAGGATTGCGGATGGGTTGCTGGCAAAGTTCCCACAAGAGGTTATGCAAAGGTCTGCAACCCTGTTTTCAAAAATAACTTCCGTCTTCCCAGACAGAACACTTTCTCCTGTGGACGTCCGAAACAGATCCCAAAGTCCATCTCCAGAAATCTATATCCTTCGGATATCACTGGGAGCCTGATACATGGACGTCCCAGCATCTGTATCCACAGGATGTCCAGTCTCGGCTGTTTCAAGAATTGTCCGAGTTAGATCCCTGTCGGGATGTTACACGGATCATTTATTGCGGGAGAGAAAGAAACTGTTGGCAATGTAGCACTGCGAAGTTTGACTTTTGATGTACCAGCTGCATGTCTCTAACCAAAACCAGTAGGAAACACAGACGTTGTCTTTATAGCGAGTTAATACACCGAGCAATTTCTCACTTCGTTGTTGTATTCGTGCATAATCGAATTAGGCTTAGGCAACTCACCCATCATTTTGATTCACAGGCGAGAAGGTATCTGGAATATGGAGATGCTCGCGAGACAAGCAGTACATGGTATCTGTTCTCTCTTTGGAAGGAAATGCACTGCCTTTCGAATGAGCTTCTGGGACTGGGTGGTCCTGTCGGAGCTTTTGTATATATTTTTTTTTTCTGATTAAAACGCTGCGTTCGTTCTCCGTCAAGGCATGTAGAGAAAGAAAGAGGAGCAACAGAAATTAAAGGGTGCGGAGGCGGGGATTAAAAAAAATGACAGGCAGAAAAATGCTGATTTCTACGAAAACTGAGGATAAATGTATATCTCCTCTACGGATGTTTGTATATCCACACAAAGTGTGCATGTACATAAGTAGATCCGTGCAATGTCCAGACATCTCCATGTAACATCCTGTGAGGACAAAGGACGGACATATGTGGGAAGTCCGAACCGTGGCCACTCGGAGATGTGGGGGACGTCCGTCGGAAAAATGTCTGTCTCCCAGGGAGATCCGAATTTCCGTGAACGGATATCCACTGGAACACCCCGGGAGGTTTTGTTCCGTTTGGGTTGACACCCTCACGCCGTTCGCAAAACTTAGCTACCTACAAGAATGACCGGAACGAATTCGTCCCCTGTTCTTCAAACGTTGTTTACAAGATCCCCTAGCTTGTGGTTTCTGTTATATTGGTCAAACAAAACGTTGCTTAAATCATAGTTTGAGAGAACATTAATTAAAAGTAAAAAATAAAGCTTCATACTCCGCAATTGCTAAGCATTTGGTTAAGGTTTGGTTGCTCAGACTGCTTCCCTCTACGGAATGAAACAATTGTAAAGGCTTCTGAAGTGGACCCTCACAGAAGGCTTTTGAGAGAGACCCTTTACATAACCTCTTGTGGGAACTGAAGGTCAGCAAACCATCTGTATTTCCTCGGTCCGGCCTTGAGCAGACTGCTCGTTCTCCCGAACTGACCATTTTCTCCCCAACTGGTTGTTTCTCTTCCCCGTATTTTGTGTATATCTTTATTCTATGTGAAGTAAAATTTCCAGCTGTGTTTTTGACTTCGTGTTGCGTCTGTCGCTTCGTGTTCCTTACTCTTAGGGTTTTACATTATACATCATCTTCACCAGCTCGCTTGCTTCCTAGCCATTTTTCATTCATGATCGAATCGCCATATGTTATGTGTCTTCGGTGTTTCACGCTGCACCCTATGCTGTACCTGTAGCGAGCAGCCAGCAGGTACTGAGGGGATGGTTGAACTGTCATGAACAGTAGATACACTGACTGCAGAGAAATCACTCTGGTATAGTGCCAGTGAATGGCATAAAGCAGGTAACTTTTCATTGAGTGTTTGACATAGCGGGTATCTCCACGGATGAGAATTGAATTTTTTGTACGTTCTTGCAACAAACCCAAGCAGCACAGCCCAGCGACCCAACGCCAGTGCTTCGGGGGCGGCCTATACGACCGGGTCGGCCCCCGTCCATGGACCGGCATACGGTTTGCAACACCGGGATGTTCCATGGATGGTCCATTGTCGGCAGCCTGTACCGTACCCCAACGATGTCCCGAGATGCAGCCAATGCACCCTTTCGGGTGTCTCCTTTCCCCGCACGAGTGTTCGTAGGACGCGTGATTTCACTCAAAGAACCCGCTCGCTCTCAGTCGGCTCGACCGATTGGCATTGGCATGGCGAAGGAAGATGGCGGCTATTTCCTGAACGTGGAATGTTGAGTTGTCGAATTCTAGCGACCGTTACATTGGGATTGCCAAGTACGATGACTATTTCGAACAATGTGTATCATCTACCGAAAGTTGTTGGATGTAACGGTATCCTGAATTGGGTATTTCACACGGTTCAACGTCAATCTTGCCGTGCTGCTTGGGCATTTGTGCAACACGGGTACGTACCATTTTCTGTATTTTCAGTCATATGTGGTGTACGCGGGCAATATGGGGCCCATATCGCCAGAATTTTCCCAATATTGGCTCAAAGTGGGCAATATGGGGCCCATATTGCCAGGATTTTCCACATATTGGCTCAAACTGGGCAATATGGGGCCCATATTGCCCATTTTCAGCTAATATGGGGAAAATCTTGGCGAAACGGGTCCCATATTGGACCCGTATCGCCAGTGACCAGCCAATATGGGCCCAATATTGTGTGCTGCTTGGGTCAAGTTGAATATCTTTACGTGACCATAGTGGCAAACAACCAGGCCTCAGAAAGATCTCAGAAAGTGGAGACTGGTCTTATAGAACACTAGGAAATCATCAACGTGCCTAAAACTGCGCCACACACAGGTACCCCCAATTGCACTAGCAACCTTTGAGCCAAACGATGCCAAAAAATATCACAAATAACAGGAGAGATATCAGAGTCAATGGGAGTGCCTCGGCTTTGTATCTACAAACCTCCTTTATGTTCAATTACAGTCGAAGAGGGGTATGCCCTGGGAAGCTCTAGAAAGGACCCAACCGACATTCCCACTTGATTCTGAAAACGCACATAGCCACATTTCTCTATGTGCGTTTTCAGAATCAAGTGGGGATGCCGGTTGGGTCCTTTCTAGAGCTTCTCAGGGCATACCTCTATTCGACTGTAATTGAACATAAAGAAGGTTTGTACACACAAAGCCGAGGCACTCCCATTGGCTCTGCTATCTCTCCTGTTATATATATATATATATATATATTCTTTTTTTTTGCATCGTTTCACTCAAATGTTGCTACTGCAATTGGGGGTTACCTGTGTGTGGCGCATTTTTAGGTACGTTGATGATTTCCTAGTGTTGCGTCAACGGCACTTTGGTCTTCTTTGAGTAAATCATATGAACACCAAATACAAAGCAGCTGTGCCTCTCAGGTCCAGAGGTTGATGGAGAGAGGCTACCCGCTTTCACTTTTGCAGAACGTTGCTGAGATCGTATTGCAGAAGGTAAAGGCTAAGGCGAGAACGCTGCGTAGCGAGTCGAGGGGCAGGCCTATAATAATGCCATACATTCATACCTAGTCTCAGAATTTTAAAAATTTAGCTAAAAGCCATGGGGTTCCAGTAGTTCTGACTGCTCCTATGAAGCTCCACGTTTTGTGTTTCAGAGTCAACAACCCTAAGCCCACACGCGAATGTAAAGTGCAGCACAAAAAAGAAGCATTTGTGAGTTGCCGACAGCAAGTAGTGTACAGCATACGGCTCTCATGTGAACGACGACATATTGGGCAATCGGCTCGGCTGCCTCAACACACGGCTGCTTGAGCAGAGGGCAGCCGTGTCCAGTTCAACTCCCTCAGGACACCTTGCCGTTCACTGTCGAACATGCAGTGCAAGCCACTTTTTTGACACACAGTGGTAAAAGCTATGTTCAAACAAAAGATAGCAAGGGAGTTAGCTGAAGCATCTTTAATAAGGAACGGGGATATGTGTGTAAGCCAGCCCTCTATTGACTTGTCTGTGGAAGTGATAGCATATGTGCATACGATGTAATCTCTGATGTGGATTAATATGCTCGGCACTTTGTCAGGCATGCGTGGCATGTGTGAAGGTGTTAGATAGTGACGAGTTATCTGTTAAGAATGTGTGGGAACACTGGGCGGTACAGTGGATCTTATTCGTGTTTCAAACCTGTTCATAGTCAATGCTATTATTTTCCTTGTCCGTCCCGAAATAAATATTCTGTCAGTTGTGAGCAAGCAGCCCTGGCGCCAACTTCGTGTCTTCCCTGTGTTGTTTACTGCTGCATTCAACAATATGTCAAGATACCAACTACCCGAATTTCGTACACTGGTCCACTTAAAAAAACTGGTCCAACGTTGGGAACTCGAGATAGCCTATATTTATCCAGCCTGGGACCCACATTGGAGCGCTGACTGGGAATACCACAGCGTATTGCTTGGTGATTTTTTTAGGCGCATCACTCTTCTATTTGACCGAAGCAGCAAGCTGGACTTTCGGATTCGCCAAAGCACGGAAGACAAGCTGTATGTAGTATTTGTGCTTTCCGTATCCAGTTCTATTTCGATGCCATACATAAAAGGAAAGGGACACTGCCTTTCTAAGTGAGCTTTTTGGACCTCGGTTCTGGAAAGCGTTTCTCTGTTTGCTTCTCGCAACGCCGTACGCATTGTCTATTATGGAAATATCGGGAAACAAAAGCAAAAAGGAACTGAAGCAAAAGGAAATAAATTGTATGGTGGCCAGGCTTGGAAAAAAGGAAGGAAGAAACGAATACTAATAAAATCGCTAAAACAGTGCTAAAAACAAGAAGGACGACACAGGACGGACGCATTGCTATGTCGTCCTTATTGTTTTTAGCAATGTATTAGCAGTTCTGCATGTATTTCGTGTAGGGTTGTCTAAGAGTTACCTAAAAAATATAACCTATGTGGACGTTAAGAGTTACTGCAAGTATTGCCTGTGCAGCTGCTACAAGAGCCACTGCAAGTACGGCCGGCCGTGGAACTCTTCGTGCTTGTGTGGGTGACGGATCCAGGGCGCCCCTTGACCCGCCTCTGAGACATATCGCCACGACCCCTCCTCCAGCCGCGGCGCAGATTTTCCCCATAACACGGCGCACTCCTGTTCGCGCAACGGTGCAACGGTGCAAAAAAGAAAAGTGCGAGAGGGCTATGGCGTACAGTTGCACACGGTAGTCATGATTTCTACGGCCGACGCACGAATTTCTTCGCCTTGTAAAGTAACGAAGACTCGGGTGCCTCGAGGAGGAATCGTGATCGCCTTCTCTCAGCGTGCGACTATCCAACGCAAACGGACACAGCGATTTTCTGTGCTCCATGAAGACGTATCGTGCAGTCGTGCCGAATAGTAAATATGTCACAAGCCTTCTTTGTCCCCTATGAACTGCACACTATCTTGGCTGCCATTGTCTCTCTACTTCGCCCTGGCTTCACAGTTCCAAGACAAAGAAAATCCTTCCAGCAAACATACTTTGTGAAGATTCGCAACAAAGAAATAAAGTTCGAGTCGTGCCGCGCAGTCTCGTCGGAAACGATAATACAGTAGACGTCTGTGCGACATACCGCGCCATATTTTTCTTATTATGTTTAAGTCCCCCCCCCCCCCTAAAGGCCCCTCCGGCCTATCAGAAGCCCCAGAGAGCTGTAACATCAGCGATAGATGCTCTGCGGATCCCAAAATCTAGTTGAGATTCGTATCCTTTTAGTGTCTCGCTCCTTTCTTATTTTGTTCGGAGGAAGTGTATATCTTAATAGTGTCGTTCCTGAAGGACCAACGGCTCGCTACTTAAAAGCACCCAAGTGCATACTTGTGTGTCTTCGTTACTATTGTATTTATAGCATTTGTACTTCAGTTTCTGGGAGCCGCCTTTCAATCTCCGTAACGTTATCGGCATAATTTCTCGTAATCCAGCGGTTCTCATGAAGGGGTAATTGTAAATCAGCCAGCTTGTAGTAGATCTCTAAGACTGTTACAGAGTACATAATTCTCAGACACAAGGCAACTAGTTTCGCTGCGATGAAAGCGCAACGGAAAGCGACAACTCCACAAGCAAGCTACTCCACATCAGCGGCATGCCAGGCTCCCTTCTGGGGTGGCAGGAATCGACGGAACTGAGACTGCAGGAACTTCTTTGCCTGCCAATGTCAAATGATGATGATGATGGTTGATCATTGATGATAGCTCTTGCCCTCTGGGATGCCTATTGTAGTTGTAGTTGTATTGGGTAGTTTCTGCGTTATTACATATCATCAGAGTTGTCCAGGTAGGGCTTGAAAACGTGGGATTGAAAGGTAGTGAAAAGTGTTAGTTCTGGTCGGAGGTTCAAATATAGAGATGGGCGAGCCACGAAAACATATTTACTGCCATGTGAGCTGCGAAACGTAACAGGATCAACCAGCTTCCACAAATCAATATGGATGTTACATGCTACCTAGTTGTTTTCAGGTGGGAATAGTTGAAACGGCCTTGGGACTAGTACTAGTTATTACCTTCAACCATATTGTGCATGGTCCATATGCACTGTGCAATGCGTAAGCATACTGTAGTGCAGATACTGTGGTGTGTTACATCTATAGTTGTCTATTTCTTTCTTTCAAGGGGGATGATTTCGTGGCTCCTGAATCTGGACTTTTCCCAGGAGGATACGTAATATGGGAAGGAGACGCCACGGGAGAGTGAGTTCATTTCTTCTGCGCTGCATACCGTATGCCCGAAGCAGAATGTTCGTCCACGGTTAGACTCGTCTTGTATTGTCCGCTCCCTATTGGCTATACGTGTCTCATTAGCCTTCTTCCACACACCTTCGTAGCTTAAGAGTTGCCTTGAATAGCAGTGCTAGTGTTCTTGCTTAAGGGGAGATGTTGGCAAATGTGTCCACAAAATCGAACCTTTGAAACTACTCCCATTGTATTCTTCGTATTCGAAAGTACATGTTCACAAAATACTAGCTCACAATTCCGTTCAAAGTACCCACCAGAACTAGGTGTATCTTCTCACGGAGGTTTAAAAATGGCTGCCAGCAGAGGGCTCCCTGTGAGTTTGCGTCACTTATGGGGTTTCTCCGTCTTCAGCGCATGTTTTGCGTTCTTTTGGCAACCACGTATCACCCTGTATATCGGTGCGCGCAATTTACGACAGGTGTCAACAGTATACACTAATTGACTCATGAATGACATTTGCGGTCATGTTTGTCGTATGATCAAGCGTCACTCACTAGTGTGCTTCCAGTTTCCTTACGCTTGCAACCTTACAGCGTTTGTGAGGCATGCCACGACAGACCCGTGCATTTAAAATGGTGAAGAAATCGCTCATAAAACGCATTTTCTCAAAGAATCAAGACAATGGCAGCTGTGAGCCTTCTTCGTCGGGTATGTCAAATCAATGCACACGTTGACAATAAGAGGGGGTCAGCAGATGACCGTGACTTACAACTGTGAACTAAAATGACCCGACAGGGACAGAGAAGGCAGCGGTAGGGGAAAGCATGCAGCACAGTTGTGAAGAATACATCTGTGGTGAATTTTAGCGTGCAGGATCTGTGATTGAACCTTTTTCTTCAATGTTCTAAATTCATGTTTTTTCTTGTTTAGGTACATTTATCGTAGGAACCATTGATCGGTTTTCGCTGAAATTTTATTACGTTTGTTGCCCCCTTTCAATTGATTCTGTGAAGGCATTTTTGAAAACCTTTAGTTGTCGTCGAATAGAAAAAAAAGTACGGGAAAATTTGTGTTGAAAGACGTTGATGCTCAGAAAGAGTATTAAAAACAAAAATTGGTCAGTTTATTGTAATATCCTTGCATAAAAAATATGTTAAAATATCACTTGCAACCTCAAAGAAAATTTTGTAATTTTCTGCCATACTCGTTTCTATAAGTCCAAACATGGAAGACCACGGAAAAAAAGTCTTAAGACGAGCGCAGGCCTAATCGGAGCCGTACCGCACATCGGTACGAAACTGAACGGCTAACACGATGTCCACTGGCAAACAGTGGATAGAAATAACCTAAGAGGAAACCAATAAAGTTGAAATCGGCGACTGGCAAAAAAAAAAAAAAAAACTGTCAAGTGCTACAGTGAACATAAACCGAAACCAGGAATTTACCCGGAGTATACAGGAAGTAGAGGAAGCTCTCTTCTCTTCCAAGCCCGGACAGGATACTTACTAAGAAATACCAGAAGAAACGAACATTTTGGGGACGTCTATCCCACCTGTGGATCATGTGGCGCAGCACCTGAAAATCTGAAACATATTTTACTGGAGTGCGACAAACTACAAACCGACGCACCACTGACCGACACTCCAATGAGTCAGACAAGATGATGGCATCACGATGCTGTTCCGCGAAACCGAAACCGAAAATGAGAGGACACCGGACGGTGCTACAAAGCCGAATACAGCGCTGCCTACGCCTCCAACGACTGACAAGCAGAGAAAAATCGTCCTAAAAAACATGAACATTATGCTACGTTTTATTTTATGTTTTTTTTTGTGTGTGTGTACGAGTGACTGCCTTTGAGAGTCTGCCCTGTATCGAAAGGGATTAGGTGCAGTACTCTTCTCTACAAGCATTCGCGTAGGGACTGCGCATGGAGGAAGGAAAAAGAGGTGCTCTATTGCTCTGAGAAATGATGTCGGGATTGGGGGCCGCTCCAGTGACATCACCGTTCGCCGTCCAGTTTCAATTACATACATGTCTATGGGATCCCCCAACGCATAGTTTCGGAATATTTGAGAGGTGTGGTGGTAGCCCGCCGAAGTGGCCCCCAAAGTGGCGTGTGCAAAGCGACCTCATTAGGCTATTCGGGTAACGTGACCCTCGCGGGGCTCCAAAGAAGCTACAGCTGACCTCCTGCCCTCACGTCACTTGCCCCATACTTTTCTCTTCTGTCGAAGAGCTGTTGGGGCGCCTCCTTTTATTCTTTCCTCCATGGGTCTGCGCTTCATCAGGTACCTCCTGGTACGTACCATCAACTGCACACCTCATGAAGCGCAAGGCCTCCGGGAAACCTTGTCAGTAAAACGTTTTGAGGTGTTTCAGCTTTGTTTGTGTAAGTCTCGTTCAAGGTCAGCTACGCAGATATCCCGATGTGTTGGAACGGTTGTGATGTTCAGAATGAGCACGTCCAACTGCCCCCAAAACGCACCTTCCTTTGTTAGTTTTGTCTGCCTATTAAGAAAATTAATATTCAAAGAAACCAAAACAAGCTTGGGCGCAGCCATTTTTCTGATGGGGAAAACATGCTCCATTTACGTAGATAGAGAATCGTGCTTCTGATAGTCGAGCTCAGAAAACCCCACTGCTCTTTGCCCACGCATTGCATTCTGGGCGTTTCCTGAGCGAAAAATAATCCTTCACATTTCGCTTTCGCTGACCTTGACACGTCGTGGACAATGGACTGTTAGGGGAGAAATCGGAACAGTTTGGAGGTCACCCGTTTCTTTCGTATTGGGAAACTCCCACAGTTGAAAGGGACGCTAAGCACTCTGGAATTTTATGAACTCATATTCAATCAAAAGTGAGGCTTTCTCCGACTTCCCTGGCGGTTTCTCTCGTTTGCGAGAAAATTCAGTTATGGCGGCCGACTATGATAAGGGTTTCGTCCGAGGTAATCCCCTGAACTATTGAACGATGGAAACAGCAACAGCGAACTCAACTCCACAACATTTTCGACGCGAAATTCTGATTGTGTGCTCGAGAACTTTGCGGTTCAACCGTTCAGCTGCCATTCACGTCGACCCGTTTGCTGCTTTTATTGCAAGAGCAGGAATGGGAGCGATTGAGCAAGTGGTCGTTTGAGCATATACCTGCAGAGGACTGGGGTCGGATTCACAAACGCGATCGTAAGCTACGCTAAGATGCGCTAAGGCGTCGTAGCCTGCGACGCGCGTACGACGGCGTCGTAAGCGCGATTCACAAAGCTATCGTAGTGGAGAGGGTACCCCCTTTGACGAGGAAGAGGAATTTGTTCCGCTTCCTGTCACGTGCACCTCGGAGAGGAACAGCCAAAGGTTGCGAGACTATGTTTTTGCTATGGTAACGATGACGAAAATTTGAAATCGCACCAATAAGAGTCGTCCCGTTAGAAGAAGACGAAGTTGTTCGTCCCCAAATGTTTTGTTACTGCACGTATGGTGAGCTAGAAGGACTGGTGTGCTTACCGGCCTATCCAATGCATGGGAACGCTTGGTCGCGGAAATGGCACCCGGTGACGTAAGATTGTTTACATGGATGCGCTGACGCTCGCTGCGCGCCTTGCGGAACGATTTTTGTGGGGCTCCGAGAAGCTCTTCTGCTTCGAGTCACGTGCCTTCCCGTCAATCGCAGAACCTTGCACCGTGCAGACTCAGAAACCAAACAGCGTCGGTGGATGGCCTATCGCGGCATCACGAGCCGCGAGCTCTCGCGCAAACTTCGTTTTCGTTTGCTTTCGCTGTTTCCTGCTTTTTGCATGATGTTTGTAACGTAACATTATGAATACAAAGGCATCATGACAGCTTCCAATGCCTAGTGAAACTCTCCATTCCTCATCTTAAAATTAAAGTTGTTGGTGTATGGATGAGTTTCATTGCGTGTCTCAGAGTAGTGGTGCAGGCAGAGTTGCTGCCACACGTCAAAGCTACAGTTGCAATAATAACCCCTCTAGAGGTCGGTAGGAAACAAAGGGTGCGAGTGTCACAAAACATTTGGCGGCTGTAAAGGGGAGGGGGGGGGGGTATCTCGATCGTTATTCAATGGTACGGATACTTGGAGGAATCATTTGTTTCAAGCTCGCTTCGTTGTCAGCAGTTTATTTATTTATTTCAAGTATCCTGCAATTCCACGTGAGTGGCACTACGTAGGGGAGAGGAGAACATAACAGTGCATACAAATGAACATCATTTCAAGTTACAAGACTACAATAACGTTTATCGCAACAGAAATTCGTGCACTATTTTCAAGAAAATGTCCCTGGAGGCAGAATGAATTAAGTCACGGGGGAGGCTGTTCCAATCAAGGATCATTCTAACAAAAAAAAAAAAAAGTGTTTTGTAAAATTGTTGATCTAAAACGGTAAGGCTCAATCTTGTGTACGTGATCTAGTCGTCTAGAAATAAAATTAGAAGGGAACAAGTAGTTACGAGAAGGAATACCAGAAAGATGGAAATAAATATCACGGAGAAATTTCAACCGAGCTTGCGTTCTCCGAGACTCCAAAGACACCCATCCCAGTATGGATTTTGAATGCGCAGATCGTACGTAAGGTGAATATGAAATGCCGTTTTTCGACAGGGTTACAGGTGGCATGGGCTCCGCAATGTGTACGTTGTACTCAGGGTGTGAAGCTACACCAGGGGAGCGAAACACAGACTGAAAATAGTTACTTGAGGTGCAAGCTTTAGCGTTTTAATTGAAGGAATGCCCATGGGCGCCTTGTTCATAGATTTTATTATTTATGTACTTCCACAATAGCTTTAAATTGCCCACCAAATTCGCTTAAGTCTTGTTAAATACGACCGTTTTTCTTTGCGAATTGCGTTACGAATAGATTTAGATAACGTTTTTATCAGATCATAGTTCAAAGCACTGCCGTCCTTTTTGACCATGGAGAGGGCTGCGGATTTCCGCCTTATCATCCTTTTTATATTCTTCGTAAAATAAGGTTTATCGCATTTGCGTTTGTGCTTAATTTTCCGTTCCGGCACATATCTCTGAACAAGGCTAGTTAGCATATCTCGAAATGATTCACATGAACCCAAGCAGCACAATGTACTGAAAGTCGAGTGCAATAGGGGTGGACGGTATTTGTCTTATCAATGTTCTTTAGTTTCACGAGTGTGTTCAAGGCCTTCCACCTACCCGTCCACCCCTATTGCACTCGACTTTCAGTACATTGCGCTGCCTGGGAAGCCATGATTCCCATCCCATAATTATATCAGGATTTATCGTAGACAAAAGCGCACAGAAATCATCAACTTTATTTTTTACGCTTCTGCCATTCAGACACAAAAGCGACAAATCACACGTCTTTTCAGTGACATTCTGATAAAGCTATGTCGAGGTTTATCAGTTTATCAAGTTTACGATGTTTGCGCAGCGTGATGCACCAGCACGCGCACATCTTTCTTTTCCTCGAATTTGCAGCGTATACTGCTTCTATTTCGCCTATCGCAGGTACTCCCGGGTTCTACGCGGTGCTCTTTGTACATGGGGCCACGTGACCACGAGGGCGTGCGCCGCGACAGCGAGCCGAGCCCTTCGTAGCCACCTGTCCGCAGGCCCGTCGGCGCGACCCGTTTGCAACCGCCGTTCAACACACCAGTCCTTCTAGCTCACCATACTGCACGTGCTCTCGGTCTTTCGGTAGCCATAAGGCCGCGTACCCACATGCGGTAGAGATTTGCGCAACCGCCTGCCGCAAGTGGACGCGTATGCATGCCGTCCCAGCTATACTGCCTCCGCCCGCTACTCTCCAGCGCCAAAGCTTGACAAGATTGCGAACGACAGCGAAGTCGAGCTACTGACATGGTGAACGTTTCCTGTCTAACATCTCAGCTTTTGCGAAATCAACATCGCAGACGCAAGAAACGCACCCTTTGGGTTCATTCGCTGTGGTGGTAGCCCATTCTTTTCTTGTGAACAATGTTTAGCTTTCGACTTTCTGACACTATGGCAGTCAATATCTTACACTTTACTTACTTGCACTCCCAAATTTTATTCCAATATCTACCCGAAAAGTCATTTTAATGCAACGCCGTATAATGTAGGCAGCAATAACATTTTATTTCCGTCATAAATTCGCCGGCTGAAAGACGTGAGCATCACTGCGACATACCTTCTGGTCAACGACGCCGTCAATGCTCCCCGTGCGGGAGGCCGGACGAAAACAAGAACGCACGCAACTTCCGTTTACTCCGTGATTGGCCGACCATGTGCGGATGCCGCTAAAAATCGTGCACTGCGTGATCGCCAAAAAGCGGAAAGCGGAGGTGGCTTTTCCCGCACAGCGGCAAGAGTTTACCGCGCCGCGTTCGCGTTTCCGCGCAGATTCTCCGCATGTGGGTACGCGGCCTAATGGATGCCACGCAACCACAGGCGAAACTCGTTCGATGACACAGCAAATATATTCCCAGTATGTTCGTCTCGGGGAGGGGGTGGGGAGGGTGTTTTGTAAGCGGTGTGTGGCACCCAGTTTTGCAGCTCTTATGTTTTGCCTTTCTTGCAGACAATTTGGAAGGGTGTTGGGGGTGTCTTAGCGGGGTGTAGGGGATGCTTGAAAAATCCCTGCAACCCGATTTTACGGAGCACAAAGTTGAAGCATTAGTTGAAGGTTACCAAGCAAAAAAGTGCCTCAATGTCACTTCGGGGATGGTCTCGAAGGTTCTGTGGCAAAGTGTAATGCGTTGGCGCGTATTACGGAGTCTTTGTTTGTCATCTCCAAATCCACCGCTGCCAAATAACACCGCCATCTTTCTTCGTAAGACTGGTCGGGAGCTCTCACAGGATTCTGCCGTAAGCTGCGAAGCTTTTGCGACGCGCGCCCTTCGTGAATCTACGCTTCGTTGTAACTTTCCCGTACGACGGAGATACGACATATTCCCTCGCACGAGCTCTTTGTGAATCCGACCCCTGGTCTTCAAAGAAATACTCATGTATATCTGTCCGTGTGCACATCGTGCGATTGCCAGGCTTGTTACACAAGATACATATATTCTGTAGCATCATAGCGTGACTGCAATGAATGACGTTCAACCATTCGTCGGTTATATGAAAGCGGTCACTAGACTTGCCCCGCACAAATAGTGTTGGATGTAGTTTTGTAGTAGTGTTGTTTACCTCGTAGAGCGCGTCGCGGCAAGTAGATCGAGAGCCCTTATAAATATAGTTGCGTGTTTACTTGAGTGTGCGCGTTGCTGTATACCACACAGGCCATATTCCATTCACAATCGTTTCGCAAATAAACACGTACGGGGCGATCTCATACTGCTTTTGAGTTAGGCGTAGTATCTTCAGATCAGGGTACATGCATCCTGTTTGATGGGCCCTACAGGTGTTATCAAGGGTAGAGCAACATTTCCCACTTCTTAACAATCATAGCGTTGCCAGAATAAGGAACATGAAACTGTGCTGTGTATACTCCGCACACAGTTGTCTTGCGACGTGAACCCCCAATTAATGTATTGTGGAGTTCACATGTTCAACCAGGCTGCACTTTCCATACCCTAATTTCTTTAACATGTGCTTAAAATTTCACAACTGCCACTCAAGTAACTTTGCCACCAAATTAATCAGTGACAAAAGGTGTATGTACTTTATCACAAAGTTAATAACCTTGGTGGAAATGGTTAATGCTGTCCTCTGCCTTGTACGGTGCACTTGGTAGCAAAATTCACAGAGTCCAAATGTTTCCTTGTCCACAAATGCCCTGTCAAAGCTGAAAGACCCTTATCAAAATTGGGAAGCCCGCGCTTGCTTGTCCAGAGAAACAAATATGAAACGGCAGCGCAAAACGTAAATAACACCGTGCTGAACAACTAAAATAATACTTTGCCATTACACAAATATATGAAGCAACAAATATACTCTCAACGTCATTATAGTTACTAGTGAACACTGCCAAGAATGTGGGAACAGAGTCTTGTACTACCTACACTCTTCAAAATGACCTTCACACACAGTACATCATAGGTCAACAAGAGTCAAGAATGATGTCCTCTCCCTCCCCATTGACTGAAAACATTTTTCTACGACTTTGCGTAAGGAGAAGTTAGTACAAGAAATGTGCACGTTCCGTTTTTGAGCAAATCAGTATTCAGAGCGTATGGTCGGTGAACTACAGGTACACTCTAAACCAGGTAATGCAAATGTAACGGCTAAGTGCCGCTCGGCCAAGAGGTACATTTTTTAAGAAATGTACCTCTTAAATTTAAGAGGTACACGCGCCCTCACATGCGGTACATGTAACGGATATCGCGCAGCGATTTGGGCCTACCCGTTGGGGTGGTTCCTCTCTTCTCGATATATTAATAGCCCCAAGAAGCTACGTTGTACGATAAATATCACAAACAAATCCCTTTATTCGAAAAAAAAAACAACAACATCCATTTCAGGGGTGATGCTTGTCCATCGCGAGCGTGCATTGTCATGATGCACAAACGCCGAACACACGGGGCACAACGTACATGGATGAACGCTGACCACTGCATCTCTCCTTCACCATTGTAGCTGCTCTGTGGTCACGCTTCTTTATCTCTTCCACACCTTTGGATTGCTGTTCGTCCCCAACTTCCGTTTCTTCCGCAGAACGTAACATCAACCACATGATGATGATTGACTGACCCATTTACGACATCGCTTGGACGTAACCTAGGAGAAAATACAATGTAAAAAAAATCCAACAACCGAAATAGCTTGCCTGAAAAACATGCCTACTTGCTTGTGTAATCCAGGTATAAAGTGCAATCTAGGCTTCTCTAATTCACGCATCAACGTTCGAGCATGAAGCGCAAAGTTCGTTGTCTCCGTCCCTCAGTCGTTGTGTCCAGCCTGCCGGTGATCAGGACCACTGGGAATCAGAGCGAAGATGAACGAAAATGCGTCGTGCGGACGAATAATTACTTCATAGATATAATACGCACCTTAAATGACTCCAATCTTGAAAGCGTCGAACGAGTTTCTTCAAAGACCGAGCAGACTCGTCCTCGCTCCCCGACGTTTCAAAAGAAACTGATTTGCCAGCGGTTGCAAGAAACGCACTCTTCCCAAACGTGCTATCCCTTACGGTTACGGGTTCTAGTTATTGCACTCCTTTGATGGAATGATAGTGCTGATCCATTACGGCACTGCTGCATAAGGGAATTGATTGACTGGTATTCGGAATCACGCGAAATATTTTTGCAGCGCATGAAGATCGTGAGAAGGCGTTCGTACTCATGCGCCAGAAACACGTGGTACACATGAGGTACAGCTGCTATAGGCTGCGCTTAAAAGGTACCTAGACGGTACGGATGGGTCTCGGAGCCCTTGTACCGCTTGAAATTCGGAGTGGTCGCGAACTGTACCTGCTGGTTGAGGACTGTACCTCATGTGTACCGCTTGGCCGAGGTGCGGGTCTTCTTCCATGCGGTACATATCGGGTGCCGGATTTAGAGTGTATGGTCGGCACGTCAAATGAAGTCACTGCAAGAGAGATGACTCACATAAAAGAAAATACCTGCAGAACGATTCGGCCTCACGTACAGTGTGCACTAACGCCTGGCCATTTATACACTTCGTGGCAAATGGTGTCGGTACATAGACACTTCGAACTGCCGAAACCGTTGTCCGGCCTGACCTTTCGAGCGCCGTCGAGTTGTTGATACGCTCCGATTCTGGAATAGGATAACAGATCACTACGACGATCCCAAAGGAACTGCGCATGGGTGCGCGCGTTTATTCCAGGTTTAGCATAGAGCATGACTCACATGATATTCACGTTGTTCGGCCCACTTCGTATAAACGATATCAAACCAAACCAGCAATGCTTCAAGTCGAGAAAGCCCTTTGGTATCATTGCTCAAAGGGAAAGCAGGCCCGCGTACCGCCGAACTAGCCGATGCACGAAACATGCCGCCATAGAGGGTTCGCGCCGGTTGAAGCGGACTGTGAGCGGTTGAATGTAAAACCCAGTGGAGTGCTGCGTGGATGAGAAGCGGACTGGAGAGACGTGTCCGCCGTTTCAGCAATCACGGCAACCCATGGGCGTTCCCAGGATTTTTATCCGGGGGGAGGGGGGAAAGTGCCAGTGGAGGCAAGCGTGCTATCGGCTACCACCTCTTTTTCTGAAGGCGGACGTTGCGGACTGTGCGGGTGCTCAGAGGTTCTTATTATGACATCTGAAAATAATCATTACGACTTATGTCTAAAGTAGAAAGTAAAAAATGGACACGTGCGCACTGGTGCGACCAGTTGTTCCAGGACGCTTGACGTGTGAAAGCACTGAATCATTTAGAAGATTATTTCAGCACGTGTGTCCTTGAGGTAGTTCGCCAGTGCAAACAGCGCAGCGAAAATCCACGAGACAAGGCCAATCCCATTACCTGTTGCAAAAGGATGCCACCGTGTTGCCACATGCCACATTCAGCTGGGAGGTTGTGATACATGAACAGCGACCCATCGATAATCAATAAAGGAGCGCTCATAAAAATGCACTGAAAACTCTGCAGAAGTATGCATGCAACTATGCACGAAAACATGCGCTAATTATGCACATCAAAAATTGTTAATGTAAGTATTGTTTTTCGTCGTTTTTGGTGGGAAGGTATACAACAAAGAAGGCATGCACCACAGACATCGTGTGCTTTTTGCACTGTACCACAGCGCACATTGAATAATATAATTTTAAATTTACGCGCATTGTAAGTTAGCCTATTTGTGTAAAGAGATGCTGCATGTACAGCAGGGTAGGGCTACTGATACTTTCGACCACCCGGGGTACTTTCTTTAGACGTGCCAATGAAATCTTTAACCCACCGGTGCTGGAAGCAATGTTTATCGCTCCCACATTGCTACCATTCTCGGCCAGGATTGAACCGGCGATCATGAGCTCAGCAAGTGAACACGTTACCAACAGAGCAACTCATGCCGGCAGTGCAGATGGAAATTCGAACGCGGTAATTTTCCTAACTGTATACAGAACGGGAAAAGGCAGAGTACGGCCCACCAGACTCAGACGCCATGTTGCTCACACCAGTGCATCTGGAAATACAGCAAGACATACGCACGCACATCCACACACATACGCGCGCACACACACAAAGGCAGTTGGAGCAGATGGAAATATTCCAAAATACGCACTGTGTGAGTATTTTCCGTATATGCCGTAACGTACGAAACGATTTATACGCACTATAGAATTCACTAATGGGCCCAGAAGTATGACCAAACGTGCTTCTATCATAGAGATACGACATTATATCGAGGGAGAAAGAGAGCGAGAAAACAAAATATGCATTTGCCTGAAAATCCGCCGTTTCACTGCTAGATATTTGCAATGCACCCCCAGTTCAAACAGCCCAGTTTAAAAGCCCCAGTTCAAACAGCAGCACATCGAAACCTCTCGACTGGGAAAAGAAAAAAAACAATATCTGAACCCACGCAGAAAAAACAGGGGCGAAGTCACGATACTCCCCTGCACCCTCTATTAGTACGTGCCTCCTTCCCATCATGGCATCCCGGTCATTTCGCGATGCAGCGTAACCAAGTACCGAGCACCGACGAGCAGTTTCATCACCCCTCCCGCCTCCCTCCACACAACCGCCACTTTGCACATACGTAGCAGAAGATGGAAATATGCCTGCTCTATGAGAAGCAGTGCAGCGCCAAGAAAGTTGATACCATAAAGCCACTGGATGCCAAGGCCAAGACCTGCCATGCCTTTTCTAGTGTAACGATATCAGCAGTCGATCGGTGCGTTGCGCAACAACCCGCAAACTAGGAGAGCAGCGGCATACCAGCTGCCACGCCACTCACAAATCCTCACCCTACGCACCTGGTATTTGCATTCACGTTTTCAATACAACCCTATCGCCACCCCGCCCAGCCAAGGCTCGCTCCGGACAGTGGGCGGGCGCCCCGCCAAGCCCTGCCCACCATTGTGACACCGCAAACTACACAACACCTGTTTAATTTACGAATGTCACTGTAAACGGCCGCCACCCAAAAGATGACATGTGCCCAGGAGCCGGGACGCGCGGTCACCGAAGCCCCGAAGTCAAGTCATCGCCGAAGCGCAAGCATGCGCAGTATACAAGGTCCTCAGTCTCATAACCGGTCCCTGCAGTTCAGATTCAAAGTCCATCATACACAATGAAGTTGAACTCAGAACGAGTTCCTAAGTTGAATTCTGACCTATGATATGATGGGCTGTGATGTCGAATGATGAGTAATGATGTTCTGGGCTATGATGTCAAATGATAAGTAACAATGTGATGGCCTGTGATGTCGAATGATGGGTAATGATGTGATGGGCTGTGATGTTGAATGATGGGCTATGATGTGATGGGTTGTGATGTTGAATGATGGGCTATGATGTGATGGCTTGTGATGTTGAATGATGGGCAGTGATGTGATGAGCTGTGACGTTGATGTTGAATGATGGGTTATGATGTGATGGGCTGTGATGATGATGTCGAATGATGGGTTATGATGTGATGGGCTGTGATGGTGATGTGATGTTATGGGCTGTGGGCTAGGCAGGACATGATGTGATGTTGAATGAATGAAAAAATGCCGACCATGTTGATGCCATGCATGTGAGACCTGCCTCACTCAAAGTTCGCAGTAACATGCAGCGTTGATGCTGCGATGATCTTGCAAGAAATCAATGTGCAGAATGCCACGCTCGTCCCAAAAAGAGTTGGAAGCACCTTGCCAGCTGACAGCCGAGTCCTGGCTTTCGTTCCCAACCTCGTCACGGCCTTCCACATATTCCTTCTACGAGGCAAACACATGCGGCCTCAACAGTGTTTGACCCCGAATCGTGCCGAATTTCGGACGGTTTTACACCCTGACGAGCAAGACACTTTATAATAATGCGTTGCGCAAACGATAGGTGTACCTCTTTCTCAGATATCGTATGACGGACTGCTGAAGAAATGTAACGAGAGTGGCCGGTTTCTGACGTGACTGCTGACCTATCCACCTAGTGCTCATGCGGCAGCGTGTGTCAATCGTGTCTTCCCATTTCGCCTATTCCCATTTCGCCTAATGCTTTTTAGCGGATTATCTCGCAATTCCTTAGCAGGTTCACCGACTTCGATCCGCAGGGGGTCCCATTTGGCCTAATGTATGCTGCAGACAGTCTCACTTCGCCTACTGATCCGTGTCACGTGAGGAAAGAAGGCGGTCCCCTGTCATGCTGCCAAAAGTCACTTTCGCATCTTCACAAAACTTTAAAACCTTGTTGGTTTTATTCAAGCATATATATTTTATCATGCAAAATATCGCGATCTGCACTCCGGTACCGAAATAGAGTATCGATTACTGTAACGGCGTTACGTACAACACTGCGGCGTACCCTTCTTTTCTTTCAACTGAGCAACAATCTGCCCTCCCCCTTTTTTCTTTTTCCATTCAAAGTCAAATCCTCTGAGCCGCACGGAAGACCTGTGAGTAGTAGCTGATCCATTTCCGTGTCCAGCATCCAGCATTAGTGGTATCGCGCACGGATCCAGGACATTTGCTCACCGGACATTTGTGCGAACGCTCAAGGCGGACCAATGCTCACCAAGTTTTATATGTGCCTATTTCTTTCTTTTTTTTTTGTAAGTTACCATAGGTGTCGTGTTTGGTGGGTGGTGGCACAGTATAATAGAGTGGTAGTTTCTCACAGGAGAACATACCTTGTTGTGGCTTGAGGGGGAGGAGGGTTGACTGGTGGGACCCGGGAAACATCAAATTGCAGCAAATGTGCGGTCTCAGCTCTGGATTGGTAAGCAATTGTTCGGTGAGGAATTGTCCGGCCCCCATCGCACACACCATCATTTGCAAATGTAAAGGGTCCTTGTTTCGGACGACGTAAGGTTGTAGTCGGACGAGCGAATTCAGTTCTTGCAGACGTCACCATCGAGGCGGGGCGTGTAAGTAACGCCCTCTTGCCGACAGTCCCGTTTCGCCTAATGCGATTGCACGGCAGTCCCATTTCGCCTAACGCCTGTCACCCCTCCTGCCTCTCTAATCCCATAATCCGGATTAGGCGAAGTGGGAATAGGCGAAATGGGATGTAACCGTGTCAATTCACAGAACGCGCTCTACAACCAGAGTCTCGTTTATATTTGCTGCTCCCGCGTATTTCTTTATAATCTCTTGCACGGCCCTGCCTGCGTTTCTGTCATCTTATATGAAAATGATCGTGTTTCAGAGTATAATGACACTGAGTAACGTCCCAGCTTTGCGTGCTTTTGATTTTAATGGAAGTGGTTCCGCGAATGAAATGCACATTTCAGGAAGTAGGCCCTCCCAGTTCAAGCGTGACACAATGCACGTGTGTAACTTGTGCAAAAGAAAAAAATGCGTAGAAATAAGAGATAAATATATAAATTACGTCGAAGTGGCTACTGCTTGAGCAATAGGGAGCAAATGACGTCTTTATTACGAGCGGCATTAATGTACACAACACTGTTTCAGGTATGTCGTGCACTACCATGGGTCCGCCATCTATTCCAATAGAACGACCGGCACAAACCTTCGTCTCATAATGCTAGTTGCAACGGGCAGAGTCTCCATAGGAATAGAAGGCGAACAACCACGGCACCACAATATTGCAGCCAATGGCGCTTATACGCTGAAAATTTCGCTGCAATTCAAGATGAAGAACTTCACCATGGTAAGATTACGCCATCCCTATGCTAGTGCGCCCTATTCAATGATGATGGTAATTGGGGGTTTACGTCGCGAGACAACTAAATCATGGGCGGCGCAACAGCGGTTGGTCTGTGGATTGCTTTTGCTCATTAGAGGTTCCTCAACGTGCGATGGAAGCTCACCACACGGCACCCCGTCGTCCCTCATCGTCCCGTCGTCCCTCATTTAACTTCCCTCGCGGAAGACTGCGTGTCTAAGCAACTTGTACCCTGCCACCAAGTCATATTCAATGAATACTATGCGGGCAACATAATGTTCCTTCAAGTAAATTTTCTGCAATGCGCCTGTACATTCTTAAAATTCTCATTTGGTACGCCTCCTATGATGCTTGCTGTTCAAATTGTGTTAGTAATAGGAGGTCCTGAAACTGTATTTTTTAACTATAGGACCTCCATCTGCATATTCACTGTATGCATATTGTTTGATCAACAATAAACTCCGTTTGACTGATTGATTCAAGTAAAGCCCTGACTTGGACATGAGCGTCGTCACAGTGGCTGCGCACGTCCGTTGACAAAGTGACCGAGCAACTTGAACCTTGAAACACGTGCCCACTACATCACACAAGAGGGTAGTTTCATTTTAAATCGAACAACGGATAAAATTCGTATTTTTTAATTCGCCCAGAAAAGATATATGTTAGAGGGCAGCTCAAACGAAGCAAATCGTACCACGTGCGACGCTCGTGCGTGGGGTAGTTTCCGCGATTAAGAGGAGGAAAGTCTGAGGCTGCTTGAGCGCGCTTTCTTCTCGACTGACTTTGACGGGATCTAGCACCGCTGATTTTATGCCTAGGACCTGGAGGTTTTTTGTGATTATAGCCTGCACCATAGACACTGTCGACAGCGACCCACAGAACTCTGAGGGCCACAGATTTTCTGTTAAAAAGTGCCAAACTCTGCGTAGACGTTCAAAAAGGCCAAACTTTGTTACCAATTTGCTTCATAACGCAACATCTGAGGACATCGAACTTACTGCCATTCGATAGAACGTTGAAAGATCTTTCGTGCTGTGTAAAGTTCATTTTTCTCAGTCCAGTGCTTTCTGTGTTATTAGCTTGAGAATCGCAACATGGTAGGCGAAAATTGCCAATGTTGCATCTCAATTTTCTCCGAAATGCCTTCTTCGATTTACTTGATTATTTTTGAAAAGGTGGCGTCATGCCTCTACTTTTGACGCCAAGTGAGACAATCTTTTATTTTTACCCGAGAGACGCGCAGCGATTTTTTTTTGGCAGGCAGGGTCCACGAGGCTGCGGCCTTGCGCGCCCCACCTACGAGCACGCGACCTTCAACCTCTTCTTTGCTACAGGTCTCCCGCTGACGGAGAAATGAATGACCACACTGCGTGAGCTTGTTGTAGTGTCCCCAGAGCATCACTTTACGTTTACCCAATGGTCTCCCAGTTCCATCAGGCTTATTGAAACCGTGGGAGAGTACATGAGTTGCCTGTGCGCCCTTGACGAGAAGCCCCAGTCCTCGAACATACCGACGAAGTAGTGAGAAGAAACGATGCGCTTCGTAAAGATCTTTATCTAGTGGTAAAATCGTAGCTTTTGTTTCAGGTTGCCACCAGTCCCCAAGCAGTGTGAAAGTCGCATCCTTTTCATTGGTAAAAGAACGTTGTGGAAGTTTCGCAAAACGTTAAATGTGCCCATTGCGAGGCCCCTGCAGGTGGTTGATGCAACCATTGGATTAGCATCATCCGATAGGTTTAGATATGACCTTTCACATGATATAAAATGACTGGGTTCAAGCGCATGGATGCCAAAAGGATTACTGAAGACCACACCGAGGGTTTAAGGTACCTACGGCTACTGGAAACGAGGGATTTTAGTTGTGCTTTGTTCTGTAGGAAATTTTGATTCCCACGGTGGCACTGACACAGCTCGTGTTCGGCGAACGTGTTATACTTGAGAGCAGCAACATACTGTCATCACAGCGGTCTTACAGGCTTTGTATATAGTACTCGTCGTGGTTCCGAAATAACGCTACGGGGCATAAAACTAATTAAAGGTATACCATGGACAGCTTCGGAACTATGACTTATTGCGCCCAAGTTAAGACACGGCTGCAACCAGGCGGCCACAAATTTGTATTCTCACGTGTTGTAAATTTCTGTCCCCTGTGGCCTTAGTTCTGCATTCCTAATAACTCGCACGACAGCCTCATAGCGTGCGTATGTGCATTGCCTCAAGCACATGTGCGGGAGAATAGTGAACATGCGCACGTGCATACGCACACGTCGTGTCGTGCGACTCCCATGAAAATGCGTAATAGTAAGTTCAAGGCGCCCACGAAAGTATTGCACTGCGTATCCAAAGGAAAAAATAAACATGCGTACCATAAGTGCAAAATAAGTACAGAATGCGACATCTGGGCAATAAATTACACAGCAAAGACTACGAAGCAAAGCGCGCTCGTAAACATACGAGGAGCGCCTTTGTGTGGAAAAATCGCTCCACGGAAAGGTAGCCCAGCGTCTCAATCAAAAAGAGAAAAGGTACCTACCTTACCAGCAGCGCAAAGTACAGGCATAATTCTGCCCCTGTGAAATTAATTGTGAAAAATATTCTGGCGTTTTAGAAATAATTAAGATCGAATATGCAAAATTTTCGCGTACCACTCGTGGTTTTGCGATACTAGGCGGACGAAAACTGCGCTTGAACCCAGTCACTTTATATCACGTGAAAGGTCCTGTAAAGCTTTCGGATGATATAATCCAATGGTAACTGAGTGAATTTCACACTGCCGGGGGGACTGGCGGCAACCTGAAACAAAAGCTACGATGTTACACTGGATAAAGATCTTTACGAAGCGCTTCGTTTCTTCTCACTACTTTGTCGGTATGTTCGCGGACTGGGGCTTCTCGTCAAGGGCGCACAGGCAACTCATGTACTCTCCCACGGTTTGAATGAGGCTGACGGAACTGGGGGACCATTGGGTAAACGTAAAGTGATGCTCTGGGGACACTACAACAAGCTCACGCAGTGTGGTCATTCACCTCTCCGTCAGCGGGAGACCTGTAGCAAAGAAGAGGTTGAAGGTCGCGTGCTCGGAGGGTGGGGCGCGCAAGGCCGCAGCCTCGTGGACTGTGCCTGACAAAAAAAAAAGAAAAATAAATCGCTGCGCGTCTCTCGGGTAAAAATAAAAGATTGTCTCACTTGGCGTCTAAAGTAGAGACATGACGCCACCTTTTCAAAAATAATCAAGGCAATCGAAGACGGCATTTTCGAGAAAATTGAGATGCAACATTGGCAATTTTCGCCAACCATGTGCGATTCTCAATGTAATAACGCAGAAATAGCTGGACTGACAAAAATGAACTTTATACAGCACGAAAGTTCTTTCAACGTCCTATCGAATGGCACTAAGCTCGATGTCCTCAGACGTTCCGACATGAAGCAAATTGTTAACAAAATTTGGCCTTTTTGAACGTTTACGACAAGTTTGGCATTTTTTAACAGAAAATCTGTGGCCCTCAGAATTCTGTGGGTGGCTGTCGACAGTGTCTATGGTGCAGCCTACAATCACAAAAACCTCCAGTTCCTAGGCAAAAAATCAGCGGTGCTAGATCCCGTCAAAGTCGGTCCAGAAGAAAGCGCGCTTAAGCAGCCTCAGACTTTCCTCCTCTCCCAATCGGAAACTACTCCACGCACGAGCGTGGCACGTGGCGCGATTTGCGTCGTTTGAGCTGTTATCTAACATATATTTTTTTTCTAGACGAATTAAAAATACGACTCTCACACGTTGTTCGATTTAAAATGAAACTACCCAGCATCTACTCGGTGCTACTAAGCCACACAATGATGGAATCAATATACTCTTGTACTTTCTCAAGACCTTGCAACATTTCACTCGTGGTGTTGAAACACCTCAGGGGCAGAGCATATTCCAAATGGTAACCTTTGGAATTGGTTGGAAAGTATCGCTGACTCTTGCTCCAGTCGAATTTGGTGGAATCCAGAGTTGGCATCCAGTGTCGAGAAGTACTGTGCTCTACCCAGCTCTCACTCAATCTCCTATCTGGTAGGGAGTTGGTAATGCTGTCGCATGATGCACTCATTTAGTTTCCTGCGGTCTGAACACGCCCTTCTTTTGCCCTTGTTTCTTGCTATGACTAGTGGGCCCACCCAGTCTGTTGGCTCCTGCACTTTACGTATGATTCCTGCTCTCATCATTCCCCTAAGTTCATTCTCAAAAGGTCTCCGTAGCGAATGTAGCATCCGTCGAGCGAGGTGCACCACGGGAAGTGAGTCTTTCTTGAATTCTATTAGGTGCTTCATTGATCGGCATCTAAGACCGCTGAAGGCACTATCGAACTACTTCACTATTCTTTCTTTCTCTGTATCTTCAATTTCAACTGAGTGGCTGTTGACCAGACATACTCGTTCAGTGGCCTAGAGGTGGAGTAGAGGTGCCCTGGCCTTTCTAATCTAAACAGTTACAAGCTCCAATTGGAAAAGAAATGCGTTTAATTTAGATATCACACGCGCACTACGATTTGGTGCAGTAGCTCGCAGCACACCCGGCGCTACAATTCCGCAATCTAATAGCGAATTCAGCTGGTCATTTCCCTGCAGATAATCTGGAACCTGGTCGTTTCAGGATAACTTGGAACATGTTCCGGTGGTCGTTCGCGTACACCGTGCGCTCGCGAGCACTGAATCTCTGCAGGTTTGGCCACATCGGGAATATCGGCCGTGTGGACCGGAAGACGAGCTTTCAAGTTCCGCTTTCCGCTCCTTCTCACCCTCCTCTTTACACTTGCTGAACATGGCCGTCATGGAACCACAGACGTTCTGCATATGATGGATGCTTTGGATGAGTTAAGTTCGTCGAGCAGACAGCTGTTACACCTCGTTTTATGCTGAGGCATTCGATTATTATTTATTTTTTTCTTGATGAGAGTGGTCACGGGCGAAGCATCCGAAGGTGGAGAATTATAAGTTGTGGACACTGTTTCGCGCTACGCGGACGATGACGTATCAATGTGGTTAGTGGTTATGAATGTGGTTTGGAATGTTGATTCCCGTACCGCCATGTATTTTACGTTTAAAGTGGTTAATAAAGCGGTTGTGCTACGGCTCCATCTTGTAGATCAGTTGCATAAGTCATCCCGCTGCCGTATTGCCAGTGCGGCGCAACGATGGTTCAACGCAGTTTCGTATTTTTGGCCGACACTAGCACCGTCTAGCATGATCGGCTGGGCGGATCGCCGTAAGATGCACTGGTGCGGTTTTCCTGCACGCGCCCTACACTGGCGCACAACAATGGCCTGCACTCAAACGACCAGCTGAATTCGCTATTAAGCATGTGAGCGATGTGTCATCTTCGTCATCTTTGAATGGTTTCGACGACTGCGCTGTGCCGCACTTCGGTTTGAGGCACGCAGCATCGCGTCACCAGTGGTTAGCGTGCTAGTCATGTCACGTCGAGGCTGGGAGGCATCCAGGTTC
Source organism: Ornithodoros turicata (assembly GCF_037126465.1). Classification (NCBI taxonomy): domain Eukaryota; kingdom Metazoa; phylum Arthropoda; class Arachnida; order Ixodida; family Argasidae; genus Ornithodoros; species Ornithodoros turicata. The sequence continues at coordinate 48,024,571 of NC_088203.1, read as the reverse complement.
GAATACCATCATATGATAGCAGACGAGTTGTTGACGCTTGCGCCAGCCGAAGATGTTGGAGATGTCATGACACAGAATTTCAGAACCACGGATCGCAAAATGTAGTTGCACACAAACAACACACTGTAGATCCACCTCACAGCTGATAATGAAGGCTGTTTATGGGCTGGTAATTTGAAACGTAATGGTCGGAGCTCTGCCGCCTGATCGGACGGCAAAAAGCTACGTACCCATATGACACGTGTTTCGCCGTGTTTGCGGCTCGTCAGCTCGTATTTGAAATTAAAAATTACAGATTAACATGGCTTCTATGGCTGCATGCACAGAAACAGATACTCATGCAACGATGCGACAGGACCAGAGGACACGTGTTCCGGCGTGTTTGCGGGTCGACAGCTCTGGGTAGCTGCCCATCGTCCGGAATTGGCAAACCAGGGGCAGCTCAGCGAGCGATATACACCTGGGAGGGTGACTGGGCACTCCTCAGTGCCACAGTGCAAGCCAGTGAATTATAATGCAGGGAAAAAAGCCATTAAAGAAACAAGTAGATGACACTAGACGTGTTTGAAATTCAAAATTACATATTAAGTGCTCAGTCACCCTCCCAGGTGTATATAACTCGCTGAGCTGCACCTGGTTTGCCAATTCCGGACGATGCGCAGCTACCCAGAGCTGTCGACCCGCAAACACGGCGGAACACGTGTCCTCTGGTCCTGTCGCATCGTTGCATGAGTATCTGTTTCTCTGCATGCAGCCATAGAAGCCATCTTAATATGTAATTTTGAATTTCAAACACGTCTCGTGTCATCTACGTGTTTCTTTAATGGCTTTTTTTTTCCTGCATTATAATTCACTGGCTTGCACTGTGGCAATGAGGAGTGCTCAGTCACCCTCCCAGGTGTAGATCGCTCGCTGAGTGACCCCTGGTTTTCCAATTCCGAACGATGCGCAGCTACCAAGAGCTGACGAGCCGCAAACACGGCGAAACACGTGTCCTCTGGTGCTGTAGCATAGTTCCATGAGTATCTGTTTCACCGCATCTAGCCATAGAAGCCATCTTACTATGTAATTTTGAATTTCAAACACGTCTAGTGTCATCTACTTGTTTCTTCAATGGCTTTTTTCCCCTGCATTATAATTCATTGGCTTTCACTGTGGCATTGAGGAGTGCTCAGTCACCCTCCCAGGTGTAGATCGCTCGCTGGGTGACCCCTGGTTTGCCAATTCCGAACGATGCGCAGCTACCTAGATCTGACGAGCCGCAAACACGGGGAAACACGTGTCCTCTGGTGCTGTCGCATCGTTCCATGAGTATATATATATATATATATATATATATATAATAGGAAAAAAATATTATACGTCACTGGCTTTGCACTGGGCTCTCAGCGAGTGAGTTATCTCACCCTGACGGGTGGAATCACGTGTTACGTGACCTTCTGACGCCATCCACTCAAACGTTGCCTGCCTGCGTACTGCTGATGAGGTCCAAGAAGGCCGAAACAGCTGTCCAGTACTGGCATGGCGATGTTTGAGTTACAGACATATATATATATATATATATATATATATATATATAAGGGAAAAGAAAATGAGCAAGACCTCTTTGGCTGCACGTGTAGCATATGTTTGTAAGTCAAACGTCGCCATGCCAGTACTGGACAGCTGTTTCGGCCTTGTTGGGCCATCATCAGCAGTACGCAGGCAGGCAACGTTTGGGCGGATGGCGTCAGAAGGTCACGTGGCACGTGGTGCCTCCTGTCAGGGTGTCCTAAGACACCTCTGAAAGCCCAGTGCAAAGCCAGTCAAGTGTATAAGGGAAAAGAAAATTAGCAAGAGCTCTTTGGCTGCACGTTTATGTATATATATATAGATATATATATAATTTAATGTTTTTGCATTTAGCTTGGACACGCTGTAGATATTTTCCATTGTGATTTATAACTGGATATTAATGAAGATGCTCACACACTATTCATTCGCTTTCGTTATAGTTTTGTTATATTATTTGTTTGTTTTGTTATATTTTGTCTGTTTCTGTGTTTCAGGTAACCGGCCAGGGCAACACTGTCGGTGGGGGGTGCAACACTGACCCATCATAACTTTTTCGCAAACACCTATGTTCAATAAACTTGCATTATTCTTTACCTTGAGGGACTTTGTACGCTTGCTACGTCTTACCGCCGTTACAGCTTGAGATGGCAGTCAACAGCGAAGTACGCATACGTCTCTGAAAACAGAACTAACTCAGAGCTAACTGAACGGATGACTCGTTTACCTAGTTACCTTCATTACCTACGTAGCAGACACCCATGTGTACCGGGTGGAGTGTCCGCTTTCTGCTATTGTGCGAGCTGGAGAGACAACAGGGTCATCGCGAACGCCAAAACCCCCGAGAGGGTGGTGCATGCCTCCGCTTGCTATGAACCTTTACTGCAGTGGATCTATTTGAAAACAACAAAAATGTGACTAGACCAGTAAGAGACCATGCAGGATTAGTGTGAAACTTGAAATCGGGCTACTTGACCATGCGGCCTTGTCGTGCCTTTGCATAGTACATGCATGAATGGACTACAGAGTGTAAGATTCAGCCAACAATTTATTATTTATTAATTTCAGCCAATATTTTATTATTTCCATGGTTCCCTTTGCCTTTTAATTCACTTAAGTTTGTCCCAACAGATTTCGGTAGAGCCAGGGACGCCGCCTTCCATTCCTCCCGTCCTATGCTGTGTGCCTGAGTGACTTCTCCAAATAAGGCACACACATGAAGGACAGAGAAAGAAGTCCCTAAGCGGAATCACGGCACAAATACTTATAGCAGGTCAGCTTAGTGTTTTGGAAGGAGAGGGCGTCTCTTGTAATCGAAGAGAGCGCTGAACCGATCGACTTGGTTCCTATTGATTGACGACATGGCACGGGACACAGAATGCTCTACACAACACAAACAAAACCGCTTTCTGAGAAAGCGCAAGCAAATTCCTGTTGCATTCTTGTATTAAAGCGTCCACTTCATCCTGGAGTGCGGTCTTGTCGTCTGCAATAGAGAAAGACGAAATGATGAAGGAAAGACACAAAACCCACGCAGTAAGAAAGCGGCCACTTACCAGAAATACTCGTCAAATATTCTTCTTGCTTGTCAGCGTACTTTAACTCCCCTACTGTACACGTTTCACTGTTGAAGTTTTCTATGTGGAGCACACACACAAAAAGAGCTTTTCTTTCAAACAAGGACGCCTTGATGCTGATGATGGCGAATGAATCCTGTCTGGGCCTACCCAGCAAACCATTAATATCCCTGGGACATCCTTACAAGGTCGCGAACGTCTTGAATACCTCGACATCCATAGGATAACTATGGGATATCGCACAATTTCATTGCGTTTTGGGCTTACTCCAGTAAACAACAGATGTCCCTGGTATGTTGGAAGGATATCGCGCTCTGGATGTTTGAATGTCCCCTGACAAGCAGCCTGCAGATCCTATGGATGTCTATGGGAGATCCAGGAAATATTTGTTTGTCCTTATAGAGACGGTAACCTGAATTAAAAACACAGTAGTCGATAGGAAGGGATGTCAGAAATGTTGTTGGGTATACTGTGGGTTGATGCAGAAACACAAGAATTGCGAAGATACATCCTCGTCACCGTTACAAATGGTGTACGCCACGCTACCCCTAACGAACGTGTGTGTAACGATTTGTATTTCAGTATATGTTCCATCCAGCTCGCAAATAGACGTTACTGCGGGTTTTCCCAAGTGGCCCAAGTGAGGCAGGCAGGGTTCGGCACTTATGCTGGCGTGTCCCACGGTGTTGCTGTACTGTGGTGAATCCTGTTAGGCTAAGGTAATGTTTTGTTCCCAATAGTATCAAATGGGTTAAAACACACAATAAATAAATATACACAGCGTATACACAGCAAATAAATATTTGCTGGTGCACAGTTGCAGTGGTCTCTACGCATTCTACAAACACTAAATATCTGATGCACAAAATTGTTAAAAGCAAAATATGTTCGATATTCGTAATCTCCCGTATATATCCAAATATCCGTGACAGACGTCGCAGGGACTTTCAGTGGATCTACAAACATGGCAGAAATGCTAGTCGCTGGGATATCGCATGGATGTAAAACGGATCTGTGGCAAACTCCACTGGATATCCCAACGTCCCGGGCGAGATATCTTACGGATATTTCCTGGATGTATCTGGTTTGCTGGGTAGCACTTCAAATGACTACAGGGGTCAGATGACCTACTGACGTTGACGATATATTCCACGAATAAGTATGTTCCCTATCAGCCCGAAGGGAGCAGGGATGCAGAAGGGGAAGGTTCAGTCTATGCTTCCCATTGAGATCTCGGATTTCCCGCTGACCTATAAAGTCAAAACCAGTACACCTTTGTCCAAGGGGACAACAACGTCCATGTGGTTTCGTGGTTTCGAAGCCCAACGAAAACTTTTGCAACACATCCGTATTATCATGTTATATACGTTGCCTCCTCCAAAAAAAGGATAATTAAGCTTTATTGTTTTATGTCAACCTTTTTACGCATTAGTTATAAATCATATCATACTGTGCATTTCCGGCATTTACTGGTGTACCTTTTCCCTGCCTAGAAAGTTATTTCGGCAATAACTATTAATACCAATTCGTGGTTTTACATCGCACACAACTGTGAAATTATTTTAGTATAACATACGCTTAACTTAATCCCGCGCTGCCAAGGTCACTTCACCTGATCCTGCCATCACTTCATCTCACTGCTGGTTCGACTGGCCATGCATGGGATCTGGAAATAATGTACACAGCACCTGGCTCCAGAAAAAAATGTTCCTGGGTGCATTGTGTTGAGGGATCCCGAGTATTTGCTCACCGGACAACTGCTTCAATATATTTCTGTTTCTGCTGCTGCTATAATCCGGAAAAAATGTTTTGCGGGATTCTGTAGATAACGGTCGTAGATATGCTACATATAATTTAACAATTCGAGACTTCGAGGCCAACGTGATCGAGGATCTCGGTAATCATGTTACACAATTGTGTCTATCACTAATCATCTATTGTCACACTTGAAATACGAGGGGCGTTCAAGTTAAACCGGGACATTCTGTCTCCCGAGTGTACAAATGGCTCGCGCTACTTCTGTTTAGTCATTTTCACACGCGACAGGCCCCCGCGTTCATCACGTGGTGGTCCAAAGTTTGTGCAAAAGAGAAGACACGTGCTGGACAAGGTGGCGGAGAACGAGGTGAGCGCGCACATCGAACAGCGAATTGTCATGAAGTTTCTCGTGAATAAAGGCGTAAAGTCATCTGAAATTCACAGAAGACTTCAGGCTCAGTATGGCCACCATACACATAGCCGCAGCAAAGCGTTTGAGTGGTGCAAACGGTTCTGAGATGGCCGTACATCAGTGCAAAACGATCCCGGCCGGGGCGGCTCAGAGCGCAGTGTCAGAGTTCCAGAGAACATCCAATTTGTGGAGCGCCTGATCCTCAAGGACCGACAGATAACATATCTCGAATTGGCTGGAATGACGGACCTTTCAGTGGAAACGTATCATTCATGAACACCTCCAGTTTCGGAAAGTTAGTGCCCGTTGGGTACCGAGGCAGCCTTCCGTGTTTGACCGGCAGAGAAGACTGGACATTTCCCAACAGCTAAGGCACCGTTTCCACACTGAAGGACAGCCGTTCCTTGATCGGACGGATTTTCATCACGTGCGAAGCATGTGGACAACAGTGGAAGCATCTGGACTCGCCAGCTCCCAAGAAGTGCCGAAGCACAACCGTCTGCGGGTAAGGTCATAGCCACGGTTTTCTGGGACAAGGCTGGCGTTGTTCATGTTGATTTTCTGCACGTCAATAGTGCATATACTGCCAGATTCTCAGGGATATGCATAAGGCGCGGAAGCAAAAGCGGCCGGCCCTCATCACAAAAGGAGTCCTCCTCCTACAGAATAATGCACGCCCGCATACCGCGCATCTCATGACACACACACAGAAACTTGGCAGGGAGTTGCTGCCACATCTCCCTTACAGTCCAGACGTCGCCCCTAGCGATTCCCATCTCTTCGGGCCACCAAAGGCGTTCCTTGGAGGCTGCCACTTGAGCTGCGACGACGAGGTCAAGTATGCGGTCCGACCATGGCTGCTACGCGCCGGTAACGATTTCTACGCTGCTGCCATCCAAGCACTAAGCACTCGTGACACGCTGGGACAAGTGCATTAGTGCAGCTGGAGATTACGTTGAAACGTTGGATTTACGTTACTTTTGCTAAAAATGAATAGTCTCGGTTTGACTTGAACACCCCTCGTATTTTCACAGATTGCCAAAGGATCCCCGATTGGCGACCAAGTATCAGGAGAGTCCTTCCTGATTGGTTCGGACGATATTCAGGCGGATTCAGGAAAGCCGCGTCCGGAATTCGGCTGGACCTACGCTGCAATGTCCCGACAGTGTCTGAAGAGTGCCTGATTCCGCCGGAATCAGCCGGATAGAGCCCGGATTCAGGTCTGATTCAGGCTAATCAGGAAGTTTAGTACAGGATACCTCCGTCGGTGACATTTTACGAGCTGCTGAGTACCGATCGATCCATATACGTTGTGTATGTCGCATAATCTCTTCCTCCATTGCTGACAATTTGCCTTTCGCCATATTTCAAGTGATTTCGACGGCAGATATACGGCATCGTTCTTACCAAGCCGAAGCCATGCACCCACATGGTCCCGCGGGGTGTGTCCTCCTCGTCCTTTGCAGTTGCTTGAGAGAATTGGATGGCGATAACGTAAGCCCGCTTCGAAGGCATATATCAAGCGGCCACACCCTGCTATTTTTGCCTGATAACTGCGCCCCTGTTGTACTGAGTACGGTTAAAAGTCGATGTGTGTACGATAGTGAGGGATCATGAGAACGGTTTCCTGCAGAGTACTCGGAATCCGCGAAAATCATTTCATGGTCCCTTTAAAGTGACAATTCAATGATAGCAGTGAAGACTGTGATGATAAGCGATACAAATTACCTTATTTTCGCGGACGCCATGCAGATCCTACTTGAGCTCCTGAATCAGTCTGTCGTGAGTAGTAAGTACTGGACTCTCATAGTGCACAACACTCAACTGTCCTGAACACAATTTAATGAGCAATAGAGCTAATTGGGACCCCCCACATTAATCAGCACCCTCCAGGGAGCCACCACACTAATTGGGGATCGTCTAACTCGTGTCTAGACCAGCTGAGCGTTGTGCACTACGAGAGTCCATAAAAAATAAAAAAAATAGGTAGAGATAGAGTGGAGAGAAGAAGTTTAATTGAAGATCAACGACGCCATCTTGAAGAAAGCGGCCCGGAAAGGCCGCTGACCATCGCCGGGCGACGGAGCACAGAGGCAGGTTACAAAGCATCGCAGCTATGACCACAAGTTCCGGACAACCTGTGACGTCAGCTGTGACGTCATCATGACATGTCTGGGCAGGTTCGGACAGCTCTGGACATGCAAGGAGAAAAACACTCGTAATACAGAGACGGGGAAAGCAAGAGTATGCAAACCATCAATAGCTAACAAGAAAATAGAATTAGTTACACAACAAATGATCCCACCACAACAGGAGCGCAGAACGATGCGACTGCTCTATACGACAGCCAGGCAGAGAACTGACTCGTAATGGTTTTTTTCTCCTGTATAAAGCCCCACAGCTGCACCCCCTAGCGGTTACTTTCTCAACTAATCTCACAACAAAATTATTAAGAATCACGCCAGCGCTACTCCCGTTCCCAAGGCAGAAGAAGATAGAAAATGGCGGGAATGCCCGCACAACAGCAACCAGCACCCGACGTGCACTGGCACGCAAATCGCAAACAAAGCGGGAAGAAAGTTGGCGAAAGCATTAGTTACACAACAAATCAGCTCACCACAGCAGGAGCGCAGACCGATGCGACTGCTCTCCGCGACAGCCAGCGAGAAACTGACTGGGACGCCGCTCCGCGGCCGCTACGCATGCGCGCTCCTAGCGCCCTCTGGGATGACCACCTCCGAGAGGCTAAGAGAGAAGAGCATTCCTGCGCCCCCTGCTGGCCGTTCTCATTGGTTGTGACATCATCCTATTGTCTCAGGGCTACCCTGTTTTTTTCCACTAATGCTCCTCTAGACAAGGTCAATCTGTAGTGAAGCCACGGTATGACGTCATCATGCACCTGCGTGGATCAAGGACGCGTGTGCTCTACACAGGGGACCTATTATTTATTGAATCACTATCCCAAGATTATTTCCTTTCTTCTTCTATAACGATTGAATATATATCCTAACACGTAACTCCATCAACGGCTAATACGAGGACTAGGCACTCAACAAATCAACACAGAGTACGGGTAACCAGGAGCGCAGAACTCATGGCAGCACTATCGTCAAGACAACAATGTTCCTTGTCAAAAAAGAAAAAGATACAAAGCGCCAACAAAGGAAAGCATGCATGTCGGGGCATGTCAGAACACGTCAGGACAAACTGCACGACTGCTGGGCAACAGAGGAAAACAAACACTTGAACAGAGTGAAAAGACACTCACCATCATTTTTCATGTTCACAGCATTCCCCCATTGTAAATCCGCTCGTCACAAAATCCTCAAGGCTCAAGGCTCAAGGACGCGTATGCCCTAGACAGGGGACCTGTTATTTTTTGAATCACTATCCCTAGATTATTTCCTTTATTCTGCTATAATGATTGCATAGGGAACTATTGCAGAAAAACACCATAGACACGAGGAGATTGTAGCATTTCATTCCCAAAGTCTTGCTGTACAGGGAAAAAAAATGGTTCAGCAAGACATGTCCATCCCAGCCGAGAGCCATGCAGCGAAGTGAATGATGACGCTTTGTTCCTCCTGAATAAAATCACACACCTGTCCCCCTCGCGGTTACTCTCTGAACTAAATGAATTGCAAAATTATTAAGAATAGCTCTACTCCCATTGAAGGCAGCACTATCGTCATCGTCAAGAATATTTCTTGTACAAAAAGAAAAGAAAACTACATGTAGAAGGAAAGCATGTCAGAACAGGTCGGAGCATGTCAGCGCAAGTTTGTCAGACAACAAGGGGGAAAAAAGCGAAAAGAAACAAAGAAGAAAACCAGTATCAAACCATTTATAAGCACACGCACTCCTCTTATTCAACAACAGTGCTCATCATAAATCCGTCCAGGACAATACACACCATTTTTCTATTGCTACACTTTTTTTCCAGTAACGGTCAATGCATTGCTACAGACTGTGTGACGTCATCACATCCTGTCTGAAGAAGACAGCGCCAAAGACTCCTATTATTTATTGAATCGCAAGATTATTTCCTTTGTCCTACTTTTAATGACATTCATTCTCTCATTAAAATTCAACAAAAAAAGCACCCTGCATATTAACGATTTTCACCCCAAAGGCTCATCATGGTCATTAGAATTATAGTAAACTATCACTGCTCTTTTAAAATAATAAGTGAGACCACTCCACATCGCCTCCAGGCTTATGTAATACATGACCCTTTCTATGCTCATACATTCGTTGTCTGAGGCTACACCTGCGAGCAAAAGGCACGGAAGCCGGGGGGCAAAGTTCCATTCGCGCACACCAAAGCACAAGACACAGAACGCCTTTACGGGAACATGATGGCATTCCCACCATTTTAATGATTTTGTACCTTGCATTGCAGTTTAGAACAACTACTACAAAACTATAATTTTAGGAGTCCATTAAAATTCTACTTTCTATGGAAACTATAATTGCCCTATTACTTGGATCGCTATTAATGAAGCGCTCCAATTTTTTCTCTCTTCCCATTTCAGCCTTGTCATGCAGTGAAGCAGACTCACATCCAAAATAATTAATTTACACTGAGGGTGCTGTGCTTCAGGAATTCTTATCCTGTGCCCAGATGCAAGCATTTCTTCACGGATACCTTTAACAGCTTACTTCTTCAACATACTGAGCTCCTAACAACATCTAACAAACGATCAGAGAAACCCTCTTCTCAGCTGCACCATGCGACTTTCTTCTGCGTAAAACCGGTGATTTGAGGAAGGGAGCAGCGAAAAATTGCGCGCACTTGTGCTTGACTTAAAAAACCTGAAGCATATGCTAATAAACTAAGAAAAAGACACTCATGTCTGGTATCTGATAGTGCCACATACACAGATGCATTGTCCCTTCGTAAAGAAAGCACAGGACAGGGATACACAAATTTCCTTAGGTGAGCAGGGAAAAGGCTTAAGACCTCAGGTCACCACACATCGCCACGCAGCTAGCACAACATGACACCAACAAGATACTAGCAGCGGGTAAAATTGCAACACTGCTAAAGAAGCCCCAACATGCCATGATGACGTCGCAAACCAGGACAAAAAGCACGTGCGCGCACACAGCAGCTCAGGAATGCACAAGGAGAGGTGCTCTATTGGAATTTCTCCTCCACGCTCACATACCAGCATTTCTGCACAAATACTTATAACTGCATACAGCTTACTCCATCATCATATCGAGTAAAGTGAATACAAGAGGTGTGCGAATAGTGAAATTCTCGAATACGAATAGTAAACGAATACACGAGGAACGTTCCTCCGAATATCGAATCGAATATCGAACATCTCGGCCCGGCAAAAATGCCTACTGCAGCCTTGACACTGAATTGTCAGGTCTAATAACCTCGCATAAACACTACAAATATGGCACTGTTGCTTGTCAAAGAGGTAGGAACATAAGAATGATAAATAAATAAATAGGGCCCTCAGTTTCCTGGGCATATTTCTATGGAAATCGAGGGTAAAAATAAGAATACAATTTAAGATCCATTAAACTGATCAAAAATAGGCAAAGGAACTCGAGTCTGTATTATCTTTAAAAAAAAATAACGAAAGCACACATAAAAAAAATCAAATCGGCTAGGTAGCCTACCAGACATTATGACTTAACTGTTTTATCACTTAAACAGCAACAGAGCTGACATCATAGTACCCTTGCGATAAATCTTAAGAATGTATTCAGAAAAGGCTTCGGGTGTGTAAGGTGAGCACAAGGCGTGTTGATGGGAGCGCGCTGCTCTGTTGGGTACCCAAGCTTGCAGCCAGCGATGCTGGAATGATTATTGTATTTGATTTTATTTGGAGTCATTATCGGCTCACCTATTTAGTGAAGACCTACGAACACGGTTTGGTTTTAAAATGATGAGAGCTACAGTGTGTAGCGAATGATGTTCACATTTACGCGTCTGTATAATGATCGCTGCGTAGAAGCACGGCACCGTTTTCTTCGTAGCGAACATGCATTCCTTTCTTTCTTTATTGGTTCGCGCAGGCCGAGTGGCGATATCCTATTACATCCGGAACGACGACCGATTGTCTTGCGTAAGCATACATGTCTGTGCCGTCTTTTGGCGATGGTAGGATAATTATTGACCTGAGGAATAATATGGATTTATGTGGTTGTGAAAATAGACTTTGTGTTTGTGAGTGTGAAAATGTTAGTGTGTGTGTGTGTGTCTGTGTGTGTGTGCGAGCGCGCACGCGCTGGGACCCCACTTGACAAGTAAGTGTTTGCCTTTTCGTGTGACACGAGTGATACATTTATGTACTATTGCGTGAAATAGTGGTTTAAAAAATAAGGGCAGTCGCGTTTGCATTGCTATCTGTAGGATAGGACGAGCGTTTTTAATGGAATTGCCTCGCGAACCTGGTGACGTCTTTGTTTTGGGCAGGGTATTTTATGAGTGCCCGACGCCGGTCCTGCTGTTGTTTGTTTGTTTGTTAGTATGTATCTGTCACGTTCGTAGCGCTGTTCAAGGGCTAGCCGCGTAGCGATAAGCGGTGATTCTCAGATTATTCCTGAGCGGTACGACTTAAGCCTTTTCCCTGCTCACTTAAAGAAATTTGTGTATCCCTGTCCTGTGACACAAATGCGTGTAATTTTTTGCGGTTCTTTTCTTCTTTCACTGAATTTACTCAGAATGTAGGTGAGGGGGGAAAAAGTCAGCATCCAGGTAGAGCACGAGAAAGCCACTCGGCAGAGGAGAGTTCATGAGAATGGAATTTGTTTCTTTTTGTTATATGTTGATGAGTGTCAGTATTCACTAGAGGTGTGCGAATATTCGAAATTTCGGATATTGTTCGAATATTGTTCATATTCGAACCCTATTCGTATTCGAAAATTTGATAATCGAGAAATTCGAATAATGGAGCACAAGCGCCAGCATTCCCGCTAAAATGAACAGAATTCCAGGTATTGGGATTAATTTTGCGGAAATTCCACGTTTGGCACGTCCTTAGCGCGATTTCCAATTGAAATCGAACTTCATGTGCATCCAGCAAAACCGCAAGTTTGCTTCGCAGCATGCTTCCGCGCATTGCGTGCAGCCAAATTTAAGGCATAACGTCTGGTAGGGTACCTAGCCGATTCGATTTTTTTATGTGTGCTTTCGTTATTTTTTTTAAAGATAATACAGACTCGAGTTCCTTTGCCTATTTTTGATCAGTTTAATGGATCTTAAATTGTATTCTTATTTTTACCCTCGATTTCCATAGAAATATGCCCAGGAAACTGAGGGCCCTATTTATTTATTTATCATTCTTATGTTCCTACCTCTTGGACAAGCAACAGTGCCATATTTGTAGTGTTTATGCGAGGTTATTGGACCTGCAATTCAGTGTCAAGGCTGCAGTAGGCATTTTTGCCGGGCCGAGATATTCGATTCGATATTCGGAGGAACGTTCCTCAGGTATTCGTTTACTATTCGTATTCGAGAATTTCACTATTCGCACACCTCTAGTATTCACTTTACTCGATATCATGATGGAATAAGCTGTATGCAGTTATAAGTATTTGTGCAGAAATGCTGGTATGTGAGCGTGGAGGAGAAATTCCAATAGAGCACCTCTCCTTGTGCATTCCTGAGCTGCTGTGTGCACGCGCCTGCTCTTTTTCCTGGTTTGCGACGTGATCATGGCATGTTGGGGCTTGTTTAGCAGTGTTGCAATTTTACCCACTGCTAGTATCTTGCTGGTGTCATGTTGTGCTAGCTGCGTGGCGATGTGTGGTGACCTGAGGTCTTAAGCCTTTTCCCTGCTCACCTAAGGAAATTTGTGTATCACTGTCCTGTGCTTTCTTTACGAAGGGACAATGCGTCTGTGTATGTGGCACTATCAGATACCAGACATGAGTGTCTTTTTCTTAGTTTATTAGCATATGCTTCAGGTTTTTTAAGTCAAGCACAAGTGCGCGCAATTTTTCGCTGCTCTCTTCCTCAAATCACCGATTTTACGCAGAAGAAAGTCGCATGGTGCAGCTGAGAAGAGGGTTTCTCTGATCGTTTGTTAGACGTTGTTAGGAGCTTGTTATGTTGAAGAAGTAAGCTGTTAAAAGTATCCGTGAAGAAATGCTTGCATCTGAGCGCAGGATAAGAATTCCTGAAGCACGGCACCCTCAGTGTAAATTAATTATTTTGCATGTGAGTCTGCTTCACTGCATGACAAGGCTGAACTGGGAAGAGAGAAAAAATTGGAGCGCTTCATTATTAGCGATCCAAGTAATTGGGCAATTATAGTTTCCATAGAAAGTAGAATTTTAATGGACTCCTAAAATTATAGTTTTGTAGTAGTTTTTCTAAACTGCAATGCAAGGTAGAAAATCATTAAAATGGTGGGAATGCCATCATGTTCCCGTAAAGGCGTTCTGTGTCTTGTGCTTTGGCGTGCGCGAATGGAACTTTGCTTCCCGGCTTTCCCGCCTTTTTGCTCGCAATGCGCGAATGGAACTTTGCCCCCGGCTTCCGCGCCTTTTTGCTCGCAGGTGTAGCCTCAGACAAGGAATGTATGAGCATAGAAAGGGTCATGTATTACATAAGCCTGGAGCCGATGTGGAGTGGTCTCACTTATTATTTTAAAAGAGCAGTGATAGTTTACTGTAATTCTAATGACCATGATGAGCCTTTGGGGTGAAAATCGTTAATATGCAGGGTGCTTTTTTTGTTGAATTTTAATGAGAGAATGAATGTCATTAAGAGTAGGACAATGGAAATAATCTTGCGATTCACTAAATAATAGGAGTCTTTGCCGCTGTCTTCTTCAGACAGGATGTGATTACGTCACGCCGTCTGTAGCAATGCATTGACCGTTACTGGAAAAAAAGTGTAGCAATACAAAAATGGTGTGTATTGTCCTGGACGGATTTATGATGAGCACTGTTGTTGAATAAGAGGAGTGCGTGTGCTTAGAAATAGTTTGATACTGGTTTTCTTCTTTGTTCCTTTTCGCTTTTTCTCCCTTGTTGTCTGACAAACATGCGCTGACATGCTCCGACCTGTTCTGACATGCTTTCCTTCTACATGTAGTTTTTTTCTTTTTGTACAAGAAATATTCTTGACGATGACGATAGTGCTGCCTTGAATGGGAGTAGAGCTATTCTTAATAATTTTGCGATTGATTTAGTTCTGAGAGTAACCGCGAGGGGGACACGTGTGTGACTTTATTCAGGAGGAACAAAGCGTCATCATTCACTTAGCTGCATGGCTCTCGGCTGGGATGGACATATCTTGCTGAACCTTTTTTTTCCCGTGTACAGCAAGACTTTGGGAGTGTATAATTACCTACCGAAATTGCTTGGTCCCTGGCCCAATCCAGCCCAGCAACGCTCTGCGCTCAAAGCTCTTCTGACATTTCTGGACACCATCGGACTTCGATCGTTATTGTAAAGGGGCTCGTTATTTTATTCCCCCCATTCCACCAAGCACTGGGGTAGAGTATCGCCTGTTGCGATGAAACTCCCCACCCTCCAAGGCCGAAAATAAAGTTGTTGTTGTTGTTGGGAGTGAAATGCTACAATCGCCTCGTGTCTATGGTGTTTTTCTGCAATAGTTCCCTATGCAATCATTATAGCAGAATAAAGGAAATAATCTAGGGATAGTGATTCAAAAAATAACAGGTCCCCTGTCTAGAGCGTACGCGTCCTTGAGCCACGCACCTGCATGATGACGTCATACCGCAACAGTATTGTTTCAGGTTGACCTTGTCTAGAGGAGCATTAGTGGAAAAAAAGAGTGTAGCCCTGAGACAATAGGATGACGTCACGACCAATGAGAAAGGCCTGTAGGGGCCGCAAGGATTCACTTCTCTCTTGAACACTGACGGGTCTGGACACACAAATTCTGCTCGTAGCAATTGCGTTGGCCGTCAGTGGAAGAGCGTAGCTTCGGTGGGGTTCTGTCTGTCTCTGATGGGGGGCGGATGTGTGGTTCGTCACTGGTGAATGGTGTTCGACGATGCAGGTGGATTTTGTGACGAGTGGATTTACAATGGGGAAATGCTGTGAACGTGAAAAATGATGGTGAGTGTCTTTTCACTCTGTTCAAGTGTTTGTTTTCCTCTGTTGCCCAGCAGTCGTGCAATTTGTCCTGACGTGTTCTGACATGCCCCGACATGCATGCTTTCCTTTGTTGCTGCTTTGTATTTTTTTCTTTTTTGACAAGGAACATTGTTGTCTTGACGATAGTGCTGCCCTGAGTTCTGCGCTCCTGGTTACCCGTACTCTGTGTTGATTTGTTGAGTGGCTAGTCCTCGTATTAGCCGTTGATGGAGTTACGTGTTAGGATATTTTGTTCTTTTGCAAGTCTCATTTCGTAAGACTTTGGAATTCCTACAGGGTAGACAATAGGATGATGTCACAACCAATGAGAACGGCCAGCAGGGGGCGCAGGAATGCTCTCCTCTCTTAGCCTCTCGGAGGTGGTCGCCCCAGAGGGCGCTAGGAGCGCGCATGCGTAGCTGCCGCAGAGCGGCATCCCAGTCAGTTTCTCGCTGGCTGTCGCGGAGAGCAGTCGCATCGGCCTGCGCTCCTGCTGTGGTGCGCTGATTTGTTGTGTAACTAATGCTTTCGCCAACTTTCTTCCCGCTTTGTTTGCGATTTTCGTGCCAGTGGACGTCGGCTGCTGGTTGCTGTTGTCCCAAAGGAGCATTAGTGGAAAAAAATAGGGTAGCCATGAGACAATAGGATGACGTCACGACCAATGAAAACGGCCAGCAGGGGGCGCAGGAATGCTCTTCTCTCTTAGCCTCTCGGAGGTGGTCGCCCCAGAGGGCGCTAGGAGCGCGCATGCGTAGCGGCCGCAGAGCGGCGTCCCAGTCAGTTTGTCGCTGGCTGTCGCGGAGAGCAGTCGCATCGGTCTGTGCTCCTGCTGTGGTGAGCTGATTTGTTGTGTAACTAATGCTTTCGCCAACTTCGTTCCCGCTTTGTTTGCGATTTGCGTGCCAGTGCACGTCGGATGCTGGTTCCTGTTGTCCGGGCATCCCCGCCATTTTCTATCTTCTTCTGCCTTGGGAACGGGAGTAGCGCTGGCGTGATTCTTAATAATTTTGTTCTGAGATTAGTTGAGAAAGTAACCGCTAGGGGGTGCAGCTGTGGGGCTTTATACAGGAGAAAAAAACCATTACGAGACAGTTCTCTGCCTGGCTGTCGGATAGAGCAGTCGCATCGTTCTGCGCTCCTGTTGTGGTGGGATCATTTGTTGTGTAACTAATTCTATTTTCTTGTTAGCTATTGATGGTTTGCATACTCTCACTTTCCCCGTCTCTGTATTACGAGTGTTTTTCTCCTTGCATGTCCAGAGCTGTCCTAACCTGCCCAGACATGTCATGATGACGTCACAGCTGACTTCACAGAATGTCCGGAACTTGTGGTCATAGCTGCGATGCCTTGCAACCTGCCTCTGTGCTCCGTCGCCCGGCGATGGTCAGCGGCCTTTCCGGGCCGCTTTCTTCAAGATGGCGTCGTTGATCTTCAATTAAACTTCTTCTCTCCACTCTATCTCTACCTATTTTTTTATGGACTCTCGTAGTGCACAACGCTCAGCTGGTCTGGACACGAGTTAGACGATCTCCAATTAGTGTAGTGGCTCCCTGGAGGGTGCTGATTAATGTGGGGGGTCCCAATTAGCTCTAATTGCTAATTAAATCGTGTTCAGGACAGTTGAGCGTTGTGCACTATGAGAGTACAGTACTTACTACTGTCATGAGGATGACACTATGAGCATCCCCTATCGCACTTTTAAATTTGAATATGAGAACTTTATAATAACTTCATAATATTTTATATGCCTTTCGTTTCCTGGTTGGAGTTACCCATCTCATGCTTTTTACCATAAGGTTGCGAGTATGCTTGTTCAGAAATACCCACAGCTGGCGGACACAATTGGGGATGGGTTTGTAAATGTAACTTTGAGCTTCTGTTTGTTCTTTTCTTTCCTGTTTGGTTCAGCATTGGTCATTGCCCCGAAAAACGTGGTAAACCTAGGCGGGCAATCAATTGTGATCATCATGGTAATACAGATACACTGCAATTTAACACATCAAAAGCGAAAGACTGAAATGTGTTCACTCCTATGACCAGAACATATTTATCCTGCATAATGGTAAAACCCCGAGACTAGGGAAGACGAAGGGACAGACACACACGAAGTCTCAATTGAGACTTCGTTGAGACTTCTGAATTGAGACTTGAGACTCTGAGATTGAGACTTCTGAATTGAGACTTCGTGTTGTGTTTGTCCCTTCGTGTTCCCTAGTCTCGAGGTTTTTCCATTATGTGTCATCTTCACCAGCTCGCTTGCTTCCTAGCCATTTTTTCATTGCCATATTTATCCTGTAGAGTAATGCCTTGTGAAATCAGCTTGTAACCCACACCAGTATTCAACTTCAACGGTGGGGACCATTCAACGCCAAGTGATCTAGAGGTGCCACTCAACCCGCCACCCTCTCCCCAGAATTTTATGTGAATTTTTTCGGTGGTTCCTTCGACTCAGAAAGCAACAAAACATTGCTCCCTGATCGTGAAATTAAACAGTGGTACAGAGCCCCTTAAAGATGCAGTGCTTGGCAAAGACCTATGTCGCTTTTAGCAGACATTATGGCCAATGTAAGGCACAGAGGATGTCAGTAAGCGTCTTGTTTGATAGGGCAGAGTTTATTTTAGCCGCCGCGTGGTACTTTGAGCACAAAATAATTTAGTGCCACGGGTGCACTGTAAGCCGCAGTGAAAAATCGTGAGGTTGTGAAAATTGGACAAAATGCACATATTGGCAAAGAAAAGTCGGTGTGATCAAGGTGCCATTCGATGTACCGCCTCCCTAGCAAAACGTAGAAAATTAATCTTGGGGGTTGTTAAACTCAAATAACAGCTTTTTATTGAAGGTAATTTCACATACGTGTATGCGCGCTATGGCACACGTAGCGGATGAACAACTGAGCGGGTAACTCAGAAAGCACTACAGATGGAAAGAAAACACTGCTCAGTCACATTACTGAACAGCAAATAGCAATTGTTTGTCTCCTTAGAAACCCGGCGGTTGTGCAGTGGGCTCTCATCAATCAGGCCATCCTGTACTTGGACGAAACTTTTAGGTACCTCGCAGTGCTAATAAGTGAGAGTGAAGAAAAGACATGGAAACCGGTCTATTTATGCTTTATGGTGACATAGGGTTGATTTTTTGCTGTGTGGCATCCGGCATCTGTCATCTGTCGGTTGAGTCGTCGACATCAGTAGAGTACTCACGACATGAAGAGTGGTTCAGTAATGCTTGAGCAGAATATATTCCAAGTACCGGGATTTGTCATTTTATTGACCTTTCTGCACCGGTAGCACAACACAATAAAAAACAGCAGCTTTGAAAGTAGGCGTTGTAGGGTTTCGGAGCCCTTGCTTCGTTGAATGCTTGAGCCGAATACAAGTTGAGAATGCTTTCACCACCAACTTTTTGGGGTGTGCCATTGCCTTATTTTGTTTGTTTGTGTGTTTTTTTTCCTCTTTGTGTGTGTGTGTGTGTGTCCATAGGTGTGTTAACTCATTCCAGCACTGTAAACAGATCTATTTAGTAAGTACATCTTTCTTGCCCCTATATAAAAAGTTATTTAGTAGCTGTGATATAAGATTTTCGCGCAGTTGAGATGTACAAATAAGAGAAACGTTTCACTTCTTTGAGAATACGAGAACGTTTCACTTCGATATCAGATAATATATTCCATGCATTTCTGTTGTGTACGAAGCTATGGTACTCTGTTATTTAAGCCAGGTTTAACTGTTTTAGTCATCTTGCGTATGGGGATAGTTATTTCAAATATCCATGGGCAAGCGTACGTCGACACATACATTTACAGTGCTTCTCATGTGGCACTGTGTTTTAGTCTGGCCTTAAAAATGATTTCAGGGAGATTTGGGTCTTCTCACCTTGTTCCTTGGCTTAGTTCTTGACTTTCGCAGTCCAACTCACTGGAAACCCTTACACTAAAATCTGATAACTTGACCCCTTGTAACCGCTGTGTGATGGCAGTGATCAGGTTCCTGGGAAAAAGACGAAAAATCACAGGTCCCCTTAAATTACTTTTAGGGATCTCGTTTACGCACTAAAGTATCTCCACACATGAGGCGGTATAAGTGTCACCAGTGCTCATACGCCCATCCATGTTTCTCTGAAATAGCTATCCGCCGTATGCAACTCGACGGTGAAGCACATGCAGACTTAGCCTGAATAACACAGAGTCATACATACGTACACAACAGAAATTCCCGGAAATAGCTGATCTGACATGGAAAGTGATAGCACCCGTGACAGACAAAACGTTTCTCTTAGAATAACATTTGCACAGTTGGCACACAAAGAGGGAAAAAAATCGTAAGTGAGATTAATAAACACAGTTGTGTACAGCTAAAAGCATGCTAGTCTGTTCCTAATACAGGAATGAGTTGACGCAAACATGCAAAAAAGAAAACTGATGAAAGAAAGAACGGAGCACTGCAGGAATTTGGGAAGTTGGGAACCAGGAAGTGGAAAAATTTCCCACTTGTACTGGGTGCTGGTAATACTTCATGACTGTTCATGTCGTGATTACACTACTCTCATGCTAATGACTCAACTGACGGATGCCACCATGGACAAAAGCAACCATATGGTACTATAAAGCCCTATTTCTATGTCCTTCCTTATCCTTCGCTTGTCAACACCTGAAGCTGGCAGAGACGATCAGATTGATGAACGCGCAACGCACAATCGTTGGGTCTTGAACGAGGGAAACACGTCCCAGTCAACCACGAATTGTAGAATCAACGTTGAAATAACAGTGCAAATTCTACAATAACTTTGTAGAATCTACGTCAACGATGAACGTATACTCTACGTAGAAAATGTTCGCTCAAAAACGCGTAGATTCTACTATAATTTTCAACGCTATTTCTGTGTTGACTATTGTTATTTCTACATTGGTACAATGCTGATTAAATGTTGTCTATTATTGTTTATTCTACATTATCTATTGCTACATCTTCTTATGATGTTATATTAATGCTATTTTGCTTGCATGAAAACTAATATAATAAGAGAAATGCGTAATATTGAACATTCAAGAACGGAAGAGGAGCATGCGCTTCTTTGTGCACCTTTATTCAAATGAGATTCAAGTGAGGAATACAAGAAAGAATACAATGGTTCTACTCTCTATGCGTCTTCAAGGCCCCTGAAACATAACGAGTAACATATAGTTCATTTCATTTTCTGGGACAACAGCTCAAGCACAGCATAGGCATCTGTAACAAACAAACACTCCACAGCCGGAGGGAAGAACTGCCTACAGGTACTTACTGGTGCTACTTCATCCGCAGTAGAGCAGGTGTGAACCTGAAATAATTCCGTGCTGCCGCTGCAATGTCTTTGTCCCCGGCTGCTGGGAAAACTTTCTGGACACATGCTGAAATACACATTGTTTGATGCTGCATAAAAGTTATGCACTATTTCAAATACTTCAAAAAACTGACACAGTGGGAAATATCAACTTAGGTAAATGAGCTAATTACATAATAAAGTAACTAGTAACAACGAACAAATTAAACGATAAAACAGGAGCAACAATAATATTGAAGAATGAAAAATATCCACACTGTGGCACCATTTCAAAATGCAAATTGATAAATTGATGGAGTTTTTCAGAGTTTCTATTCTCTTGGTGCATCACTCCGCAGTCGTCCAAAGATACGTTGGTCCTGCTTTCCAATTATAGTCCTGTCTTCAGGATATGCTCTCATTGAAACATTGAGCAAGCCTAATTTTTGTTGTGTCCTAGATCATTTGTTTCCACATATGTAAGTTGTGAAAGCATGAAGCAGCTAGAAGACAAATGATTGCATGGAAAGCTTTTTTGTGTAACCCGTTCTGGAATCAATATTCCTGGAAACTATCAGTACGTCAATCGGACG
The DNA here is from genome assembly GCF_037126465.1 of Ornithodoros turicata. Lineage (NCBI taxonomy): Eukaryota > Metazoa > Arthropoda > Arachnida > Ixodida > Argasidae > Ornithodoros > Ornithodoros turicata. The sequence continues at coordinate 48,003,304 of NC_088203.1, read as the reverse complement.
ATGGCAGTTGAACAAAGGCACCAATAGTGGGCTTCGATCCCCACACTCTGACTGCTAGTCAGAGGAGCTGGTATCTGTCTGGAAATCTGAGGGCGTTAGTTTGAAGCCCACTGCCAGTGCATTTTCCTTCAACTGACACCATTCTGTTGAAGCATGTGGCTGGGCATATCAAGGCTTGTGGATATTAAATTGTCTCATAAACAGCAACACAGCTCAGCAGTGAACTGGAAATGACATGTCGATCTTAATAGCAAAACAATTTTGACGTCCAGATTATAGACATCTTCATCACATGCTGCAGTGTTTATTTAACGCTCGAACAGTGATTGAGTGACCTAGTACCCAAGCAAGAGTGAGACACTCACTGTGCAGGAGACGTGCTAGTCTTAGCGTTTTGAACACCCTTTTTTCTGTGTTTTTCCTAGAATAGCATGTGGCGGCAGCGACATCCTGGGTCAGCAATTTCCACAATACATTTCGTGTGCAATCGCCCACTGACGATCCCCCGCATGTCCACAGATTAGTCACCTAGGGGAAAAAATCCATACAATATAACTGCTTAAATTTACAGTAAAAAAGTAACGTACGAGTGCATTAAAATTTGACTCATCCATGAGACTGGCCTCCATGGCTTGGAGATCCTCTTCTGTGGAAATATGAAGCAATTCCAAAGTTTTTGGAGACACGGGTACGGCTTTAGGATGTTGCTGCAGCACAACTTCCTTTATCTCCCTCAAATCTTTTCTTGATGTCTCTCATGGCATCAGCAATCCCTTCCGTCTGAGGGAGTATCTTCTTGAACATTCCTGCAAACGTATAGGAGGAAATCATATACTTCAGTGCTTCCCAAACCCTGCTAGCCTGCGATCCACGAAAATATGAGATATCGCGTTGCTCCCCCCCCCTCCCCCCGTCAGTTTTCAGTTTAGTGCATGAATTTCATTTGACGGTTAATACAGCAAGAATAAATCAGCTGCGTGAGAAATCATCACAAAGAAGGACAAAAGGAACCACATGCCAGTAATGTGCATATCATGTTTGAAGGACAGTACATGCAGTCCCTTTTCCCAGCTCTGAAGCGCGGTTATACAACGGCCCAAAACTACAAAACCACACAATATAAAAAAAACAACTATTCTGTCCTGGTAGCAATTGTACCTGCAAGATTTTAGACACCGTACACTCTTAGGAAAAGGGTTTTAGGAAGGGGTTTTTTAGAGAACAAAGGTGTGAGCTTTTCGGAAGTGTAGTGATCTCTATCATCTATCGTCCTTTTTAATCGCACTTCTGCTCGTGCACTAAATCCTCCTGATGTTCTTTTCATGTTCCAAATTATACCAGCCTTGTTTGGGCCACAATATCCTGACGGTTCAGCGGCTGTATTTGTAATTCGCTCACGTGTGCTTTCAATTTGACGTGGTGTCGTGGTGTGTGATGGCGTGTGCTGTCATGGTGACGTGGTGTGTGTGTAATGAGGGGAAAATATGAGTGATAGGATTTTCGAGCTTCTTGCTCGTTGGTGCTTGCTTGTATGTCCGTTATAGAAAAGCCAGTTGAGAACATGTGACTTCATGTTATAGCTGCATTTAGTAGTTGCGGTGTATGGGCATTTGGCTTGACATTGCTCGTATTTGAATCTTCCAGGGCTTCCTGTAGCTGCCAGTCAGTTATTCTGGTAATTATTGTCATTTCATACAAGAAACAGGAGAAACAGACAGGGCTCACCTTAAAAAGGAAAGGTTTTCACTGACAACCAATTATACTGCTATTGCAGACAGAAACTCTGCGGAAGTATGGAGGTATCAATCTCAGGGACGCCACACAAAGAATCGTAAGAGCGTTGATGTCAGACGAAGTCGCAACGGCATTCAGCTGGAGGGGAAACGGAAAAAAAGGTTCTGCGACCTTCTCTGCTGTGAGGCTATTTCGTAAATTTATTCATTTATTCTTAATATTTCAGCATGAAAAATAAGTTCACATACTCTATGGTTGTGGCTGTGGAAGCAGCTTACAGATCCTACTTTCTGACAGTGTTTGAAAAATGCTGTGTAAAAATGTTCGTGACATACATGTATGATAAAAATGTGCTGATATTAACCACTTAATGACTACTAAATGAACCAAGTGTAATTTACGCCACCGATCTTCAACGGTCTCACATTTCAACAGCTTCTATGTGCTTACTTTTTTTTCTAAAATTGATCCCATAGTTTTCCATGGCAAAAGGAGGAACTGACTTCTGTACTGTCTGATCTCATGCTATCGTGGTGGTGTTATTATTGCTTAAAGAACTGACTTCACTTTAGTGTTATACAGCAATTCTCTAGCAGGTAAATGGAAATGTTTGCACTGCAGTGAAGGAACCCTGCTTATTCTGGCAAGGATGTAACCGACAAGCATTTGCCAGTTTAACCTCACTACTAACTGTACAGGAAATTCTTTTGTTCAATTTTTTTTGTCAGCTTTTACAGCATTCATTAATTCTACGAGGATAGTGTATTGAGATACTCGAGCTCCTTTCGTCCGCACTTTTGTTGCGTTTCATGCCATTCGAGGTTATCACTTGTATACAGCATTCCCTGAATAAAGATGACTGACACCCCACTTTTGTTAGGCTGCAATACTGGTGAATATATCCTTCCACTCCTCTTGATATGTATGTTGTCCTGAAGTTCTACTTACCAGCCAAATGAAATTCTGTTTGTAGGCTGCATCACAGGCAACAATCTTGAAGAAAACTACAAACAGCAAAATCGAATGACATGTCAAGTCTTGTCTACGTCAAGCCAATGAGCGTAACGACAGAAATACATTGTGAGGCATGGTTGCGGTATTTCTTTATGAACTATGCAGAGTGTGAGAAAGTGTCCTTGAATTTAGGTTGAAAAATAGGTTTTACTTAAGAAAATTATGAAACTACTTGGAATACACACAGACAGACGTTTGCCACAGATTGAGGCAGTTTGCATTCGCGTCAAGCAATACTTCAGCTAATTTTCTAATTGAACTCTAAAATTAGCCAAGCAAAGGTAACGTTTTTCTTGAAGAATTCGGCAGCCGATGGCGATGGCACACTATTTCAATCGAAATCACTGTTTTTTCTGAAGATTTCTAAAAAAATTCATAGCCGCAAAGCCATCACTTGGCGAGGCGTGCATGAAATTTGTGTTTGCGTAAGCGCTGGCTCTGCCTTTATCGAGACTAATTTGAAACAGCCACACCTGATCGAGGGCATTACCCCGGTAACCGACGTTATCAGTGGCTGGGAATTGACAGCATGCACGTTGATAAGGGCGGAAAGCGTGATTATCTCCTTGCTGGCATAGGAGGGAGGGTGTTTGGATGGAGCGAAAAGTTTGGCAAACGTAAATATCAGCAAGCGCCTCGCACGGGGACGGGTTTGCTACTGTCACTTTTTTTAGAAACCTTCTGAAAAAAAAAAAACCCTGATTTCGATTGCAATCGTGTGCTATGGCCATTGGCTTCCGAATTCACCAAGAAAAACGTTACCTTTGCTTGGCTAATTTTCTAGCTAAATTAGCGTAATTAATGCGTGACGCGAATGCAAACTGCCTCAGCAATTTTCTTAAGCAAAACCTATGTTGAAATTTAATGACACTTGCTCACCGGACACCGTGTTTATTGTGGATGTTTTGTGTTCGTGGGGAATTGCGCACAAAGAGTGCACTCACAGATGCTGTCATACAGAGCGAAGAACAGCAAACAGGTATGTACAAGATGCAGTGTAAAAGTGAGGCTGACATAACTTACGAAATACCAGGCATGTGTCAGTATTTTGTACAAAGACTATTTCAGGAAGGCAGTAACTGATATTTTTGTGGTATTTTGGCATCTTTAGTGCTGTGTTTTCTGCTATTACTCATATTTTTCGTTTCAAAATACCCTCTAATCCGACGTAAGACATAAGTTTATTCATCGTTGTGTAGACACTAGACGTTTTATCTCAATGTTTTTTTTTAAGAGGACATATCACATACGTCTCAACTCAAAAATGAACTTTTTTCTGCGATAGATGGCGCCACAAGTCGGAGGAGTGAGGAGGGCCCTCACTCCTCCGACTTTGTAAGAAGTCCATCGCGTCTCTGATTGGAGGACACGACAAGCCCACGTGACAGGCGGAGACCTATGAGCTGGGTTGTGTTTCCTTTATTTTTAGATTTTCTCCTTTCCCCGATTTGCTTTTGCGCGGTGGATTTCGTTGTCTCGCGTTTGCTGTTTACGTTTTACTGGCATTTCTCGAACATGCCGTGTGACTGTCGCGTACCGCCGTTACCACCTCGCTTTCTCGTGGATGAAGATTGCTCTGATCGGTAGCAGCGGGCTAAAGCTTTTCACCCGATACGCAGAGACTGTCCGTGGAGGTGTCTATTCGTGATATAGTAATCGTAGTTTTCAGTTTTCGTGGTGTCACAGGATCACGTGTCCCTGAGAGTATCGGGGGACTCCAGTTGAGCTGAATAGCGATTTTTGTCAGAGGCAGCAGTATCCAGAAAGGACGCGGGGTTGTCGACGGTCATATGACACTGCAACATCCCGTTGCAAAACATCCCTGCTTTTCTTGCCAGTGACACTTACGCTGTTGAACCATGACGTTCGTTGCTGTCGATTGGTGTCGTGAAAGCGCTCCCATTATTTCATAGTAGAACTCAAGGCCGGTGCGCTCGCACAGGACTGCTAGCAAATTTCGATAGGGTTTCGCACTCCCCTTTAGAGCATTGCGCGGGCCTTGTCGGGCCGGGCTTTACGTTTTTCGCACGTGCCCGTGCCAGGTTCGGATTCGACAACACATGGTGCGGCATGTACGTCAACAGACTTCATGAGACTCGACAGCTGAATGTTTGTGTCGGGTCTCGGTTCTTCTTCTACATAGGGGTTAGGAGATGTCAGCCAGATGGCTACGGCTTGCTACTCAAAATTCCACACACATGCACTCACACACGTTGGGGCCCACAGGCGTGGTGGGCGCGTTTGAACAGCAGAAGGAGCGTCCTTCAACAAAGCCAGAGAGGAGCAACCGCGTACACACGACACCGCTCTCTCCGTGAAGCAGAGTGAGACGCTGATCAAGAGGAAAGCCGAAGTGCGGAGTTTTCAGGCGTAGTGCAGGCAGGGTTCTGCACGACACGCTCTATCCTGCGGTGCGGATCCCGGTTTGGAGTTTCCCGCGGGTAGCGGGTCGGTTGCGGGTGATATTATTGACACCCGCGCGGGTAGCGAGACTGTTGCGGGCAGCGTTTTTGGCACAAGCACTGCTGGCGGGTCGGCCACGAACAAGCAACGGCTACAGCAACAACAACGAAGAGAAAAGATCATACCAAATAATAAGTAAACAAAGGCGCCGCAGCCCCTGCTGGTCGGGTCCGGTTGGGTGTGGATTTCATTTTCTGGTAGAGCGCGGGTGGCGGGTCTTGTCAGAGGATTTAGGGGTCGGGTATGGATTTCACCCTCAAATAATGGGTTGCACGTCATACGGTCCAAGTGCCCATTTCGTCGAACTACCAAGTGTCCGTCTGGCTTACGCGAACATTTGGGAAAACAAAATGCGTGATAGCGCTTTTCTATAGAAACGGCTGTCTTGTCCCCCGTCCCGAGTTTCTTCAGCTATCAAACAAACCAAACAGTGCACGTATGCACAGGTCATGCGCATTTTGGCACTGTAGTTGCCTCTTGAGAAGGGGTAGAGCACTGCATGGGCCGGATTTTTAGGCCCGTGCCCTGCCCATACACCAATATTTCTATACTGAGGCCCTATCCAAACCCACCTCTGCTCTAAGTGTTCCCCAGGCTCGCAGCGGGCCCGATGGCCAGTCCCATTTGTCCATTCCAATTTTCTTTCTGTGTTCTCGGGAAGGATAGCTCCATAACATACCCGAAAATCGTGCCAAAATTTTGGCGGCGATTTTGAGTAAATGGCCGCCGGATTTGGCCAATTTCGTGATACAGTGTGCGTGCAGACGGCAGGTATCGATTTGTTACTTCCTTCACTGTATTGTTGTTACTTTTTTATGGGGTTTAATGCTAGCCGGGCCTTCCTCAACCACGATAAAAATTTCATAATTCCAAGATAAAGCAACCTGTCTTCCAGTCTGTTCAGGCTGACGTGTTGAATTGTTTGTCTGAATATTCGATATTTCGGACGCGACTGTTTATCATAGTGTAGTTTGCATCAATTGCGGACTATCCGATTCAAAAATAAAAGAAAGTGTTTATTTCCGCGGCAATCGAACTATGATTTCATTTTCACCGTCAGAGATCGCAGGCGAATTTCCATCCTTTCCGCGGTGCATATACAGTTCATAAAAGGAAGCTTTTGACCGCTCGATAAATAATTTGTTGTTTTTAGTGTTTAAACATATGATCGTCCCACTACAGCGAAGGATTCTTAGGAATACATGCAGAATGCTCATGACAAATAAATCCGGGTTTGGGTAGCGTGCCGCGAAATCTTGTGGCAAACGTCCCCACCCTCACGGTCATCCCACTATATTTGGTTTTGCTGGTCCATAAGGCCCTAAACCAATGTGCAAAACACCACAAACGCATTTGATTTTATTTATATTTTTGCATGCGATGGGTTTGTTGTGTGGGCCCCGTCACATAACATCCGCGTCTGCACGAGCGGGCTGCCAAAGGCTTGGTGGTCGCGTCGACCTCAGCGAGCAGACGACCAGACAGCTGTGGAGAGGAGGACTACGCAACGGCGCCAACTGCGTCTCGCGCACGCCACAGACGCACGCATGGTTCTCCCTTGCAGCTTCTTCGGAGATCAACTGACTTTGCAGTTCGCCGCACAACGCATTGTGATCCCAGAGAAACGTAAACGATGAAAGGCGCGTTGGTTGGCAGTAGCCAGCTGAAGTTTATGACGCGCGACAGGCTGTTCGTAGACTCTGACGTGGAAATCGTCACTTTTAGCTATCCCGGAGCTACAGCGGCCCGTCTGAGAGAAAAAATCCATCGACTGCACCTAGCAGTAGACTGGATCGTCATGTATATCGGTGGCAACGATATCCAGGATGGGAAGAGTGCCGCAGCTGTTTTGCGGGAAGTCTCAGTAAGTACAGATTGCAACGATTTCAATCTCTGTGCTGCTAAAACCCATTTCCTCTGACACGCCAGGGAAGATTCATTTCCATGAATGGTCTTCTTTCACAGGATACCGTTGAGCTGGCGAAAGGCTACGCGGAGCATATATTCCTGTATAAGCTGATGCCACAGACAAGGCGGCCTGAACTTTCTGGCACAATTCAGGGATATAACGCGATGCTGCGCACGATTCCAGCTGTCCGTGCCGGTGACGCTACGGTGTTGAGCATTGACGTGAGTAGTCGCTTCTCGAACGCTAACTCTGGAACTTCCTGGTGGTCATGGCAGGTATTTTATAATGCTCGTTAATTTTGGAAAAACAGTGCGACAAAAAGTAACTGGGGCTACCTTTGTGGTGCTTGAATTACAAACAGTTGATGGTCTTGATGCGGTACCTGTTTGTAATTCAAGTATCACAAAGCTAGTTTCCAGTTGCTTTTTATCGCGCAATTTTTCCGAAAATAAAATGCGTACGAAGTACTGGCACATGCCTACCAGGAATTCCGGTTTATTTGTATTGCTGTCTTTGTGAAGTGCTGTTTGCAAAAACATTCCGTATATATGTTCAAATATCTTTTCCAGCACAAGGTCTTTACCAGGAACAAGGAGGTGAAAGAGGGGATGCTTTCACGGGATGGCTATCACATTTCGACGGGACGGGGGTTATCGTGCCTAGCAGGCATCCTCCGCACAGCCCTCGTGAAACGCTACGGACCATGGCTGAAAGCACCGGGTCCGCGTCGTGGCATCGTACTCAAGCCAATGGAGTCGTGTGAAGAGTGTCGTGCTAAGGGACACCCCACGAGTGCATGCAGGCCTGTGCGCTCACCGTGGTGAACGCTCACCATTTTAGCCGCCATGTCATGACGACACAGAACGATGTTACCACTGTTACCTGCTGTATTATAACAACCACGTCATCTGATCCCCAATCCTATGCTCACTTCTGTCAGCAGCAGCAACGTAGTCAAAGCTTTTTCTAACCTGTTCCTCCTGCCATCGCATACTTTGTCCCATGATTAGTGTACAAATGGCCCACATCATACACAAGACCTGCCCGATAAAATTTTGTAAACAACTATCATCATTCCGATGGAAATTTTGTAATGGCTTCATGCCGTCTGCCAGCTTCCGGCTGGGCTGTCTGCTCGTTACCCTAGGCACCCTGAGACCAGTAGTTTCCTTAGAAGTTGGTCCAGGGCACATATGCCCCCCTCCCCGTGATATTTCCTGGAGCAGAAACTCTAAACACAGCGAGGTGGTGCATGATAATGCGTGTGAAATTTGAAATTGAAAGACTACTGCATTGCTTGCCACTATGAGTGCGAGTCACTGATGCCCACTGTAGCCTGAATGAGATGGCTGGGTATTTTCCTACGGGTGCAACTCGTGCAATATATTTTGGTTAATAAAATATATTATGCTTCATAGCAAGCTTTTCAAGAGAAAAAATGTATTTCTCCTCAAATTCGTATTGTGGTCCGTACAGATGTGTTTGCAGTGTTCCCCCGGTCTCAAGTTTTTCTTCAGATGAAATCTGGTCAAGGTGACCAATAGCCATTGTTAGTAACCACTGGTTCACAGATTACTGCAAGCAGAAAATCCTAGACAGCCAGCACCCGAAAGATTAAAAAGAAATCAGTAGCACGTGTTCACTATTGGTAGATTGGAGATATTTTATTGAAGAACGCATCATGTATACATCGTCACGTTTTCTGCATTACTTATGCGTATCAGCTCATGCTTGTAGCCTCAGAATGTTCATTCGTGGATACAGTATCCAACAGCACATTTCATCATTGGCGATGTGGCATACACACATAATGAAGTACCATACAGTCCGCTGCATGTAGGCGCACTTTGACATGAAGGTCTCGCACATACGGCATCAACATATAGCATCCTGGTGGACAGAGCCAGGTTCATAATATGGGAATAGTAAAAACTTGGAACGTGTTACTCAGCAACGAGTTTCCTTTTTGAGCAATGAAGTAGCAACTGATAGTTGCTTTTGCCATGCTTGTCAGTTGGCAGCTAAAGCCTCAGAGTGTGTGTTTATGGAAAAAAAATGTCCAACAGGGCACCATTCATCATTGGCCACATAATGCTGAACCAGGTACAACACTGGCAAGGGCAGGTGCTTCATAATCAGGGAGAGAGTAGGACATTTTCAAATGACAGGTAAAGACAGTAACACTTAGGAAGTTTGACCTTTGGGCGTCTGGCCATCATATTTGCAGTAGTACTGGATACCTGAATCTGAAAATACAATTTTCATATGTTGAAATGACACCCAAGTAAAGGCAAGATGGCAAGAGGACGTAACGCAGAGCGACATGTTGGGATGTTGCTCGTGCTCAACAATGCGGGGAACTGGCGACAGTTGGGAGACAGCTCTGCACAATGATACTTACCGACCTTGTCAAAATATCAAAATGGATTCATACTCAGGATGTCGACATCTGAACAGGCTGGTGGAGCTTCAAAAGTGCTAGGAATACCATTCATGTTTCTTTCCACAATTTTCATACACTCAAGCAAAGGTAGAATACCGTGATGGCCTCACACATATAGCATCAACGTGTGGACGTGTTTCAACCATGCCTGGGAAGAACGACGGTTTGGGGACAGCTTTGCTATATCTTCATAAACTCAAGCCAAGGCAGAATACCATGATGGCCTCACACATGTAGCATCAACGTGTGGACGTGTTTCAACCATGCCTGGGAAGAACGACGGTTTGGGGACAGCTTTGCTATATCTTCATACACTCAAGCCAAGGTAGAATACCATGATGGCCTCACACATATAGCATCAACGTGTGGACGTGTTTCAACAATGCCGGGGAAGACGGTTCTACGGTTGGGAGATTGTGCACCATTCTCATACTTAGATCCTCACGTGCTGATGGCTGGATTCAGATTTCACACTCTTACGCCATGTTTAAAATATGACAAGCATCGCACGACTAGTCTGTGGATTTATACATAGAAATATATTAATATAAATATTTAGGAAAATTGAAAAATATGCACAGTAAAAATGGAAAAAGGTAACTTAAATATGAAACACAAACGTGAAGATATGCAGCCTGAGCCAAAGTCGAAGACATGTATATGGAAAAACATTCAGTAAATTATGAAGCAAAATGGATGAATATGCATTAAAACACTTGGCAAAGGTGGAGCCGCACAAACTAAATGACACGTAAATCCACAGTCTAGCCATAATTACAGAACAGCGGCAGGTGAGTTATCTTTACCAGTCTTCCGTCTCTTTCTGGATGAATCGCCCTGATTGGAAGTTGTTTTGGCGGCATCACAGAGCGAGGCAACCTGATGGTCACTCTTCTTGTTATCTCTGAGCTGCAGCCCACAGGACTGACGAGGGTCAACCAACTCCGGTAGAAGGCTATGCGAGTAGAACAGTTGAAGGTGGCCAATCATTTTGCTCCAGAAGCCATCATTTCTCTCGATCTTATGGACAAAAATTTCCTCGCCAGAATATACCACAAAAAGACAAAACTGACGTCGAGTGATGTGGAGCTGTCCCTGCACCTGATAGTGGTAGTCATGGTTTTCCTTCAACGAAATATTACCAGAGTTATCAATAGTGCAAAAGGTGATTTTTTTTGCCCGCACTCCCTCCACAGGGGTAAGGGGCCGAGCCGAATAAGGGCACTTCACTTCCACGACAGTGTCATCACCGACAAGCCCATCAGGTGTTGCAGCAAGGTATGCAAACTCCTGATCAACAACAAGGCCGCATGGTGAAACAGTCACCCCTAACTCATCCTGCAGCTTAGCAATTGCAATGGGCTCAGTGTCGCGACCATATCGGAGAGCCTCAGTGTCAAAATGACCATAGAGCAAGGAACGAACAGTACTTGCACTGCTCGTTGCATCTCGCATCTTGCATACCTTGCCAAAATTAGAAGCGGTGAGTCGCTTTCGCCTCTCCTGCATCCACAAAGTTCTCCCTTCTTGACCTCGAGTACCAGCCTCGAGCTGCTCTGCATCTGGTTGGGAGAGCACAAGGGAATCCTTGTACGCCGCAGCAGCTTCAACATAGTCATCGTGGTTCATGTCTGGAGCATCCACTATGGAACCATAGTGGTTGTCGCTGGAAGCACGCTTGCAAGGCGCACCTTCAAGTGAACGCTTACAGCGAGCAGCCCCAGAACTCCGATGCCTTATGCAAGCAGCACGAACAGCTGCTTTACGCTTCAGCATAATTTTTGCATACTTCCCAGGGCTGGTGTTGTACACTGCCTTATGTAGAGCACGATGGTACTGCTTAGAGTTGAAAGACACGACAGCTCCTGAAGCCCGCATTCCGAATGATCCCCTCTGGGAAAAGTTTATTCTTTTACCGCCAGAAAACTTTGCAACGAGAGAATTGAAATGTTCTGCAGCATTATTGTTAACGTCAAGGATCAAGCTGCTACCATTGTTTGCCAAACGACTCATCGCTACAAGGATTTCATTGAAAAGTCCGCATTTCCTGAGCTCTGGGACGTGATTGACTTCCCCTTCTTTTGGACCACTGCAAAAGTAACCCGCACATTTTGCGTGGTCGCCGAACACATGGAGTGGCCCATTACGGATATCAGCCACCAGGTTCCGAATCTGATCTTGTTTGCTGAACTCGGCCTGCTCTTTGCGATAGTGAATAGCCCTAGCAACTCCAACTCTTAGTCGAACAGCATTATCCAGAAGTAGCTTCTTCAACGATGGGGGAATGGGGGTTGTTCTCTTTGCCAAAGCAACATCTCGAAGACGACTTACATAGTTTCGAAGAAGGTGGTTGCGACATTCTACCTTCTGAACTACCTGATGCTGGTACGGTGCAGCTTCAAGAATTGACTTGTATGTGCTCGAATCACCGTCAGCGATCAACTGCAAGTACTTTACCCCGTGCAACTCAATGCTGCGCCTGAAGCCTTCAACGACGATATCCTTCTCCATACTGGTAGAGCTGCTGTCCCAGTTCTTGAAGCACAGATGCTTTTTTGGGCTCGACCCTGCCTTGGAACTTGCGCACAGTGTACAAAATTTGTTCCGGACGCCTAGGAACAGTACTTTCTTTGTGCGGTACCCAACAATTACAGCCTGCAAAAACGAAAAAATGTCAGGATTGTATTCCACAAAACTCTACCCCCAATGACAATGTTTCGAGGAATTATGCATTTGTACGCGTATCATACGAATTAATGCCACAGGATGTATACCACTCTAGAAAGTGTGTTTACCAAAAGACAGCAGTGCCACTAATAGCACCAGAGGGGTCAACCTTTTCCTCCAAATAAATGCTCATAGTGTTCTTTCCACAAATGGTGGGCACAGACTTCCTGTATATCCCGTCTGCCAAGCGGTGTGCAAGATAAATCCTCCTTTTTCGGGCACCTTTATTAAGTGTAGATAAAAATTTTTACTTACCAAGCCAGAAAGAGCGTCGTACTTGTTCTTGTATGAACGTTTGCACCAAGCACCATCGGCAACGATCGTAATTATAGGAAAACCGTCAGCATCGACGTCCCCAGCCTCCCTAGCTAACCGAGCTTCCTCAATGCCTGCTTTTCTTATTTCTCCCCAAGCTGTTTCGTCGATTCCTTTAGCAACAATATCCTGATACTTACTGTACGTGCTACCAGCCATGCCGGGTATGTCCAGAGCACCTAGGAGCTCGCGAAGGCCTGAGAAACCAGAACCTATAGACACGATACCGTTCACTGCTGAGGAATTGACGTCCATGCGTTGTTGAACAAGTTGATCAACTGGTGCCTCTGTTGTGACTACATCTTTCCTCAGACACATCCTGCACTTCAAACTGAAAGAGCTACACAGACCTCGCCGATGTTCTGATACAATTTCCATGTCAGCCAGGCCGCAACCAAACGGACTATGTACCGACAAACTTTGCAAAGACGAGAAGAAGTGATCAATCTCCACTATACGCCGACCATTCACACTGCTTGTGCGCTGACTCTGTGTCTGGTGAACATTGCCAGTATCGAAAGATGAAGATCGACTGGGTGTAACAGCGGCAGTGATTGGAACGGGACTTGCTCTGGAACCGGCAAGCTCGTCACAACCTGAACTGCAGGGGACTACATTATCTACCTCAGCTGAATCAGCAAATGACGAATTTGAAGGACGAATTTCGCTTGTGCTCGAAGCGAAACAAGCATTCCGACCGGCATCAGTTACAGTTTGAGGAACAACACTACCACCAAAGGTTGAGCCTACAAGGGTATCTGCGCGATGTGGAGTCGTCGAAGTGCAACGATCACTGGGAACAGCACGGCTGGAGCATCCTGCATTACCAAAATCTCTCAAATCCGCAGGCTCCGTCACATGCCTGCCTCTACCACGTAAATTCGCAAAGTCCTTCTTCTTACGTTTCCGTTGTCCGTAGACGTGACTTCGAGCCATAATGGGTAAATACTATGAACACGCAGAAAACACACAAGGACAGAGAGCAAATGAACAGGACAAGAAAGTGAAAAAAACGCGTAACTTAGCCACGAATTGGTCACTTCAGGACGAACCGCCGAAACCACGGACACCGATCAGCTGCTGCGCAATACGCGGATGGTTACGAGCGGACTACGTTCGGGCGCTGCGAGCGGACGGCGCCACCTTCCGGAATCAGTGGTAAACGCCTTGGATGCATGCCTGTACTCACTTTTAATTCTTTTTCGGAAAAACAGAATGCTAAAAACACACAAAAAACGCGTCATTTGAATCCTGAAACATGTCCCCGGTTAACCTCAGAAGCGGATTGTTTTTATTTGCTTTCATTTATTTATTTGGATTTTTTGAAGCTGTAGCGACAAAATTCATTTCTTTTTCTTTTTTAAAAAAAAATTACAACGCTAGAGCGATATTTCAGTTCCCAGAGTTAAGATGTCTTGACGTCACCTTTCCGATGAAAGTTTCCGCATTCCGATCTGTCTCGTAGTTCAGCCACAAAACCTATGCAAAGTTCACATAGAAAACAGAGGGGTTCCCACCTTCAGGGGTCCGTAAAAAAAAATTACAACGCTAGAGCGATATTTCAGTTCCCAGAGTTAAGAGATCTTGACGTCACCTTTCCAATGAAGGTTTCCGCAATACGATCTGTCTCGTAGTTCAGCCACAAAACCTATGCAAAGTTCACATAGAAAACAGGGGGTGGTATGTCCTCTTAATATTAGCAGCCAACTGCTGCTCTTTCTCTAGTCATTAGCCTACCCTGTGATGTTAACAGGCACCACCATTTTTATGGTATTCAGTACGTTCAATGTATTGTTTTCTGTGATTAGACATATTTTACATTTAGAGTTGCCCTCTAATCCCAGGTAGGAAATATTTGTCTATCAGTGTGTAGACACTGTCATTTTTTCGTACCCTAACTGATAAAATTTGTTATCTGAAGTTTTGTTTTCGAATATTGGCAGGCGCCTGCTGCCCTTTCTCTTCTTATTCTTGTCCACTGTGTGATATTAACAGGCGCTGCCACTTTTATGGTGTTTAGTATGTTCAGTTTTTTGTTATGATGACTCATATTTTGCAGTTCAAATTACGCTTGAATTTGAGGATGGAAATAAGTTTATCTATCATAGTGCAGCCAGTGTCATTTTTATTTCGTGCCTCAACTAGGCAGCTGTTTCATCTTTTTTTTCTATTTTTTAATATTGGCAGCCAACTGCTGCCCTTTTTCTGATCATTCTAGTCTACCCTATGATGTCAACAGGCACTGACGTTTATACGTGCTCAATTTTTGTTTTATGATGACTCATATTTTCCATTTTGACAGCGAGAGACTGTGCATACTTTTATGCTACTTTACTACTCGTGTTTTTGTTATACTCGTGTGGTACTTTAACATATATGAAATGAAAAAAAGATTCCAAAGCGCAACTTTTAATTTGATTGAGAGTGACTTTAACACGCTCTGCCTTCACTGTATCTTGTCGAACACGTAGTTCACATGCTGTTTACTTAATTCTAGGCCTTTCTCGTTACATTCGTGCGGTACGCTACTTATTTTGTTGCGCAAAAAAGTTGTGTCGTAGTGGTGCCCCCTAAGATGTGTACGCTGTTGAAATTTTTGCACGACTATTCGATATACGACTACTGTCCTGTACCTGCTAGTCGCAATAAATGTTTAATACCAGCTTGTGTGTCTCTAGATTACTTCCAGTTGTCAATCACCTGCATGGTCTGAGTTTTGCAAAACCACTACAATTTGGGAGCAGGACTCATTTTCACATTTTCAGGTTTCCAGTGTGCTTCGTACCTATAAGGACTCTCTTCACAAAATGCGCTACATAATGGATATACTGCAGCAACAATAAACAGTCCGGTGTCAGCATATTTATGAATCATAAGCATCCACAGCCACCACAGCTGTAAAATCCCTTTTTTTTCCCGGACTCATCCATACCATGTCCTGTAGGATATCCCTGGGAAAAGCTTTGGGACGTCAATCGGTGGACAACGGGACGTCCCTGAAACGTCTCGCGACTATAGTGGGATATCCCATGGATCTCCCGCACGTCCCGCTGCGATCTCTTGGGACGACCAGAGGATATCACTGTGTTGTCTGGGCTCCCACGTTGTGCGGGTTTGCGTTGCATGCGAGTGTTGTGTATTGAATGGGGAAACGTTCGGATGCCTATTTTTCTTCATCTAACTCCATGGCTGACCCAGGAAGCTCGTCACGTCATCTCCGAAGAAAACAAAAGGAACGTGTAGATGTGTATTGTGAGGGATCGATATCATTTGATGAAGAGGACAACGTTAAAAAGCGGTATGTCATGTTAGGTCATTAAGTACATATTATTTTATTATCCCACCCCCATGAATTTTCATGAAGAACATTACAGAGGAACTCAGCCCTCGCGACAGAGCAGTTGCACGGTAATGCGCAGTGCAGTGACACAGACAAGCTACAATTGATTTGGGAGAGACGACGATCAGTAAGTTGAAACATCTACTAGTTTTACGTCTGAATGAGACTTACGCTACTAGAGTTTGTCGAGCAGGTGGACGTCGGTGTAGAATGTTAAGATAGCTAAGAAATAAAACATATGGTAACTTAATATACGTCTTTATCCCAAGTTTTGCTGACACTCACTCCTCGTCGTGCGAAGAGGAGCCGAACGAAGCTGGATCTGCAGCTAATCTGTACGTGTGCCTGTTCGTTTTGTTGCATGCACATGCATGTTTTTTGTTCGCGCTCAGCACTGAAAAAAAAAAAGAACAAGAAGACCATGTTGGTTTTTGGTATCTGGTGTCATGCACTTCCATAAGAGGTTTCTTGCGCCAGTGTTATGGTTGATATACATGGTACCTTCTCCTACATTTCACCGGAAAGACAATATATTCCTTTAAAGCGTCCCACAGTGCTAAGCGCCATTTGGATCTATGGAGACTTGTGTTACCGGACAGGAGAAAATCTCCGAACTGTTTCGATTTCTCCTCTCTTGGCCCATGGTCTAGTGTGTGTCAAGGTCAGAGAAAACAAAACGTGAAAGTCTGTTCTCCTTTCCTTCATGACGCGCACAGGATTCAACGAGTGCACAATCAGCTCTGGTATTTTCTGAAATTTTGTATTGCGCATTTTTTATGTGATAGCTAAATTTTGCGGACAGCTTTAAGCATGGTTAATAAAGTAACAATTATATATAATTTCAAGCAGTGCGGCATCATCAAGTACATCCGACAGCAGCCTTCTCACCGAAAGTCCGTCAGAGTGGCAAAATATATCGTAAGTAGATCACCTTACAGATTTAATGCTATACTGTAGGAATGTTACTTTACTGTGAACTTCCATCCCTCCATCCGTCCTTGTTTCATGTTGCACACGTATGGTTTTGCTATCCAGGGACCTAGACGTCAACTTGAGTGACCCTGTCAAACAAGAACAATATGTAGGGCCTCATACACGCTCTCAAGATGAGCCATCGTAAGTATAATTCAAATCTCGTTTTATGCATACTGAAGAGCCCTCACTAATGTTATTGTGATTCTAAAAGTACATGCCGTGAGGCCAGCATGCGGTTAGGAGCATAGACGCTGACTGCGACCCCCCTCACCCATAACTAAGGGGGCGCGGCCCGCCCCCGGCGAAGTGCCGCTAAGAGATTGACAAGGGCCTTTGTTTTACCAAAAATGCATTTCCCTTTTCTTCCTTCCTTTCGTTTTCTTTCTTTTTCAGCAGTTGCCCATACATTTAAGTATTCCAGCCACCCCAGAATGTTGCTCTGGCCCGCATTGTTCGCCAATCCCGCCGAGTATACTACTTCACGGTGCCCCCCAGGAAAATGAAGACTGCCCTGCTCGATATGCTTCTGTGATCCGATTTGTGATTCACTTCATAATTCCATTGCTGCGTTACCCAAAAGCTATACTTTTTTTACCTCAATTAACATGTGCCAGTGTTATGGATTCTCTGTCCCACAAGCAAAATAAAGCAGGTTGTGCTTCTTGCTGGATCCTATGCTTTCACACTGTCTAAAATACAGTTATAGTCAGAAACAGCGGTTACAAAGGTCTGCCCATGCTGTTATTAACAAAATCACCAAGCGGTAGGAGGGTTACTGTACGTCCAGATGATAATGTACGTGTAAATATCATTTCCAAATGAGTTCTAAAACAGATTGTTGTTTTACAGGACCTCACTGACTGAAGGTAGTGCATCACGAGCCACGCAGGTAACGCTTGCGGTACAGCTTGCCCTTTGGGCGGTTCAAGTGCACATACCCTTCAGCACCTCACATTATTGCTCCAAATTCTGCACTGTTACTACACTGACCTCCCGCTCGATGGAAGGACCCTTCTATCCACACCAAGATCCGTGGAGATTGACATTGTTGCTCGAGGACAGTTTGTTTATTTCGGTGTACTACGTGGGATCCAAAAGCTTCTAGACACTGGTCTCACCAACTCACGCGTGATCAGCTCCAAGTCAACATCAATGGTTTACCGCTCTTTCGTAGCCGAAACACAAACTTTTGGCCTATACTTGTGGCCGTGAGAGGATGTATTCCTGTGGAGTCCTTCCCAGCTGCTATACATTGTGGGGGGACAAAGCCCGAGAGTGTAGACTGCTTCTTATCTGACCTTGTATATGAAATGAGTAAACTGCTCAGTGAAGTTTTCACCTATCTCGGCAAGTCGTACAGACCGTTATTTCACTCTCTTGTGTTTGACACACCTGCACGCGCATTCGTGAAGTGTATCAAAGGTCACACAGGGTACAGTGCCTGCGAAAGATGTCATGTCAAAGGGGACTATTATGCAGAAGGTCGAAAGGTTATCTACACAGACGAAAGTGCCACAGAACGAAACAGACACAGCTTTAATATGCAAACAGATCCTATGCATCATACAAGAAAGTCTCCCCTCTTGGCTCTGGGAACCGATATGGCATACCAGGTTCCGTTGGACAGTATGCATTTAATCAACCTCGGTGTTATCAAGAAAATAGTCACTAACTTTTGGCTCACGACAACTGTAATGAAAACAAAGTTGCCTCGCAGTGCAAGGGATATAATATCCGAAAATTTCTCAGGTTCAGAGCATATATGCCGAGAGAATTTAACAGGAAGCCGAGACCCTTGTGTGAATGTAGTATGTGGAAAGCCACAGAATGGCGTCAATTTTTTTTATATACAGGTCCTGTAGTTCTCAGAAAAGTAGTTCAAAAACCTGTTTATGAGCATTTTCTTGCCCTAAGCATTGCTATATCTCTACTAAACAGGTCGGACTCCGCTTCAGAACTTCTAGACTTGGCTGAGTCTCTGTTGCATGAGTTTGTCTCTAATGGCGTCACAGTGTATGGCAAAGGAATATATGTTCGGAACTTTTATGCTCTGATTCACATAACAGACTATGCGCGCAAGTTTGGAGTGCTCGACAGCTTTTCTTGTTTTCCTTTTGAAAACTACCTCTAAATAGTGAAGCAGCTGCTTCGCTCCCCTCACTTGCCGCTGTCGCAAATATCAAACCGACTGATCGAGGTTGATGTACTTGCTGTACAGTCAAGCATCAACAGCATTCACCTTGAAATACATACACCACAGTGGACATGTTCTAAGAGAAAATTGTGATGCTGAACAGTACAAAATGATTTATTTGCAAGAATTTTGTATAATTGGAAATTCAGAGTCTGATTCCAGGGTGCAGTTGCTTGATGGCAGTGTCGCCGTTGTAAATAATATACTGAGTCAAAGTGGAAGCATTTCACTGATAGGTAAAAAATATCGTCATCTAGAGGATTTTTACAGGGAACCTGTACGATCATCCAAACTCAGCATATATGTCGTTAGCGTACTGCAATCAAACTACTCGTGCTGGAGTATTAATGATGTGAAGTGCAAGTAGTTAGGCTTCCTGTGGACACTGCCAGTTTCCTAGTAATTCCTCTTTTGCATGCTGTTGGCAATACCGAGAGGCACTAAGCACAGCTGTGCTCTTTTTGGTTATAAGCCGACATGATTTATATTAATTAGCCTAATCATTAATTTTGCAATTAATCTACAAGTTGGTCATCTTTGTTAATGTACTTCAATATAACACATGAATGCATTTGTATTACCTCGAACTCAGTGTGAAATGTGGAAACTCAGTATCAACTGCGGGTCTCTCATCTTGTATTCCACAAAATTTCACGCTAGGGTTGCTTTATGAAACCAATTGACCACACCTGAATAAATGCTGCTTCTCCAGTGCTTCAGTGTATCGCCCTTAATGATGGCGTGCTCATAGAAATGGTTTGCTGTACTCAATTTGCTAGCATATGATTAATTGCAGTGCAAGTGTGATGGATACCGCATAAGCCGTGTCTTACTACGCGTAACAACAATATGTAGATGATATGCAACGCGAAACAAGTGTATGCTTTATTTGGCCTGAAGAAGAAACCACCGTTGTTGTATGGTTGACAGTATGTTGAAGGTCAAACGTAGAATCAACGCAAATATTTCACAGTTATATCTACAGTTAAATAGCTCAGGGAAAATCAACGTTATTTTTACGTTGACAATTTACTATTGATTATGTAGAGTTGAAACAACGTTGATTCAGCGGTTGAATTCTACGTTCAACGTTGTTCAACATTAGACAACATTATACAAGGTTGATTCAGTGTACCAACACTCCGTGTTGACTGGGGTGTTTGTAATCATTATTTGCAGTTATATTGTTAACAGATGGATGTTCGATAGCATGAATTTTCCATGAACGATGTGTGCCGCGCTGCCAAATGTACACGGGGGTCAAGCTGCACACTGTTTTAGTAGCGGTGTACGCGAAGTGTACTGACGACCCAACCGAGCGCCGAGACCGTGTCTGATAGCGCGAAGGAAGAACCTTTATTTTTCCCGCTCTTTCTTTTATAGCTCAGCAGGGAGGCAACGCCCACTTGCGTGCTTCGTGCAGTTACATGTTCGTATTAGCTTCGATACACATCAAGTTGGAATGCAACACCGATCACATAGCGCGATCACATAACGCGATCACATAACGCGATCACATAGCATGTATATCACATCTCCCGTTCCCAGTTTAAAGAACATAACGAATTCAGAAAGAAAATCTGACCGGAGGTTGCACACAGCGTCCACTCCTTGTGTGATCATGTGATGAGCCTTGGCAACGTTCCTTGGGGAGATCTCTGCTGTCTCCGATTCTGTCTCTGACGCCATTGCAGTGGGTGGTGTGTCCGGTGCACAAGGCGGTGCCGTCTGACAGGGAGAGTCACCCGAAGTAGTTGCTGGTGGGGTGTCTGCCGGGCCTTGTGTCGATTCTTCGAATGGCAAAGCATCGTCGCGGTGGACGTCTGTAGTACTTCCTCGGTATGACACTAAGTGAGTTCGATTGCGGCGAACATGTCCCTTGGCCGTAGAAACCGAGAACGAACGCGGAGTGTGGGCCTCCCTGGAGACCACACCTTTGCGTTTGAGGTCGATAATCCGTACTGTATCACCTTCTCCCAACGAAGGGAGGAGTCTTGCAGCGTGTCGCTAGTTGTAGTACGCAGCCTGAGTCAATTTGAGGTACTGTTCCTTTTCTTGAAGCCTGTCGTAGTCGATAAGGTTTGGAAGAAGGCTTCCTTCAGGCACAGGTAACGCTGTACGAAGCTTGCTGCTCATGAGGAGCTCCGATGGGCTGAAGGCGTCGGGAAGGGCGGTGAACCGACATGCCAGTAGGAACTCGTACGGGTCACCCGTTTTCTGCACAGAAGATTTGATAATTTTAACTGCGGCTTCCGCAGTAGGTACCGGCTTGGCGCAGGTATCGCCTATCGCTGGATTGCGGGTATCGAGGACTTCAAGTGATGTGCTGAAACTTGTAGACATCTGAGAACTTGTTGAATTCCGAAGCGTGGCTCCGGAAAATTGAGGTCCATTGTCCGAGACTACGACTTCTGGGATACCGTGTCGAGCGGTGACCAACTTGCAGTGTGCTATAGCAGTTCTCAAGGAAAGATATTCGAGTTGTGCGATTTCGGGGTACCGAGAATAATAATCAGTTACTACCAGCCACCAACGCCCTTTCAGAAAGAAGAGGTCCATTGCCACTCGTTACCAAGGCCTGCGAGGAAAGCCTGCGGGAAAAAGCGGAAGTTGTCTATTCTTTCGGTGTTCCGTGCAGATACGGCAGTGTTTGACATGTGCTTGAATGTCGTTGCGAATACAGTGCCATCAGACGCTGTCTTTGGCTCGGGATACGCATTTTGTCTCACCCTGATGACTCTTGTGCAGTTGCTGAAGAATGTACTTTTGATAGGAAGTCGGGATGAGGATGAGGATTGTATATGAGGAGTTCATCTTGCATGGCGATGAAGTGGCGGTGTTCCCAGAAAGTCTTCAGGTCTGGGTGAAGGTTACGACGTGTTGGCCATCCGTTGCCGCTGACTTTCACCAGTGCTTCGCACGTCTTGTCTTTACGTTGTTTTGTGGCAGTGTCCATCAGACTCGACGATGTGAAGGAAATTGACCTTGAGATAAAAGTTACATACGCCTGCACGTCTTGGTCGATGGTCGTAGAAGAGGCCGACAGTGGAACTGGGCTGTGAGATAACGCATCGGCAATAACAAGTTCCCTTCCTGGCACATAGACGATGTTGTAGGAATATCTGAGTAATCGCATTCGCATGCGCTTCAGACGAGGAGTACGATAGTCTTGAAACTTTTCGCAAGCCCAAACCAGTGGAAGGCTTTCCTTTTCGATGTCCGCATAATGGCGCTCCGATTCCAGAGCTGTCCTTGATGCATACGCGATCACTGTGAACGAGTCGCCGTCTTGTTTCTGGAGAAGGACGGCGCCTAAATGGTATGCTGAGGCATCCGCAGATATGACAGTCTCCTTGTTGACGTCGTCGCCGAGTTCGCATCGAGCTCGGAGAATATGCGTGCGACGGATAGCCTCCCGAGGGTGTGCTGCATAGACGGGATCGGGTACCATTCACGAAGAACAAAGTGGTTGTGTTCCGTAAGGTCCACACCGACGCGTACGCCCCCGGTATTCTTCGGAACGACGATCATGGGCGCACACCACTCGGTTGGTTCCTAGACTTCCGAGATAACACCATTCATTCCATTTCCTGGAGTTCTCTTCATGTTTGAGCATATAAAGTAGCGGTACCGTACGTGGGGAGGTAACTCTAAAGGGAGTCGTTTCAGCCTTGAGTCGAAGACAGTAGTCACCTCGCGAATGATGTCTAGGCCTTGGAACAGTTGCGGGTATTCCTGCATTTAAGGCATGTGTTTGCACTTCGTGGACACGGGCTCGCAGTCTGAGGCCGTCAATGGCTGTTTTGCCTAGCAAATTGCGTTGGAGTCCACGAATAACGAAGGCATCTTGCTTTGATTGGACGTCGTTGCATGAAAGATGAAGAGGTAGCAAACCAGTCACGATGAGAGCCCGACCATCCGGACCTGAGCGCTGCCATCTTCGCGCTTGAAGACAAGGTCAGAAAAATGGCGCTGAATTGTGGTTTCCGATATCGCTGTTTCGTCCGCTCCAGTGTCGATGCGGAAAGGAAGCGGCAGGCCCATCACAGTAACAGTGACGTCCCATTTGGAAGCTGTTGCTGACGATGATGTAGTTCTGAGGAATTCCTGCACGGCGCTACCGCGAGAATTTGAACGGCAGGCTTTAGCAGAGCGTCCCCGCTTCTGACACTTGTGACAAATGGAGTCCTTTGCGTTACACTCATGTCGAGGATGTGGCTGTAGTCCACACCATGGACGCGTCTTTTGTCTGCGAGTGGACTGACGCTTTTTGTCCTTCTGAGACTCTGCCTTGCGGCCAGAAGAAGGTGCAAGGGGACGTGCAATTGCGATCCGTGCTAAGCCGAAGTTGTCATCTGTGGGGCGAAGCTCAGCTTGTTGATGCTTGACGGCTTCCTGCTGATGAGCTTCGGTAAGGGCTTTTTCCAGCGTTAGTGCCTGGTCGAGCTGAAGTCGTTCGGATAGTTTTGTGTCGCGCAGGCCAAAAACCAGGCGATCACGGAGTAAGTCGTCCTTGAGGGCGCCATATTCGCACGTGTCCGCTAGTTTATGCAGTCCGGTAGCAAAGTCGTCCATGCTTTCATTCTCAGTCTGGGTTCGTGTGTTGAACTTGGCCCACTCGTAGATGATATTGCGACGAGGGATAAAGTACTTCTCAAGCTTATCTAGGATATACTCGAAGTTTGAAGCTTGAGCAGGTGTGAGGTTGAGAGTTTGATAAATATCTGCAGCATGGCGGCCCAGGATGTAGACAATGCATCAACCTGTTGTTGTCCCGATTGGTGCTGCAATCTGGAGACTATGAAGAAGCACATAAAACGGCGTTTCCACGCAAGCCATTCGTTGGGTGACGAAAAATTTAAGCTTGCCGGTGGTTCCATGCGGAAAGCGGTCGCCAGCTTTGAAGACGAGTCCGTGTTGTCACGCGAGGCCATAGCTGCTTTTCTCGCGCTGCTGAATGCGGTCTGGTCCTCTGGGCGCGTAGGTGCCTGGTTAAGAAACTGAGATACTCTGATACCATGTTTTAGTAGCGGTGTACGCGAAGTGTGCTGACGACTCAACCGACGCCGATACCGTGTCTGATACCTCCAAGGAAGAAGCTCTATTTTTCCTGCTGTTTCTTTTATAGCTCAGCAGGGAGGCAACACCCACTTGCGCGCTGTGTACAGTCACATGTTCGTATCAGCTTAGATACATGTCAAATTAATGCAACACCGAAGCGATAACGCGATAACATAGCCTCTATATCACACACTCGAGCAGCTTTATGCCTGACCTCCCCACCAACTTGTTTGGGAAATGAAAATAATTGAACAATGCAACTGCTTACTGTTTTCTTTCCGTCTAGTAACCCGGCCAGCTGTCAATTCACTATGATGGACGGCAGCGCACATACATGTTCACACAGTTACCTTCAATTAATTGTTATTTGACTTTAACGAAAAAGTACCTCCGATATTTTTTGCTATGTCTTGCTAGGCATCGAGCGATACATTGATCACGCTATACTATCCCGACCTTCTCACACGGAATTGTTCGGTAAAAACAGTGAATTCTCTCGAATTTTCGCACCTTCGTGATTTTTTACTGTGGCTTACAGCGTACCCGTAGCACTGGAGTTTTTGTACAACATGGGGGCTATTCTCCAGAAAAAAAAATAGGAAAAACTTCTAGATCTTTCTATTGCAAAAAATGGGCAAACTTCCACAGACTTTGCGAATTTTGTACAAGCCACAAGCGTCGAGTCCGTCGACTGCGACGGCAAAAATGGCTTGTTCAAGTTTCAACTAACTTGAAAAATGAAATAATTTGAAAGCTATTATTGACCTACTGGCAGACATAAAACACCTGCCACAAACTAAAAGATTTGCTCCCATGCTATGGGTTTCCCAATGTCATCCACTCGCCGACTCTTGTGACGGCAAACACTTCCGCGCTTCTACACCTTATCATAACAAACTGTGACCTACGCTCAGCGATAGCTGGGGCAATAAAGACAAGCGACCATTTCCCTGTACTCCTGTCGCTTAAATCAACGGAGACATGCCTGCCCAAAATTACAGCATTACTAGGAAGGCCATACCAGATGCAGGGTTCATCACTTTCGAACATGCCCTTCAGGAAATAGACTGGTCAGAGGTACTCGAAAAACAGGACCCGAATGCTGCCTACGATAGTTTCCTGCTCAAGTTTACCGAGCTGCACGACCAATACTTTCCCACTAGGACTTACGAAGTACACAAACATGCACGCAAACCATGGATTTCGCGAACTCACATACGAAAAATG
This sequence comes from Ornithodoros turicata, assembly GCF_037126465.1. Classification (NCBI taxonomy): domain Eukaryota; kingdom Metazoa; phylum Arthropoda; class Arachnida; order Ixodida; family Argasidae; genus Ornithodoros; species Ornithodoros turicata. The sequence goes on along the minus strand of NC_088203.1, from coordinate 47,977,902 downwards.
AGAAAACGATCACGCTATGCATGCCGTACGACCGTATGCAGAATAAAGTTGTTGTTGTTGTTTTGAGAAAACGAAACAGGCTCTACGCGAAATTCATATTCATTCAGAGCAGCGCACAGAAGATAACTGGGACAAATATAAAAACTTTTGAACAAAATTAATAGGGAAATTCGCTCTAGTAAGTTAGCATACATAAATATGCAGCTCCACGTCACAAATAGGACCACACTGTGGGCTAAGCTCAACTCAATAATGGAGAGACCGAGCACTGCCAGACCCTGCTCCTCACTAAGTATCAATGGACGACACAACACTGGACAAGCTCTAGCCACATTTTTTAACGAACACTTCACTAATATCACCGTCCACTGTCAGCAACCAGAACACTGTTTCTTGATGAAGCCCCAACGCAGTCATTCTTTCTTAGCCCAACGGATGTAAATGAAGTTTACGCCACTATTCGTTTCATAAGAAATACTCGTGCCCTTGATGCCTTTGGGCTAGACGTAATGAGTATCGAAGAGATACTGCACATAATTCCACCGCTGCTTAACTACACTTCGTACCTTAGCTTAGAGAAGTGTAAATTCCATATAGATATGAAAATTGCGAGCGTAGTTCCCATTTTCAAAAATGGTAATCGTAATACCCTGACTAACTATAGACCAATATCTATCCTTCCCCATTTCTCTAAGCTTGTGGAAAAAATCGTCTATGAAAGACTACACGCATTTTATGATAAACACAAAATATTCTCGCCTAGTTAGCACGGTTTTAGGTAGAATAAATCAACGGAACCCGTACTGCTTCCATCAAGAGGAGCATATCCTCAACAATTTCGAAGCCAAACAGCTCACACTGGGCGTCTGTATCGACTGCTCAATAGCGTTTAACACAATTAATCATTCATGGCTCTTATCGAAGTTAAATCATTATGGTGTACGGGGAAATAGCCTGTCTTTCTTTCAGTCCTATTTATCCGACCACTACCAATTTGTTTCCCTCGACCACACGACCAGGTCGGAACAACTTCGGGTTAAGACAGGCGTCTCACAGGGCGGTATATTGTGCTCGTTGTTATGCCTGACGTACATATAAATAACATTACGGCCATTCATCCCAACGTTGTATTGTATGCAGATGACGTATCCCCAATAATAAGTGGTGAAACGTATGACACGATCGTCCAGGATACAAATGCAATACTAAAAGACATTGATGCATCACAAACAATTAAACATTAATGCAGAAAAGACTGTTGCTACCCTGTTTACTCCACGAGGGCCAAATATTGATCTGTGGCTCCGTCCTGGGCCAAAGCCAACCCATTGGGAACTCCCAGATGAAGTTTGTGGAGTGCGTTAAAATACTGGGGGTTATGTTCGATAGTAAACTATTGTGGCATAAACACATACACTATATTGCCTCACAAGTCAGTGGAATCCTGGGCCTACTTCAGACGCACAAATATACACTTCCCGTGTGGAGCGAGCGACTCATATACCAGGGAATTACTCAATCACGTCTCCATTACTGCAATATCGTATGGGGCACCGCTACCAAAACTGCCCTTCACTGACTTTCGCTTCTACAAAATAGAGCTGTACGTATTATTAACGGCGCTCCCTATGACGCCACAACTGGACCATTATATACCAACCATAACGTACTGCCTATCGAGGCAATACACATAGGCCGTCTGGCCATAGCATATAAGCAGTTGTTAAGGGCGCCCAATGACTTATCTACATTAGCCTGTCAGTAGTAGCCTGTAGTACAGCTCAAAGTCACTGTATCTGGACCAATTTGTTGTTTACTTTGTTTGTTATAAATAACAGCGGTGTCGACTTTGTAGATTTTGCAATCTGATTCAGTGTTGTAATTCGCTGGTTACGCTTTCAGCATGAAGCTCTGCCAAGTATTGCTGACCATGAGGACTGCGCAAGTTTACAAAACCATGAAGCATGGCTAAATAGTGAAATGAACAAAATACTCCCGATGAAGAACAAATAAAAGACAGAATGGCTGCAACACACAAAGCGACCCTAGTAAAAACAAGCAGCCTGGATCCACTGTGGAACAAGCCTGGAAAAGCAATCCCAGGCTGGAGCTAGGCTGGCCAAGGCTGTTTCCATGCTGGGTTCAGTGCTGTTTGAATTTCCATTATGAAACCATCCAACTGCCATTCGGAAACCAGGATGGTTCCCAACTGGAGCCGAGCTGGAAATGGGATGTTCAAGTGAGGACGCTGGATTGTGCGAGATTCTTCGCTGTGAACGCTTTGAAGATAATCTTGACTTATACATAGCAAAAAAAAAAGCCGAAATTAATTTCATAATTGTGTGCAAATAATTTATGCCCAAGTATAATAAAATAAAATAATAAAATAAAAGAAAAAAAATAAATAAATACCCAAAAGGGCCGTGCAAGGTGATGCACAGCACTCCACGTACATGAGTAGATTACGAAAAAAAAAAAATTGTTGATTGCTTTACGCTGCGAAACGTGAGCTTTCCCAGTCTGTCAAACCGATACGATATAGCCATAATGCTCTCATCGTAAAATGCGACCAACCGCCATCGGCATAAACTCAAAATCTGCTTTGAACTGGGAAACGTCGGTTGTCGTCTTGGTAATGTAGGTATTTCCTTCTGCATTTCACCTTCGCCGACCGTATAGAAGTGTGAACGTCTTTGAATTTGTGTAGTCGTGTGCTCTGTTATGCATTTTGTTCCTGAACCCGTGCACGAGCTCTATTACGACATAGGGTAAGCGGGGTGTGTAGTACGGTTGATCCTCAGGTCCTAAATCTGAACCAAGAGGTGCAGTAGTGATCCGATACTTAATTATCTATAGTTATCTGAACTGCCTTCATGATGTCTCATTGTCCCGCTTGCACGGTACGGGCTTACTTTGTCGGACAGTTAAATGAGAAGGAGCGACTGAGGGAGAAGTGACCTTTGTGATTTTGCACATGCATGCACCAAACTTTGTATCAAATTGTGAGATATCACATTATCGTCTCATAGTGTTGCCACTGTTGCTGCATCTACAGTATCTGTAGTATATCTGTTATCATACCCGATATGGGGTGTTAGATTCTTGTTAAAATAAATATTTGAGTTTATTGCTGATTGTCACTTTATTCATTTTTTAACGTGTTTCCAGTTTCTTCTTTGTGCAGCAATATATCTTGTATAAGTTGCTTTTACTTGAGCTGAACGTCCTGCCTTGGAACATGGGTTCCAGCAGAAGGTATGCTGAAGTGGAAGCACTCCTACCTCGGGACCCGATAATCCGGCTGGAGACACGCTGCATATTCAGGTTTGTTCCAGCCTACATCCACTGTGGAACAAGTTCTATACCAGTCTTTCTCAGGCTGGATGCAGCGTGTTTCTAGCCTGGTACGAGTTCGTTTACAGGCTAGATCCAGTCATATTCCAGGCTGCAACCAGTCTAATAATGCATTTCGAATTCCCACTACATTTCCAGCTGGAATTTTTACTAGGGAAGGTGTGCAGACCTGACAACAATGCCTGTGTCGGCTGCTCTGGAGAAGTGCCCTTACATAAGGGTTTCGGATCTGGTATGATTGCAGTGTAATGTTTTCGTGGTTTAAATACTTTCCGTTCCCATCATTGCTTTCGGTTCTCAAGCGACTTTGCAACCTTGACGGGCAAACATGCTGTGCAGGTCATAGAACCTGGGGTGCTGGAGCTAGTCAACATCACCCTGAAATGCACAATTCATGCCTCAGCTGATTTGCTGAGGACTTTGCAGGAGATCCCACATAACGAAAATACGTGCCCCAGACGAAAGAAACTTATGCTACAGGTTTACGTTACATGCGTATGAAGTAATTTACTAGAGCATAGTCCTTACGGGCTAATCACTGTATAATGCGTAAAGTGTGGCTACATGTTGCGTGTAGTGTTGGTTACTGATGCCCCTGCATTCTACTTGTTACATATCTCTCCGCTATTGCTGCTCTTCATATTGCCACGAATCATATTCGGCAGGCACTTCCAGGGCAGGCACGAAACGGTACATCTCATCCCGGCACGTGCTGAAAAAGAAGCAAGAAGATTCCAGACACATCGGCTGCTCTCTGGCAAACGCACGTGCTGTTTCTAGACTTTTCAGCGCGACGCTTAAATGCTTGTGCGCTCCAGGCTGGAGCATTCATTCTTTGCACTCAGTTGTGTTCACAGAGCTATCACTCTTGTGTTTTTGCTAACACGTAGTTTAATAGACCGTTTGCTGTTTATTCGACGACTTCGGCCCATTTCGCTTCGTGACATTTTTGGTGGAGATGCAGGGTAATACCTGCTCAACGGCCTGGAAGAACAGAAACGACTGAGTCGAAGACAGCGTGGTCTACCTTCGGAATTCAGGCCATTGGAACACCCAACCCGCAAGAAGATGAATACGACAGCCACCATCGGCAGCGCGGCACGGCAACAGCTGGGCGCATTCGCGACCCGCCCAACCTGCACCACTCAGCTACCAGCCACGCGCACAAGGGACTCGCAAGACAGACGTACGGCGAACGTCAGACTTGAGGCCGCTCTGCTACCACTGTGAAGAAGCCACCTGGGTCTACCGCCGTTTCCCGTACCGACGACTGGGTCTACCCGGATTTTCACCTGACGCCTCCTGCCTTCAGCGCGTAGTCACCCCGCCGCAATTGAAGACTCTCTATGGCAGCAGCATGCTTCTGCTGACTCACGACGCGACCAGTCTCCGAGCCCGACGAACAGCAATACAGACCGCCGCGACGCTCAAAACCTTACCACTGACCTGCAAATACTCATCGACGACCACGAGACAACTGCATTAATCGATAACGGCGCCGACGACAACGTTAAAGACGACGATGTTGGCTACGAGGCTTCGCAGGGTGCAAACGAAATGCGATGAGCCGACACAGGTTCTGGCATCGGGACACTGCCACGAATCATCTTCGAGAAACTTCCAGGGCAGGCACGAAACCGTACATCTCATCCCGGCGTGTGCTGAAGAAGAAGCAAGAAGATTCCAGACACATCGGCTGCTCTTTGGCAAACGCACGTGCTGTTTCTAGACTTTTCGGCGCGACGTTTAAATGCTTGTGCGCTCCAGGCTGGAGCATTCATTCTTTGGACTCAGTTGTGTTCAGAGAGCTATCACTCTTGTGTTTTTGCTAACAAGAAGTTTAATAAACCGTTTGCTCTTTATTCGACGACTCGCCGGCCCATTTCGCTTCGTGACAATATTCTCAGCCGATCTCTTCACGAAGCGAATGGGATGTCACACATCTTTGTAAGCGAAAATGAAAGTTTTCCCGACATGAATCAGTCATTTAAAAGTTAAATGTTGCTCCTGCTCATACTTTATAACGTGTTATAACTTTTAAAGTGTATTAAGCTGTTTTAGGTGTAATATCGCTTAGAGCAGGCACTCCCTTTTTCCTTGTGCATTTCCTCCCAGAAAGAGGAGCATTTTTTTGAGTGTTCACATGCCCTTCCTTGATTGCTCCAGTTGTGGCAGCCCAGGCAGAACGCTGACTGGGTTATTGCGTTTTTTAATGACTACCTGTTATATTTTTTTATTTGTTGACTTGTTTGTCATGTGTGCCTGCTGTTTGAGTTGGTTATCATGTTATCCTGCTGTTGAGTACTCGGCATAGTGCATTCTACCCAGTTATGCTGGCCCTGCATATCATTGTTCGAGTGTGGTGCCTTTAATGTCACAAAAGGTTTCTTGTGTATCCATTTGGGAAAAAAAGATGTCAAAGCAACCTAGCTAACGTGTCATCAACAGCGCAAGCGAGGCGATACTGATGCATACTATTTTGCATATCACAAGTCGAATCGATTCCTTTGAGAAGTGTGTCCAGTACTCTGGGGAAACACTCCAGACTGCACAGCATTTATACGTCCACGTTGAAGGGCATAGAATATTCAGGGTGATTGACGCTGAGGAAGGTACGGCTGCGGTATTCTCAGCCTACTGGCTGCTTCAAGCAAGGTATTGCAACAGGATCTTCAACACGATGACCTTCATCGAACGCCATTGGTACAAACTTCGTACGACAAAGCCTAGGGCTGTGGTCATAAAACTTGTGAAAGAAATAGCAAGCGCTTTGTAGTGTGCCCATTACACCAGGCCCTCCTTACGAGTGGCTTGCGGGTTTTTTTTTTTTTTTTTTTTTTACTATGTGCAGGTTCCTATGATGCTCCTCAAGCAACACATTCGTTGTCCTCTGAAGAACCAGGGCAGAATTTATATGCATGCATTCCATGCCCCTTAGTTTGAGTTTAGTTCAGGTGCGACATTGTTCATTATGCAGTGTGTCCGAACTAACTGTGAACAGATTTTTAAAGAATAGATATATCTCTTTTTCCGAGATGAAATCAATTGCAATATGGGATGTTCTGTAGGGCACTCATTAGGAAGGCACCAGCAAACTCCTGAGACACTGTCTTAATTAGCTTTTGAAATGAACTTTTGAATTATAAAAGCCACAAGGTTGTCCCAATGAGAACTCTGATCCTTTCCAACGCTGACCCCATTGCCGTTGTCTGAAGGAAAATCCACTCGACATGTCGTCCGCAAAGCATCTGTGAAGAAAAACCCTTTTTGTCCCTTATTTTGTGCATTGCACATCTTCAGAAATCTGTCTTATCTTGACCCACAATATGAGAGGGTGAAGAAAAACGCTCTTGCGTCTTGGAAAAAGACTAAAATAAATAAATTAATGATAAGAGCAGTTCACAGTTCTAATAGCGTCACCCAATGAATTTGTTTTTGTTTTGTTGGCAACACAGTGCAACACTCCTTCATCCTCTCACATTGGGGAGGAAGGAAAAACATGTCTGAAGATGCAGAATGAGCAAAATAAAGAAGAAAAAAATGATATTCATTCACAATTTTTTTGCGGATGACGTATAGAACAGTTTTTTTTTCTTAAAAAAACATCAATGACATCAGTAGACCGAGGTGAGGAGATGTCATCGGGACAACCTCGTAGCTTTGCTATTAAAAACTTCACCGTTGAAAGTTGATGAAGCCATTGCCTTAGGAGTTTGCTGGTGCACTCCTAAGGGGTGCCCTTCAGCGTATGCTATATTGCAGTTGATTTAATCTCGGAAAAAGTGATATATATTTATACAGGGCGCGTCATTAAAAACTGACCAGGGCGCTTCACAAAGACAGCGATAAACGGAAGCCGGAGGCTATCTTCGCGGGACCTTTGTTGCAAACAGACCTGTGTTACATCAAGTACCTGTTTGTAACTCAAGTACCACAAATATATCGTCCGATTTACATTAATCGCTCTCTTGTGAAGCGCGCTCGTCAGTTTTTAATGACGCACTCTGTATATATATTTAAGAAAAAATGTATGTAAAAACACTGTATGATCAGTTGTGCCAGTCCCGCAAAACATTAATATGGGGCTGCAGATGTTACGATGCAGAACTTTTTCTTTCATTTCAGTGACTAAGAGTGATAGCAAATATATTTCACGCTCACTTCGCATATATTTTATGGCACCTGCAGCAACTGTCATTAAAGTATCCCTAGTCTCTATCTTTTTATACAATATTCTTTTATGTTGCTCACACGGTTGCCAATAATGCCTTACCGTGCACTGCGTAGACATGTTGAAAGTGTTATCTGTAATCAGTTCCTTTCATTTTAAGTCTTGCGGCCTCTGGTTATATACTCAGTTGTGCTAGTCCAGCAAAACATTGCTCTGGGGCTGCAGATGTTACCATGCAGAACTTTTTCTCTCATTTCGGTGGGTAAGAGCGACAGCTGATATACTTCACGCTCAGTCCGCATATATTCTATGGCACTTGGAGCAACTGTGGTTAAAATATCTCTAGTCCCTATATTTTAATATAATTCTGTTTTGCAATATGTTACTCCCCTTACGAAAATAAACGTCTCCTTTCAATTGACCGTCAATTGACTACAGTCAACGTATGCCAGTGAAATGTCAATTTACATTTAATCTATGGGTGATTGATTCTTATCCTTTTCTTATTGATAATTGGCCGATGTCTTTATATTGACTGCTGATTGACTATTTTCAATTAAGAATGGGCATTGTGTTTATTGACTGTGACTGCGTTCCGCGGTGCCTGCGAAAGCTGCAGGCGCGCCGTGCCCCCTGAAGCAACTAGCACGACATCCCTGCGAACGCCAGGAGCCACAGTGTACAGGACGTATTGAAGAGTTACCTGTATCCACTAATACGCGAGATACATTGTACCTCCCGAGTTCCCTTACAGAAAATACAGAAAAATTACCTCCAGGCTTCGCAAAAAAGAAAATGAAAGGAAGAAAATGCTCCAAAGACATCGAACATGAAGCACAAAAATTTATTGGCTTGCACGTACCTTTAAACTGCATCCAGTACATCATCGTTTGCCGAAAAGGAAAGCATGCCCGATTCACTAATCCCAACACACATATATGGAGCACACGTTGCATAGACACACAACCCATCCGATGCACCATGCAGTCCTCCAAACGTCTAACACACAATCCCCGAAACTTCGAACAGGCTGGCACTACAAAGCTCAATCAAGATCACCCTTACTGACGAACACGACAGTTCCTCAAACAAAATGGCCGACGAACAATTGCCCAAGCAATTGGCACCCAGACACGCTTCGGTGTGAGGAGCAGTTGGGTCCTTCCAGGCCAAATCACCCAAAGGCCGTGCTAGACCCCCCTCAGTTTTGCTTCCAAAAATTATCATGGACTCCTTATTGCAAATAAAGCTATTTTCACGAGTTTTACTGGACAATGTTCAACCGTTGTCGATTTAGGCGGGGTCAAAATTTATCAGAATCGCGAAAACCACGCTACGAGAAAAGTTACCTACTGAGCAGGGTTTTGCGTCTAGGTGTACTTTAGTGACATAGAATAAAAGAGCGTGGCCCTAACATTCTGCCAATATCAAGTTCTTCCCTCGTGTTTCATTTTCGACCAGCGAAACAGGGCTGCTTTTTGGAGCTCTTTCTTACAAATTTGCGCTTGCTAAGGGCACTTTTCGCACAAGCTGGAAGGGACAAATAAATTCAGCGTGTTCTGGACCTTGCATACTTCAAAATAACATGTTTTGAAGGCCGACCACACAATACCTTTTGCCCGATTTAATCCCAAATGCCGTACTTTTGGTAAAGTTGGCAGTTTTTTAACGTCATTTTCGAAAATGAAGCGGTCGGCTGAGAACAATCCAAATAGATGGAGATGACAGATCAGTATCTATACTAAAGCATATAAAAACATTGAGAATGTACTTTTTGATGAGGGGAGAAAATATTTTTTATGTCCCACATGGTTACGCGAGGGCCGCACGAGACAGCTCCCTGTGAGGCGCGCGAACAGATCACGTGCCTAGGTTTCACAAGCCGCGTCCTGCGGCCGGATATGAGTATGTCCTCTTTTTTGCCAGCCCTTTTGTTAGTAAACTGTGTAGTTTTTATTGTTAGCAGTGCATTCGTAAGTATTGTTAGTAAGTGTTTCTCAGAGTCTTTCATTCGCGGCGTTTTAAAGTGGTAGTCATGAGAAACGACAGCCATGTTTTCACACTCAAAAGGAACATTTTGAGCAAACCATATTATCCCTTCAAATTCTTATGATTAACAGCAACGCAGGTCACGTTGTGAGCGGATGGCTTTTGCTGTATTGCAGCTTTCAAAAACGTACTCGTACATCCACGCAGCCTTTAACAGATGGCCTTGAAATCGGCTTAGGAGAAATCATCCGCGGCACAGCTGGTTAGTTTATGATCGTCTTTCTCACATGTGATGCATGCCGGGTAACCAAAAAGGTTGTTATTGCTACAAGTTTTTTGCTGAAGTCGTTGTGTTCAACAATGGCCGAAGTAGAACGTCAGCAAATGCGCGCGTGCAAAACGGAAGACTGCGCTATGAAAGTGCGTGGCACGCACGAAAACTTCAGTCGGAGCAGCGTTCAAGACCTACCTTTTCGCCGTACTGAGGAAATTGTAGTGGTCACTTTAATGAGTGTGAGGCAAGATAGACCAAGAGAAAGGGGTGAAGAAAGGTGTTAACGCTGGTGATGGACCCGATGTCCCTGGCTATCTGCCAAACTCAAAATAAGATTCAGGAATACGGCATTTGGATAACACACAGACAGTTTACTAACACTCTGGTATGATACATACAATGAATAAAAGACAGGAAAGATATACCTAGCAATTTGGGTGATGAAGGGCCGAATGAGCTAAAGCGAGGATCCAACAGACTAACGACGTATGGTGATAATCGTCGTACGATGATAGAACTGACAACAGCACGTGGCGCGCGCTTATAAGCATGTAGCGGTGCCACTGCTGGCTCATGACAATGACCGTGAGGCCGAATTGAACAGATTGACTCTCACTCGCCCACCTCTAACAAAAAATGAAATGTCCTCATTTGGTTATTACACTGAGGAAAAATGAAACGTTACAATAGCGTTCAAGCAGAAGTTACAGTTACAGTTTAAAATCGAAGCTGTTCTGAAACAGAATAAAAAAACAAAAGAGAACATGATTCATGCCAGGGCCCTTGGCAGAATCATGCAGCATCTTTTGTCCTGAAATGCAGAACAACCTAGATTTAAGAGAGTTTAACCTTAGAATCTCCTGATTCTAAACACATTGTGAATTTGTTAACATTGAAGTAGAAAGTTCGTAGTTCAAAGTTTGTAGTACATGACATAGCACAGCATAGCATGAATAGCATTGTGACATGCAGTACATACACAGTACATGCAGTGATACGAAAATGAAGCGAAATAGTGCGAAGAAGTGACTAAATTCGAAACTAAGACATTAAATTCGAAATGCAGAAAGTTGATCTGAATAGGTCAGTAGAAGGGAAATGCTAAACAGCAACAATGTGAGCGTGTGTTTGAGTGTGGCTGTGTGCGTGAGTAACTAAGAAATGTGGAAGTAACCCAAAGACAAAAGCAAAGGAAAAGTGACCGCAAAAAATTCATATTGCAGACACTGGATACATTTAAAGCAATGTAGTACAAAGTCATTTATGGACCAGAGCGTCCCTTGTCCATGAATGAACGACATTCACCAAGGCGTCCCTATGGAATGTGTGTACTTTGAAACAAAGTCAAACGAGGTCGTACGCATGTAATGGTACCCTTTGTTTGGTGACGCGTCCATACCTTGTCGTGTAAGGTGGACTAAGTGTTTCTTCGGATTCTGAAGAACTGTCTTGATGAACAGAGACATTCTCGTCATTGTCTATATCATGAAACGTAATGTTAGGATCCCAATCTGGCTGATCCTTGAACAGTTTCATTTGTGAAACATGAACTGTTTTTGTCATTCCTTCATCCAGACTTTGAACAGTACAAATGTCATAGGGATGTGTAGAAATAACTTTGAATACCTTGTCCTTGTACTTAGGATCAAAAGGTGAAGTTGAAAAGGATTCTATCCAAACTAAGTCATCCACAGAGAACTGAGATGGGTTTCGACCGTAGTCGTAACGTCTCTTCTGAGAGGATAGAGCTTTTTCTAGGTTTTCGCGTGCTTCTGCACGTATGTCGTGTAGCATTTCAATGCTCTGAAGTCGCGACATGTCGTCAACGATTCCACCTGAATCTCGTTTTCAATACGAGGTTCAAATCCAAAGAGAAGGAAATGTGGTGAAAATCTAGTAGAACCTTGTCTTGAAGTGTTTATGAAAGAAGTGGTGTTTGCGATGTATTGGTCCCATTTTGAGGGATTCTCAAAGCAATATTTTTTTAGAATATTCTTTATGGTGGCTACAGATCTTTCCACGAGACCATTTGCCTGATGGAAATAAGGACAAGATGTTGTGTGTTCAATTCCTGTTGTGGTTAGGAATTTTTCCATGTTCTGACTCATGAAACATGAACCTTGGTCAGAAACAATTGTCATAGGAGTACCAAAAGTTGTGTTGATCTTTTCCTTAATGAACTGTATGATATGTGACGATGCTGTTGATTTCACAGCCTGTGTTACTACAAAGCGTGTAGTGTGGTCAACGCATACAATGATGTACTTGTTTCCATTTCCTGTTTCCGGAAGTGGACCAATGTGATCGAGGGATAGTGTGGTGAAAGGTTGTGTGGAATTGGTAAATATCCCACGGGCTTCGATGTTTGTCTGTTGAAGCGCTGACAAATGTTACAACCCTGGACGTACTCTTTGACGTCCTTATTAATGGAAGACCACCAGTACTTACTCAGAATACTGCTTTTGGTCTTGAATTTGTCAATGTGACCACGTTTATCATGAAACATCAGCAATATCTCTTTCCTAAGAGATTCTGGTATGACAATCCTTGTTTTTGTCAGTGCGTTTTGTTGAGTGGTTTTGTGGCAGAGTATGCCATTCGACAACATGAATGTATTCCGCATGTTCTCAGCTTTGCGAGAAGAAATATTAGGATTTTTGAGGACTTCAAAAATCTCTAATAACGACGGATCTCACTGTTGGTGATTGGAGAGATGAGAATTCTCGGCAGTGAGAATTATGACGCAACCAAAGGTTGTGGGATGCGTGATAGAGCATCATTGGTTTTTCATTGGAACAATTTACATTGGAACATCATTGGAACAACATTGGTTTTTCCCGAACGATGGTGTATCTTCAGAGGAAGTTCTTGAAGATCGAGAACCATGCGAGCAAATTTTCTATTGATTTGCTGTGCATTGGTCATTAAGGAGACACTGTAGTTGTCTGTCCAAACATGGACGATAGGCAACCCGTACATATAAATACGAAATTTGTCTGTGAGTGCCAAATGAAGAGCAATGCATTCGAGCATGTTTGAATGCAGTTTTTCCTCTGTTGTGTTGGTTGCTCTGCTGGCATACTCAACAACATACTCTTTTCCATCGTGTTTCTGTGAGATGAACGCTCCTAGATGTTTCGCTGAAGCGTCAACATAGACATGAGTTTCTCTGTCTGGATCAAAATGAGCCAAAATAGGTGGAGATTTTAAAAGAGACTTGTGGTTACGTACAGCCTCAATGTGTGTAGGTGTCCACTCTGACGTAATGTTCGTTTTGCCAGTGCTTTTGGACTGTTGTTTGTTTCGCAAGAGGAGTGATAGAGGTCGCGCAATTTCAGCAAAACCTTTGATCAATTTGCGAAAGTAAGAAGCAAAGCCCAAAAATCTATTTACGTCTTGTATTGTGTTCAATGTATCGGGGTATTTGTCAACAGCAGCTGACCTCTCCGGATCTGGCAGTTTACCCTCATGAGATACAATGTAACCCAGAAACTTTATATGGGTCTGAATGAACTGACACTTATTGATCTCGATTTTGAAACCATAATTTTCCAGTATGGACATAGATTGGTCAAGAACATCGAGATGTTCGTCTATGGTGGAAGTGTCGATACAGATGTCATCGAAATAGACAATTACAACGTCCTTCCACTTGAGGGAATGAAATGCTTCATCCATTACTGCTTGCCAAGTGGTGGGAGCACCAGTTGGAACGAAAGGCATTCGAACGAATTCGTAAAGACCGTCAGGTGTAATGAAAGCTATCTTATGTTGGTCAGATTCCCTTATTTTTATGTCTAGGTAACCTTTCTTTATGTCTATAGTGAAAAAGTATTTGCCGTTCCCTACTCTGTCAACAGTATCATCAATTCGAGGCATACTATACACTCTTTTGACGGTTTTCCCATTTAGCTTACGGGAGTCAACAACGTCTACGTGGTGTTGACGGATGAAATGGTTGATCAACAACGAAAACTGGGGAGGGGTAATGAGACTCCGATTTTCGAACAAGACCTAATTTAAGCCAGTTGTAGATTTATTCCTTGATGAATGTTCTGTCATTCCATGAGTAGCGGTAAGACTTTACGCGAACAGGAATGCTGTCAGAGAGATCAATGCAATGTTCGGTCTTATCCGATGTCATACTTTTGCTTAGAAAACACGTTCGCGTGCTTAAGGATAATGTCATGGAGTTTCTTAAGCTGTGTGTCATTTATGTCTGAGGTTACTTTGTCTTTAAGTTTGTCCAAGTAGTTCAAGATTTCAGCATGCTGTACTTCAGTTTTTGCATCTGACTCTCGTACAACAACCCTATCCAAAGGAATGATGTCATTGACTTGTACGGTATTCACAAGCAAGAGATGACTCATCCTTTTCGTCGTTATGCAACATGACATTTTCACATACCTGTGATGGCTGTGTTGTATGAAGGTTGATAACATTACTGAATTCACTAACACGTTCGCAAACAATGTTGTTCGCCGGAAAACTGTTTGACGAACTTGTTCTTGCGGAGACTGATGTTGATTGACGAGATGGTATCCTCACCTTGTCCTGGGATGCCACGATGTTGGTGCCAGGGAGAAGTGGGAATGGACAGTTCCTTGGTGGAGATTTAAGTTGTGTTGATGAACACGTTGATGTCGAGGCTTTCTTGTTATTTACTTGCACGTTGTTGTAAGCGTGAAGGATGTGATGTGTTTTGATGTCTGTCGAAGTGTCTTGATCCTTGGATGTCGTGTTGTAGAAGATCCTTTCCTGTATGGGTTGAAATTCTTCAGCGTGAGATGGAGAAAGTTCCTGGAGGAAGTCTTTCTTTAAGAACATGCTGTTGAAGATCTTCTCCTGGTGGGACTTTGGAGGTGACTGGATGGAGACGTGTCCATTAGGCCAAACGGTGATTCCAAGCTTGGCAGATGTGCGCCAGTCGCTACCAAGTATGAAAGGATATATGATGTTAGTGACGATAGCAACTTGAAGAGAAACAGTTGTGTTCGCTAACTTCACTTCCACGACGGCTTCGCCGAACGGCATGGACTCGTTATCGACGGCGATCATTGCTGAGTCACTCCATGGTTTTATGTTAACACCCCAAAGCTCTGCTTCCTGTTTTCTTAAAATTGAGATGTCTGCACCCGTGTCAACCAGGGCGTCGACCGGTGTGTTGCTTACAAGAATCTCAATGACGGGTCTCACGGGGTGTCTAGATGGTAAGTCGTGTCTTATTGAAGCAGTGTAGCTGTGTTTCTTGTCTTAGTCTTGATGTTTGGTGTAGTCCTTTGGGTCTTTGTATTTTAGGCTTGATTTGTCCGATGTTTTGGTGGAAGTAGGAGAATGTTTCTCACCATTTTGCCGAGATGAATACTTAGGCTGTGATGTGGACGAAAAGCCTTGCTGACGTTGATGTTCCTTCTTCATGTAGTCCTTTGGCTTGGCTCCTTGTTGACGCCAGTTTGGATCACGGTGTTTCTGAGAAGGTTCGATCTGTCGTGTCAGCTTGATCAGAGTGAGACAGTCACATCCAGTAGACATGTAGTAGGAAGTGAGACTTGTCCTCGTTGCCTCGCTCTGTAGACCCATGGTGATGTAACGGATCTTGTCACGTTCCCTGAGCTGGTAAGGGCACTTGCAGAGTACTTTGATCTTTGCATCAATGTAGTCAGAAGTAGATTCTTCACTTTTCTGTACTCTAGCTTCACAATCGCGATTCCAATCTGCTAGATCTGGATCATAATCAAATTGATCTTTCAAGCCTTTAACCCAGTCTTGCCATGTGACACAACTTCTTCCGGATCCATCGTCCCAATCCTTGGCCGCACCACGAACCTTACTCTTTGCAATGGCTAAAGCGGTATAATCGTCCCAACCGTACTGGATACGTAACACCTCAATTGATGAAAGCATTGCGCGAAAATCATCGTTGTGCCGTCCATAAAAGAACTTCAATGTCTGACTAAGGTCGGGGGTGGTTACTATCCTCTGTGGTGTGGAAACCACCTGTTTGAAAATCTCGGCTAACTGATCGATGGTGATCGGAGCAGAGGAACTCGCGGTAGGTGTCTTCTTACTTGTTTTGTTCATTAATGAGACTTGTTCATCCTGATGTTCGTCTTCGGATGATTCGCATTCTTCCGATGTTTGGTATTCATCGTTGTCGTCTTTGGTGGGAATAGCTCTCGTAGATGCATGTTTCCTCCTTTCGTCGTCTTCCATGATGAGAATTGCTGTTTGACGAGGATCAGCGTTCTCTGGGAGTGTGAGATTACGTAAGACGCTTTCTTCAAACAACTCTTGTGCTGGACGCAAAAGAAGTCTCAACACCTTTGGACTTTCCATGAAAGCACAAACTCAAAAGGCGATATTTGTTAAGACACAACGAAAACCGAGAGACTGAAACAATACTGCACCATGCTCCAGATAGGTGTTACCAGCTGAACCTAACGAACGTCGAACGTCGCGTTCGAAATTGCGAACACCTCAAAAATGCACAAATGCAACGAAAAACTGAACACGCAATTAATGCGTGACAAAAAGTGAACTACATGTTACGAAGGGATTGAACTGTTCGAAAAATGCAATGCAATGCGTTCGAATGACGAGGCTAAGCCTAAATCGAACAAGCCTTTCGAACTACGTCAAAAGCATAAGACTCGAAGTTCTTGCAAAAAATTAATACGGTATCAACCAGAAGTGAAAAACCTGAAGAATCACTTGCCGCATCCTGTCGACTGCGCCATGTGAGGCAAGATAGACCAAGGGAAAGGGGAGAAGAAAGGTGTTAACGCTGGTGATGGACCCGATGTCCCTGGCTATCTGCCAAACTCAAAATAAGATTCAGGAATACGGCATTTGGATAACACAGACAGTTTACTAGCACTCTGGCATGATACATACAATGAATAAATCACTGGAAAGATATACCTAGCGATTTGGGTGATGAAGGGCCGAATGAGCTAAAGCGAGGGTCCAACAGACTAACGACGAATATGTAGACTGTCTGAGTTCCAAATAAACTGTTTTTATCATTCAAACCTGCTTGGGTGGTCATTAGAAGCTAGCTGTTCGGTGTGGATGGATTGGCAAGCACCACATGAACGTCTCGGGCTAGTACGCGGCAATAGCATAGATCATAGATTGAGAAGTTACCCGTCAAAAAGAACTCGTTATAAGTTAAGTTACCCTGTGAAAAATGTAACTAAGTTAATAACGAAGTTCTTCAGCCTGAAATGTAACTCGTAGTTACCGAGTTACTTAAAAAAAAGAACGAGTTACTTCCAAGTTACTTCGGACACAAAATAGCATTACGCAGGTGCAGCGCGTGTGAGCAGATGAGTTAGACCTTGAGTTCCCTGCGGAGGAATGCAACACGCTTAGATCGTCTTCGTTTATATCCAACAATAGACCTCTCCCTGTTTGTAAACAAATGACGTCATAGCGTTCGACAGCGCTACAAATTTGGTAGAGTTGAACAAGAGGTGAACAAGGAGCTAGAGGTGAACAAGGTCGCACCCGAAAGCCACTGTCTTGAGGGGACTACGATGGCCCCTGAAAGGGACGCAACCTTCGGTCCTACTTTTCTTTCAATAGGGGGCAGCGAACAAGTGCCCGTTCCTGGAACCAAGCCCTCTCCTTCCGCTTTGTTGCGGTTTCAGTGTGTCTACCAACGTCATGATGACGTTTCTCTGGTAGAGGTCTATTTGAACACTTTGCATCTTACTCCCTGTGGGCGCACAATGGTTCAGCTTCATTTCAATGGCAGCGGTTCTTACTTCCTGAATAAAATACAGTCATTGACTGAATATCGCGTTTTATGGCAAAAAATGTCATGAAGGAACCGGAGAGAAAGCTGAAAATGTGTGGACGTGAGTGAAAAGCGAGTTAAAAGTAACTTGGAACTTAACTTAACTTACCTCGGCAAAGTTACCTGAAAAAGGAACGAGTTCCTCTGAAAGTTACCACGGCGCAAAAGTACCGAGTTAAGTTACAAGTTACCAAAAAAAGGAACTTAGTTACAGTAACGAGTTACTTGTAACGAGTTACCTCGAACTCTGGCAGAGATGTGACTTAGCTGTGTATAATGTCTGTTCTGGTCCTCCATAACGGATAGGAAAACTTTACTACACGGAAAACGTTATTCGCCGAACCAATCCTCGCGACCCACCCGTGCGTCGTTCAGCGTAACTATGTGTAGAGTGGGTGGGAAATAAAAATTATTTTCTCGCCTTTATCAAAAAGTACCTTCTCCTTTTTTATATGCTTTATTATAAATATTCATCTGTCATCTCCATCTATTTGATTGTTCTCGGCCAACCGCTTCGTTTTCAAAAAATGGCGTTGAAAACGACTAACTTTACCAAAAGTACGGCATTTGGGACTAAATGGGGCAAAAAGTACTGTGTGGTCGACCTTCAAAACATGTGATTTTGAAGTATGGAAGGTCCAGAACACGCTGAATTTTTTTGTCACTTCCAGCTTGTGCGAAAAGTGCCCTTAGCAAGGCGCAAAGTTGTAAAAAGATCGCCAAAAAGCAGCTCTGTTTCGCGGGCCGAAAATCAAACACGAGGGAAGAACTTGATATTGGCAGAATGTTAGCGCCACGCTCTTGCATTCCATGTCACTAAAGACCACCTAGACGTAAGGTAGCTCATCCACCTGCTCATTAGGTAACTTTTTCCGTAGCATGGTTTTCGCGATTCTGACGAAGTTTGACCCCGCGTAAATCGATAACGCTTCAACATTGTCGAATAAAACTCGGGAAAATATCTTTATTTGCAATGAGAAGTTCATGAAAATTTTTGGAAGCAAAACTGAGGGGGCGAGCACGACTTTTGGATGATTTGGCCTGGAATGACAATTTTGCACGCGTATCCGTGACCGTTGAGTCAGCAAACAACCTGTAAAGAAACCGAAGTGAATATCACGCTAGTATTGTTCCAACGTGAAGGCTGCAATTGTAGAGCATTTTCTAACTCACGTCCTTGCAGTCGACAGTCCCACGGTCACCTATAACGAAAGAATATAATTAATTTAGCTCGTAACGTGCATCGTCGCTTCACCGATGTAGCCGATCCTCTCCTGCCACTATTTGCAATGCGTCCACCGTCTGCAACAGAATGTACCTCGATGGCTAAACACGAGTAAAACGCAGGTGTCGTACAATGCATCACAGCTAGGTTGACCTACCTTAAACGAACATTAAACCTGTACTTAAAAAGGAAGGTTGACTGTCTGCAATTTTGCGCTTAAAGAACGAGGGTAGATTAATATAAATCATGTGTTCAAAGACTTTGGAGCGGACGCGTAAAATACTTGCAGGTCTGTAATTAGTAACAATGTTATGGCTGCCCGATTTATGGACAGGAATTACCAGGGAAGACTTCCACGGTCGTGGAAAAGTACTGCGTTTAAAAGAAAGGTTGAATATGAATGCAAGCACAGGTGAAAGGATGTCACCATGAATTTTACGGAAAATAACAGGGACACCGTCTGGTCCAGGTGTCGTTGTGGGCCTTATCTTAGGAATTGAATTGTGGACATCATTATCAGTAATAACAAAGGAGGGCAGATGATCACCGTGCATTTGCGTTAAAGAAAAGGCAAAATCTGTGCTGGCCGAGTCATCAAACACAGATGAAAAGTGCGACGCAAAAATATTTGCGATAGGCGGATTGCGTTGCATCACATTACGTCAAACAGAGACATGGTGCTAGCTTTCTCACGCTTACATTGTTTATACCAGGTCAAAAAATTACGAGGATTGCTTTTCACGTCATCTTGAATTCCTTCCAAATACGCATTCCGGTCAGAGTCAGCAGACTTGAACAGCCGCCGAAAAGCAGCAAACTGTTCATAGTCAAACGGCCTTCCAAATTTCTTAAATATTCTATGAAAATATCTCGTTTTACTAAGGTAACTGCGTGCGAGAGCAAAAAAAACAAATTGAGTATTTGCGCCGACGTGGTATGGTGTATGGAACAAAGTCAGAAATAGCATTTCTAACAATCTTCGTGAAATTCAACACTGCATCATCAGGATCAAGACAGTTATACACAGATGTGATACAGACCGACGTAATCTGTGAAGCACGAGTGAAACAACCTGTTCAACAACCTGTTCAACAAACAATCGGTTCAGTTGTTCGTTAACTTTGGTTTCGCGTGCTCCCTTGGATGTCAGCTGACGTTAGCGGATTGAGATTGGAACCCCGTGCGAACGTTGTGTCGTGAATTTCCACAGCATTTGCAGGTGTGCATTTGGGTTGTATGACTGCAAAATGAGGGTGGCAGGCACTTTCCATGTCTCACAACGACAATTTTCGAATATTATTTTCAGCTATCGCAAATGGAACAGGAAACGTGTTTTTGAATGGGTTGGGGTCTTTCCTACATCAGCATTCTATTTCTGGCAAAAGGAGAAGAAAACCGTTGCCTTCACTTGGGAAAATTTCGAATTCAATTCTGAACAATAAACTTCCCGCGAGAAAAGGGTAATTAGAGCTGACGCAAGTCGTGGCGAAAGTTCCCGGAAGATAAATGCCGTTGACCGCATCTTTCTCGGACATGTATATATATATATATGTTTTACAGGGATTAATAACTCGTTACGTGAAACACACTGTATATGCCTCCTGTGGCATTGGACGAGCTATTACATCTTGTCGAAGCAGCCAAACATCAGACGTCACATCCGAGAGGCAAGCGTTTAGTCAACAGACAAGCACATCTTCCTTATGTAGACCATACGACTCGTTCCGACACCTGGCGGCGGTTCGTCCCTCATACAGCAGGTTCGCGTTATCACGTTTGGCAACAAGTAACGTGCGTGATATCTTAGGTTTAGTATGCAGTAAGGTATCGGCAAGGTATATCTAAACTGGTAGCGAAAACAAGCGAAAATACCAAATCAGACCCATCGGCAAGGCCACCAGCAAGAGGCGCGAGCGATCCTGGGTGTTGACAGTAGAGATACGGTTGTAAACAGAAAAACTTTACAACATGGGCGTGGCTTGTATGTGTACTAATAGGTTATTCATAATTTCAATGTAGAAAAAGCTTTCTGTTGCCCCGCTCGTGCAGATATACGAGATAATCTACCACTCCAGTACATTTCCGTATCCTGCTCCTTTGCGCATGTGTCACAGTTGGGTCTGTTTATCCGCGCGTCTCTGTATCCGTACCGTGTTTCCGTGCACTGTAATACGGCGTTCGTACAGCCTTTGGGTTAAACAGGAAGCGACGTTCACATCTCCGTGCTGTAAACCAAGATTAACACGAGTGAACAGATGAATACAAGGATCCCATGTTGCTGGGACCACGAAAAAAAGATTTCGTCATGGGACGAGCGGCCATGATGGTGTGAGTGTTAGTAGGAACCAACTGTGTACCAACGATGTCGTGTTTTGTTGCAATGGACCTATAACGGCCACTTATTGAATAAATGCAAACGTCTAATCACTAGGTATACTATAGCTCTAGGTGAGAAATGGGCCTTATGTGAGCCTTCCTAATTTCTCTATGGTCATCACTAGTCATCACGATGCGTTTCTGTTTTGAGTTGTCAAAATCTGTGATAACTATGTATTTGGAATTGATATGATTCATTAAATCTGATATGCTTTATTTTTCTGTGTTCTCGTCTGGTGTTGTTGACTGGGCGCGGAAAAGGGAATACAAGGCAAGCGAAGTGGGCCGGGCCAATGTAAACGTGCAGGGATAATTATGCATTACTTATTATTCATACTAGTGACGTCGTCTCTGACGTCATTTATTTACAATCGTAGTAGTCCGCACAACGGATGGATGGCGCTGACCGTCTCTATCATGGCGTCATTCTGAAGACACAGGGGCCTATGGGAGTTACGCTACCTGTTTAAATATACCTTGGTATCGGTACGTCACATTGGGCAATAGTTAGATTTGTTAGTATAACGGAATATTTTTTTTAAATAACATTGCAAACAAATAGCATAGCACAGCATAGCATATAGTAAGCATTACAAGGAAATAAGGAAAAAGACATGCATTAACATGTCACCGAAAGTCACTCGTCACAATCACTCGCTTCTGAAAGCCAGAGTCATTTGCTTCTGAAGTCCAGAGACTCGTACCGCTTTGTAGGCACATGAACACGCTAACTCCCATACGTTTTCGCACTGCCTTCGATATCGGCGTATGATGGGGGATCACGTCTGGTGCTGTGTAGCGCCGTCGTCCGGTTTTGGTTGAGCTGTAGTCGAAGATCGTGCATCGTCATTGGCGATCGCCACACTGGTGTTAGTGTTACTCGTCGAGCCCAGTTCAGCCACAGGCATGGTCAGGTCACTCGGCAGAGCACTGCTAGAACCAAACCCAGTTAGACAAGTGCGAACGTGCACCACATGCATGAACTACAGCGCTGCGAATTCTTTCCAGATATGCAACAGAACTTACCACCTGCTGTATCGCACATTTCTGAGAGACTTAGAGTCTAACATGAGTCTAACATCCCTTAGAGTCTAACATGTACTGGTCCACCCGACAAAAACAAAAACAAAAAACAAAAAAAACCGTTAGCTCCCTCGCTTGGTGTCGCTTTCATTATTTCATTCTGCGCTTCTCTACTTCGTCTTACCTACAAGATGTCGCCTCAAGAGTAACTGCCAAGCTGTAACCCTGATCGTTTTTCTAGTCACGGTATTCGGCGTGTTACGATGTGCTATCAAAAAGCTTGCGATACGTTCCTGCAGTGACGGTGGTCCTGACGAATCTTTTCGTAGTACTTGTTTTTCAGGGGCTTTCTTTACGGTGTGTACTAATCGCCGTGTAGCTCCATTTGAAGCTGGATAATACGGTGGAATGGTCGTGTGTCTCACACCCCACCCTTTCAAAAATCCGTAAAGTCATGTGATGTGAATTGGGGCCATTGTCGCTTACTAACTGTTCAGGAATACCATAAGCCGCGCAGTACGTTGTTTTTCTATAGTTTTCAGTGTCGAAGTCGAAGATATAGAAAAACATCCGTCCACATAGAAGAGCATGGACGAGCCCAAATAAGTTCGTCCTTCCCTTTTGCATATAACAAACGTGCACTCTCTGCCGGGCTGGGTATCCCCACACAGCGGTACCATCTGAGCTGCTGACAGGACACTTTGACATACAACTGTCCTCATCCATGCAAGGCCATAAGCAGAGCAGAACTACGAGCATTTTCATACGACACATTCCAGGATGCTCTTAATGTATGAGATAGAGAACAGAGAGCGGGTATAATCACTCTCAACCCCCGGGTTGGACGTTCATGCTCAAGCAGCAGCTCATTCCGACGTGTGAGATGGGGTGCCAAATCTCCGTCGCGTAGTTGAGCAGGCCCGCCCCTTAGCGTGTAATCATTAGCACTGGATCCCATGTACTTGCCTTTTCCACTTCCATCGCCGCTTAAGGAAGTCGCGACAACGCATCAGCGTCCTCCAGGTGACGACCTTAGCGGTATTGTAACGTATAGCTGAAGCAAGATAGTCTTACGGCCCACCGACAGATCCTACCGGCCGCAAATACAAAGGTTAAGCCTTCCACCGCAAACAAAGTGCTCTCCCATGTAGCACATGGTGGGATAATAGACGTCTAACCCAGGGATAAGTTGAGACTTTAGGGCTACGTCTAAAAGTAGACGTCTACTAGACCTCTACGGGGTTATACATTTAGTAGACATCCCAATTTGGAAGTCTACTAGACCTCCAGAGTTTTGGATGTTACTTAGATATGTACTAAAAATGGCTCACGAGACACCACCGAGGCGTTCCAGGCTAAAAATCTCCCTTTCGCGTCGTATAGCAGCTCGTATGAATTGTGGGCCACACTGAAAGATTCCCGTGTCGTGCCTTTTTCTTTTTTCTTTTCCTGCGTGTGCAGAGGGGATATGTAGAGGTAAAATACGCGGAAAGGTTGCCAGCTTGGTGAGAGCTACGAGGACCTGCTGATCCGCATTCGTTTGCTGAGGCTGCAGGCAAGGCCGGTGAGAAGGGGGGGGGGCAGCGGGGGATGGGGCCCGCAGAGCCAAGGCCTGTCGTAATCATACAAAGAAGAAGTACTGAACTGTGTTATCACGACGGTATTGTGAGGAGGGGGTCCCGGGCATGACCCATCCCCAGGGCCTGTAATTTCCCTCGCCGTCCCTGGTTGCAGGCAGTGCACACTGAAATACGTGGTCACTGGGACACTGGAGTAGTCACAGTCAAAGAGTGTCAGTCAACGTCGAGCCCAGCCTGTGTCTGTCAGAAATCGTTGCAGGGCGTCTGCCGCAAAGCGTTAGGATGGTGGATTGTTCCATAGCCCTAGAAGAACTTTCAGATACTTTCGTATGCGGGTACTATTTCGTATTTGGAATTAACGTTGAAATTGTTCTACTCTGTTTGGCTACTTCTGTCTCCTAGCTCCTGCACTGATCCCACGGCTAATTCCCTTTCTGTTTTTCTGTTTTCTTTTCTGCCAATAAATTACCCCTCCCTCGCCCCCCTCCACGGGTGATGGAGTTAGCAGACAAGCTAGACCAGAGCCGTGTATGAGCTCGATTTTTCGCAGCCCTCTCTCCCCCTCTTCCCTACCCTTCCCGCGCATGGGATCTCAGGAACACTAGTTTCATCATGGAGCTCGGAAATGCGACGCTTAATAATTGTAGAAGAAACATTACCATTTTTAAAGAAAGCAAGTGGTTCAGGTAGCATTCCATCAGCATACACAAAAAAGGCAAGTTTTCACACAAAGCGAAGTATCTGCAGCAGAAGTGGAGACGAACGAGGAGACCATTTGGAGCAATATGCAACATAATTAGCTTGTGAGCCGTTCTTGTGCTCTCCGGTTTTTTGAATATAAACGGTGAGCACAAAGTACACATGAGAGACCGAAGGAAATCATCGTAACGCTCATGTCAGAGCGTCTCACGTTCAAATCACGTCTTCGCAATTACGCAGAAGTTTACAAGAAATGGAGCTGCAGGTGCCAACCATAGAGACCACATAGCTCCTGAAACCATCCAGTTATGTGAAGAAGGAGGAGGTAGCTGAAAGAAGACAAAACACACACACACACACACACACATTTGCTGCGTGTTACACGCGCACATCCACAGCTTTCGATGCACTAGATGCACTAGTAGCACCTGAAGGTGGTTAATGAAATAACAGTGTAGCTGCACTTCAGATGAAATTACAATCGTCAAGGATGCCTTTAAAATTAACCGCCCACAACCAGCAAACTTTCCTCCTACAGTCCGAGACTCCGAGCGAGCTTCTGAACTTCGACAGAACAGAAGAAAAAAGCCGAAATACTCTCTGACTACGTGCCTCTCCTGCCTCCCCTCCCAGGTTTACCCTATTCTGCTCTCTTTCGAACAGCGCAGCAGTCCTCCTCAGGTAACCGAGGATGCGGCTGTAGAGTATGTACCACTGCGCCAATCTACAACGTTGCAAGCTCATTGGCCCAGACTGTGTGCGCGCTCCGATTGGTCGACAACGTTTTGAAATCGCATTTTGTACGCGCGCATGTGTGTGCAGCGTCCCGGCGGCCGTTTCAGCAGTTTCAGCATAGTTTCGAAATAGCTCGCATCGGTCGGCACGGCGTCCGTCCTCTTGTGTTTCGTGTTTCGGTGATGTCAATCGGCAGAACAGTTTGTGATTCTACGCGTGTTGTGCTGTTCCTGGACACGACTATCATCCCACGTACAGTCTATCAACTACGGAACTGGAATGCTTCGTGGGCTGGAGCGGTTGGAGCGTGAAGAACGCGTTCGGGCGCCGTCGGATTTTGAGGCCTGACAACAAAGACAGGATTACGATTACGTGCCACACAAGCGTCTTTTCCGCTCTGCAAACAACGCAAGAAGATGCTCATCATAAAATCGGCCGGCAAGGCGTCCTCTTCTGTTCCGTGTTTCGATTATGTCAATCGGCAGAACAGTTTGTAGAAGTGTTCGCTGGTTTATTCATGCGTCGATGTGATTCAGCGTGTGTTGTGCTGCTCCTGGACACGACTATTATCCCACCAGTCTATCAACTCCGGAAGTGGAATCAGTGGCGTATCTAGGGTGTTGCAGGTGTGGACAGGTGCCATGGGCGCCAGGTGAACAGGGGCGCCATTATGTGGTCGGGTGTGAATGTGCCAGGTCGTGCACTCAACCTGGCACATTCATAAATGATCTAAAGCACCCTCCATTGGAGAGGTTGTAGTGTGAAACCTAGTGCGGACCACACGAAAACGCATCCCCAAGAACATAATGTTAACCACGAGGTAGCTAAACTGGGCGCGTGACGTATTTGACGAGAACGGGGCACCGTGAGCAAACCGAACCAGCTCAGTGAGCGACTGTCACGGCCGACACCAAAGCAGCCTAAACAAAAGGGAGATCCCAGTACCCAGTACGGTTACTCGAGACGCGACAGCAGCATTTGAGGATGTTCAAGTAGCAAGCCGATCGCAGCAGTGGGACTTTGAGAGAGATATCTGAGCAAGAAAATCGACCCGACGAAAAGAGTTCGTATCGGGCGGACCAACAAGAGGGTCGGCCTGAACCCGTGTGTCGGGCTGGGGCTGGTGTAAAGATGTAGGGGCGATTTCGGCAAATTTTACACTTCCGATGTTGACGGCAACGAGCTGTACGAAGAAATTTTGGACTGCAGAATGTTGCTCGCGAGGCGCACAGAAAACAAAATATCGAGACCCGAAGAGCTTCTTGAATTTATTGTTCTCTATAGAGATGACAATGTCTTCCCGAACCTTCGGGTTGCGGTCCAGATAATGCTTACGATCGCGGTTTCAATTGCCAGCTGTGAGCGGTCATTTAGCAAGCTAAAGCTGATACTTTCGTGTTTAAGGGCATCAATGGGCCAGGACAGGCTTTCCGAGCTTGCTGTCCCAAGTGTTGAACGAGAAGAAACAGAAAAAATTGATTTCAGTGACATTATCGACAAATTTGCAGCAGCAAAAGTCAGAAAGGCTATCATGTGACGTTAGTGGGCCATCTGCATGTGTAGTAGATCTGTGGATTTCATTAAAGTATTTACAAAACATGACCAACTGTGTCCTCGATATGTGCCTGAACAGGGGCGCAGACTCACTGGTTGCCATGGGCGCAGGTAGCTCTAGATACGCCACTGAGTGGAATGCTTCGTGAGTTGGAGCGGTTGGAGAGTCCCGGGCCCCGTCGGATTTCGAGAGCTGTGTTCGTTTTGCTTCAAGTTCGAACTTAGTTACAGTGCGTCAGCAACGCAGTGGACTTTGTATTCACAGTGCACCTATGTATCAGATCTTTGAATCAGTGCTTTGTGTCAAATAAATATTTCTTTTAGCCAAAAGAACCTTCAGTTATTTTGAATATCGGGTAACGGCGATGGGCGTGAAATCCGGTAGAAGTCAATGGTAGCCAGAACCGGTCGAAAGGTCAGCCAAAGTTAAGCTCCTGATTGGCCGGCTGGCATTGCATAATTTCTACAACGTTGCACTCTCATTGGTCGTGTGCCCAGTGTTGTGTGAATTATCTCAAACTATGGGCTCTATGGGGAGCTGTTGGAGCCAGCGAAGCGCCACGTGACTTCTGCACCACATGACCCTCTCCTTTTGAATTTCCAAGTCTGTGTACACGGTTTTCGCGCTGAGAGCCACCTCGTTCGAGTTGGAAAATGTCCGCGTGATTTCAAATGTTTGTGAGCAATTCCTTCATGGTACAGGTGTTGTTGTAACTTCATACTGAAGCGCTTACTTCTAGCTATTGTGCTTGCAATCTGTGCAACATTGTACTGCGTGTACCTGAAACCGTTTCAGGCCAGTCGCCGGCGGTTTAATCTGTTTAATCTGTCGGTTGTAGAACGTCGAAGTTCGCGGTCGTCTTGGATGCTAGTTCCGAGCCTGAAGCAAGCTATCCCCCGGTCCGTTTACAGGATTTCAGCCATTCCCGTTCAGTTTTCTGCTTTTACCTCTTCTTGCAGGCATTGTGAGCGCTGATACGGAGATTGCAAGATGCAATGCGGTGAGACTGTTACTAACCGCTCTCTGTGCAAACGGTATGTTACATATTTTCATGACTCCTTTCCACTGACATGCAGTTCTAGCAATGTATTTTGAAATTGTCTTTCTTGCAGGTTAAGTCCGTCCGAAGCGGCAGGCAATGGATGGAGTCGTCACGAGTTAGTAATGAAACTCGTTCTCCCCGCCGTTGGATCAAAAAGGCAAACTGGACGGGAAAGTCTACGAAAATACAGAAGAACACCATCGCCGAGGAGATGACTGCTTGACGTAAAATGTTTAGTCGTCGTTATTCCTTGGTTGGACATTGCGGATACGTGCCCCATGAGTTTAAGCTTTGTTGATTACGGCGTGAGTGTTCATGATCAACGGTACGCTTTCAAAGATGTCTAAGTGCTCAATCAAGTTTGTGTTGTAATTGGTTACTGTTTCGTGTGGTTTCTTGTAAGCGATCCCCATCTCGATGATGATTGCTCACGCTTCTGAAAGCCATGTATATATGTGTGATTTGAGGCTGTTTTGATACTGCTACTAATTTGAGGACAACGCCAGAGGCGCAGTGCAAACGAATTAATTTGGACCTTGCTGTGCCAACGTCACAGCGCAGTTAGGTAGCAAATTGCAGAATGGTGTTTACATCAACGTCATTTTACGCCGAATGGACCCCAGTTCTTTATAAAGAAAACAAAGGGTGCGCCTTCGCAATTGCGGTTGACGGAACAACGACAGCGCTTCACAGCTCCACCCTATAGTGGCTACTTATAACGTAGAGGGATTGCAATACAGTGGCAGTACTATTTCGAATGCCCAAGACTAATGCGTCCCTCCCTTTCCCTGGTCGCGCTGCCGGCAGTCTCCCGAATTTTGAGTTCGACAGATTGGAAGGTATGCGAACATGACGTTCGGATCATTTGGCGAATGAATGACCCATAAGGATTGCCTGTTGTCGTTTTCATAGAGTTAATTTACGTTAGTCACATTTGTCAGCTGAACATAACAATGTTAAACTGACAAATATTAGACTGTGGTGTTATGAGTGGTGTTACTATCTAGTCCATTCCTTTCGGTATGTCACTTGGAAAGCATTATGCATGCAGGCATTCTACCAAATGGTAGTAAATTCGACGGCATTTTTGGGCGCTCAGTATCTATTGCAATTTGTTCATAAATTATTGCAACTTGATATTTTGCGTTTGAGGAGTTAAGAGTCAGCCTGATCAGGGAACATAAGTAACTGGACTTCAATATTTCAATATTATTTCTAGAAGTTCAAAAATATGTGTTGTGATATTATGGACATGACTATATAGTCATTGTCTAGCCGTTGATAAGCGCTTGTGCCATTATTGGCTTGTCACAATGCTGCGCGATCGTAAAGTGCATACGCTTGGCACATTTGCAGTGTTTTAATAGCTTTACTGAAAATAAAGTTTTGTCAAAATGTGCTTCATATGTGAGCTACTGCATGTCACTTTCACACACACACATTCCTGAAACAGTACACACGTACAGGGAAGCTTTTAGGTGTGGTCTAATAAAGGCTAATGGAGGTATAATCCTAGACATTATGGCTAATTAAGGTGTAGTCCAGGGCTAGGAGCCGCCCTCAGTGTGGTATATAAAAGGTCTAAAGTTGGGCTAGGGGTAGACGTGGGATGTCTAAGTTGAGACGTCTAGGTGGCGTAACCTAAGCTGTCCTAGAGGAAACTTAGAGGAACTCCGCTAGACATTAAGGCTATTGAGAGACATCTACTAGACCTGCCAGTCGTCCAAATTTAGACGTCGATTAGACATTTATTATCCCACCTTTGACTACATGAGCTGGGTTCTTCCTTTTCAGAGACACGCAATTAACCTATCCCTCAGTGCTGCTTCGAGAAAGCTCCAAAATCGCAAGATCGTCCCAAGCGCTTCAATTACACAATGAGATCCGATACACTTTCCTGTTCTAACTGGTTTCTTCCATTTAATGTGCAGCGCTCCGCAATGATTGATTTTGGCGCCTTGTGCAAATTCTGTAAGAGCCCCTTTATCTTTTGAAAAGTCTTCTGGCCTGGAAAGTCCGGCACCACAAAGTTTTTCAATGCTTGATACACGGAGGTAAGAAACTAAAAAGATGCCCTAAGCGCCTCTCCTAATATAAGCGGGCATGCTCTGACCCACGCATGGCATTGTGGTTAGTTGTCCACACACACGGCCCATAAACATCATGGCAACACGTCATAAAACATGGTGTCCTCCATGTCCGTGGCGTAGCCTACTTGAATACAGAGAAGAGCAGCGGCCCAATAACTTGCTTCCGCTTTCATAATCTCTTTGCAGTTTGAAGTTACCATACCCGTTGACATACAAAATAGACAAGCTCAGTGTTCAAGCAATGGATCACGTACGTACGTCATGTGGAAGACGTACGTATGTCATCCCAGATGAAAAATTTTTCACCTGGGACCAGTTCAAAACCAGTTTGCGACCAGTTACAACTGGTCCCAGTTCAATCAACCAGTTTGCAGCTGGTCCCAGTTCAAAATACCAGTTTGCAACTGGTGGCAGCCGAAGTAGCAAATTCGGAACTGGTTTCTCCTCCAAACAGAACTGAGTGCTATGATGAAACCTGCAGAGGCTGCATGACACTGAAATAAACAAATTATTTTATTGCACACTTCATATACGTACACATTTATTTCGTATTGCATATACAGGATGTCCACGCTAAGTGTGAACAGGTTTTTTAAAAATATATCAATCACTTTTTCCGAGATGAAATCAATTGCAATAGAGCATATGCTGAAGGGCAGTCCCTAGGGGTGCATTAACAGACTCCTAAGGCAATGTCTTAATTAACTTTTTAATTATAAAAGCTACGAAGTTGCTTCCAATGAGAACATCTTCGGTCACCAGATACCAAAGCCGTTTTCAGAACAAAAATCCGTTCGATAGATCGTCCGCAAAAAATTCGTGAAGGAACGCCATTTTTTTTTCTTTATTTGGTTTATTGCGCATCTTCAAAGAAGCGGCTTTCCTTTACCCCCAGTGTGAGAGAGTGAAAGACCACAGTGCCGCCTCATGCGTCGAAGATTAGCTTTAACTTGCGGAAACAAAACAAAAACACAAATCTATCGGGTGACTCTATCACGACTGCCCTTATCTTGGGCTGCATTTTCTGGTTTCTTTTAATCTTTTTTTAATTTTTTAAATTTTCTTTTTCTTTTTAACCAGGACGCAAGAGGCGATAGTGTGCTCTTTCATCCTCTCGTATTGGGGGCGAAGAAAAAGACGCGTCTCTAGAGATGCGCAATGAATAAAATAAAGAAAGAAATGGCGTTCCTTCACGAATTTTTTGCGGACGATCTATCGAACGGATTTTTGTTCTGAAAACGGCGTTGGTATCTGGTGACCGAAGATGTTCTCATTGGAGCAAGTTCGTAGCTTTTATAATTAAAAAGTTAATTATTGAAAGTTAATTAAGACATTGCCTTAGGAGTCTGTTAATGCACCCCTAGGGAGCGCCCTTCAGCATATGCTATATTGCAATTGATTTCATCTCGGAAAAAGTGATTGATATATTTTTAAAAAACCTGTTCACACTTAGCGTGGACACCCTGTATATGCAATACGAAATAAATGTGTACGTATATGAAGTGTGCAATAAAATAATTTGTTTATTTCAGTGTCATGCAGCCTCTGCAGGTTTCATCATAGCACTCAGTTCTGCTTGGAGGAGAAACCAGTTCCGAATTTGCTACTTCGGCTGCCACCAGTTGCAAACTGGTATTTTGAACTGGGACCAGCTGCCAACTGGTTGATTGAACTGGGACCAGTTGAAGCTGGGACCAGCTGCCAACTGGTTTTGAACTGGGACCAGTTGGTCCGAGATGAAATCAGTCCGAGATGAAATCAATTGCAATATAGCATATGCTCATAACATATGCTGAACATATGTTATGAGCATCTAACAGAGACGTCTAACATGTATGGGTTGACTCAGATTTTTAGTGCAATCTGAGTCAAGCCCATACATGGTAAGACGTCTGTAAAGAGAACTGGAATATGTGCACATTCTACGAAATGCCGATATTATCAGTGCAAGTTCAGCACCATGGGTTTCAAGGCATTTCTCCCAGACTGTTTGGATAATTGCCGTATCCATTCTCGTATTCCAGCTTCCATACAACTTATGTGCATCTCGTCCATACGGTAAATCAGTAAAAAATTATTATCCTTGCCAAGCTGTGTAACCGAAGCCCTGTGCTTTGTGTAGGGCTGTGCCAATATTCAAAGTATTCGATATTTGGGCCAAATACTGCAGTCATGTAGTCGACATTCAATTCAAACAGTACTTTGGCGAACACTTCGACTTATTAGAGTCATCGATCACTCACTTCAACGGCGTGCACATCCTGCAGTTTCGGTTTCAACAGGCTAATTGGGCGTATTTGCCATTTCGATGTGTGCAACACTGGGGCGAATGCTATCCAATCCGATAAAAATCCAAAACTTTTCTGAGTTGGAAAGTAGTTCACAGTTTATGCAGGTAAAGAGGCAGATGAAGACAGCACCATGCGCGTGCCTTCTTTTGTGGTGTATCATGAAACAGCTCAAAGCTATGCTCTAATTATTGTGCGATGAAACGGCATATCAAGCGCAAAAGAGTGGAGCAGTCGAGTATCAACATTGTGGCAGTCCTCAGACACCTCCGGATGCGGCTGTGGTGTATGTACTACTGCGCCCAAACACCATGTTGCAAGCCCACTGGTCGAGACTGTGCGCGCTCTCCGAATGGTCAACAACGTTTTGAACTCCATATTATGCAAATTTAAGGCATAATTTAAAGCATGCTAATTTGAAGCACAATGCAGCGAATATACCAATATACAACACTGAAAGGCATTCCCTGTCTGTCTGTATTACTTCAGTCGTCTTCACTAATGATTCTCTAAACCTGCACCTGTGTCTGATTTTTACTTTATTGTAGTAGTATTACTACTACATTCCTACCAAAATTTCTAAGCAAACTTTACCTGACCGAT
Organism: Ornithodoros turicata; assembly: GCF_037126465.1. NCBI lineage: Eukaryota > Metazoa > Arthropoda > Arachnida > Ixodida > Argasidae > Ornithodoros > Ornithodoros turicata. The sequence goes on along the minus strand of NC_088203.1, from coordinate 47,945,097 downwards.
TTGTAATGTTGGTGCCTTCAACCCAACTAAAGATGAACCGGTACAGTCAAAGGCTAGAAACAAAGCTATTTGGATCTCTTTTCCACAGCTGTGGACAACGTTCCTGATTACCTACAAATGGAACGGGTTTACGTGCACTGCATCCCCCGCACCAGTAAGAACAAGCTCGCTGAAGATGGTTCGGTACAACATAATTTAATAATAATTTGTGGCTGCTGCAAGACAATTGTCTCAACATACGTCTCAAGCAAGTGTCTGAGTAAGTCAAAGTTACGCTCACAACTAACAAATAGGCACCTGAATGCAGACTTTAGAATTGCAACAGCGCAACCCCTTCCACCAGATATTGATGAAATAGTTAAACGAGAGGTGTTAAGCTTCCTCAGTACACAGCAGTGCTGATTGAACAACGCTAAGTAACGCAAATATAATCGAACCCGTTTATTACGATCACTGGGCCATTCAACACCAAATGCGCACGCAACCAGCTCACCAGCAGCATCCGAGACTTAACTAAAAGAAGGTAACGTCGTCCAAGTCCAAGAAGACAATGTTCGTCCCCCTTTCTGGAAATTTGCTCGCATGTCAAGCGTTACACGAGGGCGATGCGCCGTCATACGGGCATGCGCGCTGCTCCTGGCTCGAGTTTTGGATTCTGTCCACTTGTTGAGTAAAGCTTGTTTGGTTTGGTCACCAGGAGTTTCAGTCCGTCTTGCTCATTTACATAACAGCACTATTTTCCTAGCAAGACATAGCAAAAAAAATAAAAAAAATCTCAGAGATACTTTTTGTTCAAGTCAAATATGTTCTTCGCAAATATAATACTTCAAATATAAACTTCGCAAACATGTATATGCGTGCTGCGGCACGCTGTAGCAAAAGAACAACTCAGCAGGTCACTCACAAAACACTAGATGGAAAGAAAAGACTAAGCTGTCGCATTATTGAACTGCAAATAACAGTTACAAACACGTTTTCTTTTCATCTAGTGTTTTGTGAGTAACCCGCTCAGTTCATTCGTTACGATGTGCCACAGCGCACATACACGTTTGCGAAGTTATCTTCAAATAAAAAAAATATTTCTTTTGAGCAACAAATGCCTCCGAGATTTTTTTCTACATCTTGCCAGGAAGACGGATGACACGTTGATCATGCTTCTATCCGTACCTCCTCACACTGAATTTTTCGGTAAAAAACGCGCATTTTGTCGAATTTTCACAACTACCTGATTTTTCACTGCACCTTACAGTGCACCGGCAGTACTGCATTTTTTGTTGTACGAGAGCTATTCTAAAAAAAAAGATTGAGGAAGGAATTTCAAATTTTATATTAAAAAACAAATTCATAACCTTGCAGACTTTGCAAATTTTGTGCAAGCCAGAAGCATCGAGCCCATCAAGTGTGATGGGGGATATTGTTGAAATATGTTAAAATAAAGTCTCCCATATCAAATAATACACTTCCCAAGCAGCACACAATATTGGACCCATATTGGCTGGTCATTGGCGATACGGGTCCAATATGGGACCCGTTTCGCCAAGATTTTCCCCATATTGGCTGAAAATGTGCAATATGGGCCCCATATTGCCCAGTTTCAGCCAATATGGGGAAAATCCTGGCAATATGGGCCCCATATTGCCCACTCTGAGCCAATATTGGGAAAATCTTGGGAATATGGGCCCCATATTGCACGCGTACACCCCATATTGTCTGAACAGGGTACGTAGCCGTGTTGCACAAATGCCCAAGCAGCACGGCAAGATTGAACGTTGAAGCGTGTGAAATACCCAATTCACTACATCGTTACATTCAACAACTTCCCGCAGATGATACACATAGTTCGAAACAGTCAACGTACTTGGCATTCCCAACGTAAAGTTCGCTAGAATTCGACACCTCAACATTCCACGTCTTGAAAGCCGCCGCCATCTTCCTTCGCGATGCCAATGCCAATCGGTCGAGCCGACTGAGAGCCTGAGAGCAAAACGAGTTGTTTGAGCGTAATCACGCGTCCTACAACTAATGCGCATGCGCGACAGCCCGAACGGACGTTTCATAGGGCTAAAATGTCGCTGGGTGCCGTAATGACAACGAAATTGCGGCAGGTCAAGTAAAAAACACAATGTTTCATAGGAAGGGATTGCTACTCTGTAAAGTTAGGTGATTTCAAGTTGCTGCAAGCAGTGTGAATTGCTCTGGCGTATGTCCGTCACCGCCACGAAAGTGTTTCGCTGCTTTGTATTCTCGGAGCGGGTTGAAAATTCTTAGTCCACAGAATATTGCGATCCCAATTATGGAGGCTTCTGAGGGTTGTTTGGTATTGGCAGTTCTGTGGGACTGCTTGTGTCCTTCAGCAAGGCGGGCGGAGCACATGTTCTTCGTTTTTTTTTTTTGTTTGTTTGGGCAATGCCGTGTTTCTTTCCTTTTTTTTTTCAGTGATGTGAACGTGGATCAATTAGATCTGCAGAAACAAAAAGCAAAAATCAGACAAAAGTAATATCAGTGGTGAATATTATGCAGCATAATGCTTTATTATTACAGGGACTCCCCGTTGGTGTTATCACAGAAATATTGGCAATATTGGCGCAAAATGGGCTTGCCAATATGGGCAGCCCATATTGGTCCAATATGGAGCCTGGTTGCGCTCCCCATATTGGTCCAATATTGGCCGCCCATATTGGACCAATATTGGCAATCTTGGCAGCCCATATGGGTCCAATATTGGACCAATATTGGCGTGCTGCTTGGGTTTCAACAAGCTCTGTGCCTTACGTCTGCTCAAAGTGACATAGGTTTTCGCCAAGCACTGCATCACATTATGTTCAATTAAAGACCAATATTTTGTTGCCTTCCGAGTCATAAGGAACCACAAAAATAAAAACAAAAGTCACATAAAATTCTAGGGGGTCGAGCAACATCTCTGGATCACTTGGCGTAGAATGGCCATAGTGAAAACAATTTACGGTGGCATTTTCAAGAGCCTTTGTCTCCATGTGCACTAAGGTGGGAACGCACAGCATTTATCTGTGCATGACTGTCGGGGATTAGATGTGCAGATTTTGTGTTCGCATAGTGCAGTCAAATGGGCTCTACTGTATACTATAAGTCATTTTAAGTTATGTGCTGTGCCATCTATATCAGAAATAGGCTACTCCAAACATGTGTAAAACAGAGTTTGAACCGCACAACAATGCGAAACGTGCTACTCATTTCATGCACACATTTCTGTATGTGACTGTCCATTGTTTTTATCTTGGAGCTAAGCAGAAAATCCATGATGTGCAGTTAGGATACTCGCATTCTTACAGACCAGTATCATGTAGCACTACTTCACATTGCACAAGCCCACCTAAATGTGGAGCAGACTTCACTTGTAGTGCATGCAGCCTGGCTAACACTTACCTATGATGAGACCGACTTTAATAGAAGACAATCTTGGACGTGCACTGCAGTAGGGATTTCTCTTGTCGCCACGCTGCCACCAACACTACGCTCTGCAAGTATACTTGGCCCCCAAAGAGCATGTGCCATGTCTTTAGCTACCAGTGTTGCCTTGTGTTTTTGCAGAACTTTTTGTGCTTGGACAGCCTCAATGCAAATGCCCCTGTTAACGTGAAACTGCGAACAGGAGATAATGCAATGGCAATTAGTGCATCAAAGCGACAGTGATTTTTACAATTTCTACCTTCCCATTTTTCAAGTATGTGAATGGTTCCACTTGAGCTCCAGCTGCACTTAAGGCGTCCAGCGGCGAAGAGGCGCACAAGTTATCTGGCAGTTGAGGCGGCAACATCACCTGACAACGGACATGCACATCTGCTTCTGCTGTTCGCGACTGTGGCACGTCAAGATCCCTAAGCTGCAAGGGCGATGGTGGACCAGTGCAGTTGTCTTCTAGTGAAGGCAGCAGATGGCTCCAAGATTGCTGGGGTGATGATGGCACCATCGAAGCTTGCCTTGAAGACAGTTCGGTACCATGGGCCACCTCTAGTCCAATGGGCTGTGACCGGCTTGTATAGGTCTGGGGCAGACCTTTGCACTTTTGCAGTAAGAGTTTAACCGTGCATATGAAAGACAAGTGTTGGTAGCAAATAGTCAGAAATGGCTTGCTGCCCACAATCACACTGCCACAAGATTCCCTCCAATTAAGTAAAATATCACTTCATCATATCACTCAGTGTATGGGGCCGTGAGAGACAAATCTGAAGCAAAGAGAAGATAAATGAAATACAACATTTCATCTACTTCGTAAAATCAAGACCATTTGTACGCAAGATATGAAACACACTATTTCAAGCACTGCAACCTTTTCAAAATGCAGATTGAGCACTATATACACTTTGCTTACAGCACCACCACACTTGTTCAACAGTGTCCAGTGTCGCTAGCGCCATTCGTTCTTCACCAGGCGGCTACATGCTCCGAAGCGTGCTGTGTGCACTATCTGCATGCCTTTGAGATCATTCACCTGGTTTGCCTGCAATTTCCTGCAGCATGCTGTTTTGTACGCATATACAAACAGTATTTTGATAGCATGATAGTACAGAACATTATAGAGGGTGTTTGTCTTTAGCTTTTACAGAATCTTTATAAAAGAAGCTATGCGAGCAGCACAGATGTTTTGCAGCAAATTCTATGGCAAGGCGGACATCCTCTGGAAAACAGTATGTAACTACCAGATGAGTAATTACCTAAAATTCATTGATGCACTTTTTAATTAGAGAATTTCGGGCAAAAGCGAGATCGCAAATTGAGGGACTGTCCTCGATGGGTTTCAACACATCATGTTTAAAATATCCTTAAACATGCACGTGTGTTCAAATATCCGTCCGTGAATTTTGATAAGCAAATGAGCCGAAACCAAAAAAGCGCGCCTGACAAGTACCCCAGCAGGTGAAGGCTTATCCAGGCCAGGAAGCGATTTATCTGGCCAGTTGGGCAGCACATACTCCAATCATCTCCATTGCTCCAAAGCATGTCGCCCTCAGACGTGAAATGAGCGTTCTACTCCACAGGTTTCCGGGTTTACACTTCCCAAGCCTCTGGTCTCATCTAAGAGAGGGTACAGCGTTACCGTTGTTTCACAAGGCTTCTGCCACGCACGCACCAATCTCGCCAACTCTGTTAACACGCGTAAGCGCAACTTCCGACTGGCCTTGTTCCCAGATTAACAGACGGCAAAGCTGTTGGTTAGATTGCCATGGCAGAAGCCTCGTGAAACAACGTTAACGCTATGCCATCTCTAAGGCGAGAGAAGAGGCTTAGGAAGTGCCCGCCCTCGGCTTCCTAGACCCGCATCAGGAGGTTGAGCGTCCCTCGCTCTTGGTCAACAAGCGCAAGGACAGTCGTAAAAATTAGGGGATGGATATATTCCACGAAATACTCTCTCAATCTGCTACCTTACTTTTGCTCGAAATTCCCTAATTTTGAGGATGAAGTTAAAAAAGTTAATGAATTGTAGGTAATTATTCTTCTGGTAGTTATATGCTCTCTTTCAGAGGATATCCGCATGGCAGTAGAACTAAGAAAACTTGTATATGTCACGTGATAATGGTAGTCACAACTAAAATAAAATGCTTTGTTTCATGTGTTTTTTTTTATCCAGGCATCAGTTTGCTTGGATGAAATGTTTCTCGTAAGCAGAGCCATCGCGATGCGAGTTTGCGCCCAGGGCTAATCGCAAGCGCCCACTCACCGCCCGTTGTCGTCAGAAACTCTGTAAACAAAGAAAATAGAAAGCTTATTACACTGCAGAGATCGTAAATTCTAATTCCTTTGATTCCCACTTTATACTGTCCAATGAACCTGCCAGGGCCTGCCGTTCGGCACCCTCTCTGGCGAGGACGGCTGCCCCTCTCGCACCCATCGCTACAGCTCTGCTTGTAAGACGTCCAAATGCAGCAAGTGAACAGGGCTATGACTTTTAAGCCGAAAAAGGAACTGGTTTGGTGAGACGAAACTCTACCACAAAATGGCCACCAAGCTTGTTCGCGTAGCTCCGTGCCACTACTGTAGCGAAGCTTATAAAATGACTGTAGGCTGAGCATTCAACTGAGGATCCCACAACCAGGCTTTTACAAAGGGCTGACTGATAAATGTGTGGAACACGTTATGATGTAATTGTCTGAAATCATGAGTCAGTAATATATGCAACTCAACCTTTTGCACTTCTGTCATCACAAGGCACAATCCTGCACCTCCCACATGTCTTACACAGAATGAACTGCACTCATCAATTTCAGAAAAGCGCAGCATAAGAAGTACAAGCAATGTGAGCATGTAATGAACCTACTTGATGAGAGCTTCTTGTCAACACATTGCTACAATGACTGTAGAACATTAAGGAGCTTCTCATTTTCCTTGCGTGTCTCTGCGTACAAGCTGCGCCAGCACACTTCCTCATCAGCTCGTGGATCCTTAGAGTGTTTTTGTCGCTTTTTCATTGGCAACTGCGTAAAAAATTCACACAAACAAAGGTACTATTTTCAGGGTACAGTCAACCATTTCATTCATGTGAGAATCTGCAACGAGATAGTGACACATACATTTTTTGGTGCCAGCACATCTTCAATACTTCTTTTTGCACTGGTGATTTGCTCCTGCAGGACACGTTTGTAGGCACTGTCCTTCGGAAGTTGAACCCCTGTTGAAAAAACCAGTAAGATACCAACTGGGATTGTAACTGGTTTGCACTGGTCAGACCGCAAGTGTTGGAAGTGTAAGGAAGTAAGACTGGGTAAATTGGAACTGACACTGGTATTGTTGGGCACCAGTCTATACTGGATACTGGTTACACTGGAAACTAACTGGCACAGGTGGACGTTGTACTGGTAACACATGGGGACCAGTTTATACTCTCTACTGGACATGCTTAGTTTTGACTGGAGCAGACACTGGGCAGACCGGTGACCGGTTTGTGTTGGTTACTGGTGCACTGGATATGATGCTTGTTAAACATCTACTACGGTAACACTGGGCCTCACATTCTCAAAATTGGTCACCACTGGTGGTCATGGTGTCTGAACTAGAAGTCAAATTATACTGACAGGATCTCCAGATATTGATTTTTGAAAGTCACTTTTACCTGGGTAGTTAGCTAAACTGCACACCCCTGTGCCTATTGCACAAGATTACCGCAACTACACAGTTCGCAGCATGGGCTGGATGTATGCTTTCATCGAACGTAAGCCTATGATAAGAGGGGGGTCCAAAATTTTGTCCTCTCGCGCACCTTTGTTGCGTCAGTTATTTTTAGTTTGTAAATCTCAAAGAACTTTTGAATGGTTAATGTTTTTTACTCAATACTGATCGATTCACAAAGAACGCTAAAAGGAAAACGAGCGCTGCTTTTGTGCCACTTGACATATATACTGCAGATCAGAGAGCACCTGTTTGTAACACAAGTATCACAAAGACAGCCTTATAGTTTCATTTTATCGCTCTTTTTGTGAAACGGTCAGCATTGAATAAAAGCAGTGTGTGTTACAGCTATCGAACAAGACTGCTTCGAAGAACAAAAGAAAAAGTCTATTTAATCAGTGACAAATAGAATAGTACCAGGGCACAACAGATTCAGTCCCGTTCTATTTTGTTGGGCAGGTCACAAACATAGGACTGCCCTGTTGGAAACGACATAAATAGACAAATGTCTCTGACAATGCGGTTCAATGACATTGACATCTGAACGCTGAGACAAAAAACACTCCTTAATGTGTGGTGGAAATTTGCGTGAAGGCACACACACGACTACCTTCTGCAGATCAACAAGCACTTTTGGGCTCGTTGCACACGGAGCTCCAAAATCTTTACAATCCTCTGGTACTGTCCGTAACAGTTCACGAACACAGTGGAGTCAATTTTAGTTGGTCTACTGTAGGCCGCGCCGTTAACACCTGGTGACAGCAAATTAATCTGCCATGTTCCACAACACCCCCAACTTGGCTACCCAAGAACTGTTCCAATGCGTGTACCTCTGTCGAACTTAGCCTTCCTGCACGGCCATGACCCATCATGCATACATCACCAGCGTATGAGGCAGTCTGTATGTGAGCAAATCCAAGAAGACGTCGACATGCAACCTTCTCTTATGCCCAAATATGCTAATATAGAGGGTTTTTACTGAATAGAGATATTTATTACAGATGAGGATACAGATAAAATAATGTATTTTAGGTAGTTTCTATCACTGCTCCTAGGTTACTGGCATTGGGCCCTACAACTGGAGCTGTACGATATCGGAGTTAGCCAATAGACGATTTCAGAAAATGCCAGCGGACTCCGCACTGGTGGCGCAACGTCGCCACAATCGTATTGCATCATGGGAGTTTATTTTCTTCGCTGTTAGCTGTCTTCGAACGCCGACGGCTTCCATTTCTTGAACGCGTGGAATGTCACTGTTCAATTGATGCGAGTGTTATTTGATGCCCGTGCCTCCTAGAAACTCTATGTGAGAAGAGTGACAGACGTAACTAGGTAAGTCCATCTTCTTATAACCGTATTTATGAGTGCCAACGCGGTGCACGTCATGGGCACATGAACCTGTACGCCGAGTTTCGTTTTATGAAACTAATCACTCACGAAATATGTACGATGGGTGCGTGCATCGTACTTGCGGTCTCGATCGGCCACACTCAAGTGTAAAATGACAGAAGCGTAATTATGGGCAAGAACGGTCATGTTCGAACCACAAGCAGTACGTACGGTTAACAGTCTGCTGCCATCGGGGGTTCAGGTTCAGGTTCGCCTCCGAAGGGGCAGAGACAGGATTTTAAAAGGAGCTTTTTATAACCGGCCCAGTGAGTTTTTACTTCAGTTTTATCGGAGAAAGGAGCTTTTCAGTATGTCATGTATATTAGTTCAATTTTTGTTCAGTTATTGATTCATTAGCTTTAAGTGGTTCAGTTAGTGAACAAAAACAAACAACAACTTTATCTTGAGATGGAAAGTGGGGAGGTTCATCGCAGTTAGTGAACAGTTACACTCATAAATAGTGCAAAACTGGGTACGAAGTCGACTGTTCGCAGTATTTCTTGCATGTACTGCAAAATACGTTTTTTCAGCCTTTTAGTAGTGTAATCAGAGGAAAAAGACCAAAATCTAGAATACTGTCTGATATCATCATCATTTATTTGTTTACACGTTTTCCATTTGTGTCAGGGAAGCATTTTTGAGCACGTATAACTGCTACTGTGGATTTATATAAACCCTCCCAACAATTTCTCTATGAGTTCTCTCTCGTCTCCTAGCGATGTCAGCGAGGCCTGCCAGAGGTGGAAACACTTGTATTGTGCCACAATGCAACCACCATACCCTCCGCAACAGCGAAGTGTCATGGCATTGCTTTCCTAAAGAGGATGCTGCCCGAGAACTCTGGATAGAAGCTCTGGTTCGTGACACAGTGCTGCCGAGGTCATGGAAGCCCAAGCCGAGCCACAAGCTCTGTGGAGCACATTTCAACCCATGTGGGAAAAGGCAGTACATGGATAAACTGCCACGCTTCTTGAAACCAGGCACATTCATGCAATCATCCACGGGAGGAAGTAAGCCTCTACATTTCATACGTGAGAGTGGTAATGACATAGATAATGAACCATGTTGAAAATAAACATCAAAGTACTGCAAAGTCATATGGAAACTCAACATAGTAAAGACCAAATTTGTACGTCAGTTCTGTACTCCCATATATGCTTTTGTCCCTTTTTAGTGACATGCTTGTCATTATCTGCATGTAAGCAGATTAAACATTGTCACACTGCTGTCGCTATCGCAATATACATTGAGGGGCTTCATTCAGGGACCCAAGTAGTCAGGGCTATGACAAATGCCAGCGTAGCGATGTCTGAGCTTGAAAATGAGCCACATTGTGCTTTTTTAGCACACCATCAGATGATGATTTGATGTTTCAGCGACAAAATGCCATCAGATTTATATCTTTTTGTTGTTCCTTGGTGTATTAGATGAACAGTGGCAATGTTCAGGTCCAATGAGAATGTACAGCGTGGGTGAAAAGTCTACGGAACACTAGGGAGTCTCATTCCTCCATTAGGAGGACACCAAACAGGAGAGCATAAACATACAGGTAGATAGATAGAACAACCTGACACCGTTTCTTATTCGGTATCTTCCTCATAGGTAGCAGGGTCCGCTCTGTTGTACAGCGTAAATTGTATATGTAGTGAAGAATCAAGCGCGCTTATTTATTTTGTGAATGGTCAAACTATGCACTGATATCAGCAACAGACTTTTGTTTTGTTACCGTGTTGGGTTACTAATGTAATTTTTTTACTCACTCAGGTTCTCACGACAGTGTGTCCTCACTGCTGGAGATCGGCATGGAGGTTACGGTAAACGCCTCAGATCACGATAGGAGCAATACAAGTACACTTGAGCTATCACTTGAAGCTCATGACAGTAAAATCAGAGATGACATTGATGTGCCAACAAATGCGGAGCCTGGTAATTACAATTTTCAGTAGCTTTACTCACTATTTTTCATTTTTCTTATTTGTATATAACTGCTCCTCTGTGTTCTAGCAATTTTGGGCTGCACTGCGGTCACATCTGTACTGCAACACCCTAGGGAACAAAATGGCTGCATGGTTACAGTCCTAGAAGATGCAAGTCGTGACCTGCCTCAAGAAAACGACGTGCTTCACACAGCTATTGCTACGTTACAGAAGGAAAATGCAGTGCTTAAGAGTGCAAACGCTAAGTTGGGTCAACTAAACATGGACCTCCAGAAAAGGAACCAGGAACTTCAACGTGAGATTGTGGAGCTCCAAGGTGTACGTGAAATACAAGCTCAGGAACTGGTCGATCTACGTCACAAGCTGGCCACAGTAGACGAGAGGTTCTCTAAACAGCAAGAGGAGACGAAGCTGCACATTCACGAGCTGCAGATGAAACTCGAGAGATGCAGTGCCATTCAGCGGCATGCTGTGAGGCCTTCTCCTTGTCATATTTTGGCAGACGAGGGACAACTTCACTTTTATACAGGGTTTGCAAGTTTGGAGCGTTTCAAAAGGTTCTGCAAGTTCGTGGAGGCTGGGTTTGAGGAGTACAAGAAGGCTTGCAATGACGGCTCGCCAAATCGTGGAAGACGTCAAGTATTCTCCCTTGAACAACAGCTGATCATAGTTCTAATAGGACTAAGGGTGGGTTTACTTGAGCAAGATTTGGCATTCCGGTACAGTGTCAGTTTGGGTTACATCAGTGAAATGTGCACATTTTGGCTTGAATTCTTGAGCGATTACTTGGACCAACCACCAATATGGCCTTCGCGAAAACCTGTAAAGGATTTTATGCCAGCAGTGTTTAAGGAACTCTATCCGACAACAAGAGTAATATTAGATTGCACAGAACTCTACATCGAGGTTCCGAGCGACCTTCGGGTCCAGAGTGATACATACTCGTCCTACAAGTCACACAATACAGCTAAGGGACTTATCGGCATTGCTCCCAATGGATTCATTACGTTTGTTAGCAATTTGGCCCCTGGGAGAATTTCAGATAAGGCACTAGTAAGACAAAGTGGCTTATATGACTTGCTGGAAGCAGGAGATTGTGTTATGGCAGATAGGGGATTTCTTATCGCAGATGACTTGGCTGAACGGGGTATAGATTTAAATATCCCTCCATTTTTAAATGGTTTACCACAGCTGTCTTTGGCAGATGAAAGAACGACAAGAAACATTGCGAAAGTTCGCATTCACGTGGAGCGTGTTATTAGAGGTGTGAAAACATTTCGAATTTTGAAGTTTGTGTTTTGCAACTCAATGTCAGGGTCACTAAATCAGGTTTGGAAAACCTGTGCATTGTTGTGCAATTTTCTAGATGAACCGCTCCTTGACAGGAAGCAGGTATTCGTACAGTACTGATTCAATAATGGATTTTTGAGGAGCAGGTACAGCTTGGGACAAAAGTTAACGAAACACAGGGGTGTCTCTTTTTTTCCTCGTAGTGATACTCTAGCAGCAAGCAAGAGCGGACACACATACTGAGCGATTGATAGCACTTAGCAGTCATCCATTTCTTATTTGACCTCTTCCTGATATCTTGCACAGGACCACTCTGAAGAAATGCGTCATGCGGGACATAAAGAGCGCGACGCACGGCACACAGTTTAAGACTGAGCTTACAGAACCTTGTTGGGACATAGATGGGTAGAAATCCAGCGAACCGGTAGAGATGTAGGAAGGGAGTTGCCTCAGGACAGAAGCCGCCGATATTTCGAACAGAGACTGTTCTTCTTCTGGGACATTGTTTTACTTTGACAGCGCAGTCACCTTGGCTCGAGAACAAAGATGGGGACCCAGAAAGCTTCTAGAGTCTTGGCACATACGCAGTGACCCCTCGGTTTGTAATAAAAAGCGTGGCCCCCTTCCCGAACAATACTTCCATCTCCTTAAATAGCGACCGGTTGTGTAATCTCTCATTCAGTTTGGCACTGATGATGTCCGTCGCATGACGGACGAAACGTCTGAGTAAACTTTGTTATTTTGTTATGTTAAGTCGGAGTTCTCTACTTTTTTGTCTAGTCACTGCCGTGTTCCGTAAACTTACAAGTAACTCCTAACTGCAAGTCGTTCCCAACTTTTGGGGATGAAGCTTTTCTATGTGGAAATGTGGTGGCAGTAAAAAGTCTGCTAGGCACTGCCACGTTCACATGCTCCGGTCTTATGTATATATCCAGTGTGCATAAAGAGTGTTCATTACAAATTATTGTTATTGTTAATTCTGTTCACAGTTGAAATGGACACTGTGTATGCTTATTTTCGAAGAGCTCAGTGTAGGAATTGTTTTCCCAACAGTGTAGTAAAGAGTAAAGTGTGGTCAGTGTGGTTTTGGTTTAACGTTTTATAGCCCTACAAGTGTTTTTTCTTAGTGTTTCTTTTCTATTTAATGTTGCACATAATTATCTGTAGCCACAGCAGGAGTGCTGTGGCACATTCCCACATGTTGACATGCAAAAATAAGAACAAAAGGATAGTAAATAAATTCCTGCAGTGATTGCAAAGTCACATGCCTTTTATTAGCACCATATTTTGAAATGAGTCTGTTACTGCCAAAGAGGTTATGCTCAACATGTTGAGCATAAGAACAGTTTCCCATTTTTTTCTTCTATCACATCACATCACAAAACAGTTTCCTCTCTCCATCTGTTCACATATGTACGCTACTCATAGCCACAGTTGCTTTGCAGCACTAACATGGCATAAAAAAATTAACTGCTTTTAAAGGTTGTGCAAATCGCTGTTGATTAAACTTTTGTTGAAAGAACACCACGTCCTTCTGCTCTGTCTCGTCCACCTCTGTTTTTAACGCTTTTAAATATGTTCAATATGTAGGATAGGTAAGTTGCACAATCTAGGCGTGCAGCACATTCTCAACGGTGGTAGCAATTTCATAAAAGCTGAGCAAGGCTGGTAGCATGGTAGTCTTCCACAAACACTCATCGAATGTAACCCTTTGTACAAAGGGTACACCTGCACCACTGTCCACGACGAGGTCACACCAAGACAGCCCTGTCAATGCCATCTGTCCTTGTATCTGGTAGTAGTGCTTGTGAGTCACCTTTAATTTTTCGTTCTTTAGGAATGGTGCCATTTTGTCTGAGATCGCAACTGCTGTGTCTAGGTTAAGTTCTTTGGCTTTTGCCAGAGTCTTCACTTCCACCAACCCGTACTCCATGACAGACTGGTCATACACGAGACCATCAGGTGATGCGCCAAGGTCTGGGACACCAGGGTTGACGCACAGCCCCACGGGGAAAACCTGCACATTTTTGAAACGTTCGTATCTTTCCAGTGCCGACATTTCGTTTTCCTGCCCGATTTTCATGTACTTGGTTGGGCGACATCGTTTGGAAAATATCGACTCTGTGAAAGCTTCGGTGATTGGAGCTTTTCTTCTAATGATGTCACCAAAGTGAGATGCTGTGATTCTCGTGGCCCTCTCACTCGCTCACAGTTTCACTGAACTTTGCCCACGTGTCTGTTTTTCAAGTTCTTGAGCCTCTCTCAGACTCAGATGGTGATGCTGCGGAAACCTCTTGCTCTCTTCACGCCAGAGAACTTTCAGTGGGAGACTTATCGGGTTTGGCTTCACTAACGGTGTACCACTGGCACTAGCACAGACCTTCTTTTGTACTGGTTGAAAGTTATATTCTTTTAATATTGCGGCATGCATTTGGGATTCACCGCTCTCTGTCATACCGTCACTAAGTAGTCTGAGAGCACTTTCTGTTGGTCGTACCCTGGCTTTTAGTTTGGACTTGGTCGTTGATCGTGCTGGACTCTTTCCTGGGACATGCTTTCTGAATTGCAGCTGGTTAAACTCCTGGCAGCTCATACTCCCTGTAACATTGCGACGCCCCCATTCTTGACGCTGTTCTGTGCATGAGACGCAGTCAGGGATGTAAGACTTGCCAGCCCGAAGAACATCAAGCAAGTACCAAGCAACAGCACCAACATGCTTGCAAACCCCACCCAGACCAGCAGGGCACTGACAGTAGCAGTTCTTTAGTTTGCCAGTGGAGCATACAACTACAGAAACGTTATATTCCTTTCGGATAGAAAATGATGCCTCTACTGACGCTTTCACCCACGTGTCAGCTGAGCGATGCAAGGGAACATTCTTCACTTTTTTTGCCTGAAACATGGTGTAGCCTTGAGAATGATGTTTTCCAGCACCTGCCTCATTCTGGTGATCAAATATGGACTTCTCACAAAACGCTGCTGAAAGACCTTTCATCTGTTTGGTCCACGGACCTTTTGGAATGCCTTGTAAATGTGGGCGGAGTGGTCTGGAAAGTAGTGAACCACAAAATCAGCATTCTTCCAATAAACGCGAATGCATGCCACGCTATTGGATCTGCAGTACTGAATTATCTTATCTGCTTTCTCATGTAATATAAATACTTTGTGTAAAGGTTACCTACAGGTATGTAGCGTCTACAAGGTACACTCTATAGTATATACTGTAGGTGCCGAGATGTTTTCTTTTTTGTTCTTCGTGCAATGTCTGGCTGTTTGCGTCTATGTTCCTGGGTTTATAAGTAACGACTGCTTAGAGCCTGAGAAGCACATTTAAAGGTGCGCGTAAACCATGCAGCGTTAATGGCTAATTTCATGACTCAGTTAGGAGCTTCTAGGAAATATGTCGTGCAGTGCGGATATCTCAGCGTGACCGGAGACGCTTCCTGAAGTGTGCAAGTAGTAGTCGCGCTGTACTGACATTTGTTTTAGGGACAAGTAATTCACTATATAGAACCAGCATGGTAGCTAAATGTGCAGTACTAGTTTTAATGCGAAATTTTCGAAATACGAGGGGGCATCTGTGAAAGTAAACAACACACAAATTGAAACTACATTTAGTTTGGATAATATGCACGTTTTAAGACTGGAAATTGTGTTGATAACATCTCCTCTGCTTCAGTTAAGAGGACATACTAGAATTGCACTTACTCCATAAGAAAAGGTTGATGCAAGAACTTCTGATAACGCGGAACTTGACTATGCGTTCATCCGTGAGGCTCCATGTGCCGATGCGGGAAGGCGAGGAGGACGAAACAGAGAAAACCGAAACTGCTTCCTCTTCTCACATGACAAGAAACTCCCATGATGCAGTGCCACGTTTTGCACATTGCGCCGCCGTGCGAGGCGCGATAGCATTTTCTGAAATCGTCTATTAGCTAAATGTTTGAATTATTCATTTTAGGAGTAGGTAATGTGGGGCTAGAGTTGGAGCATTCAACTAGGCTCACTGAAGTTAACATGCCCTTTGGGAGGTCATACTAGATGTTTTTTTTTTTTTGTGCTGCAGTACACATTTATGTTTTAATATGTAGACCATATACAGGGTGTTTCACCTAAAGTGACTTTCCAGATGAATATCGGCACAGTTCCCCCTCAAGTCGGCCCAGGACGCATACTAACCCCCCCCCCCCCCCTGTCTCCCACTTCTTCCTGCTGTCCTCTCTCCATCTGTGCCGCCAGATTGTGAGACTTTCGGTAATTTCCTTCTGAAAACTTTTGCCATCATACAGGAAGGCTTTGGACAATTTTTAACTGGGGGAATTTATTTTTCGTCAGTTGAACTTCGAAAATTGCCAAGCGAAACTCACTTTCTTTTTACAGAAATATGAAGTCCTCCACGGATAACCGCAGAACCCGCAAAAACTATGCACTATTATGGCAACTAAATTAGTAAAAAAGAAGAGCAAAAATTATTCTTTAGCCACGCCTTCTTGACTTTTGCAAAAAAGCGCGTGCCTAATGTTGGTCTTGAGGAGGAAGTGTCCGTGCCTTCATTTGTTTTGGATTCTTTGTGATAAGGCCGTTGTTTTGTTTATTTGTGATAAGACGGTTATCCCCAGCATCAAGGTCAAAGCAGGGGGAAGAAATGTAAAACAAGAGGCGGGGACACTTCCTCCCTCCCCGCATCTTCCATGCGCTCTTCTTTGCGACAATCGAGCAGGAAAAGCAGGCTAAAGCGGAAATTTTAGTAATTTTTTTCGGCTATTTCTATTGAGATACTATGCGTATTCCTGTTGGGCCCGCGGTTATCAGTGGAAGACTTCATATTTCTGTGAAAAAAGTGAGGTTCGCTGAAGTTCCATTGAAAAAAAAATAAATGTCCCACAAATTAAAATTGTTCGAAGCTTCCTGAATGGTGGCAAAAGTTTCAAGAAGGTAATTTCCGAAAGCCCCACAATCGTCCGGCGACTACGTCGAGAGTTAGAATTTATTTTTTTTCTTTAAGTGGGAATACCATGTATAGGTACGGCAGCCTGTACACTGTAAAAACTTGCCGTAAATTTTACGGTCAAAATCCATTTTTTGCCAAGGTGAAATTCAGTTGGTTGGTTTTTGGTTCAAATAGTACCGCTTTACCTCTCCTCGTCTTTATGTTTAAGCAGTGCAAGTCATCATCTGTGTACATAATAAAGATCTGGTCGCTGTTCAAGTGCTGTGCTTAAGAAAGACTTGCCGATTTCATTCATTGTGTGATCCTGTCGGTTATTTTTTCGTTTGGTGAACTGAGCATTACACAGTGCTTCATGAGGAACAATATTTATTTCAATGTCTTAGGGAGTGGGCAACATTTACACTGCACATAATTACCTGCACTGTTGATTCGTGAAACGCATGGCAAAAATCTCTGACCAGACATTTCAGTCAAGTTATACAAATGCTATTTTGTAGAAAACGTGTATTTTCACATCTGCCCAGGCAGTATAGTTTCCTCGAAAATTGCAGCTGGAGTGACAAACTTTTGGAAACTCTAAATAAATCGATCAGGAAGCATGTCATCATCATCATTAGGCCCCATTTTGTACTTTACCGCACATAATATGTGCAAAGCATGAAAAGACTTGGAAACGTTCAGATCTGTAAAAGCAAATATGCCATGATGCAGGTGAAGTAGAAAATGGAGAACACCTGAAGAAAAGACAGCACATCATGCTCATATCCGATGTATGATCACTCTTGCAAGCGTGACCACTTAGCTGAGGCATCCACTGTTCACAAAATGGAGAAACACATTATGTATTAATATTCTGTGCGGGACATGCTGCAAAATATCTTATAAGTATGCAAAACAAACACTGTTAATGAAACTAGAAGTAAGTACAGATAAAACGTAAGATACATGCATATTGCACTGCATAAGCTTAAAGCGTAGCGACTACTTAAAGCAGTTCGGACACTTCCATAGATGTGGTTCATTACATCATGGACACATTGCAAGTATTATTCTTTTACATCTCATACATTGCAAGATACAGCCTTCAGACACAGTCCCGATCGAAGCACAGACGTCATAGTTGCATCCATCCCCATTGGCAGCCGAGGGCACGTGACTTCTCATATGCTGCCTGACTGACTGCTATGAGTGTCGTGATGTCAGAACCCCATAAGCTTCAGTATTCGCGATACCCATTTTCTCCGCGTTCAGTATCCTCTTTGCTGTACAACTTACAATGCAGGCGCACATCGGTGTAAAGAACAGTGTTTTGTGTTTATCTGGATAACCTGGGATGACTTGTCGCGCCCCTTTTAAACATGTAACGGAATTACAGCAACAGAAAGCAACGTCATGTTCGTCCGATAACACAATGAGTGCCCAGAGGAGCATAAAGATCCTACTTAAATCTCTACAAAAAAAAATCTAACTAAGCAGCTATCACTACTGTTACCACCGCTGATGTCGATTGCATAGTTCTGCACGGGTGCATATCTTTGGTTAGTTCTAGCAGCCTACGTGAGGGTAGTCTTTCTGCAACACAGATGTTCTTGATACCAATGAAGTTGTCGGTTTTGTAGAGATGGGAGAGCACGTAGAATTTTTCAACATTGTCGTTGCGCTTCACAGAAACAATATGTTGGGCCTTTGCAAAGTAGTCCTCGAGCTTGAATGCAGTAGAATCACGTTTCTGAGGACGTGTGTATGCTTCACTGTGCAGAATGTACCCACCAACTTTTACACGATGGTACTCCCTGACCTCTGCTTCCCCACAGTGCTCTTGACAAGGTCACGTAAAAACTGAGCTGGAGGTAGGGGTTTCCCGACTGGATCCACTCCATAGTGTCGCTGATGTAACCTTTGGTGGCATAGTAGTTGCATATCCCGAGACGCCATAGACTGCAGATGAAGGTAGTTGTTCCTAATGAGTATCCTTGACAAGATTTGGAAAGGAAATCTCTCCCACCAGAAGAGATCGCTTGGTTTACATCTCGAGTGGACCCCAGCAGCTCGGGAAGCGTTCGACTCTCTCAAGACTCATTTCGCGAAATCCGCCCTCCTCCACCTCCCTCAACCCCACGCTGAAACGGCCCTGCTCGTAGACGCCTCCAGCTTAGCTCTCGGCGCCGTGTTGCAGCAGCGGCAAGGCGGTGTTTGGAAGCCTTTCGGTTTCTTTTCTCGCAAGCTGTCACCCGCTGAGCGCCGCTACAGTATCTTCGGCCGTGAGCTCCTCGGCACTATCAGCATTTTCTAGAGGGCCGTTCATTTCTCATTGTATACGGACCACAAGCCCCTCACGTTTGCGATACGCGCTCCTACGGCCAACCACTCTCTCCGTGAAGCTCGCCATATGGCTTTCATTTTGGAGCTCACGGATGACGTGAAGCATATTTCCGGCCACCACAACGTTGCGGCTGACGCTCTCTCCCGGCCGTTCCTCGCCCCGCTCACAGCGCCTCCCCAGCATTCACAAGTCGACTTCGAGGCTCTCGCCGCTGCCCAGGCCACCGATAGCACCTTGCGCACACTCAGAACCGCTACTGCCAGCAACCACCGATGGGAGCCTGTTGAATTTCCATCATCTGCTACTCCCATTTGGTGCGACATGTCAACCGGTTCTGCGCGACCCTACGTTCCTCCATCCCTCCGCCGCGCAGTCTTTCTTGCCCTGCACGGTCTGGCGCACCCTGGGATCCGTGCGTCGCGCAAGCTCGTGCAAGCCCGGTATGTCTGGCCCTCAATGAACCGCGACGTTGCGACCTGGGTCCGTTCCTGTCTGTCCTGCCAGCGCGCTAAAGTCCACCGCCACACATTCACTCCACCTGCCAGTTTCCTCGTTCTAGACGCCAGATTCGACCACGTCCACATGGATATCGTGGGCCCCTTGCCGCCAGTCCGTGGCCACCACTACCTCTTGACCTGTCTACAGGGTGTTACCCTATAAAAGTCTACCCGTGCCGCCATGCCGTACTCGCCAATTACTCAATGCAGGTGGCATATTGTGCGATCTTCATATAAAGCTCATAAGGACATTTAATCTTGGTGAATTTCGAAGTGATTAAGCGCCGCAACACGAAGTTATAACTCAAAACGTGAAATTCCCGTAGTCAAAACAATCAAGATGGCGGCGTTGAGAAGAGCACTTGCCATGCTGCTCCCCAGACGACGACGTGTCGCATATCCTGCCAGCCGGATGGAACTGCAGTTTTCATTTCGCTTTCGTGTAACTGTCGTATTTTGTTCAGAAGTAAGCAACGTGAGGTACGAAAAATGCCGACGTACTCAGCAGACGACACCCAAAAGGGATGTCGTCTGCTTACTGAGAGGCGCCATCTTGGCTGTTTTGCCTACGGGAACCTCACGTTTTGTGCTATAACTTTGCGTAACGGTGCTCAATCACTTCGATATTTGCCATGGATGAATGTCCTTATGAGGTTTATACGTAGACAACACATTGTACCGCCTGCATTGAGTAATTGGCGAGCACGGCATGCCGACGCGGGTAGACTTTTATAGGGTAACACCCTGTAGACAGGTTCATGCGGTGGCCTGAAGCCATTCCCATACCTGAGATCACAGCAGAGACTGTCGCCGCCGCTTTCGTCGCCGATTGGGTGTCCCGTTTCGGCGTACCATCCACCGTAACAACTGACCGCGGCAGACAATTTGAATCTCATCTCTTCCGTGAGCTCTGCTGTCTCCTCGGGACCCGACACTGCCGTACCACCTCCTACCATCCGGCAGCGAATGGCCTGGTCGAGCGCTTCCACCGGCAACTCAAGACCGCCCTGTGCGCCACTGGCAGCCCGCTTTCCTGGCCTGATCGTCTCCCGCTGGTTCTTTTGGGTCTTATGTCATCTTATGACTGGTCTTATGACAAAATTTACTTAAAACTCGGAGAAAGGGTCACCCGCGTCGACGAACCCGTTTCCGGAAGAAAGCAACACGCTCGCGTGGGATTCCGCGTTAACGCGTTGGGCGCCGAATCGCGTTTGGTTTCGGAAGGGTGTCCGGGAAACGCTGCCCGGCGTGTTGCCGAAACGCACTCGACGACGCGAGTGACCTTTTCTTCGAGTTTTAAGTAAATTTTGTTCGAAAAATATTCGTAACTTTTACTATCCACGTCGTGGAGAATTCACATTACGTTATAGAGTATATAGAAAACATCAATACACTCGATTAAATTCTTTGTCATCGTAAAAGAGTTCTTAAAACCTTCGCGTATCAAAGTCAGCCAGCTAAAGCTGTGAAATTACGCTTTCTACAACTCAGTTCGTAAATTGCGGTAGCAGTTCAAATTTTAATTAAACACTTACTGATAGTCTCCACTGCTCCGGAATGTGATCTGATAAATTTTATCAATTAATGTACAAACAAATATCTTGTATACAATGTGTGACTATATAGACAGCTTTTTAATCTACATCTTAAAAAAATTGTAAGAAAGAGTGTACAGTTTTGACTTTGAAAATTTAAAACGAACCTTTGGTGTTGGAGATTGCGTTTTGATTCATTATGAGCTAAAATCTTCTAAAATTAATGTATGTCCCTCCAATTGTAGTGCCTCATATGCCGTGACATATCGAATAGACTCATAGTTTTTCAGTATGGCTAATTAAAAACCTCGGGTACATTCTGTGAATTGAAGCTACGTTTATGTGTGCTGCTTTGGTTAAGTTTGCAAAAGGAATATTTACTTATTATAGTTACATATCTTATGCATAGTGCTCATCTTCATTGTATAGCAATTAAATATTTCTGATGACAGTTGTGTGATTCGATTCTCCCAAAATCTTATTGGAATTGTGTGCCGCATGTTATGATGATTAGAATTGTAGAGTCCACCTTCGCGTCATTTGATAATAGATTCCTTTCAATATAGTATTGTCAACTGTCCAATAGTTTGAGAAAATATATACACTGTGCAATTTAATTCGTAAAATAAGCTTTCGCAAAATATTAGTGATCCTCTTTGTAAGCAAAGATTGATGTAACATGCCTGTAAATTTCTATTATCGATTCTTCTACAATTCTTTCCTTCGGGCGTCGGTGTTGTATAGAGTGTGGTCGTGTAAAAATCTCTTTGATTGCCAGCGCTGATTCCATGCGAAGATCCTTGTACGTAGTGTCTCCTTAGCAATCTTCAACCTGTTCATAAGCTGTTTTCGTTGCGCTGTGTAGAATACATTACAATGATGACAAAGAATACAATTATTATTTCAATTATACACTTGTTTATTTCGATAAATTACAATTCTATTCCAAACTCCGAAGTTTTCGTTTGTTGTCTTGATTGATGAATTCCGAAGACATCATCAAGTAATTTATTCTGATTATTGGGCGCTTGAATCCAGCGTTGATTAACGCAGGTGATATGTTGTCGCCGTGTTTGTATTGCTTCAACAACTTGCACTTTGTTGCGACGAACTTGCACAGTCTCTTATTGATGCTTCCTTTCTTTGTATGAAGATTCTTGAATGGCGTACAAGAGAGTATTAGATGAAAATCGTCCGGTGGCCCACCGCAATTGATATGTTTGTTGAGTTTCAATAAGTGATGATACATCAGACCTTGCACGACAATATTGAACTTCTGTTCATTCGACATCCTTGACTGGTGGAATAAAATAAATGAGTAGAGGTTCCAGGGTGGAATATACCACGTGATAAGATTTTTTATGTGCTTTCCATTTCAACCGTTAGGTGTAATTTCAATAAATCCGCAATGAATCGTGCGATATAGACTGCTTGTATATGATAATTTGATCTGATTGCTTTCTTGATTAATGCAATGCCCATTGCAATGATTACAATTACGTTTGGTCTAGTGTATTTCAATTCTTCGTTAGCAAACCTCAAAAACTCCACCATCCATCCAAATGGCCCTTCCGATGTTGACGTGCAAATATTTTTATAACTATTGTAGATTCGACATACAAGTTCTCGCATCTTGAATTCCATAATTTGCACCATATCTCCGAATACGACCATATCTAGGACGTATTGAAATGCAGCGATAAATGAATCGTTTCGCGGCTCCTCCTTTTCGAAGCAACTTTTTATCAGGTCCTTCCATGACGAATGGTAACGAGTACAAAATCTGTCCATCTCTTCAATGTATATCAGTTGTCTGTTCTGTTTTGTAGTGCGCCTCGACATTTAATTAAATCATATTGATGCTAATTTTATTTATTAAAATTTTATTATCAGGTTCATAATCTTGCACCTGACGTTAGAATTATGAAAGTCAATTTACAAAAAAGATGTGATGCGTAATGAAAAAAATGTGTGCTTTCAGTGATTCTATGTACAAGACAGCGCTAGAGCCCCTCCTTCCCTAACTTGACTTGTAGGAGCGAGTTTATGGCTTTGTATACCAAGACCGTTGTTGGATTCCCCTACTCCCTGCGGGTGTAACCTTAACGAAAGTGTGCGGGAACTCAGCTTCCCTCTCTCACATTGTTTCCACTAGTGGGTTCTGAATGAAAAAGGACATGTTTCTGTGATGTATATTTTGCGCTGTGTGATTACGAAAAATGTTTGCCTAAATTAATTACTGCTTTTGACTTTGTTTCAGATGATCACTCGATTGATATTAATAAAAATATTCTACTAGTTGGGAATGTATTTTTAAGTTGTGTGCGTTGATTTCCGCTATAGCAAACACAATAATTTGCATTTCAGATGACTTGTTTGTGGCTTCTGCATGTATTGCAAAGTTAACATAAAACGACGTAATTAAATTTGATTCTCGTTTTCGAGTGAGTATTGTTTCTATCATTGAATAAACTTGACTTTCACTCGATTGATATTTTGTAAGTTGAGAATAATGATTGCCTAATAGTTGTGTCTGATCTGAAATACATTAAATGCAACGTTTCTCGTTTAGTATTGTTTGCGCCGATAATATTTTCTCGTTTGCTTAGAAAGTCTATTCTTAGATTTTTTTGTGTTCTATTGTTTTTGATAGAGTTCTTATTGTGTTCTTGAGAGTTGAATAATTGCAATGTCTATTTGCGATCAATAAAAAAATCGTCTCTGTACGCCGATCCTAAGAATATTTCCTTTTGGAGAAAATAATGTGAAAAAGAGAGAGGATTTCCCCACCCACAGATTGACAACAGGCTCCACACTTTGGGCTGTATAGATGGAGAGAGTGACCCCACCGGGCTGCATAGAGGGAAAGAGTGACCCCGCCGGGCTCCAGTCTGGTTGTATAGTGGAAAGCTTAGTTGTGCTGCGTGTTTGGATACCTCTGTCAAGGTAATGTTTATAGTGCCTGAGTAGGATGAAAATTCTACATTGTTAGCTCGCTAGGTTGATTTTATGATATTTGAAAATATATATTATTTCAAATTGTAATGTTTGCTATTAATTTCCTGTGTGTTGTTTACATGTTGGCAGATGCATCGTTCAAAGCTTTTCTCTGCTATTCATCCGTGCATGTTTATCGTTTTGATTGATTCTTTTTCAATTATTTTCCTGCATGTGTCTGTTGTTTACCGTTAGTAGATGCACCGTTTAGAGTGTTTCTCTGCTATTCATCCATGCATGTTTCTTGTTTTGTTAGATTGTTCTTCAACTATTTATCCTTTGTGTACCTCTTGTTTACGTGTTGGATTTTGGCTCTCTATTAGCTGTTGACCTTGTTTCAGTAATATTTTCCTGTTTGTTGTTTACACTTTGGCAGACGCACCGTTTAGATTGTTTCTCTGCTATTCAGTGTTAGCTCTGTGCTGTATTAAATTATTCATCATGTGCTGTTCAAAGTGTTTTTCTGCCATTCATCCGTGCATGTTGATCATTTTGATAGATTATTTTCCATTTATTTTCCTGCATGTGTCTGTTGTTTATGTGATGTGTTCTGGTTCTCTACTAGCTGTTGATCGTTTTTCTCATTATTTCCGTATGTCTATGCTGTTTACTTAATAAGAAAATGATTAATTGTGTAATGTTGGAATAATCTTCCCGATTGCGCTCGAAAATGTTCATAACTGTCACGTGTACGCCTCCCGTTTTCAACAAATCAGGGCAGATATTATTAGAGCTGATTGTTGGCTAGGAGCGTGCTATGTGGTGAAGTTCATATTTTAATATATTCTCTGTGTGGAATTCATAAAACAAAGTAAGGTTTGTAGTGTCTCTTAGAATGAAAATTGTATGGGGAAGTCACGAGGATGATTTTATGATAGTTAAAAATGATAGTCTCCTCCTCTGTTGTTTTTGATTAACCAATATATTGTTATAGATTTTATTTCCTCTCGTGTTCGTGTCTCATGGTCTTCCAGGTTCTCTGCTGTTCACAACTAACTATACCTATTAGAAATTTGTAAATAAAACTCTGCTATGGTGCTCACATATAATAATGTTAGACTTTTTATAATAAAACTTTTAATTTTGATTGTAATCATAGTGATTAAAAATATCTTCTTTGATTAAATGTGTCGTAATGGAATATTATCTATTGTTCTTGAAGTTACATATTAGAACTTTGTAATTAAAACTCCGCTAGGTTGCTCATGTTAGACTTTTTATAATATAACTTTTAATTTTGATACACGCACCACCTGAAAAAAATTGCGAACGAAGTCGTCCCAGGGTGAAAAATCGCCAAAGATGTGGTCCGATGTTGTCAGTGTGCATGCCCCTGCTTGCGCGCCGCATGAAAAAAATGCGAACGAATTCGGCCCATGCTGAAAAATAGCCAAAGAAGTCAGTCCAGTGTGTACAATCATAAGTGTACGCTCAGCTATTCAACCCGCTGGTAACCACACGGACAGCCCCTCACCTGCGCGCCACCCACCGCGCGCTGAAAAAAAATCGCTAGAGAAGTCGGCCCATGCGGAAAAATCGCCAAAGAAGTCGGCCCAGGGCGCACCGTCGACCTGCTAGTAAGCACCCGGACAGCCCCTCACCTGCGCGCCACCCACCGCGCGCTGAAAAAAATCGCTAGAGAAGTCGGCCCAGCTATTGTTCTTGAAGTTACATATCAGAACTTTGTAATTAAAACTCCACTATGGTGGTCACGTATAATGATTATATAATAAAACTTCTAATTTTGATTGTAATCGTATTGATTAAAAATGTCTTCTTTGATTAAAATGTGCTACTCCTTCTGCTTAATTGAATTAATTAGAACGGAAAAACTTGCGTGATTATCACTAATAAAATACCCCTTCAATGTTATTGCATCAGATTTTTGGCTGAGTTTTTCTCCTTGACACGGAGTCATAACATAATTCCTGACACTATTGACTTTAATAAATATATTTTCACTTGTACTTTTGTGTATGGCTATCCTTTGCATGTAAATCGCCTACTGCACACCTGCTGTAGTGGGAAAAAAATTGCGATTGAAGTCGACACAGATTGAAAAATGTTGAAAGAAGTCGGCCCAGGCTGAAAAATGTGAGCAAGTAAGCGCTCACGCAACCCTCCGGCCACGCTCCGCCCACCGCAGCAGCCCTCCACCCAAGCGCCGCCTGTCGCGCACGGGAAAAAGTCGCGAAAAAAGTCGGCGCAGATTGAAAAATGACGAAAGAAGTTGGCCCAGGATGAAAAATGTGAGAGGGTAAACGCGCACGCAGCCCTCCCCTCGCCGATAAGCGCGCAGACAACCCTCCGCACTGGCGCCGCGCAGGGAAAATACGCGACGGTGTCTCAGACGCTGTGGGGTTCGAACCAGACACCCATGTCTCTAACTGGACCCTATCGAGCCTGGACCAGACCTCCTACTACTCAGCTGAACAAAGTTCTATCTACAATTGAGGTTATAAACATAAAAAGGCATGAGCTAGAATAAGCTTGAATGATAAAATACGGTGTAATGCAACTTGGAGAGAATTTTTTAATAAATGAATGGAATAAGAAAATAAATAATGTGTGACTGCACACTGGTTTGAGCCAAATCAGTGTGGATTACTTATCATAATATCGTTAAAATTTGAGGCGTGATCGGCTTCAAGGGACACTAGAAAATGTCTATAGAGACAGCACAAAACCTTCAACTAGGAAGCTTGCAACGAAGTGCTTAAATCTGGATTGAGATTTAAACTTTTATACATCAGTAATGATCTGTAATTATGTGCTACTGATACTATCGTGCATTGTTCATAATGTAATGAATGCAAAAAAAGTCATGAAGGACCGATTAATAGGTAGATTAAATGCTTGCGATAAAACCATGCAACATTTCAATGGTCTCCCCAAGTGTGGTGTCATTGCAGACCACCTTCTTCATGTCCAACTGGAATGGGTGCATGCACTAACTGTACGAAATAATGAGCAAACTAAAATGTGCGACAAACAATAAAGGATGGAAACACCACTCCGTTGTGGCGGCACATAGGCCAATGTACCCAAGACGAAAGCTGGCGTTGCCCTAAAACTTTGGGAGATGGCTCGTATTTCTACATTGCAGTTGCAAATATTGAGGATCCATTTATCATTGGGTCACTCATCATTTTCATGACGCGCTCAAATCAGAATGGCGTGTATTTGTACCAAATCGCTTAAAGTGAATTAGTACGACGTGATAGTGATGCTGCCATGTGGAGTTATTACAGCTCAAAAACGATTGTTATTGATTTACATTTTAACACATGATCATGAAAGAGACAATGCAAGCATTACAAATACTGTTTGGTATAGAACATGTAATTTCTTCGAGTGAAAACTGCTGAAGTAAAAACGAAACTGAGGCGAAGGTAAAATATTCAGGCTCAGAGGAGTGCTTAAGAGAAAAAGGGTGATAAAGCACGTGGTTAAAACTTTTATGCACAACAAGCCACAGCACAGGGTTAGTAGTTTAATACGTATTCTGGAACATTACGTATTTCTCATACTCAAGAATTTACAACAAAGAGCCACACTCAGGATCAAGGATGAAATGTGAATGACGTTGAAAAATCTACTATCTACAGTAATGCATAGCGGGCATTGATTACGTGCTGATCTCCCCTTGTTAGAAACATTGGTTCTTCTTGACTTGTTGCAACGTCACTTACAATGAAACAATTATCACTGCGTTCAATAACGTAGACGTGGTAGTGCTTGTTGAATTCCAGTGTTTCAAGCTCACGCACTTCAAAAATAGTTTCCTTGTCAACTGAAAAAATGTTACAGATTTCAATGAATGTGGGATTGCCATCACTGATATTATGCAACGAACACATCCCTGATACATAACGCACACTCTCAATCTGTACTGAGTTCAAAATGAATATGCTGGGTGCTTCTATGTTCTTCGCTACCATGTAGGAGTTTACAGCATTTGGCAGGTGTTCAAGTAAAATAGGTCGACTTCCTATCACATGGATTGATGCTTCGTTGACGGCTCCTGACAGGATCCATGTATGAAGAAACTGGTGTCTCAAAGCCAATGTACCGGTTATATTCTTAAAGTTGTGCAATTTACATGTCATATATTTGAAGTATTGATGCTTTAATTCAAATTGCATGGCCCAAATATTCACCAAGGGACCATACTTATAAATAAAAGACAAGTAATGGACCAGGTAGTGCATTTTAGGTGGGACAGACGCCTGCGGAAACAAGGCTTGAAAGTCAAGGCAGGAAAAGTGCACAAGTCGATGTAGGTAGGGCACGTACTGCAGTGGTAGCTTTCGGCTCATTAGCAGGTCAACAATTTCACGCAGAAGAAGATACAGTTCCCATGTGCTGTTTTCTGAGGGTACACAGTCACCAATGTAGAGGGAAAAGTGCCTGAAGAAGCACAGTATCTGCGATGCGCTGCCCTTCATGCAGCTTTTGCCTTGAATAAATTCCCTGGCTATTTTCTCTTGTTTGATTTTCTCTGTCTTGTTTTTGGTGTCGCACGGTTCATACTGGTGGGCTGTGATTCGTTCAAAAAAAAAAAAAACTGAGGAAATCAAGTTCTGTGTTATATGCCTAATCGAAAATGGGGTTACGCCTTCCAGAATATCGTGCATCAAGTCCGGTGTAAAATGCTCAGTAGGTTGGAAGCCACTAAAGTTCAAACCACATGGCTCCCGAACACCATACAATGGAACAGTGGCGATGCCACTTTGTGACATGTTGAGATGGTGCGCGTGTCGAGCAGGTGAACGTCCCCTTGATGTTTCTCCCGTTGACTGGAGTGGAGCAAAAACTTATTTCAATTGTTGCGGTTCGAAAAACGAGCCTTTATTATGATGACGATGAGGATGGGAACGATGGGTCTGAAATCCTTCTCACAACTGCCCCCCCCCCCTCCGGAGAGGAGCCCTCCGGGCGATCTTCTTGTGGCGGGCGAGAAGTGTCGAGAGGTCGTGGGATGCATGGTTTGAGGCGAGAGACGTGCGCAGACTCAGTGGACCGACGGCGCCGGTCAACGGGATTGTCCAGTGGTTGGATGAGGTACGCTACATCATTGAGCGCTCGGAGCACCTTGTAGGGGCCAACATAGTGGTAGCGGAATTTGGACGAAAGGCCAGGCTTTCGCAGAGGCACCCAAAGCCAAACGAGGTCCGCAGGACGATAAACACCGTTAGCGTGGGACGCGTCGTAACGCTGTTTGGCTGACGCTTGCGTGTCGAAGGTTCGGCAGCGGGCAATCTGTCGGCATTCTTCTGCACGGCAGGTGGCGCTTGCAAGTACAGGGTTGGAGATGTCAGGCACGTAGGGGAACAAGGTATCAATAGTATGGACTGGATCACGGCCGTAAAGTAGGAAGAAGGGGCTGAAGCGAGTTGTCGATTGTGTGGCAGTGTTGTACGCGTAAATGAGGTAGGGAAGGAGGTCATCCCAGTTGTCTTGACGAGGCGAGATATAGAAAGACAGCATGTCGGCGGGGGTGTGGTTGAAACGTTCCACGAGTCCGTTTGTTTGTGGATGGTAAGGAGACGTAAAGTGGTGAGTGGCAGAGCAGCTGGAGAGGACCTCCTTGACAATCTCAGCCACAAACTGGCAGCCTCTGTCGCTCAACAGGACTCTGGGAGCGCCGTGCTGGAGGAGGACACGTTGAATAAAAAACTGGGCAATATCAGCAGCTGTTGCGGAAGGCAGGGCGGAAGCAACGACGCATCTGGTGGAATGGTCAATTGCCGTTACAACCCAGCGGTTTCCAGAAGTGGACAGGGGGAGGGGGCCGAAGAGGTCAACTCCGACTCGTTCGAAGGGATGGAGTGGGGGTGGTAGAGGATGTAGGCGACCAACGGATGTGGCGGTAGACTTGCGTTGTTGGCACAGTTGGCATGACGACACATAGCGATGGATGTTCCTGTACATGCCCGGCCAAAAAAACTTGCGACGGATCCTCTCGTAGGTCTTGAAAAAGCCAAGATGTCCCGCTGTAGGGTCGTCGTGAGAATAGCGCAAGATCGCGTTGCGCAATTGAGACGGAACGACCAAGAGAAGTCGAGAGCCGTCGGGGCTGTAATTGGGTTTGTACAGCGTGCCTTCTTGTAACACGAAGTGTTTTGCTTTACGTAGAAATTTCTTGTCTGTAGAAGGTGCCGTGCCGTCAAGATGACGAATGAGCTTCTGGGCGGCTGCGTCGTGAAGCTGTTCTGAGGGGAAAGTGCTTGGGTCCAGCTCGGAAAGGCACATGACATCCTCATAAGAAAGTACCGGGGCGGAGGTCTCGTCTTGCAGTGGAGATCGGGAAAGGCCATCAGCGTCTTGGTGCTTGCATCCAGACTTATAATGGACAGCGAAATCAAATTCCTGGAGTCTTAGTGCCCAGCGCCCAAGACGTCCAGACGGATCTTTCAATGATCTTTCGTGATCGGTCACGACCGAGAAATGACGACCGTATAGGTAAGGGCGAAATTTGCCAATGGCCCAGATGACGGCGAGGCAACCTTTTCGGTGGCTAAGTAGTTTTTTTTTACTTTAGTCAATGTGCGACTGACGAAGGCAACTGCTTGCTCCATTGCCGCATCCGGGTGGCGCTGTGCTAAAACTGCACCCAGTCCTGCCCCACTGGCGTCGGTATGCACTTCAACGGGAAGGGAAGGATCGAAATGCCTGAGAATAGGGGCGGCGGTAAGCAAAGCTTTGAGCCGCTCAAAAGCAAGCTCGCAGTGGGAGTCCCAGTGGAAGTTGGATTCGCAGGAGAGGAGAGTCGTGAGAGGGGCTGCGATATGGGCGAAGCCCTTGATGAATCGACGGAAATACGATGCCAACCCAATGAAACTGCGCAGCTCCTTGACACAGGTTGGCTTCGGAAAATCGGAGACGGCTTTGATTTTATCAGGATCTGGAGAAACACCGTTTGCAGAGACAACGTGACCCAGTATTTTAATCTTCTCGAAGCCGAAATGGCACTTTTTCCCGTTGAGTTCGAGACCCGCAGACTGGAATGCGGAGAATACAGATTCAAGGCGAAGTAGGTGGTCTTCAAATGTTTCCGAGAAAACGACAACGTCGTCTAAGTAACATAGGCACGTTCGCCAGCGGAGCCCCCGAAGCACAGTGTCCATCATCCGCTCGAATGTAGCTGGAGCGTTACAGAGGCCGAACGGCATCACATTGAACTCGAATAGCCCGTCCGGTGTAACAAAAGCGGTCTTCAGTTTATCCTGCTCAGCCATAGGGATCTGCCAGTACCCAGAACGGAGGTCAAGAGAGGAGAAATACTTGGCGCCTTGCATGGAGTCTAGAGCGTCGTCAATCCGGGGCATGGGCATCCGGTTATTTTGTTGAGACGTCGGTAATCAATGCAAAAACGTATAGAGCCATCCTTCTTAGGAACCAGCACGACTGGTGAGGACCAAGGGCTCGAGGAAGGACGGATTATTCCTTTGGACAGCATTTGGTCGACCTCTTTATCAATTTGTTGCCGTTCGGCGGGGGAAACACGATACGGTCTCTGTCGAAGAGGCCTTTCAGAGCCAGTGTCAACTGAGTGTTCCACGTCGCGTGCAACCCCAAGAGGTGATTTGTCAAGGTCAAATAAATGTGCATAATTTCGTAATAAGGACAGAATCATGCCTCTACTCCGATCATCAAGCGAGGGAGAAACAGTTTGACATAGGGCCGAGTCGTGCACTGGATGAGGGAGAGTGACCGCGGCTTCGGCGGAATTTCCGAGAGCATGCAGGGCGCCGAGCTTCACGGGTTCCAAGGTGGCAACGACAAATCCGCACGGCAACAGGACAGGCTCCCATAAGGTGTTGCTGACAGGGAGAGACGTCTTTCCGCCGTCAATTCGTGAGAGGGAGAACAGAGCAACGAGACCCTTGCGTGCGAGCGGAGTATGGTGAGGAGACAGTATCACCTCAGGAGTAGACGATGCGTCAGAGGAGACGGCATCTATGAATATGGTAGTACGTGGGGGAAGCACGGTATCGTGCTCAACGTGCAGTTTAAGGACTCCGCAGTCGGCCTCACTGGCGTAGACCGGCCCTGTAGGCAGAGTGATCTCACCGCGAGAGTGATCGATAATGGCGTGATGCTCTTGAAGGTAATCGCAGCCCAGTATAATGTCATGCGAGGTAACAGGGAGGACTCGGAATTCCACAGGGAAGCATACATCGCATACCGCTATACGGGCGGTGCAGGAACCAGTCGTGTGAGAAATGTGATTAAACGCAGACTTGAGAAAGGATCCATCTTTGAACGTTACTTTGCGCAGCTTCTTGCACATCTTAGCAGACAAAATACAAACACAGGAGCCGGTGTCAATAAGTGCTGATGAAGAATGGCCATCAATGGAAACGTCGATGCAGTTTCGAGGGTGCGGTGGGGGGACATTTGAAAACGGTGCAGTCGATGCAGGACGACCCCCAGGAACTGCAACTACATGTTTCCCCGCTGGGGAGGAGGGGATGTAAGGCGTATGGGGCTACGTGACAGTGACCTGCGGCGACCGGTTGGAGACCGGGAGCGACGCGAACCGGCGTAATCGTCATTCCGGAGTCTGTCACCAGATGTTGCGGTGGGAGGCGCAGAGTAATAATAGCGATCACCGGCATAACGAAATGGGCGGTCTGAGGGACAAGCATCAGTGTAGGGCGCCGAGGGCGTAAATTGTGGACGGCCACCCCAGAAAGCCTCCCGTTGACGTTTCCTGCAGAACCTTATTGTATGACCGGTAATGCCGCAGTAGTAGCATGTTGGGCGACGACGGGGCCGGTCCAGGGACATACTGAGAGGAAGTTGAGAACCTGGAAGCATCGACGGGGAGTACATCATGCACTGCTCTCGGGCTTCTGAGACTGCAGCTGTCGCCGGACTCGGGTGGATATTTGACCGAACAACGTCAGCGTACGAGGGCTGAAGCTGGGCTGTGGTGCGCTGTCCAATTGCGCTCGCGAGTTCTTCCCGTACTACCGACTGTACAAGCGCAGTTATCTCTGTAGGTTGACTCAGTAGTTGACCCGTAGGTGATGAAAGCCTGGAAAGTTCTTCCCTCATTATCTCTCGGATCAAGAGACGCAGATTATCGAGGGACACGATTTCAGAGGCGCCGTACTGGAGACGGGCTTCCTTCGTGTGCCGGTTTCTTGCGTCCTGTAGTTTCTTACATAATGCAAGAATTTCGGCAACAGTAGTGATGTCCTTTGCCATGATAAGTTGGAAGGCATCCTCCCGTGTTCCCTTGAGTATGTAGCGATTTTTTTCGTCGTCAGGCATCTCAGGACTGAGACGCTTGCACAAAGAGAGAATCTCTTCGACGTATGACGTGTACGACTCATCGGGATGTTGGGCTCGCGAGGACAGCTTCTGCTCAGCATCTGACTTCCGAAAGGCGGGCCTGCCAAATAAATCCCGTAGCCGAGACGAAAATCGTTCCCAGGCTTGGAATTCTGCCTCGTGGTTCAGGAACCAAGTCTTGGCGACCCCGGACAGATAGAAGGCGACGTTATTGAGCTTGCTGTTGTCATCCCACCTGTTGTGACGGCAGACGCGGTCGAATTCGTCGAGCCAATCATCAACATCCTGGCCGTCGATGCCGTTGAATGTGGGCGGGTCACGTTGCCGCAGTACTGGTGCGGAGTTAGTCGACGCGGTCGCTTGTCCTCCCGAGGCAGAACCGTTGCCGGCTGCGGATGGGGGTGCATTAGCCATAAGTACAATGCGACGGCTTCGGAGTTCCAGATTTACTGGCTTAGGAGGAAGGAAATCGAGCGCACCTCCACCAAATTGTTGCGGTTCGAAAAACGAGCCTTTATTATGATGACGATGAGGATGGGAACGATGGGTCTGAAATCCTTCTCACACATGCCCTAACCTGTGGCGTGCTTGTCATTTACTAGGAGCACCGGATGCATATAAGATAGGCTAGATCGTAGCCTTGATGGTAGATTCAGGATTGAAAAGTAAACGCCCAACAATTTATGTTTCCCTCTTTTACTTCCAAAAGGATCACACACTTCGAACTCATCTGCATACAGATGAATGCAGACCCTTGCGTTGTCACCTTTGAGATATGAGTGTGCTTGAAAGGCTGTGCCATCAAACACTGTTGAAAGGTATCCTTCTTCTTTCTGTAGGTGACATTGGTTACTGTACAGACTAGGTACCTCTAGCATGTTCTTCAGAACATCACATATGGGTATGTAGTGAAATTTATTGCAGTTTCCATGTTCATCATTTCCGAGGACAACCGTAACAGGTTCCACCAATGGCAAGTATGACTTCCAGTACTGAGTTCGACCTTTGTTTGTTGCGAGGCTCTCCAGTTGCTCACTTACTAATGACAGGAGTCCTGCATGCTCTTGTACTGGGGCCAATGTCATCACTCCAGAGTTTTCCAGTCATCCACCAGGCCCTAGATGTAGCATATGACATCATTCGCTATTTCGTTAAGGATAGACTCGGGCAACTATTTCCTTTCTTTCCACTTTAGTAGTAGCATTGCAAGTTGTCTCACATGATCAGTCTCATTGGCAGGTGAACAAGGAGTAGGTGAGTCATCATCTTCTGAACTGTCTTGTGGATTATCGGTACCTGCAGTGTGTATGCGAGATGTAGGCGGCATGTTTACTTCCTTTCTGTAGCCCTGTAGGGTCCTGAGTAGTCGCACTCTCGGCGGGTAAATTGCCAGATTCTTCATCGAGTAGCTCCTGATGTTTGCGAGAAACGTGCTTCCGGTACGAAGGATAGTTAGTGAAAGCGCGCATACACCCACTCAAGCCGCATAGCCAGTTCCTCTCATGGCCGTGGATGCTATGCAGATGTCGGAACAAACGCCTCAAAGAGAAAGCCCTCCAAGTGCATCTAGGGCAGCAGAAGTACCGCACCCCTGGCATATGAGAAAAAAAAGTGCAGTGTTCAACACAGCTTTCTGCCATGTAAACGTCTGTAACACATCTTATGAGAAATATAGACAACAAGGGGGCGAGTGCACAGCTGAGCTGGTGTATGTTGAGTGCAGGGGTAAATGGCGGCAAGGGACAGTGGCCAGGAGGGAGAATGTGTCCTGTCCTGCCCATCGTTCCTTGCCTCGGGTTCCCTCTGCACTCAACGAATGTGCAGGCTTACATAGTGCCCCAAAGCAGTAGCATGCCGATAGCGTGATTGGTGAGGATGGTTTGCTGCGATGCCGATCATTCTTTAACGAGTTTACTATGTGGAGTCACAAATTTTGTACGTCACCTGATTCCGTTCATTCCATCCTATTTATTTCTTGCCCCACAAAATACAAGACAATTCCGTATCACATGCAAGTGCTTTGTTGTAGAACATCTTCGAAGTGCTCATCTTTCGCGGGATGCTGTACGTTCCGCGAGTCCGTTATGAGCAAGCACCGTCTGTTGCAGGGCCCGCGTTCCTTTCGCGGGTAGTCCTTTAGTAGCTCCAGTGCAAGAAATGACATGAATACCATGATGCAAGCACGAATGCAATTCTGCAAGTAACCATGAAAAGCTACTCACTGTACAAGCCCATCCATCTATGCGTATGGCAAGAGTGCACAAGTCGTATTCGGGGGTACTACGTCGAGAGAATCATTATCTCCACCAGAAGACTTGCCAGCGCACAGTGAAACTACGGATCAAATGTACGTGGAAAACCGTACCTCAAAAACTGTTCTATGCTGTATGGTCGCTGTTCTCACGAACTTAGTTCGTGGTTTTCATACTGCAAAACCATTTTAAAAGAAATTAAACGATTAAAAAGAAAAAAGGAAGAAAAGATGTAAAAGAGGAAGGAATAAATGAATGAAAGGAAAGTTAAATAGAAGAAGAAGAAACACTTCAATCCCTGTTCCACGAATTGCAATTGTGAAAAAAAAAGAGGGTGAGTGTTATATATACCACCAGCAAAACCACAGCAGGTGAACGTGCAAGGCTGTCAGCGATTTTATTTTGTCTCTTGGGACTTTCAAGGACATGAATTTGAACAAGTAAAGGATTATGACATTTTTGCTACTATATAATCTTAGCTAAGAAATGGTTTGTTACATGTTTCGGTATTGCAACATACTGGCTAACTATATAATTTTAGCTGTTTGACATCATTCTTCTTCATTGTTGTTCTTGTCTTGCTTCTTTAGTCATTTCAGTGTTATTTCCGCTGCTTCAGTCTCCCGTCCTCCATCTGCTGTCCCGCTCGGTATTTAATGTTTCTGTAGGAACTCAATTATTTGTTTGTACTCGTAATTGTTTTTGCGCCGCTCTGTGTATTGATAGGGAGTAGGTGTCTTATTTATCTTTTTGTGTGTGTGTTGGATGGAGTGAGGTTTATTTTATATGTACATATTTTCCGTTTATACATCTGTTCATCCTTTTGGTTTCCCTGAAAATCTTCATTCTTTTTTTTTACTTGTTTTATGTATAACTTCCACACAGTTTCCATCTGGTTATGTGATTTTTTTTTTCAATGCCATTTCCCTAATTATATTTCCTTCTTTTTCTTTTCCAGTGCAGACTTCCCCTGCCTAAACCCAGCCCAGCCCAGCCTGTTGAAGCCTAAACATTTTTATTATCTGCCCTAGTTTGTAGTTGAGGTGTCCTATTTGGCTGCTCGCTAAAGACGAAGTATCTTGAGATTCTGTGTCCTGCCTCGACGTATTGCTGGAATATCTACCTCCACTGGGGGGAAGGGTGGGGTAGTTTAGACAGAATTTGTTTCTCTTCTTTAGCTCTCTTTAACTTTTTTGCCAGTTTTCTGGCATCCAGCAGGCAGTAGTCCCTCGCCGTGTAATCAATCGGAGCCCTCGGCCTCCCCCAAAGGTCCGAGCCGATTGAGGCCGCAGCGTCCAGAGGTCACCTATATATTTCTTCAAGATGAATCATCATTTCCTGCAACACTGACATCGTGTTCTGGTTATTTAGGATGCTTGGAAAACATTCAGTGGTCACTTGTTTCTTCATCATATCTTGGATTTTTTCTGTATATTTCAGGACATTTTAATAAGTAGTGTTTGACGTTTCCTACCTTTAGGTTGCATTTGCATTTCCCATCGTTGATTAACTGAAACTTTTCCAGATACCCTGGGAACCTGCCGTGGTTGGTTAGGAGTTGGCATTCGTAATAGTTCATTATATTTTTAGGTTTACTTTTAACGTTTGGTATCCACATTTTTATATTACTATTCTCACACTTTAACCATCTTTCGTATCATTCTTTCATTATATCCTTATTTATAAATTTTTTACGTATTTTTTTACATTTTATATAGATTTGATTATTGCATACCCGAGCTTTGTTAGCGATATCATCTGCTATATCATTTTCCAGAATGGCTGTGTGAGAGTTTATAAAGTTGAATTCGATGTATTTCTCTTTTTTAATTTCCATTAGCTCTTTTTCAGTTCCTGAATGCGAGGATTATGGTGGGTTGGATTGATCAAGGGCATCAGGGTGGACAGACTGTCAGAATAAATGATAATTTTTTATGTTCAGATGATTTTATATAATTAATGCTGTGTGATATAGCAGTAAGTTCGGCATCGAAAATAGTCGAATAGTTTGGGAGTTTAAATTTACCTGTATAGATTATCTCTTTCTTGTCCATCACACAATGTCCGGCACCCACATGTTCATTCATCTTTGATCCATCTGTGAAGATGGTATGTTTTATGTACTTGACTTTCTCGGATCTTTTGAAATTTATTTTTATAACATCACTAGGGTGTATTTCCCATTTGTTGTGAGGATACTCGATGTTTTCACTTTGATATTTTCGTTATTAATTTTGATGTTCTTTTTGTCTTGCCATATTTGGTATAGTAGACATTCTTTTTTTATTTGTAAGTCTATGGGGTTTAAATCTGCTATGACTGGAAGTGTTTCGTTTGGTACTGTTGTATAAGCCTTTGTTATTTTTAATAATGTGATTCTCTGTATAGATTTTAGTTTTCGTAGCATATGAGTGTTGCATTCAAATTTAAACCATGCTGGTGCACCGTAGATTATCACACGCTCAATGCATCTTAGGTATAATTCTTTGAGTATTTCTTCTCTTTTATGTTTTATCTTATTAGTAAAACTTGATAATATCAGAGTTAATGATGTTACTTTTTTCTTTATCTTATCTAAGTGTTCTAAGAAGTTTAGCTTTTCGTCTATTATTACTCCTAATATTTTAATGCTTTGGGACATTTTATATGATTATCCATCTTTAAGATGGGGGGACTATTTTTATATTTTGTTCCAATGGTTATTAACATTGTTTGTGTTTTGCTTATATTAAACTTAATGCCAGTTTGTTTACTCCAATTTGTTAATAGATTTAAAGTATTATTACCTGCTTCCTCTATTTGTTTCCTAGTCTTACTTTTCATGATGATTGTTATGTCATCTGCGTATGCTTGTATGTCAGTATCGTCTGAAAAGGAGAGCTCAAAAATACAATTAATAGCAATGTTCCATAGAAGGGGGCTCAATGGTGATCCCTGAGGACTTCTAGCGTTGGTTTTGTAGCTCATTTCCTTCTTTTCGGTGTTAATTTGATATCTTCTATCCCTCAAGAAGCTCTCAATTAATTTAAATAAATTTATTGGGCAGTTTAGGTTGGCTAGTTCTTCTAGTGCTGTTTGTGGGTTAAGATTGTTAAAAGCATTTTTTTATATCTAGTGATATTAGTATAGATGAGTATCCATTTTTCTTATTTTTATTTAATGTATCTATTATCTTTTTTAAAGGGACTATGAAATTTCCCGAACCCCCATACTTTTTTTCGATGGAAACTGTTCTTCCCGCAGAGAAACTAATATGCCACAAATTTTTCCGGACGAAATCGCTCCACTCTGCGAGGAGCGCGCGCTGGAAATGTCTCTTCCGCGTTCCTCCTCTCCCGCGCATATTTCCCTGCCGATGGTGTAACTGTACGGACCGCTCTTCGGTTCCCCGTTACGTCACCGGTGTTGCACAATGGCAAGTAATGCCGTGAGCTCGCGCTGTGGCTGCCGCCACTGCCGAAATCTGCCGATCGCGCGAAAGCTGCTGTCATGGAGATTTCCACTCCCGATGAACGCATACGCGGGATCCTACGGCGCATGCTCCTGGCGGGATTCCTCGGCTCGGCAACACGTCACGATGACGTGTTGCTGAGCCGGCCGTGGTCGCGTCAAGTTACCCGTTGTGTCTCCGCTCGGCAGCTCGTCACGGCGTGGCGCCAGCTGTCCTCCCTTCGCCGCTCCGTTTAAATTCGCTCACGAGAAATCCGCTCGCGCGACGAAAGTAAAATTTCGGTTCTAGACTCAGAAAAATGTCTTCTTTCGAACGAAACGAAGAAAAAAATCGTTTCATAGTCCCTTTAATGCCGTAGTGCTCGAATTACCATGTACAAAGCCATATTGGGGTTTATTAAAGAAATTGTTTTTGTAAAGAAAGTGATATAGTCTTTGGTGAATTAATATTTTACTAAATAACCCAGGGATAGCAATCGGTCTAGAGTTGGTAGGGTCAGCTTTATTTCCTTTAGATTTTGGAATTAGAATTAGTTTGTTTATTTTCCACTGTTCAGGAAAGTATCCTTGTTTGAAACATTCATTGTATATCCAGGGTAAAAAACTGGGGTGGGCTGTTTCAATTGTTTGGACTGTATCTAATGTGATGTTGTCGATTCCTATTGCAGTTTCCTTGTTTAATTGTTTTATTATCATTGAAATCTCTGTTTCGGTAACAGGTTTATCGTTGATTTGATTTGCTAATCCTGTGGTGTTAGTTGTTGATATTGCTGTACTTATAGTGGGAAATAGTGATTCTACTATTTTGTCTATGGTTTCTTCAAGGGTTTCGGTATATGTTCCATCATCCCTCCCAGTTCCCATCATATGTTCCCAGGTGATAGTCAACAAAGCATATCAGTAGTTATGGCATAACTACTGATATGCTTTGTTGACTATCATTTACTTCCTTCATAATTTTATATGGAAGCCTGAAGGGATTTGTTTTTTATATCATTAGTTTATTCCAATGTTCTTATTTTGCATATTCGATTTTAATTTTGTATACGTGAAAGTGTTTAAAATATATTTTTTGAGATATTCTCTCATATTTGGTTCATTGATTTTTTGGTATCTTTTCCTCGTGGCTCAAATTTTTTTACGTGTTGTAGTTAGTTCATTATTCCACCAGTTGATAGTTTCGCCTCGGGGTTGGATTTAACGCATCATTGTAGTGTGTATGTTTCGGTTATTGTATACATTTTTTCCATTAGACTATTAATGTAATTTCTTGTATAGGTTTCTGTTTTTGGTGTTATACTAAACCATTTACCATTATGTATGTTGTGGTTTAATTGAATTTGTCCCTTTTTGGTTAGTTTATATATTGTTTTTCTGTCCTCTTTAAATGCGTTAAATATGATATATCTCTGGTCAGAACATGACGGGACTTCGATAACTGTCCA
The DNA here is from genome assembly GCF_037126465.1 of Ornithodoros turicata. NCBI lineage: Eukaryota > Metazoa > Arthropoda > Arachnida > Ixodida > Argasidae > Ornithodoros > Ornithodoros turicata. The sequence goes on along the minus strand of NC_088203.1, from coordinate 47,904,585 downwards.
GTCTTAAATTAATCAAAGTTTTTCTGAGATATGATGGTTAAGTTAATCCAAGATTTTCCGCAAGGGCCGTGAAAAGCCCCCCCCCCCCCCCCCCCCGTCCCTCTCACTGCCTCCTCTCATGCGCAGAGACGCACTTGCACAGCGTATATAGTGTTCCTTTTTCAAGTAGGGTTTTAGCCTGTTCCATCTCTACCTCTACTATGTATGTTGTATACCGTCCAGTTTTTATTTCTTTGATTATTCAGAACTCGTCTTGTTGGATTGTTAAGTCGTTCTTCAAATTTATCGTGGCCAATAGGATGTCTTTTGTTATTCCTTTTTCCGTACCAGATGTACGTAATCTGGGTTTTTTCCTTTTTGGCAGAGCTGGAATCTCAGACAGCTTGTCATTTCCGTTGACTTCGTCAACCAATTTTTTCAGGCCATCAATGTATCGGGATCTTACCATGACCCCTCCGTTTCCCAGCGATTGTATTGTGGCGTCTGGTATTCCCATCTCCGAGGGGTTGAAGTGTCCCCGTAGTAGGATACATATTTCTTCTTGGGTTCTTTTGTCCCTCGCATGTACAAAGGGTATTTCCATACTAGACTTATTCGTCTGTGGATTGGGGTTTGGGGTGGAGCTCACCATTTGCGCATATGGTATTTTAAGAACTTCCTTCAATTTGAGTTCCAGTGTTGCCACTTTGCTTTCTTCTTTTTCCAATACTTCCCTCAGTATGGAGGGAAGTTGCCTCAGGACAGAAGCCGCCGATATTTCGAACAGAGGCTGTTCTTCTTCTGGGCACCGTCCTCATCATTGGCATGGTATTTAAAGGGTTAGGTGTGACGTGATTAAAGGTTCATGCGAATTGTGGGTCAACAGCCCGGAGGGAAGAAAGGTTCCGTGCGGGCTTCTACGGCCGGAGTGAATGGCTGCTTTGTTAGAGTGTGGAGGGGATTATGTGAACGTTGTGATCTAGGCTACAGACCGGTTACAGAAGAATGGAAGGTTCACGAACACGTGGACGAAACGGGACAACAGGCAAGAATTGGCAAGCATAGCGAAAGATAAGGAGGTTAGTGGTTACGTGGGGAAAATTCCAGAACCAGCAAAGGGTTTTTTTTAAATATTATTTGTAATACAAAGTTGTGGCATGCAATAAAGAAAGTAGAAAGCAGCGGCCATGCAGAACATAACAGATGATAATGGAGGTAGAAGGGAAAAGCATATTTTATTTGTGAAGTGTTTCTAGGGTGCCTTGTGATTTGTTGATACCGGACGGGTGAAGAGCGTTGAACTTGTATATGAGATAAGACTCCCTATCACGTCTGTCACGTGTGGATCTAAACCCGGTAACTAGAATATATAGTTTAATGTTGTCAAAATTGTGACCAGGAACTTTAAAGTGTTCGGCGACTGCTTTGGGGAGTTTGTTGGACGTGTCGGTTCTGTGTCCGGTAAGGCGGTTGTTCATTTGTTGGCCGGTTTCACCAATGTATTGCATAGAGCAGTCGCTGCATTCAATGCAGTATATGACATTGGAGCTTGTGCATGTGAATGCGTGGTTAACGGGGTGGGTGTAATTGCTCGCAGTGCTTTTGATGGAGTTAGTGTGTTGAACGTGCTTGCATGTTTTGCAGCGCGGGAGGTTGCAGGGTCGTGTTGCCGTGTACGGCGTGCTCGTTTTGGTGATTTTGGCATTGACCAAGGAGTCTGCCAGGTTTTTTGCGCGTCGGTATGTCACCTGTATGGGATTTGTGAATATATTGCTTAGTCGGTCACTGCTTTGGAGGAGGGGCTCGTGCTTCTGTAGAATGGCTTTGATGTTTGGAAGTGCGTTGGAATATCTTGTGATGAAACTTATTTGGCACGCGTCAGGATTTTTTCGGTTTTCCAGAACCTCGTCTCGATCGAGTGTGAGTGCCTTGCAACGAAATTCGGTTAGGAGGGAGTCTGGATAGTCCCTTTGGGCAAGTGTACTGCAGAGTTCGTCAAGCTTCTCAGCGTAATCTGTGTCGTTTGAACAAATTCTGCGTAGGCTTACACTCTGCCCATTAGGAATTCCAACCTTACAGTGACGCGGGTGGTGACTCTTGAAGTGAAGGTATTGTTGTTTGTCAGTTGGCTTTTTGTACAGGGTTGTGATGAGGTTGCCGTTGTCTAGTGATATTGTGGTTTCGAGAAAGTTAATTAAGTGAGTTGACTGTTGTGATGTGAACTTTATGTTGCTATGCGCGGTGTTCAGTAGATCTATGAACTTTTGAAATTCATGTCCCCCGTGTTCCCATATTATCAGTATCAGTATATCATCGATGTATCGAAGGTACACCGTGGGTTTTAATGAGAGGGCGCTGAGAACTTTGTTTTCTAAGAACCCCATGAAGATATTTGCGTATGTGGGTGCAACAGGTGTGCCCATACTTGTACCGTGTACTTGTAGGTAGTATTCGCCATTGAACTCGAAGTAGTTCAGTTTAAGGACCAAGTCCATTAGAGCGAGTATGGTTTCCGTGTCTTTTCTGGTGTTTGTTGTAGAAAGGGTATTGCAGAGGGCTGTGATTCCGTCGTTGTGTGGGATGTTAGTATACAGTGATGTCACATCCAGCGTGGCTAGTATTGTGTCCCTACCAAATGGACGAGTGTTGTTTATATCTCTGATTATTCTGAGGAGTTACCCTCTGTTTCATTTAGTTGTTTTGTAACTTCCTCTAAGTTTCTTTCCACCGTTGTTTTGTCTATGGATGTTTCCCCCCTTTCTTCCTGAGCCATGTTTGCTCTTACTTTCATTTCCATGAGTTTCAATTCCAGCTCTCTTACCAAAGCCTCGTACTCATGAAAAACACATCGTACTTCCTGCTTTTGTTTGATGGCTATGGCTTGCTCTACGACTATGTATTTATCTCTTAACTTCCTGAGCCTGGCTTCTGTGGATTGTTCGATCGTTTTCCCAGAGTGCTCATTACTCTTATTTTCCTGAGATCCGATAGGTTTTTCGACTATTTCATTTTTTCTTCCTGTCCTTTTTTGGCTTGCGGCCTCTTTTTGATTTCGCTTCTCCTCGCTCGTTTCTTACATCTTTTTGGGTGAGTGTTTCTTCTTCCCATTCAGGGCTTTCATCAGTTGAAGTCTGTTCTCTATCGTGTCGTCTCCATTAATGGAGATTAATGGAGGCTGGAGATTAATAGCCACCATTGATGGAGGCTATCTGCTGGTTAATTCTTCCCGTTCTATCTTATTCAGAACTACCTTTGTACTTCAACTGAGTTTTTCGCCTATTTCTAGTGATTTTACGAGGTTTTTGATTTCCTTCGTCTACGTTCCTTTTCGGCAAGGATTCTTTTTCTCTCCTTTTTATTTTGTTTTTTACCTCATTTTAATATTCCTACCAGATCGAAAGTCATGAGCGTTTCAGTTGATTGTAACCTATTCTGCTATTTTAGTAACTGAGTAAATGTGTAAACAAAATATTTAAATTCATCGGCCGAAGTCCACTCGCCGCTGGGGCGCGTGAACTGTGATCGCCGAGGCCAAGCTGAGTGGCCGGCCGAGACCAGCCAAGACAATCTTCGTGGCGGTGGCAGCTGACAGCGTATGCGTTTGGCGCGTTCCTTGTTTTTAGCGTGGTTGTCAGTGTCTTGTGCAGCGGACAAATCATACACAAACATACCACTGACGCGTCTGGCTATCGTACCACATGCAAATGTAAGGCGGAAGTGTCTCTCAAGAACGCCATCGCTGGGTCTCCCCTTTTAGCAGGTAGCGTTGATGATGAAGACAAGATTGAGGTACGTGTCTCTCATTAGCTAATTGCGGGATTTGTCCTAAACTGAGGTTGACGTTGGTTTTCTTCAGATATTCGACAAGGATTTTAACGATTACGTGGATTTGGAGGACGGTGACGAAATATACAATATGTCCACCATTCGCGTCTTCTGTTCCTGCTTGCCCGCCCTCACAAACCAAGAACATGTCTGTACCTGGGTGTCGGTGAATACACCTGTACTAGTACAGGTCGAGATGTGCGTTAGTAACTCGGTTTTGGTTGTGGTGGGGCCCTACTGGAGCAACATTGCTGTTAGTCGAATAGTTTCGTTTTATGCTTCAGGCTGTTCCCTAGTAGCACAAAACGATTTGTAAACGTCGAGGAAAGGTCTCGCCACGACCACTTTTTCGTCTCCTAGACGTCTTCTATCTGGTCTAAATTACGTCTTCTACCCACGAATAAGTTGACGCTTTCTAAGGTCTTGAAGACGTGTTTCCAGCCGTCTTGAAGACGACTACAGAACGTCGAGAAAGCACCTTTCAAGGCTGTCTTTGATACGCGTTATAGACGTCTTTGCAGTATTTTCGGCCTCCTTTAGTAGTACTCATGTGGCCCAGAACAAACCTTCGCATGTGCTTCATTTACACTACTTCATGTGCTGATGAGGATTTAAGTAGGATAACATTTCGAATTCCCACGTAAGCAAAAAGCGATGGACCAGGGCGTTTGGACAGCGCTTTATTTATTACAACAAAACCATTACAGGTATAGTAGAAGCTGGAAAGCAGCAGTAAAATATATCACATGTGATATCCCAGATGCATGCACATAGCTTTGTGCACAAAACACCTCCGTACCAGTATCACAGCGATCACTATCCCTATTCAGTCATCTTTTCGCAGATATATCACAGTATAAAATATAATAGAGGGTTCCTCCCCCAATCTATTCAACACAAAAATGAGAGCACAAAGCAGACATTCCCAGGGAGCACATGGTGGGCTAGTAGACGTCTAAATGATGTCTAAAAAAGATATAAGAAATGTCTATAGAATGTCTAGGCACTAGACCAAATGTCAAGTATCCGTCCACTAGACGTCAAATAACACGTCTAACGTTACGCCACCTAGCCATCTAGCCCTAGACATCCGATGTCTATGTACCTAGCCGTGATTTAGACATTCTTTTGACCTGGATGTCTGGAACAGGGTCAGACACTTAACCATGTATTAGACGTGAAGACTACAGCTAGACCAATTTTATCCCTCCATTCAGGCGACAGGTCTAGGGTTATACATTTCCTGTACCTTACTTTAGCCACCCTTAGACGTACTTTAGACCATGACTAGTCATGACTGCTACCGTCCTGGCATGCATTCATGGAGAAATGTGATATAATTGATAGCAACATGGATCTCAGCATAAACATTTATTCACAGTAAACCACACACAAAGTCTATGGTACAAAACTCAGTCTAAGACTGGATTGACTTTGCTGCCAAGCAGGCGTCTTGTGTTTTGACTGGCGAGTGTTGAACTGGCAGCAGGGTGTTGATGGTCACCTCCTTCCTTTCTTCCAATGAGTGATTGTTGGTGCTGCAGCACTGCCTCCAATGACTCACTGTGGCTAGAAAATAGAACAAAACATGTCAGAAAGCATTATGTAGCCTGCTAGTTGCTAGTGCAAAAATTCTGTACAGGATAAAAATAAACACTGCGTATATTATAAAAGACAATACAAAGCAAGAGCTGTATCACCACATCAAATATTATAAGGTTTATTCACATGACGTCATCTGCAGGAGACCGCCACTGTCACTAGCAGGCAGATGTGCTGCCATCGGCCACCTTATTGTAGGTCCCATCCAAGCCGTTGCCCATATTGTACTCACCGTACATCGGGTGTGTGAAACTTGTTGCTCTGTGATTTGTAGAATACCCAAGCAATTTCCATGTTTTCTGTGTTAATAGTGACCTAAAAAGCATAATACAGCGAACAAATGCAAGGATGTAACATTGAGGAACCTACAGTATGGCGCTGAGGTGACTTCAGTGAATAAACCCTTTGGGAGGGGGGGGGGGGAACTCAAATCTTGCACTACTGCCAGATAGCTGTTTGGGTGAAGTAAGACGGAATGACATATAGTCACGCTGTTCCCTATACAATACCAAGGATGTTTCGAAACGACTAAGCACAGAAATGCTTGTTTTGTACCGTTTGATGAATATTTTGTCTGCTGTCCATACATGTTGTGCGGTTCTTTAGCAAGCTCCTGGCAGTCCTTTCTTCTACATCGCATTTCCCTACTGACTTTCACAGTATGTGAAAAAAAGTTCGATTTCGTTAACAACACAACAACCATGTAAATGGAAAGCTCTTAGAGCCTTCCACCAACTGTATTTGCAATACTTTGTTTACAAAAATTTAAAGAGGCTCCCTCTAGAGTAAGATTGGGGGCACATCGAACATCAGGAACATTGGAGGACAACACAGTCACACGTCAGAGACAACTGCTTCCCCTTACCTCACAGGGAATTGTTAAGCTTATGTGCAAATAGATGTTTTGTAGGGTAGGTTACCACTATTTTCATATCCACCGATGCAAGGTAGTACAAGCACCTATAAAGAGAAAAATGCAGTTGCTATGAAACCATGATATGCAAACAAAGGTATCTGCGCAAAAGTTTCAGAGTGTGGTTTCACTACCAGCGAAAAATGCAACAACCGAAGTCGGGCTGACATGACAATGCACTAACCAGCATTTATGTTCCAGCGTGTCCGCGCTCCAAACCGTAACTGTCGACTTTCGTTTACTCAAGACTTCAACAGTAATCGAAAACTCGTGAATCTCGATGGTTAGTTAGTGATACCGTATTTGTTTTAGCACCAAGACGAACCAAGGCACTTACTGAAACATTGTACTGCCGAACATGCAACGTTAATCACTACTTTGAATGCAAGTGCAGTCAGGTCAACCCACTCTTCCAATGTGCTTCAATCGGTTAGCTTCGGTGTGCTTCAATCGAAGCCGAAATACATAAAGGAAACGATATTCCGATATTATGCCAGGCATCTCTACTACATGCGATTTGGTACACAGAAACAGGCACATACTTTTAATGAAGTGTGAACTCACCCCTAAACTTGAAAGCCAGAGAACAAAGAAACGCTGTCCACCACAGTGTACTCTGGGAGCTCTGCTGCGCTCAACAGTTTTTATCACTGGGCAGCACGGCCTACGTTCTCGCTATGCTCAAAAATTGCAAGACAAAATGTGCGGGAGATTGGAACTTAGAAAGATTTTCGTATAACAACCACTGGAGTGCAGCCGCCAAGACCCAACTGCTACCCGTTGCGTGTCCGGAAAGTTTGAAGTTTCAACGGTTGAAACTGAACAGGTTCGAACTGGTTGGATGGATGGATGATGGATGGTGATTGGGTAGACGGGTTGACGTAATTGACTTTGCTTTAGCTCGTGCTTATTGAGTACTTATTTTTTGTAATATTCTTTAATTTCCGTGGCCGTTCATTATAATTGGGTGGCGGAGGTTAAATGTTAAATAACACATATGCCAATCCAGCGGACGTGACACCGACATCATCATCATTATGCCATCGCCATCGTCGTTGCAGCGACGAGTGCAGTATTTTGGTGCTGTGTGTGTTGAAAATCGCTGTTCCTTTTGCAAACAATTTATCAGTGCCTTGCTACTGAGCTGCAGGTGTGCCTAATATGTACCGTATTGCCTGTTCAGCGGTTTCAAAGAGATACCATGGGCAGTTTCAAGATTTTTTGAAGGGCCCTGAAATCCCTGCGTCACGTCAGATTCCATTTTACTGCTGCCGCTGTGTAGCTTGTGGGAAATGTTATGTGCAGTAAACAAACATCTGCCATCTGCTGCCCACAGTACGTGCAAAGTGCTTCTGTGTTTATGGAGCAATGTTTTGGAGTGCTGCGCTGAACGATCCGTCGGAGTCGTCGACTTTTTTATTGACATTTAAGTGGTTCCATAATTTAGTTGCTGATTTCTTTAAGTTGGTGTAGCGTAGTATTCTGCAGGGGAGTTGCTGACGTACAACATTTACATTTACCAGCAACAGTAACGCCATCAGGAACGCTAGCTCAAGAAACATTGCCCCGAACAAATGCGGGCTTTCGTTAAGAAAAAAGATATATATTCAGCAAAATAAAATATTACTTCACAGCACTTAGATTCTGGTAATGTCTTCAAGTTGTGGATGCTATACAGGGTGTCCCAGAAAACGTGTCATTGAATTATAATAAAAAAACTATGCCACCTAGAATCACGCGGTCAACAGCATTTGTTCTTATTAGGCTTTTGCCACCTCCTAATGTGAATGTCATGTACTCCAAGTTTAATTATGTAAATATTTGCGAACTGAACTCCGAAATTTGCCAAGTAAAGGTCACTTTTTTACCCCACCAATATGAAGAGCGTGCCGAGTTCACTCAAATTCATGATAATTCGCAGCGATATTCACGAGCTATCCCATCGGAAAAAATAGCCGAATATCATACTTTTTGGAGCACCGAACCATAGCGCGCTATGACTTTTTGAGCGCAATCGCTCTCAATGCGACGAAAGGAGGTTCCGAAGCCAGCCCACAGAGTGACAGTAGAAAAAGAACAGTTCCTAAAATTGGGCGAGGGAAAGCATTATCTCAGCGAAAGTCGGACGTGATAAGCCGTTCCTGTTTTATCTCTTTCTGCGATGTCGGGGAGGGCTGGGTTTCCAACCTCCTTTCGTCGGACTGACAAAGATTGCGCTGAAAAATTCATTGTGCGCTATTCTGTGCGACCCCGTAGAGCATGATGTTCGGCTATTTTTTCCGATGGGACAGCTCCTGAATATCCCTGTCAATTATCATTAATTTGACTAAATTAGACACGCTCTTCACATTGGTGGGGTAAAAAAGTGACCTTTAGTAGGCAAATTTCCGACTTAAGCTCGCAAAAATTTACTTAATTAAGGTTACGTTACACGACAGTCACATGAGGAGGTGGCAAAAACCCAGTAAGAACAAATGCCATTGACCGCATGACTCTAGGTGGTGTAGTTTTTTTATTATAATTCAATGACACGTTTTCTGGGACACCCTGTATATATGTATGCCAGTGAGCAACAAAAACTCGGATCATCATATATATGAACATAAATTAAATTATCTACACACATCCTCAGTCACACTGCCTTCATCTGACTGATCTTTTGTTACAATATATGGGCATACAACTCACATATAGCATGAAAGGCTACATACTATCCATTTGGTCATAATATAATTGGACAAAGTTAATGTGGTCCATTCGTGCATAGTTTCTGAAAGTTGTTACAGAGTCCAGTTTTATTACCTCAGTATGATCATTTGCAAACAGATTGTACTTGCTGCTTCACACATGTGTGATGGAAAGTAACAGAACAAGGAATTTCCTTCATGTATGAGAATCATCCAACAAAAGTTCCTCTGCTGTGAACAAAGTAATAAATCTGTAGCATAACATTCAGTGTATGTGTGGTGTGTTCAAAATGTATGTACAGATTAGAGCTCAACGTTACTGCCTAATACAGTCACTTTATTTAGCTGAACATTTGATATCGAGTATTCAATACTGTATTTTCTGTGCCATCCTATGTCATGTTTACAAAGTGAGGCATTTCACCTGATCAATTTGTGTTTCATGATCACTTGCAAATTGGTGACTGCCGAGGGGCGCTTTGAGAGGAAGATGAAACAACAAATTGGGCAAATTTTCGTCGAAATAGGAATCATCACCTTGAGCATGAGGAGAACGAAGTATACAGGAAGGTCACGAAAAGGAAACTCACGTTTGTGTGTCTCCTGTATACTTCATTCTCCTCATGCTCAAGGTGATGCTTCCTACTAGTAGTATACGACTTGTGTTAAACAAGCCGGGGTCCAGTTAGAAACGTGGACCCCCTCTGCCCTGCGCGTATTTTTCCCCGCGCGGCGCGTGTGCGGAGGGTTGTCCACGTGATTATCGGCGGGGGAGGGCTGCGTGCGCGCTTACCCTTCACCTTGGGCTGACTTCTTACTCCATTTTCCTACTTGGGCCGACTTCCTTCCCGCGACAGGTGGAGGACTGCTGTGGTGGGCGGAGCGTGACCAGAGGGCTGTGTGCGCGCTTACCCTTCACCCTAGGCTGACTTCTTTCACAATTTTCCTACTTGGGCCGACTTCCTTCCCGCGACAGGTGGGCGTCGCGTGGCCGGAGGGCTGCGTGCGCGTTTACAATTCAGCCTGATTCCGATTCCAATTCAGCCGACTTTCGTCATTTTTCAGCCTAGGCCGCCGACTTTCGTCATTTTTCTGTCAAGTGGCAACAGTGAATCTAACCGTACAACAGGTGTGCAGTAGGCTGTTTACATGCAAAGGATAGCCATACACAAAAGTACAAGTGAAAATATACTTATTAAAGTCATTAGGAATTATGTTATGACTCTGCGTGAATGGGAAAAACTTAGCAAAAAATCTGAAGTAGAAGGAACACAATACACGTAACAAAGAATATACTTATTACAGGCATGATGCAATAGCATTGCATCCCCATTTTTCTTTCTTCACATCACATCGCAATAGCATTGAATATGTATCACAGATCAAACACAATATTTTTTATTAACAGTAATCACAAGTTTTCAATGAATCAGAAGTGATAGCGCATTTAATCAAAGAAGATATTCTTAATCAATACGATTACAATCAAATTACAAGTACTATTCTAAAAAGTCTGAGATGTTAGAATCTGGTAGGTGTAAGTAATTTCGAGCACAATAGCTAAGTTTACTATTCCAATGTGACACAAATTTAATTTCTATTGAAGTGAATAGCACAGACATAAGGCAATAATTCGTATCAACACATAGCATTAATATAGAACCTAACTGACATGTAGGGAAATAATAGCTACACCATATCAAAACAATCACCACATTTAATCAAAGAAGATATTCTTAATCAATATGATTATGAACAAAATTATAACTTGTATTATAAAAAGTCTAATATTCCTATACGTGACAACCATCTTTGCAATAGCGGAAAGTTCTGATAGTTGTATGTAATTAACCAGATAATCAAATCTTAATCAATAAAATAAATCTTCCCATCTTCCCATGACTTATGGTATCGAGTACAAAATCTGTCCATCTTTTCAATGTAGAGCAATTGTCTCTTCTGTTTTCAAGTGCACATCTACACTTAATTAGAAGCATATCTATGTTTATTTTATTGATTAAAATTTTATTATCTGGTTTAGAATGCTATAATCTCCACCTGACGTGAGAATTATTGTTTTGACTTTGTTTCAAGTATTCATTCGTCTGATATTCTATGAGTTGTGAACTTACTGCCTGAAATAATTATTGTCTTGCATTTGTTTCAATTGTTCACTCGATTGATATAAGTAAGTACCTCTACGATGGGAATGCCTCATAACTCTGAGTTGCATTTCACATTTGATATTTCTGTGTGGTTCATTAGGAATTTCTGTTGCAAGATATTACAAAAATTGATGTAATTAAATTTGTTTCCCATTTTTGATTGAGTATCGTTGCTACCAATTAATAATTTGAACTTTCTGTACATGTTCAATAACAATATCGCATCTCTACAAACTTATTCGACTTGTCAACCACCTTGACGAAAGATTTTCATTTCAGGGAAAGGATGCGAAAAGATAGTGACCCCCGCGAGTGATATCGACATCTATGTGCGCTGCACAATAAAATATATCGCCTTTGAACTCTCTTATGTGACCTCTAGAGCGCAGCGTTTGCTGGACGAAGTAATATAGCCCCTAACCCTTTGAGTGATAAAGCATGCGCGGTGCTATGGTCACATAGATAGAGACATAAAGTCTGCTGGCTTTGAGGAAAAGAGTGAAAACAGTGCATATTTTCTACGTCTTGGATACCTCCATCAAGGTTTGTAGTGTTTGTTAGAATGAAAATTGTATATTGGTTGATTTTATGATGGTTCAATGATATATTATTTTCCTCTGTTGTTGTTTACGTGTCGCCGCGTGTTCCTCTGTTCTTCAGCGTTAAGTCTGTGCTATTTCGCCTTTGGTAGATTGATTAGCTATTATTTCTCTATGTTTTGGATGGTTTGGCTCTCTATTAATTGTTGATTGTGTTGTTTCTCATTATTTCCTTACGTCTATGCTGTTCACTTAATAAGAAATTAAAAGTTGAGTAATGATGGAATATGAAACTGAGATTCTCTATTGCGCTCGAAATGTTATGACAGATATTCACGCTATTGCAATGATGGTTCTCACGTCTCAGACTTTTTATAATACAATCTGTAATTTGATTGTCATCATATTGATTAACAATATCTTCTTTGTAGTGGTATAGATTTTATTTCCTCTTGTCGTTCGTGTTCCGTGGTCTTCCATACATCTATCGGCACCCGTCTTCAACAAATCGGGGTAGATATCATCAGATCTGGTTGTTGGTTAGGAGCGTGCTATGTGGTGAAGTTCATTTTTAACAAGTCTACTTTCTGATGAGTTTGGTTTTTTCTTTTAATTTTCTGAATGATAGATTACTCTGTTGTTTTGATTAGGAATATCTTGTTTGTAGTGGTATAGATTTTATTTCCTCTTGTGTTCGTGTTCCGTGGCGTATTCACGCAGAGTCATAACATAATTCCTAATGACTTTAATAAGTATATTTTCACTTGTACTTTTGTGTATGGCTATCCTTTGCATGTAAACAGCCTACTGCACACCTGTTGTACGGTTAGATTCACTGTTGCCACTTGACGGAAAAATGACGAAAGTCGGCGGCCCAGGCTGAATTGTAAACGCGCACGCAGCCCTCCGGCCACGCGACGCCCACCTGTCGCGGGAAGGAAGTCGGCCCAAGTAGGAAAATTGTGAAAGAAGTCAGCCTAGGGTGAAGGGTAAGCGCGCACACAGCCCTCTGGTCACGCTCCGCCCACAACAGCAGTCCTCCACCCGAGCACCTCCCACCTGTCGCGGGAAGGAAGTCGGCCCAAGTAGGAAAATGGTGAAAGAAGTCAGTCCAGGGTGAAGGGTAAGCGCGCACGCAGCCCTCCGGTCACGCTCCGCCCACCACAGCAGCCCTCCACCCGAGCACCGCCCTGTTACAGGTGTTGAAGGTTTTTCGGCTGGGTTTTTCTCCTTCACCTGATTGACATCACAATTGGTACAATTCCCAGCACTATTTGCTTTAATAAATATATCTCAGCTTGATTGGCATTAATAAATATATTTTGACTTGTACTTTTTGTGTATGACCCTTATTTGCATGTCTCTGCATGTAAAGCGCTAACCTGTTGTGTCGGAAAAATATGTGAAGTCGGCCCAAGTATGGCCAAAGAAGTCTGCCCAGGCTGAAAAATATGCTACGATGAGCGCACGCGCAGCCCTCCCCCGCCGATAATCGCGCGGACAAGCCTCCGCGTCGCACGGTGAAAAAAACGCGCAGGGACGCGCTCTGCGGGGAAATATACGCGCAGGGCTCAGGGGCAGGGGTGCCGTAGTTTAGACCCCGGCTTGTTTAACACAAGTCGTATACTACTCCTACTTCAATATTGTACCAGCTCGCTTGCGTACATTTCCCTCTTTGGGAAATTTCCAGATCAATTTCTGGAACAAATCCCGAGTCTTTCAAGACGAGTGCAGACAGCGTTGACGTGGTACGCTAGAGCCTTCCAAGTCCTGTGCGTTTTTGTTTCATTGTAGTTTGAAGCTTACCCAGGATCTCGCAGTACATCTGCATTTACTGTGATTGTGCGTGTGAGATAATGTACAAGTTGCACACAACGATAGTCCTAAAACACTGTCAGCATAGCCTTTCCAGACGAAAACGCGAGTTTGACCTCCTTCAGAATGCCTTCACCGGGCACCCACCATGACTTCCTATGGTATTTTGTCTCAGCACTTTCATAATGCACCCACGTTTTATTAATAATAATTGTTCCAAGAAATTCATCTTGACCGTCTTGATACCATTGAAGGAAAATGAAAGCTGCATTCGTTCGTTGCTCTTTGCGAATGTTACCGAGCAAATGTGGCCCCCATCTCGCATAACTTTCGTTGACCAAGCTGAAGGAAAGCACCAGTGACCCGCCGATCAGAAGGTGATGTGTGAATGTGTTCACACCTCTTAAAAACCTAATAAGACAAAATCTTGATGATTTCTAATATGTGGTATATACAAGGCCAGCTACAAGACGTCTATGATTAGACGTCAATTACTAAATGTCTACCAGATATCTAGTAAATCACTAATTTTAGACGTCTAAATAATAGTAAGACTTTTATACGTCTAGTCAACGTCTAGTTTGGGCACTATCCCTAAAGTCTAGGGTTAGAACAGGTCTGGACGTCCAGTAGACTACCATGTGTGAGTAAACCTTGTTATTTTGTTATATTAAGTCGGAGTTCTCTACTTTTCTGTCTAGTTATGTCCTGAGGTACGAATAATCGTTATGCTGAAAACTGCGTTAACACTAAAAAAATGGCGTGGGAGGGTCAATACGAGTTCGATAAACACAGGGTGCTTCATACAGAAAGAACACTACCACCACTTCAAGCTTGTACTCTGTCCGGTGTCGAGATGTCGTCCCCCCAGGTCCTGTGACAGTGCAGTGACACTTGCTCGATTCGGCCTTGTCCTCTCTGTTGGATGCAGTGCTTGGCGAGAACCTATGTCATTTTAAGGAGGTATTACGAGCGGGGGGGTATGTTTAATGCGAAGTAAAGGAGAAAAAAGGTAAGTTCAGGAGGCGTACGATGGCGTATTTATGCGTGCGAAAGCTACAAAAAAATCCTGGAAGCCATACTCAGCGTAAAAGAATAGACAGAGTACGAAAACATCGGCTTCCATGCATTAGAATAGGGCGGTCATGACACTACATGGTAGTGCATGGTGGTCTCAGGAGAGCAGGCACCGCTGGGTGCACTACCGATGACCATTCATCTGGGAATCTGGGACATAGTTTCGATTTCTGCACCGATAGCACCCCTACCGGTACCTGAACACAACTCTCCTGCGTCCGCCATGTTGCTCTATTCTGATGCACGGATGCCGACGTTTTCGTTGCTCTGTTGTTTTTTTAGGCTGAGTATGGCATCCACGATTTTTCTGCAGGTTTCGCACGCATAAATGCGCCATCGTGCGCCACCGGAAGTTCGTTAGTTGGGTAGACAACGAGCTAAGTGCCTGAATGCGGGTCATGTTTTTCTGCACACGTGCTGTAGAATGGCGTAGATGCAGACTAGCATCTACTCCATTACTACTGGTGGATAAACTCCATGATATGCAAGCCTGAGCGATGGGCAAAGCATGTACATAACATAACACGAAAGCTCAAAAAAGCCTTCGATGTTGTGTTGTTTATGTGTCTTGCTCATTGCTTAGGCTTGCCTACCATGGCGTTTGTAAAAGTCATATCTGCAAGAAACTACGTCCAGTGAGATTGTCGCCCAGAACATAATTTGCAACCTTGGGAATGCGTAAACCAACCTAGACTGCTTTGGCCTCAGCTACAGAGTAGCATGATGCTGTCCACATTGATATTCCTACTATATTTTTCAATATATTCTATTCTAGAACTCCAACTAGAAAGTTTTACTCGAAAGTGGCGTCCATGCTTCTCCAACAGTATCCCTTTCTCGCAGATATAATTGGATCAGGAGACGTGAGTATTTCAGCTCAAGAGGTAAATTTAACAAGCAAATGTTATAATGCTGCATGTCACATTTATGATATTATATGTGTTGGCGGCATGTCCTGGTGTGGATGGCCTTTCAGTGGTCTTGACTTTTGCATTTGCTGCCTGCACATTGTGTACGGTCATGTCGCGCTTATCCGGTCATCCGGTCCTCCGTATCCTCCATCCGCTTATCCGGAGTCTACTCTTTCTTCTCAGAATAGTGAATTTCTGGATAAGTAAATCCAGCAAATTTCCAGGGAACCTGGAATTTGGGACATTGCCTTATTGGTCCAGAAGAAAGCAAACAAGGAAAAGATCACCCCTGGTGTCCTGTACATAAAAAATAACTAGGTAGCTCAAAAACGCAACCAGTTGCGTCACCTAGCTATAGGTTCATTGGAGTGCCACTTCCTTTTTGGCGGTCGATATAATAGATATAGTGGACTTCCCCAAGTCAATACCCAGGGCCTTTTCAGCCCATACCAAGAGACTGGAGAATCTTTCGGACGGCATTCGGGGTTCACATACAGATAACGAATTCTGGATAACTGAGACAAAAATCAATGGCAGCAGGTTTGCTCCTGGTAATGTAATCTGGATAATGTGTTTTCCAGGTACTGCGGTTTAAGATAAGCGATACATGGTCATAACAGTTCTGGTTCAGTTTCTAGGTAGGTTCATATCTTCTTAACTGCCTTCCAATGCCTTGTCATTCTATTTAGACGTTTATTCCTGTTTCATACAACGTTAAGCCAGCATGTTTCAATGCAGAAATGTGGACTTTGTGTATGACATAATAACTTAACTTCTAGGAGTCCTGGATCACCTCCCTGAAACCAAATTCAAAAACGAGCGTCGTAAAATGCCACATGACGAGATGGTTATGGCCAACAAGCTCAGGTATTCTAGTAAGAAAAGAGATGCAAGCGTTGATGGCCCCGCAGAATTGGAAAGGCGAAAGCTTCACAGAGACAACGTTCCTGTACGTAGCATCTGTTCCTTTCCACATTGCAAGCTGCGCAACTGTGGGCTGCCTATGCCTATGTGGCCGCATTTTTCTGTATGGGGTTCTGGTTGTGACATTTTGGCAGTTGATAGAAAATCGTTTCCTCTTCTGGACGTGCAATGAGCCGCTGTGTTACAGTAAACTACTTCACTAGACCCCTAGAGTGCTGCACGATGATGGCACGTTTCTGTTGTTAAGGTTTGGAGTACGTAGTACTTGGCCTGTCATTTTCCATTGTGCACGTTTCGTTACATTAACTGTGTTGTTTCTGTGTGTCACTTGCACATTATAACAAATAGTCCAATCTTATTAGTGTCGTTACATTTTCATGAAAGCTTTTTTTGTTACTCTGGCTTATCTCTACAGACTGACAGGACATGTCATGGAGGGAGAGGATCAATCAAGTCTGCAAGCTCTTGAGGACTGGTTCATTAAAGAGGACAAAAAGGAAGCCCCAGATGAAGCACTAATAGATTTGAGAATGGCATCAACAACGCACCACAGGACAGCAGCCCTTGTATGGTGGCCAGTAGCAAACAGCAAGGAAAAATGTCCGTACTTAATTTCCGTACCGTCGGGGTAAGTGCAAATAAGCAAGTGGCATCCATAAGAACTACAGCTACATTTTCAATTCAGTTCTTCAATGAATGCAGTCGACGCTATGGAGAACACCCCTTGCAAGGGACACAAGTCGTACTCAGACGCATCCGGGACCTAGCAATCCAGGGCACACTGTACTGCAAGGAGGAACTACGTGAGGCTGTGCTTGCAACTGATGCTAAGGAAGACGTCGGCCCTAGACGTAAAAAACGTATGTGCACCTTATGTTTGATCACAATACGAAAGGATAAAATATCGTTTCTGTATTTCATGTTCATCCTATCAAAGCAGCAAATTGTGCTTTTACACATTCTTTTTATGCGCTAAGGTACAAATTACGGCACATTGTTTTTATTAGTTTACTTGAGGTTCCATTATCTACCACTGCTACATATTTACACTTTTCCAGACATCATGGCCGTACACTCACTCCAGCTACTGTGTTCTGCTGTGAAAGAGCCCTAGGCCATAGGGAACATCTTCGTGAGAGATGTAAGTGTTACGAATATACTTTGTGTGAAATAGTCGCGCGAGTGTGAACCAGACAAAAAAGCACTACACTCTTAAAAATGAACTTCACCACATAGCACGCTGCTGGCCAACCATCATCCCGAATGACATCGTTCTCTACCCTGATTTTTAATAACAGGAGGCGTACACCTTGTTGCGACACTTATACAGGAATGTTAATTGTCACAAAAAGGCGTACGCCCTGCGCTTTCCACAAATCAATGACGATAGAGGCATCACTCTTTCAGCTTTCAGTGTGCTATGTGGTGAAGCTTTGTTTTAAGAGTGTAGGATACAGTTTGATTTTCTTCGTGCCTTATTTACAATTTCTGCATGTCATTCATCTGAAGTAGATTAATAAATGCAAATGCAGTGTTGAACATGTATGCCCGGCATTATTATTCTATACAATAGTAGTTGTGCATCTTTAATAACGTGGTACTTCAGTTTTTTTTTTTTTTTTTGTAATTAAGCTGTTTTTGATTAGGATGACTCTCTCCCGGTGACACCATCCATCATCTTCACAGGCACTAGCATTGAGGCCGCGGAGCACATGCACTTGTTCGTAGACGAAGTTTCTCTGTTCCGCGTGATCGACGTAGAGGAGGGGGTTGCAGCAATCCTTGCGGCTTACTGGCATTTTCAGATCGTGTATGGTGCGAAGCCATATAACACTCTGTGTACGCTTGAGAGATTATGTCTGGGACTCTCGGAATCACATGTTCGATCTCCTGCCATCAAGTTTCTTAATAAATATAAGAGGTTCTTCGAGTAGGCACATGAAAATGTGTACCATCTGTACCACCTTAGTTGAAAAGTGTGTGAATAGTTCCTAGTCACGGTATACTTTCAGTACAGTGCTCACTTTTTTGTTATATGTGCCATGAAACTGTGCTCTGAGTATTCATGAAACATTATACATGACCTGATGGCAGAGAGGCCAGTTCATATAGTACAAAGCCAAAAATACTATGTCTCAAAGTGGGGACTGAACGTTTTTAAACCATGTAACGTATCCTTGTCTTGATGTTTGCTTTTAAAGGGACTCTGACCAGAAGTTCGACAAATCTTTCGTTTGCATCTGTTACGAAGGTATAATATGCCTCCAAGCAACACGCGAAATATTTTGGCTGTGCGCGGCGGCAAAGTTTGCCAAACGGGGAGCTGAAAACCGGCTTCGCTTTTCCTCCTCAACTCGCGCAATCGGGGCCGAAATCTAGGTCTTTGTAGTGAGCATCCGCCAATTTCCGTGTGCGTGACGAAAGCACGAGGTCCAGGTTTCATTGGGCGCCCGGACCGGAAGTTCTGTTGGTAGTGAGTTTGTGAGAGCGGCGGCATCCGTCCGGAAAGCGGTCTTCAATATGGACGTCCAAGGCGGAAATGCGGAGACTTCGAGCGCGGAACTTTTTTCTTACCTTTCCGCGATCGAGAAGAAAATTCTGCGTGCTGAACAGCTCGGTAGGCTTTCGAAACGTCGCCGATGCCGCGAATGTGAGACGAACTTAGAGCTGTACGAACATCGGTCACAGATGAAGCAACCAGCTGCGTGAGTCGCCTGTCTTCGACAGACAGGTAAGCGATGAGCTTTTTTAAAGCACACTGTGATCGAACATGTAAACGTTCTCTGAAATTTCGTGTCCTGATATATTTAATGCGCACTTGCTGTTCATGGTGCCGGTGTGGCTGGTGTGTGCTTGTGCTGCAAGGAGCTCGAAAACACTGCCGAATGACTGCAGTATGAGTGCATTACAACCCACGAAGATTTCCAACTTCTATGCTTCAATATGACTGTCCTGAAGGTCGCATATTTTGAACTCCGTGGGCAGCGCGAACCTACGAGCGACTATATTCACAAGTAAGTCACATGTGCCCTTGTCGAACGATGTTAAAATGTGGGCGCCCAAAACTGGTTTGGTCCTCCATTAAAGTCGCTAAAAACTCCAGTACAGGGCGCAGCACATAAAAAGACTATACAGTACACAACTCTGAACTGGATAAAACCAGTAATTAAGTTCGCTACAGCACTTTTTAATTGCCATTTTTCTTGGAAAATTGGAAGAGCGGAATTGGAGGGAATGTCCTCTCGAAGGCACCTCGTCTTTCTAAGTTGAAACACGCTTATGTGGCAAAATAGCAGCCTCTGAAATTTGCGGAAAGCACAGTGAAACCAGAGTTAAACTGCGCTGATCGAGTTCAGGGAGTACAATGAACTGCCAATGAATAATCACATGACATGGCATAACTCAGAGCGCCACTCAGCAGCTGCAGGAGAAACCATAAGCTTAAGGATGGAGACAAGACCGGCTTACAGATGGCTTGGAGTCTGCTCATGTCTTGTAACCGTTTACACTGCGACGACAAGTTGTCATAGCATTTGAGCATCAGGCCGTGGTTCTTGTACTTACTGTACTCAATGCACGCAGTTTCACCTTGATTTCACTGTGGTTTCTGCAAATTTGGAAGGCTGCTATTTCGTCGTATAAGCGTGTTTTGAAAATTTCGAAAGGCAGGATGACTGAGACAACACTGTCTCCCGTTCCTCATGCACAGCACATTGGAGGTATGGCTAGCTTCTTGAGTGATGCATTAGTGCAGCTTTTGTGCATGCATTTGTGCCAACCAACTTTGTCAATAAAAGCATATGTATCCACTGTCTATCCTTGCACTATATTGTATATGATACTCAGGCAGCCAGTGTATGCGTGTGAAGCATGTTTTTGCACACAGCATTTTTATTGCGTATGCTGCTTGCCACAAAAGTGAAATTGCGAGCGCACAGCAGCTGCATGAGCTAGTTTTTTATTACGTGATCTTATTGGGGGTATTCTCTCCAGAACACCCTTTCCCCAAATGGTGCTTTCAATGGATGATGCCCCTAATAAAAGTGTTGTTCTTTAAAACACCTATTGTAGGAGTGCTTCCTATAAAATATCATTTAGTAAAGGGTGTATTAAAATACACCAGCCACTGTGGTGTGAAAAAAGAAGTCAGTTATAGGACAAGCAATTTACTCAAAAAAGGTGTAAACCGATTTACTGTGCATGGTGTGCAGTACCTTGTTTTGAAAGAAAATGTGACGTGAAAGTCCCATCTTGTCTACAGTTTGAAGCCAGATTAGTAGAGTCAGAGTCATTACTTGTTTGAAGCAAATAAACATTTTGCAATGAAACCTGTTTCACGTTATGTACTTCGCACTACCTCATCAAGCCTATTCAGCCCCACTGTCCTCCTCCTTCAGCCTCCTGTCAGCCCCTCCTTTGTTCATCTAACAGCTGATTTACGTCCTGCCGTCCTACGTCTCTGCCGGCATCGCCTTGTGCCCGTTCGTTCACCTGAAAGACCTTGACTGCCATTCGGGACTGTCAGCGACGGATCGACAGCTTGGACGCTGATACCATTGGTACTGTGTCTGTGTACGTCCACACCGCCTGGTATATCGCACCACTCGACTGTCAGTGCCAGATAGTTGCGATGATATGTCCACAACAGTGGTGCTTTCGTTCCGGTCAGGCTCTGCGCCTGGCTCGGCAACGACGTAGCTACTTCCTCCGCCTGCCCTGCTCATTTTTCCCATGATTGCACGAACCCGGCCAGCGGACACGGTATCTCCAATCGCTCCAGATTTGTTGCCATCCCTTTCCATCTTTGTGAGAAGTGCCCACAGAGCTGAGGGAAACTGCGATGTGCTCCCATTTCTTCTTTCTTTGTATGGACGTTTCACCTTCCATGAAGCACCGATTGTTGCTCAGAGACGGTGTCTCCTCCAAAAACGATAATGTCATCAATTTTTGCCTTTCGGATGCCATAGCCGCAAAAGACGTACTATCAACTGATTATTTCTCAACAACACCCACTAATTGTTTTCCTGTGTACTATAGTGTTACAATGTAACTAACAGTGACCCCCACTTCTATTTGCAACCGTACCCCCCCCCCCTTGCGATTCTTGATAAACTACTGCTTCCAAGTCACAGGACAAGCTTTAGTTGTGCCACAAGATTGCCTACAGTGAACGATTGTTTTCTCTAAGCACTACTAGTAGTAATTTATGGAGTGACGTAATTACCCGAGGCTTCTTTTTACGTTCGGGCAGCAGCATGAACTTGCACGACCGGTACGCATGAAACGAGCGCGGGAGACAGCAAGGCGCCCTGCCGCTGGGCTCTCATTGGCTAGCAAATGATAAACAATTTGTTCTGTGCAGTACATTACCAGAACTTCGTACGTTTACTTCTCTTTTCCACAAAGAAGCAAAAGTGTATAGCTAAAAATACGTGAAACAGTAAAATTACTCTTTCTTCCGGCTTTTCGGAAGCCTACAGCAGCCTCCTGATGTTGAGAGTAGCATCATTTTGAGGTTTGGCGCCCACGCGATATTTCTCTCGACGCGATGGTTGCGTTCCTGGCCATTTCAAAGTAAACGTCGGCGGCCTGCGACGTGCGACGTGCCGACGAGGGCGGAGTTACTGTAAACCGGCGTAACGGCGCAGTTGCCGGGAACGCGCCCCAGCGCACCTTCCGCCTTCTCGTGTTTCCAAAGAATGATCTATGGTGAGCTAGAAGCCTTCTAGCTCACCATAAATGATCTTCGCGTAACCCCGAAGATCGTCATCGTCTTTTTCCACTACACTATCAAGACGTTAAGAAACAACACATTCAACTCACTGCTTGATAACGCTTTTAATTGTAACGTACTCCACCTAAATTCTATTTGTGAAAAATAGTAACACGCACGGAAGTGTAACAGTTATAGATTACGTCGGTGCAGGTGGAAGCTTTGAGTCATCGAAAATAAGTATATCTCGACGTGTTGACAGCCTCTCGCTTCTGCTGCTGAGCACTGTATGTCGCGCTGATGAACCCGAATGGAGGGGATGGAGATAACTGTGGTAAAAAGAGCAAACACCATCATAAGTAAAGAGCGAGACAGTTGATTCGTTTGCAGTCGTGGACCATGGATATGCAGGGATGCATACCCATGGCCAGCTATGAATGGATATGGTAGGATATGCATGCGCTTTCTAAAATACCAGTGAAATGACATTTAGATTTGCTCAAAGTCCTCCATAGAGTGCCACCTAGACATGTCTATTTTATTCGTTCTATACGAAGCCGTTGTCAGCCTGACTGGCTTTCTGCTCTCCCTTCTGGCGATGAGGAAAATAAACTGAAAATGCAATTGAAACCAACCTCGTTCTAACTCTCAGTACTCAAAATATAAAGACGTCATGAACATTCCGCGCTTTCATGAACTTTTGAAGGCACCCACATAGCCCCATACGTTTGGATTATCCAAGGGTCGATCACCTCATCGAAAGTTCGCGCTCTGTCTCCTAGCAGTGGCTCGAGCGTGCGCACTGTACTCAACGTTCAATGTGTGCTAGCATCTCTGGTGAGAAGGCGGAAATCGACATTCGGACAGCAATGTTGCCAGAGACATTGCTGAATGCGCACCATGCTCCGCCATATTTCTCAATAGAATTTAATTCCATGGTAAGAGAAAGAAACAGCATTTTAAGAGAATGCAGTGTGAGACACGCAGATTTCAACAGCACAAAATTAGGAGGGATTGTGAAGACACGGGATTTTCTCTGTAGTGTCACTTTGATTGGTCAAACAAACAGATTATTTAACTGATAGCTGTCAAACTGATAGCTATCAGCAGCTATGATGCAATCCCTGCCAAAAAACCCTCCCACACAACACCTTTGTACCTCCGGAGAGGGGACGCCTATGAGGGGTGGTCTATGCACCAAACTATTGCCGCTACGACCACCGGCTGTAGCTGCTGAAGGCGACAGGGAACAGGTAAAGTGATATATAAATTTAAAATTTTCGTAACTAGGACTGTACGTTTGTCCCAAATGGTTCCAAAAATGTGCTAATTTTATGCAACCGTTCGAAAGTACTCGCAGTTTAATAGTACACACTCATGAAACATGTCACGGCTTTTCGACATGCCAACGTCTTCTTCAGAAGTATTCGTGTTTCAATAGCAGATGTAATTGTTAGTAAGTATAGCTGCTATGGATATGCGTGACCACACCTGCAACCATCCTTTTAGCAGTTGGCCTATATATGCACCGTTAAACGCAAGCCACTTGTTGAACAGAAAGAAAACAATATAACACGATAATGTATCAATACCGCACAATTTCAACACGAATTAGACTTTAAAACATCCCCCGATCCGCCACCCCCTTCAAATCCGGGAAAGGCATTTAAACCGAAAGTCAGACCCTATTGTTGAATTCCAATGGCAGATTCGGAGCATTTCCAGAGCAAGTTTTGGTGCTCCGCAGAGAGCAAGTCTGTTCGATTGGCAGATTGGGAACCGTTCTGGAGTCTTCCAATGGGAGCTTCGGAGCGGCATTCGAGCCAAGGTCGCTCCAGGGAGCAACCCAGACTGCTCCGCCAAAATAGCCAGATTCAACCGGAACTCTACGTGACGTGTCACTTGTCGCTTGTGCTTCCTATTTCCTGTCTCTGCTTCGGCAACATGGCCGCTTCCCGACGCGTCTTTGCCGTGACTAGTATTTCGCGTCCTACGTTAGCAATTTTGTTTCTTGAAGAAAGCAATAAGCCAGACATCACCAGGGCAACGTTAGGAGATTAGGAGGACCTTGATGTTGCAAAACGTGGCGTTGTATCGGAACATGAGTACAATCTTCTTCTTCTTCTTCCTCCGTCTCTGGCCGCCATCCACCAAGGAAGATTGGCCAGGGCTAAACTCCAAGTTGGGCGCAAGTGTTCCAGTCGCAAATTCGGATCACTTGCTCTAGCCCAGATCAAGCCGCTCCACTGCGGAGTGTGCCACTTGCTCCGACTCTGCCATTGGAATTCAGCAATATCAGTTGTAATCACAAGTCCTATGAACGTACAATTGAAGTCTGACTGCGTATAGTTGCGCACTTGCATTACGGTAAAAATTGTAATGTGTGCGTAGTGACGATGACGTGTGAAGTAGGATAGCATTCTCATTATTCCGTTCAATTTTCATCGCGGGACAACAGCGTCCTTTTCGCCCGTGGCTTCAACTGTTCTCCTTCCAATAAATCAGTTATGGCTTCGCCACATGTGCATTAATGCCGCACATATGTACTGTACGTCCGTGGCAACGTTCGACGGCTCCGAAACCGTGGTTTCCGCACATATATTTCGTGCACACGGCAAACTTGAATTTGAAAGCATTCATCAATCAGTGCATCCACAAAAATTCCGGAAATATAGGGGATAGCCGCGAGGAATTCATCGGCCGACTGAGACACCCCCCTGTGAGGCATTGAGTTTTGGGCACTTTCCGCCGAGTTCCATTTGAGATCATTACTCTCACCTGCGAAGAGACTGTTGTACTTGGCAGGCTTTAAGCGGTTTGTATGCACAACCTCGGTCTCTCCCGTAGCAATGTGTACGATTTTTTGATTAACCGGAGAGGCTTGGTGGATCACACTGTAGGGAGCCTTCCATTTAGGGCTGAACTTCTTCACGAGGCCAGGGGCTCCTTCACCGTTTTGTAAGTAGACTAGGGATCCTAGCTTAAACGAGACATACCTCGCTCGTTCATCAATCTGACGCTTTCTCGATCGGGCTGCGGGTTTCAGCGCTTCGCGAGCGATTTCATGAGCTGTTTGCAACCGAGTCAGGGGTTCTTCTTTGTAGTCGTCAGCGGTGGCATAATTGGTGTGTCTCTGTTCACTAAGGACTGAGTTTGTAATCATGGGGTTGCTTCCATGCAGCACAAAAAAATGGGGCCTTGTTACAGCTTTCATGAGCTGCTGTGTTATACGAAAACACAGCATATGGTAGCCAAGTGCCCAGTCACGCTGGTCCCGAGCTACATGATGGGTCAGAAGTTTTGCTACTGTCTGATTTAATCGCTCTACCGCCCCGTTGCATTCGGGGTGGTCAGCAGTCGTGTTAAATTTCTTTATGCCCAACATGTTACACACATCTCGCATCAGATCGGACAGGAAGTTTCGGCTTCTATCTGTTAGCAACTGTGTGGGAACTCCGTGCCTCAAGGTAATTTTTTCTACAAATTCTCTGGCGATGGTGTCTGCCTTCTCATTAGGCAGTGGGATTGCCTCACTGTACTTCGTAAGGTGATCAGTGAAGATCAGAATGTACCTGTTGCCTAATGCCGTGACTGGAAGAGAGCCCATTTTGTCCATTGCTGTCCTTTCGAACGCCCGCGTCACTTCCTCAAACATTTGTAAGGGAGCAGGGGGTTTTTGGAGGTTTTCCCCTCCAAACATGAGTGACATTGGCAACAGTATTCACGGATGTCCGGAGTCATACCACCCCAGTAATAGAAGCGCTCCATCTTTTTCTTTGTTTTCGTATCGCCAAAATGTCCAGAAAATGGCGCTTCATGAAAAGACTAGATAGCTTCTCGCCTCAGCGACTTGGGTATAACAATCCTTTCCCACACCGTGCACTGTCCTCCCTGTCTTGGAGCAAACGTTCGAAAGCGGAGGATATACCGTCCCAATCTGTGAAATATCCCGCATCTGTTACTGTTTCTGTGCCTTCCAGCCTTTTTACGAGTTCTCCAGGCCCAGAATGGGAACAAATTCCGTAATAGCATTGACGGGAACCACGCTACGCAGCGCGACGGCGTCCGTGTTCATCTTTCCAGGTTTATGCGTTCATAAGCCAGTTAAGACTTGGCAGTCTGTCGTGAGCTTAAACTTTCTGCCGTACATGTAACATCGAAAGCGTCCCACAGCCCAGATAACAGCCAGACATTCCCTTTCAGTGGCTCCGTATTTTGGCTCCGCATTGTTTAATTGTCTACTGGCGAAGGCCACCGAGTGTTCTGGACCTTCAAAAACCTGGGATAATACAGCTCCCATGGCGAACTTAGACGCATCTGTGGCCAGCAAAAGGGGGTCGGCTGAAATCAGGGTGTGAGAAGAATGCCTGCATTGACCAGTGCCGCCCTTGTGCCGCCTAAAAGCATTTGTCCCTTATTCGGCTCACCTGAATGTGGCATGTATAGCTATCAGTGCGGTTAGGGGTTTTGCTATTTTGGCGAAGTCGGGTATATGACGTCGATAATAGCCGACCATGCAGTACCAAGAGTTCTCGCACATGTTTTACCGTCTTCGGTTCTGGAAACTTCCTTGCGCTTTCTGCCTTACATGGATCTGGTTTTACCGCGCCAGTCGATACAATATGCCCAAGATACTTAACTTCTCTGCAGTGAAACTGGCATTTTGATGGCTCAAGTTTCAAGCCTGCGGCAAGGAGACGCACTAAAATATGCTCTATATCCCCAACATGATCTGAAAAGATTTGACTGTAGATGATAATGTCGTGCATGTATACAAAACTTTTTTCACCATAACCTATAAGAATAACATCGGCATCATTTGCCATACAGCCGGGCTGTTCACGAGACCCATAGGGATTATTTTCCACTCGTAGTGGCCACTTTGTGTATTGAATGCTGTCTTTTCTCTGTGTTCCTGGTCCATCTCTATTTGCCAGAAGCCACTAGCAAAATCGTCTACAGAAAAGTGTTTGGCGTACAAGGTTTCTTGGGTATTGGGCAATCGGTAGGGGTCAACGCGCGTAACATAATTGAGTTTGCGGTAATCGACAACGAAACGGCAGGGCCCGTCAGGATTCTGTACCAACAATGTCGGTGACCCCCACGGCGACTTGTAGTGAGCTATGATATCGTTATCGATGAGGCTGTGCACCTGCTGATCCACTTCCGCTCGCAGCGCATGGGGGACCCTGTACGACCTCTGATACAGCAGCGGCGCTCCATTCGTCTCGATTCGATGTGTAGTAATATCGCACTTGCCCAAATCGAAATTATATCTCGCGAATACGTCAGCATGTCTCTCTAACATTTCTTCAAGCTTGTGGCGCTTCCTTTGTTACCTACTATTTCAAATTTCAGCCTTTCGTCTGTTTCTGCTGGATGTTGCGACATGAATTCCGGTTACATAACTCGAACCGATTATGCACTCTTGTCGACTTCGAGTGTGCTGAACAACAGCTTTATTCTGTGGTAGAATAATTTCTTTTTCAGAGTAGTTAACAACTGAATACGGTACAGTTCGCTGCGCATTAACTTTAACAAGACAACGCGCTCCTTTCACCTGTTATTTCTCCTATTGGATCGAGGACACTCATTTCCTCAGGTTCTATGTGGAAGGGAACACTGCAATTAACTACACATTCCGACCTGGGAGAAACACGCACCTCTTGGAGTAACCTAACTCCCACTGCAAAGTGTTACGGTTTCTGAGTGAAATTTGTCTTCGCTGCGTGGCCTTTGGATCCCGTCGGTATAGGCACTTCCTCGTCCCCAATCCTCGTCATTTCGTCTGCAAAAGATATTTGTATACCCTTCGAGCTCAATATGTCCTGTCCCAATATATCTGACACATTATCTGGACCGCTAACAGATCGGACCAACGCAGGTATATGTGCTCAAATCCGGTAATACCTATACTGAGATTTAGTTTACACAGACCGTTGAAGCAGACTGGCTCGCCCGCAGATTTGTGCCCGTTACTCGAAAAAAGTAATTGATTACCGTTACCAATTACTCGACTCCAAATGTAATTGAGTAACGAGTAAAAAAGTAACGCGTTGCTTCGGTCGTTACTCTGCGTTCACACAAATTATACCCGTCTTTGTGTGCCTCAGAAAAAAAAAGAGAAAAGAAAAGAAAAAGTTCAACAGCGGAACAGCTAAATAACACGAAAAACAAAACGCGATGACAGGTAGATCTCTAGGTCTACTGTATTTATCGCCCGGGAAGACGTTGACCCGATGGTGGAAGAACATTGCCTGGAACTTCCCCATGACTCACTAAACCTCCAAAGCTTCAGGTACCACCACCACTGGTGTAGGAAGAGATTAGGGAGAGACCTGAAATTCCAGAACGTTATTACAGTGACCTGCGCTTGCGACAACAAAGGCCGACGGCACGAGGGGCTTCACTTGGGGCAGGGCAGAACATCTGAAAGATAAGTTAATCTCTGCCGGAAAAGTAATCAATTATTGAGTAATCGATTACTCCAAAAAGTAATTGATTACTCGAAAAATTACTCAAAAATAATTGATCACACGTAACGCAATTACTAGTAACGCGTTATGCACAAGTCTGCTCGCCTACAAATCTCTGCGCGGGCCGTCCATAGAGGAATAATTCCTGTATGGACAATAATTCCTGTATGTATTGCAAATTCCTGAGGAATTTGCAATATGGACCCTTTCTCTGGAAGTTCTCTGATACCACTCCATTTATGAGTGTCACACCTGAGCCCGTGTCCATTACGTGACAATTCACTCTACATTCCACTACAGGGCACGACTCACTAACATGACCAATCAGCACTATCTCGTCGTCAACCTGCGACAACATCCCCTCCACGCGCGTGCTCCGCGTGGGGGAATTTACATTTTTTTCCTTGCATATTGATCTGACTGGTGTAATTCCATCGGAATCGTCTGATTGATATAGTCTGGTATCTGACTACGGTTCAGCGATCAATTTCGTGAAGTGTGCAGGTAAGTACATCTGTAGCAACTAACGTTCTCTCTCTGATATCGGCCGTAGCTACGCCCTTGTCCTCTACGGCGTTCATTCGGACTCCTTCGCCATTCGTGAGCTTCTGTTTTCTGAATCAAAAGCTCTTCTAGCCGAGCAAGGCTCTCCGTCAGTCGTTCAATTTCGGGATACGTAGTCGGTACCTCAGTAATCGCACAGACCGTCTCAATTGACCCAGTTCTGAGTGCTTCATTGCGCTCCTCATGCACTGCCTCCTGTACAGCCTGTTTGAACCCCGCTGTGGATAATACGAAACGCCTGACAGGGTCTCTCAGCCCACCAACAAACCGCGCCGTGAGCTTGCTGCTCTGAGTATTCTGAGTAGTCGAACGCGTCGTATATGCTAACCCTTGCAATCTGCTGGCGTACGTCTGAGCGTCCTCTTTCACATTTTGGCGAGCGTCAAGAAAATTTGGGAGCCGTACAGCCCGCGGCGCGGTGTCGCACCGCTCGAGAGCAATGCGCTTGATATCGGAATAACTTTTTTGCACTTTTAGCATTCATATCTTTCCACGCGAATTCGAACCCGGCGCCTCCTCATGCGGCACTTGGCAATTCCTAACTTTTGGGCCTCTCTCCAACCACCCAAATCTGCCACCTGTTCTACAATTTAAATATATATATATATATATATATATATATATATATATATATATCGCCATGCCAGTACTGGACAGCTGTTTCGGCCTTCTTGGACCTCATCAGCAGTACGCAGGCAGGCAACGTTTGAGTGGATGGCGTCAGATGGCGTCTGACCTTCTGACGCCATCCACTCAAACGTTGCCTGCCTGCGTACTGCTGATGAGGTCCAAGAAGGCCGAAACAGCTGTCCAGTACTGGCATGGCGATGTTTGAGTTACAGACATATGCTATACGTGCAGCCAAAGAGCTCCGGCTATTTTTTTTCCTATTATATATATATATATATATATATATAAATAGAGGGAAAAAGGAAAAATATAAAATAAGGAAAGGAAAAATATATATATATATATATATATATATATATATTATATCGAGGTACAGCTTCCGTCCCCGGACAAGGGCTGGATTACGTTGGCCAAAGCGAGAACACTCGCGGTTCCTGACATTACGGTAGACTCCATAACTGGTGCTTCGCCCGAGACACTCATTATGCAACTTCAGTACCTCTCTCGTATGTTTCCTGAGTGAGGGTTTCCCACTCAATACCCAGCGCTTTCACGTCAAGTTTACAGGCAACCCGCGGACCCCACTTATGACACCAATGTGATGGGTGCATAAATCGGCTCGGGTCCACGCTGGGTAAAACACACGAGAGACTGAAGTACCAAGACAAATATAATTTAATCTACCCTGACACCTAGTTACACGACGGTGGCCGCAATAGAACAACAAGGTTTCGGCTTAGAGTCTCGCAGGGTGCGGTGACCTCATTTCTTTCGGCGGCGGAGGTCATGCTTCTCTGGGCATCCGTGTATTCTCTTTTGTTCACTGGGGGCTTGAGTCATCACGACTGCGCAGGAAAGTCGGCGGGCACCTCCACGGAACGCATCTCCACGGCGAGGCAGCGGTCGCAATCGCTGGGACGGCTTCAGAACTTCATTGGACGCTCTCATACGAACATCGGCAACCCGACTGGCAGAAATTTCCTGGTGCTCCTTGCTTCTCTTTTCCCCGTGGACGCTTTTTAAGGGTTCTCCAAAGTATCCGCCTTGTTCGTAACCCATGATGGCCGGTCTCTAGGCGCATTCCTGTGTATTGTGAATATGCCTGGGCAAGGACACTCTCACGCAATGTACGTAATGGAGGTTTCCATAGGTACCGCGCGCCAGCCAGGGGGCGCTGTTGCCGCGTGGTAGACAGAGACACTTGTGACCATTTCATGCGTAAGAACGTGGTGCCACCCACGCCGCACGGCAGGCTTTGGTGTATTTGGTTGCGGAACGCCCGCGGTGTGGTAATGGCTTCGCGAATATTATATGCCGGATTTGCACCCATTGATCCAAGGGACCATTTTCGTGAGAGCAACTTAAAGAAGGGACATCTCCTACGCAACGCTAGGCACGCAAAGTGCCTGCGTGAAGAGGTTTTTGCGGACGGGGCATCCAGGATGACCGCGCAGTGCCTGGCACAGACAACCGCGCTCTTTTGTGTATAAATTGTGTTCTTGAATGCCGTAGTTGACGATTCTGGGTAGTCGGCTCTTTAATCATCTTCTACCTAAGATCTGATTTGCATAAGACATGATTGTGTTGCCCTTGGTGTTTCTTCTTCGTCATCCCACTCATATATTAAACCACATTCACTGAGGTATAGTATCGCAATTGTTGCGGTGAATCACCTCATCCCATTATCGTTCATGTAGGTGTTGTTGTTGTCGATGTTTCTTCTGCTTCCTTCATTGCGGTTCATATTTCTTTTTAAACTTCTGTAGCTTCAGCCACCGATCCCACGTAGAATCGCCGGAGCACATTGCACCTGTAAAGGCAGCATTGTGGGCCGTTGTAAGCATGTCGCGGTTGTGATCGTCAGCGTGAATTGCCCTGAAGATGATTCCTGCACCGGATTACCACAAGCATGGGGCAGGCCTGGAATGTCACTGTCAGATATGGGTCAAAGGAGACCTTTTCAGAAAATATTTTCGGGTGAGTAATAGGTAGTTCACAAACCAACCTGCCACAATGCCGTGATGTATGTGTCGTCGATAATGCTGAACTGCGAAGCTTGCATGTGCAAATTAGCAGCTGCCTTTATACTACTTTGATGTGCATATGTTGAAGGATGCATACGTAGAGAATCACGTGCACCAGTATTTTTGCAGCATGTCTCATGTCAACCCCAATTAACTTCGCACGCCTGCAACCTGTTCATTTTTTTGTTTCAAGAACAAGCCCATTTATTCAAGCCAGCATGCAAGCCAGTCTCACGGACCTACACCCTGAGACACTTTCCTGGATTTTGCACTCCATTAGTTCAAAACCTCAAATATGAATATGAAGACCCAGTTCAAAAAGACTGCAGAATTCTGCTCAACGTCTCTTGTTGATGCTGCCGTTGTCAAACATGATACTGGACTGTTGGCTGAGCTGCTCGTTGGTACTCCAACCAGGAAGCTATTTCTTAGAATGAGTGTTGCAAGAATTGGCCAAAAACAAGGCTGGTCCTTGCAAGAAAGGACTTGATTAATGAATTAAATGATAAATCAGTAAGACCTTACAAAGACGCCATAGCTTCCCGCAGCTCAGTTGACGTTGGACTGGATACGCGATGCCAAAGAACAAATGCCTAGCTACGATCTGTATTGCTTTAGTTGTGTGCAATGTCATCATGGTTGTATTATTGTATGCTAGTGGCACGAATTAATTGCGAAAAAAAAAACATTCATGTGCAGATGGTTCCGGGAGAGACAACTGCGTATTACTAGCACACAGTCCCACAGAGTTTGGACAAGGGTGGATGACTTCGGCAAGCTTGCCACGATGCTGACAGCAGTTCGGCCACTGAAAACTGCAGACACGGCTTATGGTAAACACGTAACCCAACCTGTGAATACATTTGCCAATGTCAAATATGGATATAAAATGACAAGTGACATGGCATGCTAACTTACTGATAATTCAGTTATACGAAATCCTAAAGCCCTTCTGTGATTGTAACAGCTGTGATATGTTGCTCTTTATTTTGTTCAGAAACTCAGATGGAGCGAGTAGCTTTACAAGAATTTCAAACGAAATTCCCGCAACATTATATCCGGTATAACTGCTGTCAACATTGTGGTATAGGGTGTATGTAATTTTTCTCACATTTCCAGTTCCAGGTTGGCCCACTAGTGCACCCCGAGCAAAAGTGGCTCTGCGCTTGTCAGGATGGTATTGTGCGGCTCGATGATGGACTTTATTTACTTGTAGTCAAGTGTCCATTCTGTCGCAAGGGACTTCCTATCATAGATCATACAGCAGAGACAAGCCTCGTCCCATACCTTCTCTACGAAGATGGGAAACTCACACTTAGAAGAACACATCAGTGCAAATCTGAATGTATATTATGCATGTTAGCGATTTTTTTTTTCGGACGCACACTCCATCAAAGTAATAGTTCCGCGTGATGATTGTTACATCAGTAAGCTTATTCCCAAGCTTGATGTCTTTTACATACATGTTGCCCAAGATAGCTAGTAACTGGTGGTTAAAATTCAACACTGCCAGCAGAGTTGTCTATTTTAGTCTTACATAGGTACAGAGTGCGGGATGTGTACAGCACAATGGATCATAATTAGGGCCCTGTGTCTTCGGGTTTTATTTCATGAGCTGTAAAAGGGGGTATGTAAAAGTAGAAATTTTCACAAAGTCTTAATATTCGCGAGATTAAGTCTCTTTTAAACATAGGTAGCTCCACAAAGACATTCTCACATATTCGTTCGTGCCAAACATTTCTGTAACAGCAGTTTGCAAGCATACCTGATTTCACAAATCTAGCATGTCATATTGTTACGGGATTTCAATTCACGTTTCAGTTTTACACTAAGACACACGGTCTTAATCATACTCAAGTGCACTTACAGTCATGTGAAACACTGCATTCATCACACAGTATACCAAGTGTACAGTACACAAACTATTCAGGTCATTCTGTTGACCTAAAAATTGGTGCTTGTAAATTCACAAGTATTACACACATCCGAACTATGTCTGTCATGTGTGGAACTAATCAAATGGCAGCCTGTGGTTTATAATATTGAATACCTTTAGGCGTTGAATAGCCCTTTCCACATGCACTCTGACCTGGGCAGTCTGGTATGTTTGATCCATTTCTTGGCTGCTAAATTAGGCATTGCCAGATGAAAATGGGGTCATGACTAAAGAGGTTGCCAGTAAAGGTCCCTGCTTGTGAACGTGGAGGTTGCCAGTGTCGTGAACCCCTGTCAGTGCGGTGCTGTGCTTACCTCTGACCTCATTTATTTCTGCATTTCAGCATATAACATTATTGTACAAATCATTAAGCGTTAAATTGATTGTTCTGTTCAGCCAACAAAGATTCATCATTACGTTGTGACTGTCTCTTGCTCTGCTGAAATTTCACAAAATTGGAATATGCCTAACGTACATATTTGTCCTTACTTGTCGTCTGCTATGATGCATTTGACATCGCAGAGTAATAATTGCTAAAATAAACTGCCACACTTTAATGCCATTACACTGCATCCGAGCCATTGAGTATTTGTAGTTTATTGAGACCATGTACACAAAATATAGATGTTAAAATCAACCAAATATATCAGAAGGATGTCTTATACCGGTCTCAATAGTGGTGTTTCAAGGATGGAGCAAACGGGAATGAACCAAAGAAAACACACAACAACAACATCAGCTACAAACAAGCCTGTGCTGACATTTTATTCAATAATTGCATTGTGCTTATATGTCCAAAGTCATATATTCTTACCGAAACACTTTTACATACCTGGCTGGGGACTTATCTATTTTTCCTATGTATCTATCCTATCTATTCTCTATTTCCTATCTATTTTCTATGTAAAAGTTCTCTCTCGACACCAAACTGCCATTGTAAGCAATTTCACTAGCAATATCATTGCACCATTACATGCCAAACCATCACCACCACCAATGCCTAAAAACTCCCCACAGCTCATGCCATGCTATACCACGGCTGACAACAGCATATCATGCACTAAACAAGCGTATGAAGATGGGGTAGTTGGTACGAATTAATGATGTGTAGAGAACAAAAAGACGCCGACAGAAGAACGACGACATGGACCACTGCATCATGCACTAAGACCTTTGAAATCACTCCTTATTCAGGTTTCTTTTTAAATTTCGGCTTCTTGTTCAGAAAGAATTTCCATAGTGATGCATTCACAGTTATCGCTTCACTCTGGCACAGATGACTCAACTTTGACTGTCAAATGACATAAGAGGCCTGTATGGTGCCATGAGAAAGATAATTGCCACTGTTGATTGGATTGGATTGATTGATGTGTTGATGATGTGTTGGATTGCCACTGTACAATCGTGTAAACTTATTTAGTGAATTTTTACTTCAGCAGCTCTTCACCATTTTGACTTTTTTTTCTTTTTTTTCTTTTTTTTTTGCAGTCATGCAATAGTTCTCAGACTATTCCCAGTTTTCCATGCTTGACTAGATTGCAGACACCCTGAAATACGGACGATAATTTAAGTAACTCAACAACTGGACGTTCGAGGCTTACATGTTTGTATCATCCGTGTTTGTGGCCTGCTTCGGCTAATTTTCGTTATTTGCACAGATGATAAAGCAATGAAGGATTATTGCACAGGCTGCATTTCTGCACTGTGTGGTTATGCAGTTTCACTGTACACCTTTGTACTGATAGATTGTGCTATTTCTTGAGAAACAACACAGTGCAATATCACAGCAAGGCACATCTAGAGGCGCTCGTTCTAGCATGAAATCTCAGTGACACAGCAAGCAGCAGCACTTATCGTTGTCTGCTCGTTTTCTGTATTGATCTATATCATACCGTAAAAGGAAGTCTGCAGTGGAAAAATTGACACAATGCAAATAAGCTCATACAAAGAAAAGGAGGCAACTTGAAATCAGGTGCACCTTAGCTACAATGTGCAGTATCATTTTTATCGAAATTTACATGGTTGTAAATCTTCCTTCCACAATTTCAGTTATTTTTTGAGCCACATTTGTAGTTGTCACTTTGCAGAAGCCGACATATTCATCCAGTTGTGTCAACACAAATCTATGCAACTGGACAGTTCAATGTAGTGAGCATAGTGTACTGCATCATCTAGGACAAAGTGTGGGAGCAGATGTATGGGACACAGTGCTGAATTCGTTGTAAAATAATGTAGATGTCTCTGCATAACTAACCACCTAACTTAATTAACGAGGGATGAACATGCACTGTCTTCAGGCAACTTCTGGAAATTAATACATGACATATGGGAGATGGTTTGCAAGATACCAGCACCCGAAGCAACAGTTTCACAGATTCTGGTATATGCATGACGTTGGCACACAAGACGAGCATGTAATTATTTCGGTCCACTTTACTGAACTTTAGCACTCCTAAGGGTGCCATAGAAAATGTAGGGGGAGAGAGGGTTCTAAAAAGAAACCGATGTAGTGTGAATTTTCCATTAAAAATAAATAAAAAAGTTCCCCCACACACAACCACAGGATTTCTGAACCTATGGTGAAGCTAGCTCTTACACGGACATGATTTTTGTTGGGAATGGCATGGTATACCATAAGTCTAAGCTAATGCCAGCCATATTTTGTATATCAATAAATTTTCTTCACATATGGCGTTGAAGAACTGCTCACCTGAAACAAAATAGATAGCCCGGTGTGACACATATACAATCATACGTCACAGCCATTTGGTGCCAGTCATGCAGTGAAAGCAGTGTGCATGAGATGCCACATATTCTCCTGGTGATGATGTGAAGGAACACTCTCACAAAGAAACCGGATAGTAAGTGTCAAAAATCGTCAAATTTTTGACCCATATTCTAAGGGTCAACGCCTTACGCATATAAGGATGACGGATAGTAAGCGTAAAAAAACGTCAAATTTTTTACCCCTATTTTAAGCGGTGCTCGATGCCGGTTATTCTATGGGCTGTTTGGCTACCTTTATGATACCGCTTACTGCCCCTAAAAATACCACTTGGTATGCGTCGAGCCTGACCACCGTAGACGTCACGTGACCTCACGGTCCTTGTACAGGCAACGGCTGCAACTCTGAAATAACACGCGATGCCGTTTTCCGGCGGCTGTTCTGGAAAAGGGTATGTGGTTCCTGATTGCCAAAAGCATCAGAAAGAAGTTTCCAGAACAATAGCCGGGAAATCGGATTGCCTGTCAATCTTGCACTGCAGCTATTTCCTGCCCAAGGGACACTGATATCACGCGGCGCCTAAGGTTCCCAGATATGATGCGTACTGTGCGGAATTCTGGCGGTGCATTTCTCTGTGCAAAGACTGCATACCATGCGAAATCGTTTCATAGGAAAAAAAAAGAACAGCTGCTACAACAGGATCTCGATGATACGAATCTCACAGGCCATGAAAAAACAGTTCGTATCATCTGAGACTCGTCAGCTGTACCACATAGGTGCACGAACCATGTATACGGACGGAAGCCCGTTCACATCTATATGCTACCGCTTAAAAGATATCCATGATATAGGCATAGCTTGTTGCTCATCCAAAAGATTTGGCATGACAGTACGCCACAATAGCTAGGGCCACTGCACTGCAAAATCGTATGACACAGACAAACGCATCCATCACGTGAATAACAGATATAAAAGGCACGTTCTTGCGCCATGCAAGCAGTATACAAGAGTTCTCGCGACAGTCAAAAAATAGAAGAAGCACGAGTGCATCACTTGAACCAGGTTCATCCTCTCA
Source organism: Ornithodoros turicata (assembly GCF_037126465.1). Taxonomy (NCBI): domain Eukaryota; kingdom Metazoa; phylum Arthropoda; class Arachnida; order Ixodida; family Argasidae; genus Ornithodoros; species Ornithodoros turicata. Next base: position 47,867,005 of record NC_088203.1, on the reverse strand, counting down.
CTATAGCCCGCGTACGCCGCTATCTCGTTTCAATCAGAACGTCTGAATACTTAGAAGTACTTCCCACAGCGTTAATAGCACGCATCTAAACCGTAATGTAACAAAAATTTGCCAAATAATTCCACTTTATTGCAGGAAAGAGCCCAGAATAATAGGTACATGCATGTGTTTATACAGGGTGTCCCAGAAAACGTGTCATTGAATTATATTTAAAAAACTACACCACCTAGAGTCATCCGGTCAATGGCATTTGTTCTTACTGGGTTTTTGCCGTCTCCTCGTGTGAATGTCGTGTAACGTAAGTTTAATTATGTAAATTTTTGCGAGCTTAAGTCGGAAATTTGCCTAGTAAATGTCACTTTTTTACCCCACCAATGTGAAGAGCGTGTCTAATTTAGTCAAATTAATGACAATTGACAGGGATATTCAGAAGCTATCCCATCGGAAAAAATAGCCAAACATCATGCTGTACGGAGGTCGCACAGAATAGCGCACGATGAATTTTTCAGGGCAATCTTTGTCAGTCCGACGAAAGGAGGTTGGAAACCCAGCCCTCCCCGACGTCGCAGAGGGAGATAAAACAGGCACGGCTTATCACGTCCGACTTTCGCTGGGTTGATGCTTTCCCTCTCCCAATTTAGGAACTGTTACTTTTTCTACTATCACTCTGTGGGCTGGCTTCGGAACCTCCTTTCGTCGCACTGAGAGCGTTGCGCTCAAAAAGTCATCGCGCGCTATGGTCCGGTGCTCCGAAAAGCATGATATTCGGCTGTTTTTTCCGATGGGATAGCTCGCGTTTACGGATAATAGGAATAAAACAGAGCTTGACGGATACGGCATCTGCGATCTTGTCGAAATTTACGTTTAGTAAGGGTAAGATTGGACGTAAGCGTAAATTTATCCGTTTCGTTTCTGAGAATGAAGGAAGCTTTCCAGCAATAAATGTATGTCATGGTATCTCGTATTGCAACAGCATTCAGGCACTGTTTCGAATGACAGATTCATAGATGTTAGAATAATTTGTCATGATGCTGACGACACATTCTTAGTTGCATCATGACTTTGTGACCGTAGTATGCCCATATTCTGTTCATCCTCCCCTTACAGCTCTACAGTTAGGGGTGGATTGCGAGTCAAGACAGAGGAGAGCTGGCGTGAAATGAGAGTACCCATGTACAGGACATGTCATACAGCAAAAACCGTGGACACTTAGACGCACCTGAGCCGGTGCAAGGAGAAGAAGTTGTAATATAATTGAAAGTACAGTGATGTACTACACATATGCATATTGGAAGGATAATGGGTTGGTTCACTATTTTCGAACTCAGCTATCAGAACACGTTGAAGACATGCACAACGCAGCCAACTTAGAGGCGCTGTGGCATTCGTGATAGATAGAGCATGATTGCAATGTGGATGCAGGTGTATATGATAAATCATGTGGCAAGGTTCCACAGGGATGTGTTTTTTCCATTCTTAAGATTTATCGATACAGGATATGAGGCTACACAACAAGAGTGCACAGATCACACCAGTGTAAAGCTGCACTGTTGTCGAGTAATTTTTAACTTACTCACAAAATGGTGCGGACCAGCATGCATACATTTTTGTTTGAAAGAAAAGCCCTGAGCTTCAAAAGACACAAAAGGGACACCTTTTTTTTAGCGCTATATTCACACTGAACACATGAGCACATGAATAAACTCTGTGTCCATATGACAGCTATCAACAACGTAAAAGAACGAGAGCTAGTGTAACATGGGTTCATGTTCCTCCACGTGATCGTGTGCTCAGTGTGGATATAAACGGCTGCACTGGCTGGACAAATCTGTACCCATGTTACCGCAAGCTAACTTTCTTTTAAGTGGTTGACAACAGTCATGTGGCCATGTACACTTTGTCCATCCTCTCATCCTACGGTACGGCAGAACCGCATTTCCATTGTGATGTTGTGTGTACCAGCTGACTCCTTTATAATTGTCAATACCATCTATTTTTGAGTCTATAGCCTATGTTTTGTTATATTCATCTGGAAGGTGTTATATGCAGTAACTACAGTTGATCTAATTTTCAACTTTAAGCACAGTGCGATGGGAGCAAGAGAGCTTCAAAGTTTCTGTATTGCATTGCTGCATCTGCAAGCATTGCCCTTTATTCATGTGCAATTCAACTCTATTGCAGTACGACACCTCAGATATATTAGTGGAGTCAGCATGTGGAATGTAGCAAGGATTTTTTTTCCCTTGTGCGGCGTTGCTCACCTATGTTCTCATGTGACCTGGGTAACTAATTGAGCAGGATATTGAGAGTGCACGCTTCTATGAAAAACGTAATCCTTGTGTAACTACGTAATAGCCTTTACAGTCTGAATATAAACAAAAGGCTCACGAATACAAAGTTGTTGTGATAAATGAGTCTTGTGTTGTGATAAAATTTTCGAGAAAGGACCTCCAGAATATCTGTGCTTATACAACGTACAAAAGCTGTCGGTGATTGGTCATGGTTATGTACGTGCAATAGTTAACATTGAAAAATAATGATGCTTCCAAATGGTTTGCAGCCTCCTTTTGCACATTGCTGTGTAGTGTCGTTTGCTGAAGCAGCCACAGAAAAGTATATCTAGTGTTACCAGATGATAAATTAATACAGAAGTAAGCAGCTGTCTCTTTGAATATCTTCTAATGTCGCAGTGATAACGCGATACCTGAAGAACTGTTCTTCATTGGTCTGTTCTGCTGTGGCGTGCTGAAATAAGTGAAGGACACATTTCAGTTTCATCTATGCTTGCATGTGAATCCAGGAGGAATGGGGACCTCGTTCGCTTTTGTTTCGATGTTTGCGTAATCCGGGAAACGGAAAATCTGCTCAAATTTCGTGTTCAGTGTAGTGCAACAACATGCAATTTTTCCATGCCTTGATAGTATCCACACAAGAGCTGCAAGACACTAATGCACTTTATGATCAGTCCTATCGTACTCATAAATATGCCTGAAGATCAGACACGCTGCGAAGAGATGATGCCAGGAAGAGATACCGGCATGGTTGATAAACATGCCAGATGGATAACGTCCCTCAATTGCTCCATCGGGGCTCGCAACAACCATCTAGCATGTTATTGCTCTTACTGTACAATGACGGGGCAGCTTACAGTGTGTATCACAGGAGATGACACTCATAATAAGCGCCAGCACTACTTATACTTTGTGTTTGAAGATGCACGTTGACGTTCGGCCGTCCGCACGCTCTCTCGGTCCCTTGGATTGGTATATGGATTTTGTCCAGTGACACATGTCAATGGCACTCGCTTTGACCACACTTTGACGGAGTTTTTTACATTTGCCAAGCACGCAATAGCGCCTTGAAGCAACTGCCGCATTTCGTGCCCCCGGTCAAGCGTTACGCCGTTTTCTTTAATAACCGTGCGTTTAAAACGATTCTGCTTAATTTTTACGAGTTAACTTCGAATTAGTGCAACATCACCCACCGATAGTTTTTTCAACACACATCTTTGCAGTAGTTGCAACGTACTTAGACCGGCGTTAAACTAGCCCCTCCCCTAGTTTAAAATACGTCCCATTCAAATGCATTGGGCTTAAACCACCAGTTTAAGTAGCTTGGGTGCATGATCGAAATGGAATATTCGAGGCAAATATTCGCTCCACTGTGATAAAATCCGTCTCATGGGCGCTTCTAGTAACTATATCAATCAGAACTTACCCAAGATTTGATGAAAAATTCTTTGTGAACCACGGATTAGTCCTACCGCAGCCACCATGGCTTCTGGCAGACTCTGCCGAAATGCGCATGCGCCGTGCAGGAAGCTCGCTATATGCGGTGCCATAAGCTTCACAGCAGGGGGTGGTAAAGCATGGGGTGATGATCCAGGATTGGCGAACGAAAGTCTCACGTGATCGATTTCAACCCGACGTCACTAAAGCAATGGTTTATAAGTTCGTGAATACGGACTAAGTAGTTTGAAGACCTTCGCCTACCTCGATGTAAGGGAAGTTAGCAATTTTTGAAGCAGTGCTAAGCATTCTGGGATTTTCTGAACTGGACGTTAGTAAAGAGACCGTTACATGACATATGCTAGTCTGCAAATCAAAATGCGCACACGCTAAAAAGGAAATGGTGTTACGGAATCTGAAAAGTAATCATTCGGACAGCCTGCGCTTAAATGGCATCAGTTACATCAATACAATGCAGTTCAAACATTCCAACTGTAATTGACACTAGCTTCAGATTAGCGAGCACATAGAAATCCAGCGATATTGAACAGCAGCACAGTCAGATCTGAAAAGGTAACGGTTTTCGTTTACCTGAAATGTTATTGTAGCTGCAGCTAAGCTGAAGTGCCAACAAATAACTCACAGGACAGGCGTTGTATTCGTCACGTCCAGTCCATGAGTCTTCAAGCACCCATAAAAACATGATGTGTGCGGTTTTACACAGCCAGCTATCAAATGAAAGAACTGCTCAACGTACGTACCGTTTGAAAACAAAAGCAATTTTGAAAACAATCTTTGAAAAAAAAAGCAAATTTGAAGCAAAAAAAAAAACAAGCTTGGAAAAAAAAGCAAGTTTGAAAAGAATCTTAATTTTGTTTCCTCTGGCAAAGTGTTCACTGAACCCGTATTTTACTGCAACACTGACAGCTCTCAACGTAATCAAACGATTGAATTTTATTACCACACATTTATTTCAGTCCCACGTCTCCATTGTGATTCAATATTCGCATCTCTAAGGCCAACCTCGTGTGTCTTCGCAGGACCGCCAGGAACACACACACAGTGTGCGTGTGCACATATAACCAAAATTTGAAATTAATGCTGAACGCGATCGGCATCAACGAGAACTATAAGACGCTCCTCGCTATGACAGTTTTTAACTCTGAAGACGCCAAGTGTATGAACAGTGAATGGAAGAGCTGTCCAGGAGCCAAGAGACTACAAGAGCACCTAGAAACCATCAAGAACCCGGAATTTGAATCTGCCGATCTCGTCTCCTTCAAACACTGAGTTGCTGGCAAGCGCACCTTAGCGACATTCACGCTGAAGACAGATGATTTAACAACGGAGGCAGAAAATTTAAATCCGCACCATTTTGTTTTCACGGAGCAAGGACGCTACTTGCGTGACCTGAAGCTGCGTGTGCATGACAGCGAGGGAATTGTTATAATGGATTTCTTTGAGAATTACAATTTTGTCGTCCAGAATTCCCCCTAGTCTTTCTACCGGGACAAGAGCAAGCCGCCGGTACGTCTCTTGTCTCGTACTGCAAGAGCGCTGTGCCTGATGCTGAAAGCACAGCACTTAACGCTCATGGAGAACTGCAGCACGTCGCGTTCGTCGTGATCTCAGATTGCATCGTCCATGACAACGCCGCCGTTCATTTGTTTCAACGCTATCTCATGTCATATATCACAGACCGCCTTCCCAATAAAGCGCATCACTTCAGCGACGGGCAGCGTCGCAGTATAAAAACAAAAAGAACTTCGCAAACCTCCTAGACGATCGCGCGTCCACCTTGACGATTTCTGATAGCGGCGACCTGGAACTTCTTCACACGGAAAAGGTCCATGCGACGGAATAGGTGGAACCGTAAAACGACTCGCCTCGAAGGCCAGTTTCCAGAGGCTACACGATAACCAGATCTTAACCCTCGAAGGATCTCTTCTCTTGGGTCCAAGAAATATGACATCAGTGCATTCCATGTGGGCATCGAAGGACGACGTGGAAGAAGAAATGAAAGAACTAGCCAACCGTTATCTCCGCGCTGTTGCAGTCCCAGGGACGAGGAAATATCACTCCTTCCAACCTGTGAGCCGCTGCGAGGTGCTAGCAGCCCAGACATCGATCTCAAATACAAAGGAATTTTGTGTAACTACCAAATAGCGAAACAGTCCTGTGGCAGGTGTTCTGATATCCACTGGTGGTCACAACAGTGCGGACAATTTCTTCTTTCCGCTACATTTCTCCGTGAAGTGCTTCTTGCCCCTAATTATACGGATATGTGTGTCTGCGAGGTTTACAGATTTACTAATAAAAATGTATATGGTTAAACATATCACTGCTTACGTCCCTGCTGGTGTTCATTGTAATTTGGCTTCTCCTTGAATAACTCACCGTAGCCGAAGCAATTTACGAGCACCCGTTGCATAGAGAGATATGGTACGGGCTGTGACAAAAATAGCAAACAAATAAAATAGAGTAAAGTGTACACAAAAGCCGGTGGGCGCTGAATAGCAAACAAAACGCGCCCTGTATGGCGACAAGACGGGTGGACGCTGAACTGAAGTGATCGGCAAACCATCTTCCGACAAAAAATATTTTTTTGATAGGATCTTTTAGGAGAGGGATTGTGCTATAATATGATATCCATTTCACTATCCTGGTCCGAACTCTGCATACCATATTCTGGGCTGATTTATGCTCATTTTCGAGAAAAGTGCCAACTTTGCCAATTTTTACCACAAAAAATAATGCAGATTAAAGCTTCAAACTTTTCCATGCTGAAGCCGCCAACAACCGCTACACAACAAAAAATATCAGCGATATTGAATTGATGAATTGTTACTTTCAAAAATCCTGAATTTGCAAGAAGATTTCACCCTTCGTCGCCTTCGTAAAAGCACACAAATTGCAGTAAAACGCACGTGACTTAGCACAAACATAGAGAAGACATTCCTCTATGCGTTTAAAAACACGGCAACATTCCATTCGCTTTCAGTGTGCGTCAGTTGCCTTCCTAACGGTTTTGGCGATGCGCGCGCTTTTCGATGTGCCCAGCGACGGGACGCATGGCATCAGAGGAGAAATACTTTGTAGCCAGACATTACATGTGTGCAGAAACACCCCAGAATTTTTCCAGAAAAAAATGCGGGGTGTCGAGCAGGGTGTCTGGACGTTTTGGAATCGCCCAGCAGGCCGCTTTCACGTCAGTTCAGGCAGGCAGGTCTCATTGACCTCTTGGATTTTCATTATTTTTTTATATTTAGAAGCTCATCGCACATGATGACCAACAGCGGTAAAATGAATAATTTCTACGGAATAGCTTTCGCGCAAAAAATTCCAGGAAATCCGGCCCTAAATTCGAGTGTTTCAGTTTTGCCGTGTTAGCACGCGTATGTCTCCCGAGTCTTAAAAGATACTGCAGTGATTTTTTTTTATGCTTTAGTATGCCTACAGGCCAGCAGTCCGAGCGCAAATTTTGGTGCCCAAGAGCAACGCTCTGTGATATAAAAATGGCGAACATGCTCTCTCGTGCGGTTTTGTTCCAACTTCGACGCGTGATTTCTCTGACTGTAGATATTCCTCACCAGCCTATTTGGTATCACTTCACTCAGCTTTTAATGCGCTTTCATCTGGTATATATATATCGTGCGTACAATCCCTGCAACCCCTGCTGGTATCTGCTGAAAGAGGCAAATGTTAAGGTATATTTCGAAAAAACAAGGATGTTGTGCGTCCGTTTCTCGAAAAAGTCCCTTTTTATTTCTTTGATACTTTGCCAGGACATGGCCCGAGTTAGACCTTTCATCCTTTATTTATTTACATAAGTACCCTACAGCGCCGGAGCATTAGTGTAGGGGTGTGTAGGCGCAGAAAAATGTTACAAACTATGTATCAGGAAAATGAATAACAATAATAAACACCAAATGCAACAATAATACAAATGTAATAATAATCCTCATAACTGATAAACTTCAAGTACAAAAATATTCAAAATGTATAACAGCCAAAACATAAAAGAAAAGCAACCTCCGAGTAAGTCTTGCAATGATTCTTTTTTTTTTTTTCTTCATACGGTTATCCAGTGAGGGTAAAGTTCGGGCCATTCGCAGAATGTTCCGGGTCCAGAGTAGAAAATGCGTGAGTGGGAAGCTTGTTCCATTCCTCAATCGTTCGGGGAAAGAATGATTTTTGGAAAACTGTTGTTTTGGTGTCGTAAGACCTTATCTTATATAAATGATCATGTCTGTGCGAAGTATAATGTGGTTGAAATATGTATTTGTCACGAGGTACATCATTTTTGTTATTATAGATATCCCAAAGTAATTTCAATCGAGCTTGTCTTCTTCGCATTTCCAAAGAAGGCCACCCTAGTTCCGATACCAATAAGCTTGAACGGATGAACGGGGAATATTCATTAAGACCGAACCTTGCTGCTCTCTTGAATTTTTTCTAGTGTTTCGCGTAATGAAGAAGACAGGGAATCCCAAACAGGTGACGCGTACTCTAAGATTGGGATCCTACGTAATTGGATCTTACGTAAAAAAATTATGCTTCAAAAGGCGTACACAAATCGCGGCCCTAGTCTGCGTGCGTACGTGTCGGAGCCCGGCTGCCTGTACCGCGGGATGGCGGGCCTCGTTTCGATGCTCCCTTTGTTTGAGCAAGATTGTCTGGCCATAGCCTTACCTGAGCTATTCGTCGGCAAACGTTTGACGTCCTGCAGAAGAAATAATTCGCTTCTGGGAGATAGTGATTTCCAACAAAGCATCAGAGCGAGATCCTACGTTGCCGTAAAGCCGTATTTCAAGGGCTAGGTCAAAAATGATCAGCGAAGGTAAATCATCACTCTTGCAAGCTCCGTACACGGTGATACCAATACTGTACAGATAAATATCGAGTTAGGAATTGCTTTTTCCAGGGTTCCCGCAAGTTCCTGCGAAGCTTGCTTTACTTCATTTTACGATATTTTTAACGCATGTGAGGGCTTTTAGCACAAAATGCGTGTTCTGTGCTGAACTTGCAGCAGTACATTTCTTCTCAGAGCTAGGGAAGTGAGCGGGTTCTCGCATTTGTCATAGTTACATTAGATACGTTCAGGGCAGAGCCATACGGGAGACGCACCTAATGCACTTCGATTTCGCTCAAAACTGGACAGTAGCCATGCCTAGCGAAATACAAGCGTGCCACTGCGGAAAAAAAAAATCCATGAAAAAATGGCTAAGAAGCAAGCGAGCTGGTGAAGATGATGCATAACACAACACGAAGTCTCAAAATCAGAGAGACTTCGAGACTTCGTGTTGTGTCTGTCTCTTCGTGTTCCCTAGTCTCGGGGTTTTTACATTATGCGTCTGATTTCTATATTCACGTGTATGGTAACAGCTGGCACGGAGACGCACAGTTTCGGTGTGGTGAGCGAAGACTTCTGTCACGATTCAGCACAGTCACTGTTAGCTTCCATAGCTATTGAAGAATGTCTAGACGAGAATCTTCCTCTTGCAGCTAATAATTTACGTGCCAGAGCGAGCGGCGAGCCATTTTAGAAATCGGCATAGGCTCTATGAGCTCTCCAAATCTACTTTTGCGAGCGCGATATGGCTGTTCAGGAACAGGCCACGACAAAAGTGCGTGTTACAGGATCGGTGTACAGGATCGGTGTGACAGGAATCAAGCACCATGCCACGACATCTAACTTGCGTTCACACGAGCAAGACGTCATCTTAGGCAGCGTTCACACGGGGCCACTTTTTCCAGCAACTATAAGCAACTTTGGAGTTGCTGTCAGGCGGCAACCTCCAGCAACTCGAGTTGATCGTTGCTGCGAATCGCTCGCCGACCGAGAACTTCAGAAGTTGCTCGTGCACCGGCCAATCAGCGAGGGGAGCATTGCCACGTGACTCCCGATGGCGTTGTGGATTTCGTTCGAGGATTCATGGGTTCAAATCCTGCAGGTGCAGCTGTGAAATATCTTTTTTTCTTTTTTACGAACTTCACGGAAACATGCCAGTTGCCATTTCTGGAAGGTAATAATGATCTATTTGGGCAATAAAACTGACTGGAATTTCATAAACAAAACCTAAAGAAAAGATTCCACCAGTTCGATTCGAACCCACATTCTCCGGTCGCCATAAGGTTGCTTGTGGGTGGAGCTACCGAGTTGCTACGTGTGAACGCGGACTCGAAATTGCTCGAAAGACGTTGATTTGAGTTGCTTCGAGTTGCTGGGAAAAGTTGCCCCGTGTGAACGCCGGCTTAGAGTCACAAGATAAGATAAGGTGCTTGCCAAAACACCTAACGCCCGTCCATTTACTCCATGTACGGGCTGAGGACGTGGCTTCTTTTAGAATGCACAAGAAAAAGTAATGGGTAAACCTATACCGCATCAAAGTGACATACAGGGTTCGCATGCGTGACAAAGCAAGACACCGGAAAGTCTAGGCCGAGAAACATTTATAGCTAGTACCGTGGACAGTGAGTCCAGAAGAGTGACGTTTTCATAGAAAGTGAGTGAAATAATTTGTCGCTGTTATTGCAAAATACTGCTTTTAGCAGTCTTGTAAATATATCGACATAAACTACCACTTTTAATTACACAAAGTTGTCCCTTTATTGTACGACATCGACAGGAGGCCCGCCACCCCGCGGTACCGGCAGCCGGGCTCCGACAAGTACGCACGCAGACTAGGGCCGCATTTTAACGGGCTAATCGCCAGTGTACGTCTTTTGAAGCACAATTTTTTTACGTCATATGAAAAGTCTAACATTGAGACGTATCGTGGCAAAATATAAATGAAATAAAAAGGGGCCTTTTCGAGAAACGGACGCTCAAATACCTTGTTTTGGGGAAATATACCTTAACATTTGCCTGTTTCAGCAGATACCTGTAGGGGATGTACGCACGATATATATACCAGATGAAAGAGCATTAAATGCTGAGTGAAGTGATATCAAATAGGGTAACGAGGAATATCTACAGTCAGAGAAATCACGCGTCGAATTTCGAACAAAACCGCACGAGAGAGCCTGTTCACCATTTTCTATATCACAGAGAGTTGCTCCTGCGCGCCAAAATTTGCGCTCGTACTGCTGGCCTGTAGGCATACTAAAGCATTAAAAAATTTCACTGCAATATCTTTTAAGACTCAGGAAATATACGCGTGCAAACACGGCAAAACTGAAACACTTGAATTCAGGGCCGGATATCCTGGATTTTTGTTTTTGCGCGAAAACTATTCGTAGAAATTATTCATTTTCCCGCTGTTGGTCATCATGCACGATTGGCTTCTAAATATAAAAAACTAATGAAAATCCAAGAGGTCGATGGGACCTCACTGCCTGAACTGACGTGAAACCGGCCAGCAGTAACTTCCCTTTTCCTTTTACTATGAGTACCCGTGTCAGAACCTAGCACGAATCTCGATGTCTCACTGCCTTCGCACCGTTCCGCTGCACTGATTGGTGCCATGCGGTTACGCTTCGCTTCGCCTCGGCGTGGCGCTAGCGTCGGCAGAAAACTGTTGTGCGCGGTCCCTATACAGGGTGTTCAAAATTAAGCTGTCACGAGCGCTACGCAAACACAATGACAGGAAACCGGATGATAACTTTATGCTACTTGTGTAAGAAACAGGTGCTGCTAATTATGTTGCACCTGTTTCTTACTCAAGGAACAGAAAAATCGCACCAGTTTTGCTTTTGTTCGCCTATTTATAAAGTGCTAGTGAAAGGTTAATATTGAACACCCTGTAGATGAAGTCGAGTGCGATATTAGCAGCGCATACGCCCTTCATATTTGTATTTCACTCGAAGTTCAACTTGTATTGTGTGGTTGTGTTTTGTCTGTGTTGTCTCATTCGCTGTCATCATCATGTACCTGTACCAACTAGCCTGCCTTGACACGCTTATCATTTTTAAAATTATTTTTATTGTGCTTTGATTACCTCCAGCTGTACGTTTCAATACCCATTATTAGAAATAAGATATGTGTACTACACACACCGCTCGTTGAAGGTTCTGCGAAGCTGCTTGACTGAACCTGCGATATAAAACAGAATATTGTGAAGATTTAACTGATGTTGTGTGCAAACTGGGTGGTTGGAATAAGTTCACCTTGAATAGGAGCTTGCAAAGAACGAAAACGAAGTACTGCCCTTCTGTGCGTAACTGAACATGGTATAGGCATATGATTATTATAACAAACACAAGCTCTGACAAAACCTAAAGAGATAAGACGTGTTCTGTAAGAGACGGCACAGATCCAGCAATATATTAGTGAAAGCTGACAGAGTGTTATAGTTAGAAGTCTGCAGGGTTGCGGGTGTACCCGCGGGCCTTTGTGGATACCGGCACTAACCTCAGATTTGCAGGTAGAAAAAAGGGAGGCACCCGCGTTGCCGATGCGGGTCGTGCGGTAACCACGCTATGCCCGCGTTCATGCTTTTTCGCGAAATAAATGCGCGAAAGACCGGACATCCAGCACGTTTTATGATACTTTGTTCGCCGTTGTTCCAGCAATTTTATGTGGTGCACTTGGTGTACCAAATGTAAAGTGCGACAAAACGTCCACCAGTGATGGCCACTAACTACTTCTACAGTAGTTTAACTATAACTACTAACTAGTTCGCGATGGAGTAGTTTAACTAGTAATTCAACTACTTTTCAGGGGAGGTAGTTAAAACTACTTCTTTAACTACTGCAATGTATTTTAACTACATCTCTAACTACTTAACGTTGTCCATCAACACCAATCCCATTCTATAGTGTTCTTGGACACCTAAATATGAATCACAAGCAGTGATAAAAGTGAAGATTTAGTACATATGCACGGCACAATTGCTCTGCACCTCCGTTCTCATCAAACAAGTAGTTCAAGGTAAAAGTCAGAAGCAGAATTGTGCCGTGAAGCTTGCGGCAAAATCGGAAGTAGTTGGTGCCTGCCCAGTAACCTAACTACTGTAGTTAACTAGTCGAAATAGTAGTTTAACTAGTAGTTGCACACTACATTTCTGCAAGTAGTTGATATGTACTTTTTAACTACAATTAGGTAGTTTAACTACATGTAGTTAACTACTGGCCATCACTGACGTCCACAAACGCTTTCCTTTTTTTTTTCTTTGCGTGGCAGTACTCTAACTTCTGCAACTAGGCTCAGGGCCCTGTAGTGCGCGTCTACGAACATGCCCGCACGACAGGCGGGTGCGGGAGTGGAATATGAGACCGTGTCTGCGGGTGCGGTGCGCATGACGGTCGAGAATGATTTTCCCGCGCAGACCTTGAGTTATATCTTCTCGACAGCTCTCTACGTATATGGCGCGACGTTGACTTTGACCGGCTGACACGAATGCCATAAAAGTCGCGTAACTGGCATCTTTGAAACACTGAATTCACACGATTGCGTCATCGTAATTTTCCTTTCCGGGACGTCATTCCAGGTGATTATGAATATTAGCACTTATCACGTCAGTCTGCATGCCGGGTCTTCCCCTCTGCTCAGGAAGTATTGTGGACTCGGGGTCAGCCTCTAGCCCCCTTCTTATCTGAGGCGCACTTGGCGGCCTATCTGCTCCTGCCACAGTAGACGCGGATGAAGACAGGCCTTCTGCCGCGCGCCATTTTGCCCGCCAGCCAGTTGTACCAGCGCCGTCTTAGCGAGACGCCACGGGTATCTGCCCGCTTGGACGTTCCAGCATCGATGGTCATGATTCATATATGAGAAAACCATATCCTCTATGCGTACGCAATGTACCCGTACAACGTACACCTTATACGGACATATAGGCCTAGCCACGCATGCAACATAATCCTTGCGACATAATGACATGATCCTTGCGACATAATGACGACATGTGCAATTGGACACCAACATAACTAAATACATTAGGTGGCTCTCAGCAAGTTTTGTGACATTATACTTTTGAAGTAACAGCAATACGCTGCGGTGCTCCATTCATGCAAAAGCTCTCCTCTCATTCGCCCCTGTGACGTAAAAATATGATGTATTCAGTGTCATCAGTTTTAGTTGCTAAGCATAGCGTTCTTTACGTTGTGTGCTGTTGTTTCATTTTTTTTTCTCTGGGCAAACAAGCCCGGGCTTCACCTTTTTGGTAAGATTCGTTCAGCTTCGACAGGGCATTTGTGGAACAGGGAAACACATTTGATGTGTGTATTCTGCTATTAAGTGCGCCGTACAAGGCAAAGGACAGCCTCAACCACTTCCATTTAAGTGCAAGTGTTTAAGTACGCAATTTTAAGTACATGCACTAATAATCAAACAATAATAAATAATGAATAGGAAATGCTGCCAGGTTGAACATGTGGAGTACAGAGCACAGTGCCAAGTTCCTTAAATCCTCTTACTTGCATGACAAGTTTCCATGGTTTAACAAGTGAGAAATTTGGCATCACCCTCTATTACATCTGTGGCCCAGCAAACAAGGTGCGTAAACCTGATGTGATGGTACTATGCCTGACGATGCAAAAGCAGCATGAAATGGAACCCTATGTATTTATTTACTGCTAAAATTATTTATAGAACTCCACGATTATCGAAAGTAGCGAAAGTTTACTGAAAGAGTGGAATTAATAATATTGTGACCATGAAAATAATCTAGTGACGTCGTAAATAAATGTCCATAATGTATTCAATGAATAATAGGGGGCTTTCTGAAGCCCTGTTGTCTCGAGCGGATTCCATAGTCCTGGAAGCAAGGACGACCTTTGGAGCCATTTGCGGTTGAGAACACGGGTGCAATGGGATGGGATCAGGAAGGGCAGTGTGTGACGGGAAAATTGGCTCGTGCTCCATTGTTTCAGGTGGATGTGGGTCCGTAGCAATTGTGCTACAAGTGCGCTTCCCACTGGATTTTGGCTTTAATGCACGTTTTTCATAGAGAGTGAAGTCATAAATTCGTTAAGATATTTAATGAAGAACAAAGGGGTTTTGTGAAGGTCTCCTGTGTCGAGCACAAACCTCAGTCGTGCAAGCAACGGCGACTTTTCAAACAAATCACGTCAAGACCAGTGCCAGGGCCGCGTTTGGCGGGCACATCAACTAGCACTTCATTGTTTCAGGCGGATATCTCGTTGACGGTCATGATGTTGCTCCCCTCCCCTCTGATTTTCCTTTAATGCAGAATTTATCCACAAAGGCTTATACTCATTTTCGGGTCGTGTTATCAATTGGTCTTTAATGAATTACAGATGATCAATGTCTTTAGTGAATTACAGAGGGGATTTGTGAAGAACTCCTCTCTGGAGCTCATTAATCAGTACGCGAGCAAGGACCTCCTTTGTAACGGATGGCATCATTATAACAAGGGCTCATCAGAGAGCTCATCATCAATAGCATCAGAGCTCCTGATGCCCTGGCGGAGAAATCAACAAGAGGTTCATTGCTTCTGGTGGATCTTTCAGTAACGGACGTGACAGCACTCCTTCGATGGATTTCGTGATGAGCGGATTCAAGAAAAGGACAGTTTTTGACTGATTAGTGTGTCTGTAAAGAAATACTGTGATGCCGATATCTCTTCAACTTTGTTGAGTTGCATATCCTTTAGGCCTATAGTTCTGTATTAGGGAGCATGCTTTCCTTTTTTGATATGTCTAGCGGCCTTCTGAGTGGTTGCTCGATAATATTCCCTAGATGCATGTTTGTGCTTAGAAGTGACATTTGTCAAGTCAGTACGTTTCCAATTAAGCAATTAAGTTTGTGCGCTACCTACTGATTCTACCGCTAACTCATCATACCTGGTACCACCTGGTGCAGCCACCACAGTGTGACTCATTAACTTTTCCACACCTCATGTGTGATGAAAAATCTGTTAACAGCTTTAGGTGTCAATGTTTTGTGGCCGTGCATGTTTTTTTTTTTTCATTGCTAGCATGTTCGTGCACTTTTTTCCATCGCTAACACTTTTTTCTGTATTGGACGGAATCCACGGGCCACCATGACAACGGTGATGCCACCTGATGAAGTGCTTTTCAACCACGGGAGCCACCAGGTGTGACATTTGCAACGCGGCAGGTGTGGGCTTTGCAATCTCTGATGGTGGCATTCGTGGCCTAATGCTTCTACTGGGATATTGCTCGATTAACTGTGCCTCAATAAAGATTTGAATTATTCAACGAGTTTAGAAAATTATTCGTTTGTATTTGCGTTTCATTTCAAGTGCACGATTTTTCCCACCAAGGTCGTTATGAACTCAACATGATGCAAAAACTCGTGTCTCTCTAATTAGAATGATTTTGAATTGCATTTATTCATTGGAAATTAGAGATTGGAACTTACATTCTCATTCGTGTATGAGCGATTTAAAACGTAAGAGACTAAATTCAAAAGTTTAAAAAATGGGATGTAGTGGAGGGGGGTTGAATATTGGCTGGGGGTCAAGGAAGAGGGGGGAGAGGAGGTCGGTGTGACGTTCGCTCTATAATGACGTTGAACCCTTACTACTGAGTTTTATCTGGGATTCTTGTCTTCGCGACATGTCTTTGATCTTGTGAGTTTTTCATGTAGTGAAGTGAAATACGCAAGAAATGGACATTTGTGTAATGTGTTTCAAAGAATGTTCTGGATGGAGCAGTTTATTTGATGCCGTGATGTCGCAAGCAGCACAGAATATTTGACCCATATTGGCTGGTCATTGGCGATACGGGTTCAATATGGAGCCCATATTGCCAAGATATCCCCATAGCGGCTCAATCTTGGCAATATGGGTCCATATTGCCCGTGTACATTCTATATCGTCTGGAAATGCAGAAAATTGTACATATCAGTGTTGTACAAATGCCCAAGCAGCATGGCGAGACTGGACTGAAGCGTGTGAAATGCCCAATTCAATACGTCGTTATATCCAACAACTTCCCGGAGATGGTACACATTATTCGAAACAGTCAACATGCGTTACAATCCCACTGTAACTCAACAACTAAACTTTCCACTTGCTGCAAACAGCCGCCATCTTGCTTCGCCATGTCAATGCCAATCGGTCGAACCAAGTGAGAGCGTAGTCGTTTAAACGAAATCACGCGTCCTACAACTAATACGCATGCGCGACACTCGGATAGGAGGTTTCATTCCGGCAAAAGTGTCTCTGGTTCCTCTAATGACAACGGAATTGCGGCAGGTCAAGTAAAAAAACACTGTTTAATGGCTAGGGATGTCTCCTCTGTAAGGCTAGGTGCTTTCATATTACTGCAGGCAGTGTGAGTTGCTGAGGCGTATGTCCATCACCATCACGAAAGTGTTTCGCTGCTTTGTGCTCAAGGAGCGGGTTGGAAATTTTTCGTTCATACACTACTGCGATGAAGGTCACTGAGGGATGTTGGGCATTGGCAGTTCCGAAGGACTGCCTGGGCCGTTCAACAAGAGGGGCGTAGCACCTGTTCTTGGTTTTTATGGTGATGTTTTTGTAACGCTATGCAACGTGGATCAATTAGATCTCAAGAAAGGAAAATGCAAAAAATGAGAGAAGTAATATCGGAGGTGAATATTATACCGCAGTGCCACCTCCTTTTCTCATTCCTGTGGAGCCCGTCAGCATACAGTCGTGTGCTGTTGCCTTCGTTGAAGTTTATCACCCCATCAGAGTCTGCTATCTTCGACGTGTTCTTTATGAATATGTTCTGCCCGGAGCAATTGATGAATGTCGCGAGCTACATGATTCCCACGAAATGAGCACACTTTGAAACAATTCCAGGTTCTTCATTCACCTGCTCTGAAAACATAACTGTACTCCCACATTCTTTACAACATGATCATAATATCCGATCGATCACACAGTATCGACCAGAAGAGAGCCAGTACACCTGTCACTATACACGGATTAGCACGCTTCACAAACGATTCAGACAAACTTTTACACTCGCCGTGGCAGGCTGCTGCTTCTGTTGATGAATCCAATGGCATTTTCTGCCCTGCCGAACACACGAACTGTGTTGTTCCATCCTCCATATCTTGCTCGATGCACTAGTTACCTTACAATGTCCTTTAGTTAAGCAGCGGCTTCAGTTTCGTCGCTTTCTTGAAGCAACCACTACCGGGCGTCGACCGCACCGCATTCACGCCAGACCAAAGGAGTGATTTGGATACTCAGGCAAAAATCTGGTTTGGGACCAGTACAACCTGGATTACCGGACAGGAACCACTTTGAATCTGGGACCATTTAGAGATCGGCCATCAAGAGTTGGCCGGCAGTATCTTTCAAACAAATAAATATATTAGCTAAAAATATATTAAATAAATAAATTTAGTGATTTGAATGTAGAACCAGTTTCATGATGGTTCCACTCGAAGTGGAACCAAGTGGTCCCCGATCTGGCCACTTAGCAGTGGGGACTGCTGAATGCATGACCGAAAATAATGCGTAGAAATGTACATATTGTTCAAGTAAATATTGTTTGTTCTACTTAAAGGTCAGCTCCGGAGGAAACTCACTGCCACGGATTACAAAAAAAAAAAAAAAAAAACTCGCAGGCACAAAGGTTGATGCCTACTGAATGTACTTCCAAAATAGTTTCGGCGAATACCCTGTATTTACCGCGAAATCTGTTTTTTGGTTTGCCGTCCGATCGTCCCCTTGAACAGCTGACGTCACGCTCAGCTTTCGCTTTGGCTCCTCTTGGCTTGTTTGCTGGCTCGCAGTTTCGCAATCGCCAACAATCACAACTCGTCCGGCTGAAAGTGAAATCGAGAGTCGTGTACGTGTGGGCACCTTTCTCCGCGTTTTAATTTGATTATCTTTTTACTCCGGCTAGTCAGTACACACAACCTCATCTAAATTGTCACTTTGTGAGGGATGCAGCGTGAGTGAATTGTGAGAATGCGCTGCTTTTCGCAGTACGAGCAGGTACGCTACTAAGAAAGATGTTTCGTGCCAGGTTCCCAGTTGATATTGTGCGTGATTGAGAGGTACGAAACCAGTAGTTGAGTGCTCTGAACTTATCAAGGCAACTGTCGTGTGTGCACGAAGCTTTTTGCATCAGAACGTTACGAGGTCGTTCACTTGACGGCCGATTTGGACTGTAAAAGTCGCTGGAAAGGGATGCGGCACCTGCCTCGTTCGACGAAAACAAAGAGGAGAGGATAGCAACAAAGGACCAAAGTTGCGGGTAAGTGTCCGCACGAACTTGCACTATGGCTTGCACACAATGTAAACATGTGAACGACAAATATGGGACTGCTAAACCCTATAATCCGCGGTTGTATGTAAAACTACGCAGTTTCTCAGAGAAGCTGGTTGAGAAATTAGTTTGGAGAAGTCTGAGCTTGGGCACAGGGAAGAGAAAGCAGTCACAGCAGCTGAAATCAGCAACAACTTAGGAGTTCCTGTTTTGAGACACTCTGTGTCTGTCTGACTTCTGTGTGATCACATTCAGCCTTTTCCCAACCATGGAACCACACCATATCCTGCATACATGGTAGCATATTGTTGTTCCTGTTTAAAAGCCGGGCTGTGTCTGTGAGTGCCGTGTATTCAAGTTGTAATGCAAAGTTATTACGTGCCAGAAATTTCATTCTGTCCTTCTATACTAATGAAGTTGACTCCAGCAACTGAGTACCTTGACCAGTAAGGGATGACGATCCGCATGCTCGTCACAGATTAGCAGAAATAGGTGAAGTCATGAGAAAGGCTCATCTACCTGTGAATCATCGTTTTGACACATGGCACATTGCAAGAGGGCCACATTTGCTTTGTAGCACACAGTCATAACACATATGTATGCTGTCCATTGGTTGACAACATATTTCCTATTAGAAGGGGTATAGCTGGGGGCATGCTATGCTGTCAACATTGTTGATCACATTTTGTAGCTCTTAAATATGTAGATGCTTTTTTGCACTTTTCCTAACAATATTAGCCTTAACAGGTATCATTATAATTTCTGCTTCTCCTTTCTCAGGCCCCAGGAAAGAGGTACATACAGCAGCACTGGTGAAGCAACGTCTGGTGCTACAATAATGGTGCCACAGTATCGTGAACATGTACATGTGTGCACACATGGACAAGCAATGATAATGGCAACCTGTTTCCGGTAAAATGGCTCATGATACTCTGGCATGTCATGGATATTTGGATCATAACGTTGCTTCACATATTCATGAGCATCAAAGTCACCATGCAAGATGTGCACATCAAGACATTGGGAAGCTGATTTGGCCCCACGAAGGTGATTTACAGTATTTCAAGCTAGCAGCGATTACTAAGCAACTGTCCTGCATTCCTCACTTACAGGAACTGGAACATTCGAAGTGTTGTAGGGGATAGTGGGTGTACTTCCCCTTCTGAAGGGCATCCCGCCATTGTGTGCACTAAAAGTTTCCTTGTCTCAGTGCTGTTACTCGGTCATGTATCAAAGTATGTCATGGTAAGTAGGTCATGTATCACTTCCACCTTATCTGTGTGCCACATATTGTATCTACACAAAAGGAATGTGTGTGAGAAAACTACTGAAACAGAGAATTGTATTGCTTCTTTACTGCACAAGCCTGTTCTGCCTGTTTTAGGAATTCTAATAATGCTAATTTTCATGTCAGGTTATGTCCAGGGGCTTTCTGGTGCTCTGCTCGATCTCTGTGGACGATAGCTGTTCATGAGCCCCCGAACAGAAGGAAGAGACTACACAAGGGGGGCTCACCGCAAGAGTTACAGTGAATGAGTAAACGCTAACAACTCTGCAACGCATTAAATGCAAGTCGACAGCAGAAGAGCTTCGGCGCACATATACAAACAGTCGCATACCTAGGATTTTTAGTTTTTGGCATTTCATTCGCCATTAATCGGTGGCTTCTGTAGAAGCGTAGGGGATGGGGAAACAAACACAAGATTTTGGAGCAGACAGTAAATGGTACTCCGTGTTCCTTAGCCATTTTTACTACATGAAGTGCCAGGGAAAAATCAAAGGGGTTGGGACGCTTTCATAGACGTGGTTTGTTACATCATGGGTGCATCATGCATTGCGCTCCATAATGCTGATCAATCTGTTTTTTTTTTTTCATGTGTCATACTTCGTGAGATAAAAGCTCTCGAACAGATGCCTGACTAACGCACGAATGTCAAGGACCTCAGAAATACAGCCAATTCCACTGATAGCCCTGAGGTCTGTGACGTCAGAGCTGCTTGAGTTTTGCTATTCAAGGTGCCCATTTTCTACGCTCTATTCCAACCTTGGTTTGTAAAACACACATTGGTACGAAGAAGCTTTTATGTTCATGTGGGATGGTGGTGTTGCAACCCCTTTCACTGGTTTGTGGGGAATGACCTGATTCTGCACCTAAGACTTACCACAGAACACCTGAACTGACACCTGTGTTCTGTCCATCTTGCAGTGTGCTTGTTTACCTGTTGCGAGGGATTATGGGGGGAGTCAGATAGTTTTATGATCTCTGTGTATTCAATAAAATTATGGTCTATTCAGTGTTACGTGTAAAACTACAGTATCTGTGGAATGTGTGGAGATGTGCATTGATTCAAGAAGTAAATCGGCTCCTGAAACCAGCATGCAGATCCAGATGTAATACTGGTGTCTTTCACATATGGAAGCAACTCATCTTCATTTCTTTTCTGTTTTTTTGTCTTTCTTTTTTTGTGGTTGATTAACGTGATGGCTCATGGCTGCACTGCACTAGTAAACCAGCCGAAATAAGGTGTAAGATATCCTTGATAATTACACTTGCATGGTGTCCTTGTACTGTGCAGTGTATTTTTGTATTCGTTTATTTTTTCCTTCCTTTCTTTTTCTGTCCAGCTCTCATAAGCCACGTATGCGCTCATGTAAGTATCTTGTTCTTGTACCTGGTGCTTGCTCTCTCGACAGTGTAAAATTTCGGCAAATACGTTCATCGCGAATCTACACTAAGGTTGTCATTCAAGCCTAATTCTTACATACGTAGTACCTGCAGTGTGTATACGATAATATGGCGTTGCCAAACACAACTCGTTCACCCGGTTATAATGCCAAGAAATGCGATTACTGCTCCTGTAACGTCAAACGCCAGGTATTCGAGAGTGATAAAGATATGCGCAAGTGGTGCAGCAGTGGTGAGCCGTAACTATAAGAGAGTGAAGTCTTCAATTAAGCGATGAATTGACTTACTTTATCAAAGACACCTACAATGCGAATAAAAATATCTTTCGTATGTAGGCGTAGCACAGTTCCGTTGACAATATAGGTGACGTTCATTGCGTTCTTAGCCAGTCTGCCGCTGGCCGGAACGCGACAGCATAGTTGCACGAATCATAACTGCACAAGTGGTATCAACAGCGTGTTTTAGCATTGGCAGATCATCCCAAATATTAAAAAAACGATGCGATCAAGAAGCCTACGTCGATCGAGCAGACGCTCCCTGCCACCATCGCTTGTTTACATTCCCGTATGCTCCGTAGAGAGGGAGGGAAGTCTTGAAGAACACTGATATCACTTACGTCGGCGATATAGACAGCGTGAACAGCTGCCGTCATAAAAATGGCGGCCCCCATGTCTGTTTCGAAATGGTTAATTTACGATTATTTAAAATATGGGGCTGTTTTGTGGAAATGAAGGGTGCTTTCAGACACAGTTCGATGTGGGCTTGCAGAATATTGTTACAGTTTCAAGAAGTCAAGGTATCTCCGGAGCTGACCTTTAAACACACACTGAGCAGAAATAAATGATGTATACATCTCCAAGTACATACGTACTATGTAGCAGCGTTGGGGATAACTCGTTCCTGTAACTGAGCTACTTTTTTCAGTAACATTTAATATAACTCGTTGCCTTTTAGCTCCAGTAACTTCTTCAGGAAGTCGTTCATTTTTTAGGTAACTTTGTGAAAGTAGCTTGAAGAAAGTTCCAAGTTCCCTTTGTTCGATTCTCCTCTGCAAACATCGCAAGCTGCGTCGCCCCTCCGTAGTGACTTACACGGAGTGTCTGACTCCCTTGTTGTTACACGATGAACGTTACATATTCTGTTTTGGCCTACATTAGGAGGCTCAGGTGTCGCTCCTCTTGGCGACACATTCATCAAAATCATCAAATCCCTCCCTAAAGAAGCACATAAGTGTAGACCTTCTTCGCCTTATCAGATATTCATACAGCTTTTGTGTACCAAAACTTTTGAAACGTCTTGCATCGTCCATTGTGAGATCAAGATCTGAATTAACTATAGTAAGGCTAAGAACTAAAAAAGTATACAGGGTGCTTGCTCCAACGTGTCCACAAATTTTATTTAAGAAAAAAAAGAGAGCGATGCAAGAGAAACGAGCCCTACTTTTCAGCTACTTCAATGAGAAACAGGTGCTACTAGTGAAGCAGTACCTTTTTCTTACTCAAGTAGCAGAAAAGTACACTTTCCTTTTCTTTTATCGCACGCGTTAAATATAATTTCTGGACACCTCAGAGCAAACACCCTATATATTGTGTATCAAGTAACTTGAAACTAACTCGTTACTTTTCCAAAGTAGCTTAGGAAATTCATTCATTTATTCATTTTCATTGCGTGTAACTTTGTTACATTTCTTGCACAGTAACTCACTGGCAGCAACTTCTCTTTCTCGAGTTGTGAGTTGTGTTCCCCTTCCCATCTCTCCTACGTAGTATACGCGTGATCACTCACCATTCACTGTGTCCATACCAGGCGTTTGGCTGCGCTGACTATGGGAGGTACTGAGAATCCACATGGAGCATGACGCTTTCTTAACCACCTAACATCTTGTATTTCCTCAGAGAAAATGACACCCATGCAGGTCGCGACATGTACCCCTTTCCTCTTCATCATATTTTCGGAACCTTCAGACTCTTATCCCGTTTCTATTCAAGTTGATCCTAAGTTTCAAAACTGAAACACCTAATTACTAGTAATCAAAGCATCACGGGCAGCAGTTATGCCTGCTAACATTAGAACAAGCTATGTACTGTCCGTACGGTGTTTCATCGTCTGTTTCTTCCCCGTGCGCCGTGTACATCTTCTTAGTGTCAAAACTCTTCCGGGATACCGACGATATCTTTCCAGGAGTCATGGTCATCGCATTTTCTTAGAAAGTGCACTAAAACAAACATAAAAATACTGCACAAGAGATACAAGACCTCTGACACGGCAAACGAACACGTCACTCTCCTCTGCTACACGATGCTTCCAAGTTCCGTTTCCGTTTGAATTATTCATATCGCCGGCCATACCGCGGCTCCCTCTAGTTATTGCATCTGCAATGCATCACTCTCTGCAATTACATTTTCTTATTTTTTTCTTGTCTTTTCCGAATCATTTAGCATAGTTTCTGTCATTTTTGGAATATGTCTTTTGACATTTTGCTGGTGCACATGATATTCACCTAGATTACGAGCACAAATTGAAGTTACAACACGTTTCATCACAGACGCAGCTGAATAAAAAGCAACAAAAAAGAGATCTTCCATACGCTAAAATAGATCAAAGTAATAGATGAATCAAAACCAGAAGGGTATGGGCAAGAGCGGACTCTTCCCCCATGATATCTCAAACAGTGATGCTTCCCAACTTGGGGTCTCATGTGGGTTAATTGACCATTCTCGGAACAAAATGGTACCTCTGAGGCTCAAGCTGGAACTTCTCGAACCATCTGAGGCCAGAGTGGTACAACTAATTTCACCAAAGTGGAACCAGCCAACCCACTTGGGAATTCAGCTGGGACCATCCACACGCAACTGGAACCAGTGCATCTTCGGTTGGAACCGTTCTGGGAGCAGTCCAGATTTTTTTTTTTTTGCCGTTTTGCCTTATACATCCAGCCGAATAGTAACGCTATAACGTTACTATTCGGCTGGGTGTATCAGGTATGCAGACCTATCTATGTGCCACGACTAAAATTGGTTTAATTACCGCCAGAACAGGAAACTACTAGAAAATGTCAGTGTCAATTATATTGTACAGACTAGCCTACTCCCACCCAGACCCACGGTGACTCTGGATAAGCCAGGGCCATCTGAGGGATAAAATACTGGTTTCGTTAATACTAGTCAGAAAATACTGTCCTACGGATGTCCATCAGACATAGTTTCACGGAGATACGGATATCCGCAGAATAATGAAATTCCTCCAGCGGAGATACTACGGAGATCCACTTGGCCGGGCTTCGAACTTCCTACGAACGTCCACTTTGCGGACATAACCAGGGGATACCGACATAAACAGGACCTCTCGGGATGTAGCGTGTATCTCGAGCGCGTGGTACTTTTTTTTATTTTTCAGAAGTCAGTATACGCTTTGTAGTAAAATATAAAGCGTGTTTCCGCCATTTTTTTAAACATCTATCACCGTCGCCGCTCGTTTCACTTTCTGTTGCTCCGCTTTGCTTCCCATGAGGGAAAATGAGCGCGGCGTTTCAAAAAAATAAAAAGAGGAAGAAACAGCAACATGAGATTGGTTGATTGATTATGTGTTTAATGGCACAAAGGCAACAAAGGCCATTGAGCGCCAAAACCATGGTGAGTGTGTCGGAGATGATTATGGGAAAGATGATGTGAGAGAGAGTGTGTGGTAGTTAAAACCTATCTACAGGTATGAGGTATGAGCAATGAGATTGACCAGGATAAGAGAGAGAGGGGGATGACGATAACAAGCGAGCATGGCAGTTAAAAGCTATCTACAAGTGTGACAATGAGATATTTACATGAGGAGTTCGGTGATATTGGATAAAAGCGGAGCAATGCTTATCATCTACATCTGACTAAGAAACCCACACGTGGTCAAAAATTTGATGACGTTATCAAACGGCACAAGAGGGGTGTCACCCAGTAGAAGGGCTGGGTGGAGTGGGACATGGTATCTGTAGAATGCGGTGAAATACTGTTGGCGTCGGTGTTCGAAGTGAGGTCAGGATGCCAGTACGTGCAAGACAGTCAAGCTGTCACCGCAGTGCGCACAAGCTGGCGGATCCTGACCTCTGAGTAGGTGGTGATGCGTGAGCCATGTGTGTCCAATCCTCAATCTCGCGTAAAGAACTTCGGATGATCTGTTGATGTGTTCAGTCCGATGCGGAGGGGAAACGTGTGGCTGTGTGAGGTGTAGCTTGTTATTTTCTTCCATGTCCCACTCCTGCTGCCATTGTGTGCAGACAGCTCTCTTTAACACTGGCAGGATGTCTTGGTAGGGTAGTCCTAGAGCTGACTCCTCTTGTGCCAACGCTCGCCGAGCCTCACGGTCGGCTCGTTCATTCCCCGGGATCCCAGTGTGGCTGGGGACCCAGCAGAGACAGATTGAAAAGCCTCGGGAACAAAGTTGAGTCGCAAGCGCTCGTACTCGCTTGACGAGGTGATTCTTGGTGTCATAGCATGAAAGCAGCGCACGCACAGAGCTTAGCGAATCGGTATACATTACTGAATTTTGGAGGTCGTTTTGTTGAATGTGCCGTAGAGCCAGGAGAATCGCGTAAAGCTCTGCGGTGGAAAGTGTGGCGTTCGTGTTCAGGCGTGCCGTCACAATAGAATCACCTTCAAGGGCAACGGCAGCCACACCATTGCTTACTTTAGTCCCATCAGTGTAGATTGCATGGTGGTTCCCGAAGTTATGGTGAATCTCCAGGAATTCCTGGAGAATGACAGTGTGTGCAGTGGACTGTTTGTCAAACTGTGTCATTTTTAAATTTGATTGTATTAGATGTCTCTGCCAAGGCGCAGCATCGAGGACTGCCTGCTGCAGGGGAACGCCTGAGGGGCTGAATCCCATACGGGAACTCGCCGCCTGCACACGAAGCGGGAACGAGGGTACAACAGAGGGCTTTGCAAGGAAGAGTCGCTCCAGAGCGGGGTTCACACTAGAGTGTACAACTGGGTCATCGCCCTGGCATCTGTACTTTAGCGCAGCCTTCACATGTTCAAATTGTCTCCGTCTCTCGAGCGACCATTCATTGCCCTCAACATACAAACTCTTCACAGGGGACGTCCGGAAGGCACCGGTGGCGAGTCGGATGCCTTCGTGGTGGATGGGGTCCAACACCTTCAATGCCGAAGGCCGCGCCGAGCCATACACGACACTCCCGTACATGAGATTGGGCCACTCAGCCGAAATGCTTTGGAAATCAGATTGCATTCACTTCCAAACAGGGAACAGACACTGTATATTGGTGTTCTCGCGAGTTTCTACACATTCGAGAGCCTTGTTCGCCTGGGAGTCGAAATGAAGGGTGAGCTATCTAAGTTTAATTCGATTGCGTGCACAAACAACAGTGAAATGAGCAGTTGTTTGGCGTATTAAGTCGGCGTAGAGGTAATGTCTCTGTTTCTTACTCATGTAGTTTGAGAAAGTGAGTTGGTTCATGGAAAGTCGAATTTCTGCAGTACTACATCGTCCGCGTTTCTCACTCGCTTCAAATACATGATCCATACAGCATCCCATCACGGAGCTGATTCGGACAATCCGTGAAACAGCCGCAACAGGACCTCCTGCGGATATACGGCTACGGATATCCCTCCATAAATATCCAAGGAGAGTCCCACGGAGGTCAGTTTTTAAATATGAACATTGGGCTCTATTTTGGGAGTCCGTAGGAGATGGTGTTCTGTCTGGGTATGACGGCTGCTAAAGGCAGATTAGCGACACTGTGCGGTGTCTGACTGCCGATGCCAAAGGCGACGACCGAGGGGCGAACATAACGTTCATCAACACTGCTTAGCGGCAAACAAACTGGCCTTGGAGGGAAAAAGCCAACGTCGTTTTTCAAACCGCTAAGTGGAGAGAACCATATATCTCTAGAAGGTACTGTTTTTTTTTTTTTTTTTGTGCGTGTAGCGAAAGGACGCTCCGTAGCCAAGGAAAAGTCTCCATACGTTTTAAGACTCCGCGGGCTCTAAGAGTCTTCCGGACACGAAATGAAACGAACTGAAGTTTTCTCCGAATACATCTCTGTGTTTTTGATCAGTACATTTTCAGAACCCCATTTTAAGGCGAGCGCTGTTCGTTCACAACTTAAGCTTATTACGCGAGATGAGGACGCGTAAACAATGAGCCATAGGCTTCAGTTCCTATCTGAGTTCCCTATTGCCCACTCCACTAGACCAAAGAACTACTATTGATTAGCGACTACCACAACGTAGGAGTGGATTATCGTTGTGCTTGTACTTTTGTTATGCAGATATTTCCTACAGAGTGGCAGAGACACTGTGAGATATCCACTTCTCGGAGTCCGAAAGGCTGAAATTTTTACCGTTGGACGTCGAAGAGGTAACTCCAGCGCGCGCAGAATATCTTAGCGAACTATTTACACATATGACCATTAATATGCTCTGGCGAATTCTATAGGTCGTTTTCATGCAGCAAATTGTAGTGCTCCTGTGTTGGTAGAGTGTAGTAACAAACGAAAAACGAATGGAACGACCGTTGAAATGCGACGAACCTTACAGTGAAGCGACGTGAGGAACATGCACGCTCGAGCCAGTGTAAGGTCTTCGCCGCTAAATACAGTGTGTGTGCAGAAAAACGTGACCCGCATTTTTACATGTGACTCGTTGTCTACTTACCCGACGAACCTCCGGTGACGTACGATGGTGTATTTATGCGTGCAAAAACCACAAAAAGTCCTGGAAGCCATACTCAGCGTAAAAAAAAATAAACAGAGCGCGAAAACATGGGTTTTCATGCATTAGAATAGGGCGGTCATCACAGTGCATGGTACTGCATTTCGGTCTGAGGAGAGTTATGTGCAGGCACCGCTAGGGGTTCTGCCGATGAGCATCCATGTATCCATAGCTCCCCTAGCGGTACTTGAACACAACTCTCCTACGTCCACCATGTTGCCCTATTCTGATGCACGGAGGCCGACGTTTTCGTTGCTCCGTTTATTTTTTAAGCTGAGTATGGCTTCCACAATTTTTCTGCAGATTTCGCACGCATAAATGCGCCGTCGTGCGCCACAGGAAGTTCGTTAGTTGGGTAGACAACAAGTTGTGTGCCTAAATGCGGGTCATGTTCTTCTGCATACACCCTGTACATCTCGGGTGCTTCTTTGTTCAGCGCAAATTACAGCAAACAATGTTGCTTCACCGATACCCCTTAAAGATATAGTGGAACTTGGAGGGTCAATATTACCTCGAGTGGGTTGTTGTGGAAATGTTGCTTGCGTAGGAACTAAGTTTTCCACTTGAGGCTACCGAGTGGCGTCTCTTGAAGACGGCAGCGGTTCTTTGGCTTCCTTCTTCTGTTGTAGCGGAAGCCTTGATAGCAGGAGGTAGCCAAGACTCTTGAGATATATCCACTTCAATGGGCCTCTCCCGCTCTTCCAGTTTACGGTACAGCCTCCAGAAGCAGAACATTACGTAGTACTACTGAAAGAAGGACATTACAGTTGCGTGATATTCGAACGCTGGTGGAAACTGATGACTATAAGACGAAATGTTCTCTAACACGCGTAACAGGTGTTTGGGTACAGTATCCATTACGGTCAGTTAAATTGATTATAAACTTCCGGAATGTCCAGGAAATAACTGAAGTTCCCCTCATAAGTAATTAAGTGGCTGGGACACTTTGATATTGTTGGTTGAATTCAGCATGTAAGCCTTGTTTTCCATTGTAAACATTGTGCGCCAATGGAGATATAACACATAAAAGCAATTACTTCGTCTGCATTACGTAGTTGATTAGGTTAATGTAGTTGATGTGGTTATAAGTGGATGAAACGATTAGATTAGAAGTGTGAAATTCTCATACCCGAGAGCACGCAATCTCGTCGAATACTGCTGTACTGGGGAGAGTGCGATTTACTGGGGATTTACTGGTCAAGGGACCAGCAGTGTCGTCATACTAGCTTCTGCTTCATGGTTTTGATTCACTTGCACACATTACGTGTTTCGCAGTAACACGTGGAAAGCTAGTTTATATCGCCGGAAACTATCGCATTTTACGTCAATCTGACAAAATTTAGGGCTCTTTTCCGACGTGATAGCCTTATCACACTGCAGTGGTATAGAGGAAACTATACGAATATGGCATTCCGCAAATTTGTTCCCGTCGTCACCAACCAGGCCAAGTTTTAACCGTTTTTGATGTGATATCTAGTCAAATCAGGCTTTCTGTTAATTCCACCACCAACCAATCCTTTTTCATGTTACGTCAACATGCTTGCATATGTGGAGAACTGAGAGGTTTACGCTACGTGTGAATATGAATGTCAGCAGACTGGACGGTGGAAAAGGTATTTTAACTCAGTCGCAAAAATATTTGCAGTTTCGAATAGCGTTTGAAACAATTTCCACTGGCATACCTTCGCAACATAGTTTTCAGGGTCGTTGCAGGAGAAAATTGTTTCATGAAGCACTTGTGATAGAAAACATTCTTCACTTGCGAAAGCAAAAACGAAGCTGCGTACTTCAAACACTATCGTTCATTGGCAACCACAAAACATAATCTGCGCACTAACGAAGAAGTGTTTTATCCAACGTGCGCAGGATGACGGGTATAAACGTACAAATGTAGTCATGATGATGATGATTGGGAGTTTAGTGGGGCAACGACAACAAAGAAATGTAGTCACTTCTTCGCACAATGTCGTCGTAGAATTACGCTGGGCACCTTCTTCTACATCATCCAAATCTAGCTGGCGAGCATCACAAGCGAACATCAGAGTCCACAGACACAACTGGACAGAACGCCTAGGATCGTATGTTCGCAGTAATTGGAAATACCGTGAACACATCCACACACACATTGGGGAGCGACGGCAGCCATAACTCACGCTGGTTTGGATACAGATTGAAGTGGCTATTTTGAGGAATACCATGCTCGGTGCACATTGTTTGAAGATAATTTCTACTTCGGTACTAATCTAGGTGGCAGATTTTGCGGTGTTGGCCGTCCCACAAGATGGTGATTCCTGTTGTTTTATGCAGGGAATAGGCCGAAACGCATGGCAAGATGGCGGCTTTGACCCATCTGCTTCCTCCATGCTGTGACGCCTCTGAAACTAACATGGAGGAAGGAAACACAGGAGCGGCCGTTTCGAACAGATTTCCGTGGGACCCCTCTTGCGGTCGCTGTTGTCAAAGCTGCCATTGTTGTCAAAGCCGCCAAAGTACGTACTTGTTGTTTCGAACCCCTGTCTGTGGGAGAGTCATTTGGAATCGTTCGTTTGCACAAAACATGGCCACATCGTCACACCAACGTCGCTGCCATGAATGTTTCTAGTCCTGCGTTGTTGTCCTCCAGACCGTAATCGGTCTTGTAGTAGAAGGGTAAACCAAGTGTAAACCTCCGAACACACACAAATAAAACTGGACGCGCGGCGTTCACAATGCAGATATCTGAACCATCTGAACTGCAAGCCAACCACGACTCCCGTCGTCTGCTTTGGCAGCTGGCCTGCGCATGCTCCTTGGGTCACGTGAGCGGTCACATGGTACACAGGAGCATCCCAGGATGCAATGGGAAAGCTGGCACGCCCATCCCAATGGCAAAAAGTTGGAAGGGCCGCTCCTGCGTTTCCTTCCTCTATGGAAACTAAGCTTGATGGAGAGAGGGACAGCGCGTGCTCGGCATTTGTTGTGGACGCATCGACTTTCGGCGGCTGAAAACGTTGGCATTCTCAACGTGTCTGGAAGGTGAGTGCATCTTGAGCTTTTCTAGTTGACGAAGATTGTGAAGAAGAGGAGAAGCCTGTCAGTGCAATAGGTTTCTGCGTGCCTTAGGCACATAATCTATTTGAATCCGGTGACGGGCTACCAAGGAATGGAGTACACCAATGGAGACCTCTAGGGTTTCTATCGAGGACAGTGCAGGGAAGTGAACTGCGATTGCTCGGAGTTCACCCTGCAGAAGGTGCAAGCGCTGTCTCGCAGGCACCACTCACCCCTGGCTGGTGCTTTTACTGTGGCCATCCTCCGGCAGCGCATATGCTCTTGGGTAAGTGGTTCGGTTCACGAAGAGCACATATCGAGAAAATTGGCAATTTCTCGGAACGCGTAGGCGGATGACCAGCCACTTCTGGCATTTTACATTTTGATAGTACTGTCCCCACTAATCGTTGTTCAAGGCGTTCCAAGACAATTCGCGATTACAAAAATTGTGATTATTCATCCATTAACATGGAGCTTGCTTCCTATCTCAACTATTATCTGGACACGTTCTCAATATGTTCTGTCAATGATAACTGGTGTTTATTTAGACATAAGGTTATGACACTTGTAAACGAGTTTGTGCCAATTGTCACTCTTCCTTTTCGTGCTGTGTCCCCGTGGTTCAACAGAGAACTTAGGCGCTTGCGCAATAAGAAAAATCGCCTGTTTCGCGCTGCCAAAGGAACGCAGTGCGCCTCTCGATGGAGCAGTTATTCCACTATTGCTCGGAATTACTTGCATGCATTAAAATCTGCCAAGCGACAATTTTACAACGAAACGTTACCAAATATGCTAAAGCAAAACCCAAAGAAATTTTGGAACGTAGTTAATGATCAACAGGCCTCACAGCTGCCTTTATGTGCGGTAAATGGTGAAATTGTTGCTTCGGCAGACTTTGCGAATGTGCTAAACAATGTATTTGCTAGTTTCTTTTGTTCTCCTACTTGTATGTATCATCCTTGTTGTATCTCCTCCACGCTTGTTCCAATGGACCCTATAGTTATTGTCATCCGGATCCGGCTTTGACGGCATCAATTCGAAAGTTCTAAAGGACACTGTTGCATACTCTTCAATTTTCTTAGCTCGCATTTTCTCACAGTCATTGGAAGAAGGCTCATTACCTTCAGACTGGACGATTTCTAAAGTGATTCCACTTCATAAGTCCGGTGACAAGTGCAACCCCAACAACTATTGTCCAATATCGTGAACAAGCATACCATGTAAAATACTTGAGCATATCATCTACTCGCATCTCATTCAGCACCTTGATTCGCATTCCTTCTTTTCGCCTACTCAACATGGCTTTCGCAGAAATTTCTCTTGTGACACACAGCTTATATCATTCGTTCACAAACTTCACCTTGCACTTGATAGGGGATCCCGCACTGACCGCGTATTCCTAGATTTTTCAAAGGCATTTGATAAGGTGTCCCACTCGCTTTTGCACTATAAACTAAATAGTCTTGGTATCAATAACACTATCCTCCCAAGCAGCACAATGTACTGAAAGTCGAGTGCAATAGGGGTGGACGGTATGTATCTTATTCAATGCTCTCTAGTTGCACAAGCCTGTTCAAGGCCTTCCACCTACCCGTCCACCCCTATTGCACTGGACTTTCAGTACATTGTGCTGCTTGGGCTAGCTTGGATTCACTCTTTCCTTACTAATCGTGTCCAGTTCGTATCTCTAAATGATAACAACTCAGACTTCACTCATGTAGCCTCGTGCGTGCATCAAGGTTCTGTCCTCGGTCCTCTCCTTTTTCTAATTTACATAAACGACCTTCCGAATTGTATCACGCAGATGACTGTGTAATTTATCGAGAAATCACTAACAGTCATGATGCTGACCTGTTGCAGGACGACCTTAAAGGGACTCTGACCAGAAACTGTGGGAGCTCTTTCGTACCTGTAGTCGATAAAGCACCCAACAAGGACTCTCCATGCGAAAATTCACGCATTAAAACCCCACGGTTTCTCTAAACTCGAATTTTAAACATTCGACTTCATCCGAGTGCAGCACGCCTAGCGTCAAACCGAGAAAACATACGTTTATATAGAATATCCACCCCGGTCCACCATCAAGATGACGTCAACACGGGGGCCACTCGCAACACCCACAATTGGCTCAAACGCGTCACGTGGTCACGCAATATCTGTCAATTTCCTTCATGAAATGGCATTTCTACGTTAATATGTTTTTGTTACAGAGCCTCAAAAAGAAAAATATACCCTGCATTTATCACCTGCAACAGTTTCTACGATTTTCTTTTCAATCTGTACACGGCGTTCGATATATGCTTCCGTATCCGGTCAGCTGTAATGGATGCCGTATGCCGAGCTTGCGAACTGCGAACTTGTGTGACTCCCGGTTCATCCTCTTTGTTCGGGTCATTGGGTTGGTGTTGGTCACCATATTCTGAACGTTTCACCTATCGTTGCGGTGTACTGTTCTTGATCTGCTGCGAAGCGATGAACCGCAACGGCAGTCACTCGCCTCAGCGAACTTCTGTCTGCTGCATCTCAAAGGAGCATGGGGACCTGATGATACCTTCAACTAAAGAAACCAAATGTGCTCTCGTGTGGTCCTGACGGAAAAGTAGTATCAACAAGGTTAGCACATTTATTTTTCAGTTCCAAGTCTACGTACTGAAAACCATGCAGGTGCAGTCGATCATTCTCGTAGCTGTTGTGTAACGCGTATGCTTTCTTACATATCCCACAGAACCCTCCACTTTTTCGACCAAGTTATCGTTATGAGATCCTTCTGATGGCTTCTTACTAGGCTATGCCGCTCCGAAGCATTGAGATGACGAAGCGTCGTGGAAGCTGCACCTCTGCCTTCGAAAGATGAATCAGTCATTCCACACTGTGCTTACTGGCTTTGTGTAGAGTCTGGCAAATCCGACAGACTTGGACTGCCTTTTTCAAGAAAGTTTGAAATGTAAGTATGTGTATATTGGTTTCACATATCCACCACATATTGAGCGTGTGTATGATTGTACTTTATATGCTACAGCGTATCAGCATACATTATTATTCAACACGTAGTGTGGCAAACTCGACATCAGTCACACAAAGCCAACAATTGCCTTTTCTTCAATTGCTTATTTTTATCATATCATGTTTTTGTCTATATCTCAATTTACCAACCAACAAAGTATATTATTTTAGTATAATCGTCTGATATTTAACAAGTCACAGTTTTACCATGGTTTTGGCACACTATAGCCCGAGTTGCTTATGCGTCATTAAATTGAATCATCGTCATCTTCAACTGCCATTATTCAATTGAAGTGCCAGGTGGATATAATGATATGGCAAGATATATTTTTTTGCTGTCATCCTGGAATTGCTCATTTCAGAAGAATAGTCACCGTGAAGTTTGTTTTCGTTTTCAGAAACATTAAGAGGACTAAAACCAAACACTTTTCTTTCAGAGCATCCCTTATGCACCTGCATTTCAATTCCAATCTGTATTACAAGAATGACACCACTCAACAGAGATGAACATCTGAAAGTGAAAGAGCTGGAATGAAGATACGTTAATCTGTGTCAAAGGTTCTTAGTATGTGTGCGAGTCGAGGACATAGGTCTCAAGCTTATTCCTGTCTTCAGAAGAGGTGACAACTATGCTCCTTCTATCTATTAACCAGCTCCACTTTTTAGGGTTCCCTGTAAACTAATGGAGCACATCATGTACTACCACGTTGTTAACTAAGTTGACTCTGCCAATTTCTTTTTTTAAATTCCAGCATGGCTTTAGAAAAGGGTATTCAGGCAAAACTAACGTAGTGGAATTCGTTCACAGCATTTCAAACTGTCTTGATTTCTGGGTCCATGTAGATGTAGTATTCTTTTTATTTTGTAAGGGCTTTTGACACTGTGCTCTACGCTCGCGTGTTGGCCAAAGTAGCCTAATTAAAATTTGATCCTGCTACCTGGATATGCAGTTTCTCAACTAACCGTAACTGTGGCGACAACTCGTGAGGAGAACCTATCATATCGCCACCATGCAGCATTTGTTATATTACAATCGCTTCACATTTTAATCTAGTCAAAAGCAAGGCCTTTTGGTGATCGGTCTTGTATAATTACGTGCCCCTCCGTTATGTAACACCACACTGGGTTCTTCAATCTATGAGAGAGAAATAAATATATTGCCAAGTAAATTGTCTACAAGGCTCGTTATTCCATTTCGCCACACTACCACAAGCAATTGTTAGAGTAGTGGCCCAGGGTATGAAGCTCGCCACTAATCATCATTCAAACAAAGTTCATAATGTAAAATGCTTTACTCAGAACACTGGCTTAACACAACAATTAAGAATAAAGAGAGTAAACGTTTCATTGCCTATCCAGGTGGCATCATCCCTCCAACAGAGAACAATCAAAAACAACATCAAAGGAGTCAAATCGGTGGTCCGCATTCCTTTCATCCAATATATTTCATACGCTATTTGGAGGGCACTGTGCCCATCAGGCATTTTGACTGTGCATATCAAGTTGAGTGCATAGAATCTGATGCAACCTACATTGGCGAGATAGACAAAAGACGTGGGACAAGACTAAAAGAGCCAGTTGCCAGGGCTACTAATGCTTAGCTTAACTAAACAGGACCGAATCAGTCTACCACTGCTGTCCTAAGGGACATATATTTTGATGGTGCAGTAACCTTTGCTCATGACTAGCGATGGGACCCTAGAAAGTTCTTAGAATCCTGCTTTATCAGGCGTGATGCTTCAGCCTGTAATACATACCGTGGCCCCCTATCGGATGTGTAAGATTCCCTCTTAGATAGGCTGACGTGCTCATCTTTGGCCTCTGTTGTACTGATGATGCCACCCGGATAGGCGACAAAACGTTTACGCTCTGTTTTTATTCGTTGTGTTCAGCGGTGTTTGCAGTAAAGGACGCTACATTATGAGGTTGTCACCCGGCTTTTGGAATATATTTTCAAATAAAGTTGTTTTACAAAGCTCAATACATTGCAGAAATCATTCTTGTTGCCTATTGTTTTGGGGGTGCCATTCTAGCAGTCACATGAAGCACTGAAGGGCCAATTTAAAAAGTAAAGGCAGTCTGATTTATGTTCTTGCTGACATGGCACAGCGTATGTACGAGGTAGCTCCATTTCAGAAGCCTGAGAACACTCAAAGCAATTAGTGTGCTAGCATCAGATATGGTGTACAGCATTACATATTTGCTTTTGCTAGGGCAACTCAGAAGGGTGGATAGAAAGGCAGTTACAACCTGTTTCCACAAAAGACACTCAGATTCATTAGCAATTTCCTCTAAGAGAGCCAAGGCTTTTTCTAGATTACTAGAACATGGGTACCTGGTTATAAATAACAAGAATTCATCTACCAGAAGTCAGTGTTTCACACACCCTGCTTTCCATCAACACTATTAAAAGGTGTGACCCCCAAACCTGCACAAAATTCCTGGAGAGTCTTTACTGGACACTGTTGCTGTCCCTCTCACCAGGTGCTCCCTATGAACCCGATTCAGTTCTGGATGCACTGCCTGAGCTAACTTCAGCATGCTTTCCCAACACGAATGGTATATGCTATGAGGAGTGTTGTACTTACTGAAAGCAACATGAAATGCTGTACCTTGACAGGTAACGTTGATATCCTTCTTAAGACCGTAGAGAGATGTTCCTTGCTCCCTTTCTTCCAAATCTTACTATCAGACGCAAGCCCACTTGCCACCAAGCCAATGAGATGTGCCTCACAGTCAGTGCAATCAAGGGAATCAATCACTGAGGCTCAGAAAAGTTGTTTTCCATCGGGATCTGATCCAGCACTGAGCCGTGAGTAGCCCCGTGAAAGTACCAAGGTTTCTTCGAATTTTAAATGTGCCAGCATTTGTTTTCCTCC
The DNA here is from genome assembly GCF_037126465.1 of Ornithodoros turicata. Lineage (NCBI taxonomy): Eukaryota > Metazoa > Arthropoda > Arachnida > Ixodida > Argasidae > Ornithodoros > Ornithodoros turicata. The sequence goes on along the minus strand of NC_088203.1, from coordinate 47,829,840 downwards.
CCTCCTTCTTTTTATGTAGTAGCTGATTACTTTAGCCTTGTACTGCTTTGGAGATTGTGGAGATGATGTAAGAGGTGGAACTAGGCTTTATGCAAAATGAGGCAAAGTGTGACTATGTACAAATCTTCTGAGAATGTCTATGTATCATTCACACAAAGAGAGGATACGTGTTACATCTTTTTCCGGTTTTGATATTTATTTATTTATGAATATGTCTCAAAGGCCATTGCAGGCATTACATGAGGGGGGACATCAACATGGGTCACTTAACGAATACGGAAGTTACAAGGAACATACATATTTGGAAGACAAGACTCTATTTTTTGTTCGTTCATCAGTCTTGCTCAAGAAATTGTTCACTGTAGCAATGGTACACAATGTCACGAAAGGAGTGCTCATCTATCGTTCCGCAAGACTCATTAGAAAGGACTAGTGTTGTGTTTCAACACAACATGTTGAACTCATGAACCATGCATCATCCTGAGAGCTATAGATCATCCTAAATACAGATGCTGAATTATTTTAAATGTGATAGACGAGCTGTGCGAAGAGGTACCCCCAGTTAGGATCTTGGTTACTTGAAGCCTGTGGCATTTTCTGTGGGAAAGGCTTGCCAGACCCTCTTCACTGCACAGGCTGGGATGACCATGATCTTGTTTTTTCCAAGCTTGTGCCATACTCACCTTGCAAACTGGCGATACGCAGTGTATCTGCATCGTCTACACAGATGTACATAAAATATAGTTTAGGCAAATAGGTAACCGGTTACAGTACAGTGTGTGTGCATTGTCATTTCTACATGTACCTGAGAGTAACTGCAGTTTACCTGCCCACACCTTGTACATTACTACACATGCTGTGTTCTTTTAGAACCCAAAATTGTTTTGCTTTTCACTGAATCGACAATCAAGAACACTCAATATCGCTAAAAACCTACGCTAAAACCGTATGCACAGGGCAATACATAAAAACGTGACTCAGGACACAGCACACTGACAATTACTAAACTGCCTATATTGGTTTTCTCCAGTTCAGAGTCGTGTACTGTATAGCCTTTTTATGTGCTGCGCCCTGTACTGGAGTTTTTAACGACTCTATTGCAGGACCAAACCAGTTGTGGGCGCCCAAATTTTAACATCGTTCGACAAGGACACATGTGACTTACTCGTGAATACAGTCGCTCATAGGTTCGCGCTGCCCACGGAGTTCAATATGCGACCTTCAGGACAGTCATATTGAAGAATAGAAGTTGGAAATCTTTGTGGGTTGTAATGCACTCATACTGCAGTCATTCGGCAGTGTTTTCGAGCTCCTTGCAGCACAAGCATTCGATCTCCTTCGGCATTATGACACACCAGCCACACCGGCACCATGAACAGCAAGTGCGCATTAGATATCAGAACACGAAATTTCTGAGAACGTTTACATGTTCGATCACAGTGTGCGTTAAAAAGCTCATCGCTTACCTGAAGACAGTCGACTCATGCTGTTTGCTTCATCTGTAACTGATGTTCGTAGAGCTCTAACTTCGTCTCGCATTCGCGGCATCGGCGACGTTTCGAAAGCCTACCGAGCTGTTCAGCACGCAGAATTTTCTTCTCGATGTCTCGATCGCAGAAAGGTCAGAAAGAAGTTCCGGGCTCGAAGTCTCCGCATTTCTGCCTTCGACGTCCATATTGAAGATCGCTTTCCGGACGGATGCCGGCGCTCTCACAAACTCACTAACAACAGAACTTCCGGTCCGGGCGCCCAATGAAACGTGGCCCTCGTGACTTCGTCACACACACGGAAATTGGCGGATGTCCAGTGCAAAGAGGCTAGATTTCGGCCCCGATTGCGCGAGTTGAGGGGGAAAAGCGAAGCCGGTTTTGAGCTCCCTGTTTGGCAAACTTTGCCTCCGCGCACAGCCAAAATATTTCGCGTGGGGTTTGGAGGCATATTATACCTTCGTAATAGATGCAAACGAAATATTTGTCGAACTTCTGGTCAGAGTCCCTTTAATAAAGTATCCGAGTGGTGCAACAGTTGGGCAATGCAACTTAACCTAACAAAATGTAAGCTTCCAACAGTGTCCCGCAGCAATGTAACTAGTCAGGCCTATACTGTCAACAACATCCCTCTTGAGTCTGTGTCCTGCCCTGCTGGAAAAAGTAGACCCGATCTCATTAAGCGCCCGCATCAATTTCAATGAGTTTCAATGAGAATTTATGCATCCAATTCATTTAATGTGAATATAGCAGGTATTTCTCATTGAAGTAATGAGAAGTGTTGCGGGAAAGCTGACTTTATGTTTGAGCGCTTGAACAGATGTTGTGGTGAAGGAGTCTTCCAGGGGACCGGGAGCTAATTTGTCCAATGAGAACCAATGACTTTTAATGACAACTGAGACACTCAATTCATTTAATGTGAATAACGCAGGTATTTCTCATTGAAATAATGAGGAGTGTTGCGGGAAAGCTGACTTTATATTTGAGCGCTCGAACATATGTTGTGGTGAAGGAGTCTTCCAGGGAACCGGGAGCTAATTTGTCCAATGAGAACCAATGACTTTCAATGAGAACTGAGACATCCAATTCATTTAATGTGAACAGGCAGGTATTTCTCATTGAAGTAATGAGAAGTGTTTGCGGGAAAGCTGACTTTATGTTTGAGCGCTCTAACGGATGTTGTGGAGAAGGAGTCTTCCAGGGAACCAGGATCTAATTTGTTTAATGAGAACCAATGACTTTCAATGAGAACTGGGACACCCAATTCATTTAATGTGAATAACGCAGGTATTTCTCATTGAAGTAATGAGAAGTGTTGAGGGAAAGATAGCTTCATGTTTTAGCGCTCTAACAGGTGTTGTGATGAAGAAGATTAATAGGAAATCAAGAAGTAACTAGTTCACTGGGTGCCAATGAGAAACAATGATTTCCAGTTGGAGCAATCTGAACCGACGTATTGTGCGATTGAGATCCCCTTCACAGAAGAAGAACGAATTGGGCAATTGGTTTAGCATCGAACCATCATGATCACTGTGTCAATTGAATTAATGTGAGCAAACATGTTGTACGTATAGGACTGCTCCATGCATAGACGAAAGGATAAAGATCCTGAAAAACATATTCGAGGGATAGAGCAAGTTGGTGTACATTGAATATAGAAGTCAATCATTCTAATTTAAAATATCTTCTATTCGAAATATGTTTGAATTCCTACACACTTCAATTGGCACAAACTACGCAACTGACGAGTTTTAAATTGCTTACATTTAAATCCTTTTTTTTTTTTTGCACTGCAGGAGAGTGAAAGAGAATATTCTTTTCCCCAGGAGCATGCATATAGAAATACGCAGGAGTGCCTCAAGTGAAGTATGCTCTCTACCCATGCATAGTTTTGCACATTGTGTTTGCAAGTTGTGAACAACAAGTGTGTAAACAATATATAGCAAAACATATACAAATAATGTACACTTGTATGTGACAGCTGTAAGTATATACTTCAAACAAGAAAATCTCAAAAACACGCTACGTGACATCGTGTAAGAAAGATTGAGGTTTATAGCTTACGTTATCTCAGAAAAAAAGGAACTGCTAGAAAAGACATCAATGGTTACCTCAAGATTGTCGCACTACTAATACAATTAAAAACTTGAATGATACATGCAATGAAATAAATTTTACCAAGAAAGGAAAAACAGTTTTTCACAACGGTAGTCATCACTCATATTCAATCTTGTCTGGCAACTTGGTCACCACAAACTGCTCATTTAGTGTCATGTGCATACGTCTACATGCCAACACTACAGGTGAAGGTATTCTTACTCATTGCGAAACATAGCATATTGTTACGTGTGTTCCGAACACTGTTGTATTCCAAAAGTGTCAGTGAACTTCGTTTGCTGACCCTCTTGGCGGAAGCTAATGCGATTAATCTCGGCATATGACCCGCCGTCTAGATAAACTATCTTATTGTTTGTCCTCTAACATTTAATATGATATCTAGTGGCATTGTACACGACCCCTTTGTCGATCATTCGCTCGTAAGCGGTGTATGATGAAGGCGGTACTGCCCTTGCATTTTGTAAATATGTTAACGGTCTCGAGCCCTACACCTTTCCCAAGTGCCCGTGCAGACGAAAAACTTTCAAATCATGTTGGAGCAAATGGTTCTGAAACAGTTGCGCAGCATAATTAAAGCTGCCACTGAAATAGGGCACCGATAGTTCCAAAACTGTAAACACTTTGAACAATGAAAACTGAAGGACACTGACGACTTGCAATAGAGGAGCTCGATTTCGCACGCAAATATAAGAATGAGCCTAGAAAACAAAAAGACTGCCGAGGCAGTTTCTATGCTGGGTCAGTGCAGGTTGAATTCACATTGTGAAACCATCCAACTGCCATTCGAAAACAAGAATAGTTCAATGCTGGATTCGAGCTGGAAATGGGATGCATCTTTGTGGGATCCTTGTGGGATGTTCCAGCGACTTCGCCAGATAGTGTTAGATTCCTGGCTGTGAAGATAAGCTGGGCTTTTATAAAGCAAAAAAAAAAAAAAAAGGAAACAAGAAAATAGCTGTCGAAATTAATTGCACAACGTGTACATATTAAATTATGCTCAAATACAATGATGAAATAATAAATAAAACGAAATAAGAATAACAATTCTAAATAATAAATAAGATGATAAAATCAATAAAGACCGAAACGTGTGCAGAGTTATGGACACAACTCCGCGTTCCTGAATAGGTTGCAAAAGCTGATTGTGCACTGCGACAGCTTTACCCTGCGACGCTTCAGTTTTGCCAGTCTGTCAAACGAAACTACAGCCATAATGCTCTCGTCGTCGTATGATCCTACGCTTGATCCTCAACTCCCAAGCGAACCAAGAGGTGTTCTAGTGACCCGATATTTATCCATAGTTCTCTGAAGTGCCTTCATGATGTGCCATCATCCCGCTTGCAACAGACGGACTTACTTTGTCGGACAATTAGATGAGAAGGTGCTACTGGATAAGTGACGTTCGTGATTTCTCATATGCATGTATCAGATTTTGCCTGCTTCAAATTGTGTCACACATTATCTCCTTATAGTGTTGTCACTGTTGCTATATGTACACTGGATATTTGTAGTATATCTGTTTTCATACCTGTTAGTGTGGATCAACTTTGGATCAGAAATTAATGAAGCATAGTGGCGTTTTCATTGTTTTAGCTTCCTTTTTCATGCACTTTTCTTTCTTTTAAACGAGTTCGCAAAGATAGTGTCTTCATTTGCAGCCAAACCGTCTCACATTCTTACAATAAATCTTCCAATTTATTGCTCATTGTCACTTCATAATTTTCTCGGCATATTTCAGCCTTTTCAGCTTCCTCGTGCAACAGTTTATCTTGAATCAGTTGCTTCAACGAGATCTGATGTCAGTTTTCAGTAAGGATACCCTATATACATGGGTAAACTTAGAAAAGTAACCAACCTTTCCATTCTGAGGGCTTCCAAGAGCTATATTCTCTGAAGTCCTTTGGTAGTTTCGATAAAGAGCTTCGTGGCGTCAATATTCTTCTGCTAATGATGATTATTGTTTGCTTCTTGCAAACATACAGGGTGTTTGTTTTTATTCGCTACAACATTTTTATTAAAAATTGGTAGAGCAAAATACACGCCATTTTTCAGTTGAGTTATATGGCCAGGCGAACATTCCCTCGAAGCAAATCATGCTAGTATATGATCACGAATTACCTAAAGTTCATTAGCTTTTTAATTAGGGGACTCCTCGCAAAGGCGAAATAACACAACGGGATCGAAAGTAAGTATTCGGCGTCGAAAGTAATTTGATGTTGAAAAAAACAAAAAAAAAAAAAAAAAAAACACACAAACGCGCACGTGCGTTGAAATATCGGTCGCGGAATTTCGCTATGCAAATGAGCCGGAACATGAACTAAGCACGTTTCTAGCGCAGAAAGATCGACATGCAACCCAAGTGGGAGGGCCACGTAATTTGGAGCGATGAAACTGATTGATGTAGGCGCTAATGGCCAGATAGACCGCTCTTCAACCCGGATAAGGCGAAGGTCGCACCGTTTCTGCGTTTGCAAACTGCGTATTTATTGTTTCGGCTCATTTGCATAGCGAAATTGAGCGATGAACATTTCAACACAGGTGCGCATTTAACACATATTTCCATATGGAATGTCTTTCAACGAGGAACATATTCCTTTCCGTTTCCTCGCTTTTATGCGAAATCCCAAACTTAAAGAGTTAATTGTATTTATTTATTTACCCTCAGGGTTCTTCATTACAGAGGGGAGTGGGTAATACATTGAAAATAGGCATACACATATGTTATACAAAAAACAATAACAAGAAATGCAGTTGATTCAAATGCAGGTTTCATGGACAAATAAGCAGATGTATGAAAGCAGGTATCAAATACAATATTCGCTAAGTGCATTGTTGAAATGAGAGCTGATGTTGCAAACAGAAGAAGGAAGGTGGTTCCACCTACGTGCTGTGCGCGGAATAAACGAATCTGCCAGTGTGTTAGTTGCAGCTATGGAACAAACACTTTGTGAGAATGATCTACTCGCAAGGATATATAATGTGCAGAAGAAAGAAGTTCGTTTTTTAGCGACATGTTGTGATAATAAATTTTATGAAACAGAGAAATGCTAGAAAAGTCGCGTCGGGACTGTAATGATTGTAATAATAAATGATTCTCCATTAGTGTCACGCTGGATGTTCGATGGTAGTTGCAGAGAATGAATCGCGCGGCTCGGTTCTGCACTTGCTCCAATGCGTTAATCAGGGTACGATTACTAGGGCTCCATACAGCTGAAGCATACTCAAGATGGGGTCTAATCAGCGACTTGTACAAGTTTAGTTTAAGGCTACTAGGGACACGAGAGAAGTTACGTTTAAGGTATCCGAGCGTACGATTGGCCTTATTTATAATGTAGCAAACATGTGGTTTCCATGAGAGGCTTGTAGACAGGATTACACCTAAATACTTATAAGAAGATACCTGCTCAAGTGGCACGTTATCAATGCAGTATGGTTCTGCTGGCGACAGTTTACGTGTTATTCTCATGTGTTTACACTAATTAATCGTTATTAGGTAATTATTGATCGTGTAGTTACAGACTGTCTTCCGGAGAATGTTCACCTGTCCATATTACTCAACTGCAAAAACGGCGTCTATTTTGCTTTGCTAGTTTCTAACTACAATTTATGTGACGAATAAAAGTAAACACCTGCAGAATGCTTCTTTGGCTTCACACAGCCACGTACCTGTGGCAGTCCGTGCAACGCCCAAGAACACCGTGTGCAAATTCAAAATATGGCATGTTTATTAGTGCAGCTGGTCCTTTATATCCGCAGACATTAAAGGTTGTCCTTTAATGACTGCTGGATCTCTCTCACTGCTGCTTCACCAGTCGATTCTCTTGGGGTGTTAATGGTGATAGGGTCCATGGCTGAGGCATAGTACTCTCTTTCATGGTAGCACCAACTACATCCACAGTACCCGTGAAACCCGACATTGTTTTGCATGGGGGCCAGAAATACGGAGTTTACACAGCAGCATAGTCCAATAAATCTGCTTTGAATAATGCTTCATGACTTCCATGACTTTCATGACTTCAATGTCACATCACTGAAAATATCCTTTGCATCGTCTACAGAAACGAGGAAGGAGTTCATGTCCAGCGTTCCTTTACCACAATCTGCCTCACAGTTTGCGACAGCTCATTTATCATCACGTGAATTGACCAAGCTGATTTTTGAAGTTGTGATACTTGTGCCCCATCGGTATTAAATGTATAAGAGAAGTTATCAATTGATGACAGGACCTAACCGGGCTGGGATAATGCTTCATACTTTGCTCCGTCCAAGATACATTCAAAATTTGTTTCTCTTAATTCTGTACAGTGGCTGCCGGCAACCTCTTCTCTAGTGTTCGGTTTACACTGCATTGTTGCGCTTTATGAGGTGTTCCCTGGAAAAGAAGCAGGAGTGAAGGAGGCTGCGCCTTCAGCTACTGCTAAATGTTAATTACATCTTTTAGATTTTCCATTTCTCACTATCTGATGCACGACAGTATTACTAGCCAAACATTTCGCATCTGTGAAGGCACAGTGCGACTGAGAATATTACACCCAAGCTGAAATATGTGCTGTGATAGAATACAATATGTAGTGCATTGATCCAGTAAATTATCCAAATCACATTGAGTCTAATACATTTTTGCGAAACTTCATTTATACTGATTGGAAAGCTCTACACATCTAATGTGACTATACCACAACAAACCTACTGGCGAATCGAAATGGAGAACCATTCCAATGAGAAATATCCTGCTGGGGCTCATTGGTCCAATGGGACATTCAATGAGTTTGAAGCCACCACTTCTCATTACATCGCATTAACACTTTCTGTGATTTCTCATTACATCACATTAACACTTGCTGTGATTTCTCATTACATCTCATTAACACGTACTGTGATTTCTCATTAAGACTAATTGAATATGGCACCATTTTCAATCTATTGGGAATGAGAATTTTCGCAGTCACTGAATGAGATTTGTGTACATGACATCCAATAGGTTCAATGAGATTTTCATAGGATTTTGAATGAAACGGTTTCCAGCAGGGTAAATGCTTGGGCGTTTTCATCTCTAACAACCTTGAATGACGTACGCATATTGAGTACATTACTAAGAATGCGTCCCGCACCCTGGGCTACATTCGTCGAAACTTCTCATCTGCCCAGGTTCACGTGAAGACTACGCTATATAAAACACTTGTCTTGCCTAAACTGGAATATGCTGCCTCAGTCTGGGACCCTGATCAAAATAATCCCATCAAACTAATTGAGTCAGTTCACAACAGAGCAGCCCGCTCCCCCCCCCCCCCCCTCCATACTAGGCAACCACAATCGCACAACCAGTATCACCGCTATGAGAACTAGCTTACTATTAACTGATCTCTCTTTGCGACGGAAAATGCTCCGCCTCTGCTTGTTTCATAAATTTTTTTATCACAATGCGACTTTAAAATCCTCTTTGATTACTCCTCCATCTTACATTTCCCTCCGTGTTGATTATCGTCAAAAGTAGGTGTATTGCGTTCTTCAACGAGATCATTCCAGGGCTCATTCATTCCCTGCGCCTCATCAGAATGGAATAGTTTACCTGGTTCTGTTACTTCGATTACTAATATTATAGAATTCAAAAACAGCTTGTGCGATGTTCTTCACATATAATGCCATTATATATTGTCGCGAGTATCTCACTGATTCAAGTTCCTTGTTTATTGTCATTTTGTTGTGTCCCCATATTTATCCATTGTTACTTTGTACTATTACTGTGCTTTGATCTTGTATTGTGTCCTGCTCACTCCCCTCTTTAATGCCCCCTGGGCCTTAAAGGGTATGTGTATCAATAAAAAATAAATAAATCCAATCGGATCTAAACGTGGCTAGAGGGGCAAACTCACGCTGTTCTACATTACATTTGTAAACATCCATCCACATGACCGGTCAAAGTTAGAGCACATATTTTTACTGTGAGTGGCACAAAGTTCTCACTTGAAAAGTGAGACGAGCAAGGAACTCTTCTTGAAGCACATTACAGTTGAGAGTTTAACCACATTAGCTGACGCAGGGGTGGAGTTCGAGACACATCAAGGAAAAGAGCGCTTTTTTGCATCTGTGCTTGCATTTGTTCGTGATGCGCTTGCTTGTAACGGACTAGCAGGATTTAAGCAGTCTTTCAGTCGAAAAGTATACAGAGGCTACCGCACATGCTTTAGTCCTACGTCCGAATTTCCAGATGTAGCATATCACACACAGTGTACGCCAGGAACTGAGAACCATATAGACAGCCAACTGCTGGAGTTAAGAGACGTCAACAGTGAGATTAAAAGGCAGTCATTGTCAAAAGAATATGGCATTAATGGTCCGTCAGTTTTGAAACAGTTACCACACTTTATGCGGAGCAATGGTCTACTTTATGACCCTATGTATGTGCTCCTAGAGGACATAATACCAAAGGAGATTACGTTGTTTCCCGAATGGAGCATTAAGACCAAAATCTTTTTTTCACGCAAGCAGCTGAATGACGCCGTTTCGGCTTTTGCATTCCATAGGAGCATCCCTAAAACAGACCGAGGTTGTTTGAGCTAGGCCTTGAAGTAATTGCATCTGCAAAGCAGAGCTTTATTCTTTTAGTTCACCTGCTACATATATTGTCAAGGATATGTTCTATTGCTCCAACACAACAGTGTAATTGTTTGACCTTGCTGATCACTATAACACAAATGGTACTTCCTCCGGTGCTCACAGCAGAATGTTTAGCGACTCTAGAGGAGATTATTGCTGAGCTCCAAAGAATGTACATTGCTTGGTATGTAGTGACGCATTCATACCCAAGATGCACATGCTCATTCACTTGCCTGAACAAGTGCGCCAGTGTGGGCCGTTGAGGCATCATTGGACAATGAGAATGGAACAAAAACAACTTTATTTTGAGAAGGAGAGTGGGGAGGTTCATCGCCAGAGGCAATACTCTAACCCATTGCTGGTGGGGATGCGGGGAATAAAATAATGAGCCCCTTCACAATAACGATCGAAGTCCGATGGTGTCCAGAAACGTCAAAAGAGCTTTGAGCGCAGATCGTTGTTGGGCTGGATTGGGCCAGGGACCAAGCAATTTCGATAGGGAGAAGGGGCGAGAGTCCAGCTGACTAAGAGACTCGGAGAGTGCAGTTCGGGAAGGTTGGTAGTGGGGGCAATGAAGAAGAATGTGCTCCAGATCCTCAAGAGCACCACAGTGGCAGCAGGTGGGAGAGTCAACTTGTCTCAAGCGGTAACGCCACTGAGCTGTAAAGGCCACATCGAGTCGCATTCGGTGGATTAAGGCAGCATCTTGACGAGAGGTGTTTCGTGGCATGCGGAAAGCTAGCGCTGGATCAACTCTGCTCAACATAGATGGGAGGAGAATGTCGGTTGTCCATTGGCGGGAAGCCAGGGGTGTCACGAGGCGTCGCAGAATGGAACGGCGGTCTCCTCTCAGCAGAACAATACTGGTCCGTTTCCGATACGAGAGTGCAGCTTCTGCGGCGCTGTGAGCCTGCTCGTTCCCCACGACACGACAATGGGCTGGAACCCACTGGAGAACTAGCCTGTGGCCTGCTGCGTAGACAGTGTGGTAAGCCATTAACACATCTGTGACTAGGGGTGCGGATGGGCCTCGTATGCCGGAATTTTCAATAGCTTGAAGTGCAGATTTGGAGACTGTGAAGACTGCCCGTTCCCGCGGGGTAAAATCAGCGATGTGTTGTAGAAAGAAAAGGATGACTTAGAGTTCCGCGACTGTTGAGAAAGTTGGATGTGAAAGGCGTCGTCCTTGCACTACGCCTTCGGATGGTATGACGAATGCTGAGGCGGACTTGTTGTTACGGGATGCGCCATCTGTATATGCTGCCGTAAACGTAAAAACCTCTCGTCTACCAGAGCATGAAAGTGCGGACTAGAGGGGGACCTCATCTCTTCTTTCCAGAAGGTTCGGAAGCCTTACGAAAGTCGGCGGTGCCGGCAAGGGCCAGGGCGCTTCCGGCGGTATAATGTCCTTAGCTATGAAGCCAGTGATAGTCTGGCGTGTCTTCTGCGCAACTCGATCGCGATCGAAGTCGCTTTCAAAGCGGTATCGAATTTTCCTGAGGAGCGGGTGACGGGGAATGTGAGCACGCAAACGTAGGAAGAGCCAAGCGTTTCACGTTCACTTAGGACCTCAACGGGGAGTTCACCAGCTTCAGCCAGTACTTGTCGTGTTTCAGCCATTCTTGGAACTCCGAGGCAGCGACGAAGGCTTCGAGCAAACAGGGGCCGAAGGGTATTTAATGATGTTGTTGATATCCTGTGCAGAACAGCAAGGCTGTAACGCACAGTCGCCCTCTCCAACGCCGCGTGAGCTGCGAGCAGAGAACGCTGATCACAGCCCCATCCTGAGCCAGAAAGATGTTGAATTGCGGGGAGCCATCGCTGCACTTTAGTTTCAAGGTGTTTAATGTGGAAGCATACCGACTCAAGCTTCTTGGCACCAACCCAAAGAGGGAAATTTGCCATAGCTTTGCGCGTGAAAGGGGGCTCGACGCACTTTTCGGGTGAAAGGTCCATTCCAAGGTGCATGATGTACGTATGTACATTATTTAAAGCGAGCTGCAGGCGGCGCTGTATGGCTGGGCGTGATTTTCGTACTGTCCAAAGGGCGACGTCATCTACATACACGAAAAACGACACTTTGCAAGGAATTTCTGATCACCATCACCACATTAATGAGTGTCGGACTGAGAATACTTCCTTGGGGGACTCCTTGATGAACAGGATGCTGTGGGCTTTGGCCTTGGGACGTACGGACAGCGACAGTTCGGTCCGTAAGGAAGTCTTGCAGCCAGATGAGGAGCCGACCGGATACCCCAAACGAGCACAAGGCGTGCAGCACACAGATGTGCGATACGGTATCATATGCGCGCTTGATGTCGAGGAAAATCGATAGGACGATCCCCCGATGGGCACGAGCATGTTGGACTGTAGAGACTAGGTCGAGAACTGGATCCATGGAGCTTCGCCATGGAAATCCAGCCATTTCTTGAGGGAACGCACGTTGTTTTTCGAGTCACCAGTCGAGGCGATGCAAAACCATTCTCTCCATCAGTTTCCCCATACAGCTTGTCAGGCTCACAGGGCGAAAGGAGGATAGGGCATTTGGAGGCTTGCCTGGTTTCAAGATGAGAACAACCTATGCCTCCTTCCAGGTATGTGGTAAAGATCCTTGTTGCCAAGACGTATTATACACATGAAGGAGAGCTTGGAGTGACCGCCCGTCAAGGTTTCGCAGTGCGGCATAGGTGATTTTATCGGGTCCCGGGGACGAGCCGGCGTTCACAAAGTTCAACGCTGCCTTTAGCTAGATTAGTGTGAAGTCGCGATCCATAACTTCCGGTGGACGGGGCCAGTCTTGGTGAAGTTCAGCAGTCAAACTGTGGACAAAACTGCGGTGTAGCGGTGTCGTCGAGGAAGCTGCCGGTGTCGTTAGTAGCGCACAGAACTCCGTCGCTAGCGTGTTTTCGTCTATACCCTTAACGATAGCCAAGGCCGCGAGAGGATTCTTTTGAGGGGGCGCCTCCTTCAGAGGCCGGATTGTCCTCCAGATCTTCGTGGCCGGGTCAAACGGTGAAAGATGGTGACAAAACTTACGCCAACGCTTCCTGTCCTCTTTCTTAAGTTGCCTTGTTACTTTAGCTTTCATCCGGCGGTATTCTACAGTGTCCGTAAGTTGCCCTGTCGGATGAGCCGTTCTTTCTGTTCGGCGACGTAATGCCGTAAGGTGGTTAATTGCTGGAAAATGACCGACATGTCCTGTTACTCTTTTAGACATGACCACCGCGTCCTGAATACCGCGGCTAATTGCTCGCGAGAGAGCCTCTGGAGACATACCGGTGTGCACAGATGTTCTGAGGCCCTCACGGAAGCGTCTCCAGTTTGTGAAAGAAATCAGTTCAGTAGTTGCTGAGAGGGGCAGTCTGTCGTGCGAAATATATAGAGGAAAATGATCGCTACCTCTAGTGTCGACGTCCGTAGGGCACGACAAGTGGAGAATTATGCCGGTTGAGCACCACGAGAGGTCCAGTACATCGAGTGACGTTGGGGATCGCGTTAAAAACATTCCTCACTCGGTACGTGACTTTTTACAGACAAACACTTGTTTCCATCTGGCGAAGGGTGCCTATAACACGAGTGAAATCCGTTGTAACGTTGGTACTTCATTCACTGTGACACAAGAGTTCCTTGAGGCACGTGTTTCCCAGTCGGACATTGGAAGTTCAGGCATACAATTGGCAAATGTCCTAGTAAGTAATGTATGAATTAGAGAAGCAGATATTTTGCTGATCGGCAAAGCATCAGAGGAACCGTTGTTTTTAGGGTGAATCATATTGTGCAGTTCTTGAGCGAGACATATTTCTATGGAGTTCTGTTACTAAATATGGGTTATGAAAAGGGACTTAATGCTTTCCTGCTAAAGAACAGGTGCCATAAAAATGTATGCAGAAGTGAGAGATTCACCTTTCCGTGGCTAGTATAAGAGTACACGTTCTCTGTGAACACCCTAGTTACTCCCAGGTGTGTTCACTTTGCCGGACATATTAAGCTCGTGTAAAAGTATGTACGTGTTGTGTAGTCTTGTGTCCACTACTATGTCTGTGTGGTATGACGAGGTAAAGGCATTTATGACATCTCTCATTTTGACATGACACCATTTAGGCAGCACATTTTGTAGCATGTATTTTGTACATGATAGCAGTAATCCTGCTAATGTTGTAATGCATTTGTAGATCGTACAAAATAAAAGTTCTTGGAGCCCTGACCGGACACTGCCTCACTTCTCAAAAGCACTGAAGCCACTCCTTGATGGTAATAACATGGATGAAAAAAAAAAAAAACACATGCCGGGCTATGTAGGCAGCTCAGAAGAGAATTGATATTCTACTTCAAGTAAGCACACCAACTGTCCAGGACTGGGCAACACTTAGGATATACACAAAAATTAATTATCCATGCTTTCACTTTTACAGTCAGAGCCACTTAATTCAGGACGATAGCCCAAATGTTCGGCGGTGGAAATACAATGACTTGGGGCGTAGCTTGGCTACTGCCTTTCCAGACCTCTTGTGGGAGAACGGAAAGCCAAACACAATACAAGGGAAAAGACAAAAGAACGTGTGGGTAAAGAGTAGGATTTTATCCGCCACGACGAGGCGGACAAAAAAGGAGACTGAACTCGGCCTTTACAGCTCCCATCATCAGTGGTCGTAATATGGGGTGTCCAAAATGGTCATTCTCTTTGCTCACCTTTAAAAGCTCCATGCCGACCCGTATGGTTGTGCTCAGTGCAAACTTAGAGTTCTGGAAAGGAACAAAAAACAGTGAACCTGTGTATTGTAAATGATGTTTATTCACTACAGACAAGGGTCGTAAAAGTGAACCCTGTAACCCAATGGTGCAATACATGTTGTTTCATGATCGATAAATACGTTTTGGGATATATGTAGCGAACTTACACATTGGGGGCTCTTAGCTAGCGGTGCTTTCTCGTGCTGGCTTAAGGAATCTTTTTCCAGTGGACCGAATATTGAATTGACCGAGAATAAATATTGATGCATGCCGCAGACGATTTTTAGTTGATTATTTTTGAGAAAAATATTGTCGTAGTGTCTCATATTCGCTACAGTGTTATCTGTTATAAACAGTGCCGGAAGTACAAAATAAGCAACTGCTTGATCATTGCCTTATTTTTGGCATTGGGGAACAAGAGAGCGGCTCATGCTCATTACTGTTGTTCGCGTTGCTACAGGTACATTTGTGCATGTGCTGCTTGCGACATTGTTGCCTGGAACCACCAGCCCGTGGCCTAACCGTGGCTATCGGCAATGCCCTGCGTGAACGAGCTGTATAGTTATCGCCTCCGTGAAACCATCTGGCAGAGGTGAGCAGTAATACTCATATTTTGTATTATAATAATACTAATACATAATACTTCCCAGAAATTGCTATTATAATACTAATACCTAATACTTTGATTCTGAGGTGTTATAATACATAGTAATAATACTTCTATGTAATACCAGTAATAGGTAACTTGGGGAGAAAGGAAGGAAAAGAAAAGAAGAAATATATACAATTTGCCTATTACTTATCGAGACAGTCATTCTCCAATGACGCTTTATTTCAGATGCTTACATTTTTAGCATGTTCTCAAAGGGGTAGTCCTCTGTAGGGCATGGCCTTTCTGAATATTATGAGAGAGCGCTGATCAGTTAGATCACAGTGAACAGCTTGCTCTCAGTGTTGCAGGGTCTTGATTTCGTCCCGACTGGACGAGAAAATGTGGGCCGTTCAAAAGTGTTTGACTGGTCATGCCTCCTGCATCTCTATACCTGTCAAGTCAGCGGGCTCCCTTTTCTTCGCGTATGTCTGCATTAGTATGCGGGGCCTCCGTCTGGTGGCGCCGAATCCCTAGGATACGCACCGAGTGACAAAAACGCAGCAGCTGTAGCTACAGCAGCCGTCCGCAAGCAGAATTTAGCCTCGCGTTGCGAGGAGAAGCACTTCAATCCGAAAAATTTCAAAAACATTCGAAACAATTCGAAAAACGACGAACCGATACCAGACGACAGTTCTCGCGACCCTCGGAACTAGCGCCACCGCTGTAAAAAGGGGACCGTGGGAGAGGAGGAACAGGAAAGGGGCGCTGGAATACGGAGCGACCATTGATCTTGCCATGTATTACAGGTATAGGAGGCATTGCACTGGTCCATAGTGCAACGGCGTACTGGGGTGACTGACTGGACGCACTCTTTCACGTGGCAAAGGGCTTGCAATGGGATGACTCATTCTTAGGGACACTGAACTAGAAGGAATTCCAGTAAGCCTCCAGTAACCTCTGACCCCGAGGTCACTCCCTTTGGGATAATTTGGGGCAGGGGAATAATACGGGCCTTGTACATGTGGAAATGTTTGTGGGACACGAAGAATTACTTATAAACTGCACCGGGGATACTTAGCAGGTCGAACCTATGACCTCTGGGAAAGTATTACACCTTCAAAAGTATTATGATACGGATACAAACACATTTCAAAAATGAGTGTTATAATACACAATACAAATACTCAAAAGTATTCCAGTAGTAGTATTATCATACAAAGTATTACTATTACTTCCCCACCCCTGCCATCTGGCAGGCTGTGCAGAACTGCTTGCCACACAAGGGCGCATATTCGGAAACATAATACGGCAATGCAAGGACGTCTGCATATGTGTGCAAGACAGCAGACGTAACATATTCTGGGTTTCAGTGAGCTGTTCGGGGCGATTCGCGTATAAATTTTGCTGCAACTTGGTTCCAGCAACGGTTGCACACAGAAACAGTTACAAAGAATAGGCTTGCTTCACACGATGAGAAACAGGCCGCACGTAGTGCTGTATGAACTCTTGAGATTGCGCGAGAAAGTATCATCATGATTTTCTTCATCGTCTAATCGCATGACAGGGGGAACAGAGAATACTTTCAAAGCTTACAATGACGTATTGAAGAACACATAATAGTGAAATATTTTACATGAACCGCCGGGGAAGACCCGAGGGCGTCAAAGTAAAGGACAAACGCGCCAGCTGCATCATTCCCAGAACTCTAAGCGCAAGGACGGAGCGCAAACACTACGCTGCTATCGGTGCGGGTCAACGCAGCATCTCGCAAATGCTTCGAATTGTCCAGCGTTTCACAAGCGTTGCAACAGCTGTGGCAAGTTTGGTCACTACGCCACAGTTTGTCGAGCGTCGAAGACACCGACGAAAGTACAGGAGCTTTCTACAGAGGAGGATGAAGTTCTAAATGTCGTGGTACCTTCAAAGGAAGAGCAAGGTCTCTTCATCCAAGCGCGTCTTGAAACTGTACCGGTAAAGTTCTTAATTGATACAGGATCGTCAGTATCCATTCTGCAAGAAGATCTCTTCAGGAGACATTTCGCTCATCGTTTCACTCTGGTTCCACCACGCACTGCTTTAGTGGATTACTCAAGACGGAATATTGATGTAAAGGGGTGCTTCGAGGCTGCCGTCACTTACGAAGACAAGCACCATGCTGTTCGCTTTTTCGTAGTTTCCAGAGGAACAACGTTATCGGGACTTGACGCCATCCAAGGACTCGGCATACATATTGAAGGTGGGAACACTCAGCTGCTATGAAACGTCCTTCGCTTCATCAATGCTACCAGACTCACTTGCACAGGACTTCTCAAAGCTATTTTCAACAGAGCTGGGTTTGGCTAACGGATTTACCCACAATGTGAAAGTTCGTCAAGATATCCCACCCGTAATTGCTAAACTACGTCGACTTCCATTGGCAGTTCGCGACGCTGTTACGGAAGAGCTGCGTCGCCTTGAAAAGGAAGACATAATAGAACGGGTTGAGGCGTCAGAATGGGTTTCCCCCATTGTAGTAATTCCAAAAAAGGATGGAAAGATTCGCCTTTGTGTGGACCTTCGTGAGGTGAACAAAGCCATCATACCAGACCTGTTCCCTCTTCCACATACAGAAGAGCTGCTGAATGCGCTAGCAGGAGCTCAGTACTTCTCTCGAATCGATTTAAGGTCAGCGTACCATCAAGTCCTTCTGCATCCTGCAAGTAGGAGCTTGACCACATTTATTACCCATGATGGACTCTACAGATTCAAACGGGTCTGCTTCGGACTTTCATCTGCGCCCGCCATGTTTCAAAGAATGATGTCTTTGATACTCAAGGATTGCTCCGGAGTATTACGTTACATCGACGACATCATTGTGTTTGGGAGACACAAAGCTGAACACCAAGAAAATCTTCGAAGAGTGCTCACCGTCATTCGCTCAACCGGATTGAAGCTCAATGCAAAATGTGTGTTCGAGACACAGGAGCTGGAATTCTTAGGGCACCACGTAAGCACTGATGGATTACGTCCGCTTCGTTCTCAAGTGGAAGCAATTACACATGCACCAGCACCAAACGATGTTGCTACTCTACGTTCGTTTTTGGGACTTGTAGGTTTTTACTCAAAGTTCGTCCCAAACTTTGCCACGCTCGTGGAGGCTATGCGTGCCCTACTACGAAAAAAATCAACCCTTCCTGTGGACAGACATTGTCAATGACAGTTTCAATGCTGTGAAGTCACTCTTCAGAGAAGACCGTGTCGTCCACCCGTTCGACCCTACACTACCAGTAATCGTCACGACAGACGCTTCTTCGTACGGGTTAGGAGCTGTTCTGCAACAAGTGCAAGTTTGGGGTTGTCCTTTTCTTATTCGCACAGATCGCCAAGCCTTGCTGACATTGCTATCGGCACGCGGCACAGGAAGACGTCCACTGCGACTTAGTAGATGGACAGAGCGCCTTCTTCGTTACAATTTCACAGTAGAGTACTGCCGGGGTACCGACAACAAAATAGCAGATGCGCTGTCGCGATTGCCTCTGTCACACGATGCCCAGACTGAAGAGCTTAATCAGGAATACGACTTTGTTGGCCAAATCGAAACGTCTGTAGCGAAGACAGACCTTCAATTAGCATCACGGCATGATCCGATCTTGAAACAATTCATGGAGTTAGTGATGGAAGGATGGCCGTTAAAGCTAGACTTGATGCCGAGATCATCAGCCATTTTATCGAGTTCAAGAGGAACTCACGGTATTCGAAGACCTCCTAATACGTGGAGATCGCATAGTGGTACCACCAGCGTTCACAGGACATCTCATACAGCTAGCCCATGAATCGCACCCAGGCATCGTGCGCACCAAGCAGCGTTTAAGGGAGAAATACTGGTGGCCACAGATGGATAAACAAGTTGAGAATGCTGTCAAGTCGTGTAATATTCGTCAAGACGCCGACAAAAGTGCGAAGACGGCTGATACACCACTGCAACTCATTCCGTTTCCGAGCAGGCCATGGGAGAAGGTAGCCGTGGACATAATGGGCCCTTTTGAAAAAGCTCCTCCTGACTGCAGGTACGCCATCGTGATGGTGGACTATTTTTCTAAATGGCCAGAGGCCAAGTTCTGCACGAATGTGACAGCATCCACAATTTTGGACTTCCTGAGATCAGTGTTTGCACGAGAAGGCTTTCCTGACAACCTGGTGTCCGATCACGGACCCCAGTTCATTTCACATCAGTTTGAACAGTTCCTCAGGGATAGAGGCATTCAACATTCATTTTCATCTCTGTATTATCCACGTGGAAACGGGCTTGTTGAAAGGTTTAATAGAGTTCTGAAAAACTATGTTCAAGCCACGTTCTTGGAAGGAAGACCACTGCGACAAACCGTCACCGAGTACCTGGGATTGTACAGAGGTACCCCGCATGCAACTACCGGAAAATCACCTGCCGAACTTTTACATGGCAGGAAACCACGGACACGACTGGGCATCATAGGGATACCGTCATCTTTACTTGAGCATGATCCTGCTGCAGCAATGACCAATCTACGTGAACGCGTGCGCAGGCATTAGCAACAGAGCAAGACCTACACGGACCAGAAACGTAGTGCCAAAGCGCCAAAATATAAAGTAGGAGATTACGTTCGGGTAGGCAAACCAGGATTCACTCCAAAAGCAATGCCGTCATTCTCCAAGCCACTCAAAATCATCCGACAAAAAGGGAGGTACTTGTTCCAACTAGCCGACGGCAACACATGGAACGCATCAAAGTTCGCACCAGCGGGTATTCAGCCAGCAAGCAGCAACCCCACACCTTCCACGGAGTCCTTCAGGCTGGATTATCCCACCTACATTACTACTGGTGTGGATGCCTCCGATGTCCCTGTATCCCAGTCACAACACGACGCCAATCAAGAAGCGGCACCACAAGCTTACCCCCCTGCTACTGGCATCGGTGCGCCAACTCATCTGCCAGGAGCAGGATCACGTTTGCCTTCGAACGAAGGTGCAGGACAGCAGACACGTCTGCTGCCTCCGAGACATAGACGTCCTCCCAAAACACACGGGGACCCCGTCGGTCATTAACATCCACGTTTAATTGTCGCGTTTCAGTATACGTGTGCGTTGGGTATTTCACAAGGACTTTTTGCAGGGGGGGGGGGGAGAATATGTTGTGTTCTTACAGCCATATCGGCATGAGCATGCGGACCAGATGTTCAGCACGATGGTTATCGAAAAATAAAGGGAAAGAAGTTGATCTTTGATCTCTTCATGGACGGTCGCGTCATGCAGGCTCCATGGAAGTTGGATTCGGTCTTACAAAGGTAGTTATTTCCTTCCGACCGACACCACACTAAGGCCTGACGGCTGCTAGAACCACAGAAGACGAGAGGAAGGGGCCTGGACAGGACTCATCCGGAGTCATCCCAGGCGACCGTAATTTCTGTCGCCGGCCCTGGTTGTGAGGTTTCTCATGATGGCTTAATTCGTGTATTTCGCTGTGGAGGTCTCCCATCCCTAATTTTCCTGCTCTATACGTTCCACGGTGTGTGCGGGCCGGTTCGCGGTGCTGAAAGTATTCCCACATGTCGACTACATTTTCCACTGCTTATACGTGTTCTTGATAACTCACTGTGTATTGTTGAGGTACACTATACTGCGTTAGGATGATTTCGAAATTCCATTTCTGTGCGAATTTTATATAGTATCTTGTTTGCTATTTGCGTGCGTTCTGAATATTACAAAGCCAACGACTCACATTAGTTTTAAACATATCACTATATTATAATAAACGAAGCATGAGTTTCCACTATCAAATGACATTATAAACGTATGAATCGGCCCACATGCCACGCGTGGCGCTGCCTGAAAGCGGCGAACGTAATGGATGATAGTTTGTCCTCGAGCTATGATGTAATCGTACTCGGTCATGAACCCAATGCTCAGCTGTAGTCCGACGTTTCATTATAACCCCATCAACTATCTTACTGCACCTAATGTGCGGACTTACAGCAGTTGACGAAGATATTTAACAAAGGGAGATGCAAATAATAAAGAAGGCCTCTGAATCGCGTCTTCCAGAACAGTGACGTCCTCACGATGATTGAAAATAACGCAATGCATACACGGGCATTTAGCGATTTGAAGTTGCGCCTGAGACCTACACTAGCATACGAAAGTGCAAGGGACGCTTTCCTATTTTGCCTTACACCGTTCGTCACAACGAACTCAGTGAACAGGAACCACGAAGGAACTTAGGCGCTTTAGGAAAACGTATCACAAATTCGGCATTCAAGCATTGCTTCGTAGCAACATGGACGACGTTCCTATATATAATCAGCAAAAAGTTGTTACCGTATCGGAAGCGTGATATCCCAAAAATATGTCTGCTCCGACGCTTCCAGGAGACGCTGTGAGGTGCCACACTGTGAAGATGACCAACACACGACGTGGGTTCTGGTAAATAAACATGTTATTCTGATAAATTATTTCACAAATATTATATGGTGGCAGTTATCAAAGGCTCTCATTTCTAAAAGATTCTAAAATGATCTAAACAAATCGGTTTAGTATTCGCGAAACGTTGTCGATAGCTCCATAACGATACAAGAAATACCTACTGTAGGGGGCGCATATGTCTAAAATCAGCACTCCGTGGTTCATGGCATCTCAAATCTCCACTTGCTGCACGACTATTTGTTTCGGGTTATGAACAGGTGCACCTTCAAATCCGACATTGGCACAACACTTTCAAGCGCGACCGAGGTTACATGGCACAGCGGAGTACTGTCTTGCGACTGTAGCTAACCCAGTCTCAAACAATACGTACCTGTTTACGAAAAGGAATAATTGCGTACTACTACGTAAACAGCGATAATATGAACAAACTCCCGCACTGCTGTCAGATATACAAGGTTGATAGGTCTAGAATTTTAACGAATTAGGGGTCTCTGTTTCTTTACAAGGAACGATATTCTACCGGGATATTTCATTTCTCGAATTTGGCTAACAACAGTGACGTTGTGACCAACCTGACCCTTCCTGGCCAATGGTATGCTACGGCGCACGGGCTCCAACTAGGGTCGATTTCGGTTTGCAGCGCCAGCATCGGCAAAAATGTGGTCGATCACACCCATAATCGAGCCCACGACCACGTGGTCACACTCTATAGACTACCTCGAATTCTGGAAGCACGAAGCTAAAGTACAATGAATGTTTTCAATTACTCCTCGCACAGGCGTATCAAGAGAATGGCAAGTGGGTGCATATGCCCTGTGCGCCACATGAAGGGAGGAGGGTACGCAGCGACATGATGGTGTGGAAGCAGGAGGCAACAGGCGTGAGCAGGACTAGTTTTACTGAAGGAACTAAACTGAACTGGCTGTCAGGACGGAGTTCGCAGAGCTTGCGCCGCGCTTCTTCGTTCTTGTCGCTACAATGCAAAGGAATGAAGGAAGCGGTGATGCTCATGTTTTGTCGCTACAGGGCTCCCCTCTCTAGAAAAAGAAGGCAGTCAGCGGAGACGTGACATAAGAATTGGCTGTTCCGGGCGCTGCCTCAGTGAAAGCAGGCTTCAAACGGTCGATCAAGCGTCTGCCATTGGAATCGATGACAAAATGCTTAGGCGCACGTTCAAGGACGCTGTACGGACCGGTGTATGGTGGCTGGAGGGACTTGCGTAATGCATTCGTGAGGACGAAAACTTTGGCAGCGGAACTTAGGTGAGGCGAAACGGATGTGTCGTTGCCAGCTGTTGAACTCTAGTTGCGACCGGTCGGATATCTGAGAAATGACCCCGGAGGCGGTGCAAAAAGGTCGGGGGATCAATGGAGATCGTTGTCGAAGAACTGGCCGGGAAGTCGCAGCGGAATGCCACAAACGACTTCTGAAGTGAACACCCGATATCCTCCTTCCACGCCGACCGGAGCCCGAGGAGTATCAGCGGGAGGAGTTCCTGCCAGTGCGAAGGGTCTTCGTACGCCATAATGGCAGCCCTGAGTGAACGATGAAATCTCTCCACGAGGCCGTTTGCTGCAGGATGGTATGCAGTTGTACGGTAGGGATTGGTTCCGAGGAGCTGAGTGAGTGACGAAAAGAGTCGATATTCGGACTGCTGCCCGTGGTCAGTGGCAATCCGGGAAGAAACGCTAGAGAGAGAGGGAAGGAACGCCGAAACGGGCAACCCATGTGGAAAGAAAGGTTTGCGCCACGGTTTCGGTGGTAGAGTCGGGCATGGGTGCAGCCTCAGGCCACCTAGTATATCTGTCGATACATGTGAGGAGAGAGCGATGGCAGTTCGAAGGCGGCTGTGGTTCCAGAATGTCGACACGTACTTGACCGAAAAGTACGCTCGGCAAGGAAAACGTGGCGAAAGGGGACACCGTATGTCGGTGGACCTTGGCTCTCTGATACTGGAGACGAGACTTCATCCAGTTGCGGAGATCCGTGTTCATCGAGGGCCAGACATAACGGGCGCCCACGAGGCGCTGCGTGGCTCTGATGCCAGGATAAGAAAGCGAGTGAAGTGTGGTGAAGACTTGGCACCAGAAACTTCAACAGAGCACCGGAGACTGCAACAAACGGTCGTTCCGCTCCGGCAGATATATCGCAGAAGGTTGGGTCAGGAACTGTTGGAAAACGGAATTGCCGGAGCACCAGGGAGGAGCGCCCTGCTAGGAGATGCGGCAGCTCAGGGTCCTCACGCTGGTGACGTGCGAATTCCCACAGGTTCAGCGGGGTGTGACGGATGGACGAGACGCGGCTGAAGGTGTCGGCCAGAATGTTGTCCGCTCCCTCGACGTGCTCGAAAGTTGCGCTGAGCTCCGACAGGAAAGCGAGGTGGCGGATATCGCGCGAGGAATGATCCAGACGGCGAGTGTGTTGACGGGCAACGGCTAGCTTTTCTGGGCTCAGGCGACGGGCTTTGGCGAACACTTGCCGACCCTTGGTACATATGCGGTGGACCATTGGGTGACTGACGGGCTTCGTCCAATCGAACTGGGAAGTCAGCGACGGAAATTCTTTGATGATTGCCGCGTATGTCGGATCGGCTGGGCGCGGAGTTGTGAAACCCATGGGGGGAAGTTTGATACCCCGTTAACGGCGGCGCCGGAAAGCGTATCGAGGAGCCTTCGCCTTGCGACGTCGACTAAGATGTTGTGATGTGCCAAGAAATCGCTGCCCAAGATACTGCGCGTTGTGTCTGCGACAAGAAAAACCCAGTGAAGGGGTCTTTGTAGCCGAAAATCAAGAGTCAGATAGCGGCGGTAATAGACGGGTATACGTGACCCA
The DNA here is from genome assembly GCF_037126465.1 of Ornithodoros turicata. Classification (NCBI taxonomy): domain Eukaryota; kingdom Metazoa; phylum Arthropoda; class Arachnida; order Ixodida; family Argasidae; genus Ornithodoros; species Ornithodoros turicata. The sequence goes on along the minus strand of NC_088203.1, from coordinate 47,805,048 downwards.
TTTGCTGCGGTCAGGTACATAATCGGTGATTGCCGGCGATCTGGCGGGGAGGCTGGAAGTACGCTGGCCTCAGCGCCGGTGTCAACTAAAAAGTTTTGCTTGCCATGACGATTTCGCACGTAGAAAAGGCGACTTGACCGAGTTGGCTGAGAATCTCTTGTCGCCGCTAGTGATTCCCGGGAGAGTTTCGTGTCCACGCGCACGGTGACTCACTGCATCTTGCGCGTCGACCGATACGGGTATGGCACCAGCAGAGGTGGGGACGTGTAAGGGAAAGCGAGGGAGAAGTATCGTGAGCCTCGAATCCGTGGCGGCTAGAGCGTCGTGGTTCACGACGACCGGACTGGCGGGGAGACGGGCTGAGGCGGGGACGGGGGTCGCCGAAACGAAAGTCTTCCATGCTATCGGCAAAACGACGTATTTGCTGGCACTGAGAGGCAAGCTCCGCCTGATCAGTAACCGAGACACCTGCGTCTAACGTGCTTCCAGGGTCGGAGTTTTGCGTACCGCTTGGGATACAGTAATGCAGGGAATGGCATCATTGTCCCTGGGCAGTTCCATGAGCCTGTCCGCGCGTTGTGCGAGAGCGCCCAGAGTGGCGTGATCTGAGGCTGACAGGGCCACCTGGACAGACCGAGGAAGCTTTGACATGAAGATTTCTCGGAGCATCCTGTCGTCGAGGAGTGGGGTGGCCCCAGTACCTCTGACGATGTGTTGGAGTTGGCTTAGAAGGTGCGTGGGTTTTCTGTCGCCCAAGGGCTCGTGTAGGCGCTGGCGGTCCGATAGCGATGAACTTGCAATAACCGCGCTTTAAAGTGCTGAGTAAGGGTCTTCAACCGGCGGGGAAGTCTGGAAGTCCACGACGTCGACAAGCACGTCCTCGGGTAGAACAGACATTACATGATGGAATTTCGTTGTCGACGTCGTGATGGGGCCCAACACAAACTGACCTTCCGCTTGACTGAACCAGAGGCCAGGTCGGGACCGTATGAACGGAGGAAGCTTAATAACGAAGTGAGATACTAAGGGGGCGGATGGGGCGTTCTGCGTAGCCCCTTGCGCAGGCGGGGTCCCGTCCTCCACAGCCGCTGGAATGGGCGGGGCGTTGTTCATAGCTGATCACGTACTGGTCACCACTGTGGAAGCAGGAGGCAACAGGCGTGAGCAGAACGAGTTCTACTGAAGGAACTAAACTGAACTGGCGGTCAGAATGGAGCTCGCAGAGCTTGCGCCGCGCTTCTTCGTTCTTGTCGCTACAATGGAAAGGAATGAAGGCAGCGGTGATGCTCATGTTTCGTCATGAGGTCGAGCGCTTTGGCATCAGCAACCAGCATCGGGCTGGGCGGCAGCCAAAGGAGCAGTAGACGAAGCTGGACCGGACGACCGATGCCATTCCAAAATAGTCAACAGTCGTGATATCGTCGTTATGCGCAGTGCAGCTGCGTCCGCAATTATTGTTACTACACCGTGTGGAAAAACGAAAGCCTTGTCCTGGTCACACGCCATATGTCACTTTGTACGCATGTTCTGTGTTTGTAGTTTCGGTCGTATCATTGTGAGCAGCTACCGATATACAGGGCCGTTAGACATCAGATTAACGGTCTAGGCTTAAGAGTCCTGTCCCATCGGGATAACTCACGGAGCGACCTTCCACTCAGAGACTTGTTCTTGATACGTCTCTCCTCTTGTAGGCCACCCTTTCTACTCACAGCTACACCTTCTATGACTGTGACTTATCCTTTTCGAGCACCTTGCACCCATTATTAAATGCCCGCAATTCTGGGACACTGTCCCAAATTGATTCAGATGTCTAACTGTTAAAATACAGTGTTTCTCTTTTCATCCATTGACCCCTGTTCGTGTGGTATCTTAATGTGACTCAACAGAGTATAGGAGCTTATGTCATGCTTGCCTCGATTTATCTTCATCACCTTTGGCGCTGGCAATGTACTTTTCTCCCGCTAATTTTTAAATACATTTTAGCCTTTAATCATTACTTCCTTGAGTGAGTAGACTACAAGTTTACCCTTTTAAAGCACCGCGTCTCCCGTGAATGCTTCCGCTGTACAGCGGATGATCGTGGTCCACGTTCTACGATCATAAATGGTCCTCCGCGATAAGACGAAACTGATATTCGGAACACACCAAGGATGAGAGAAGTCATGTCACAACAAGGGGTATTTAGGGGACAACAAGGCTTATGCAACAAGTTTTCCAATATAAATGATACATGGTCCTTGAAATGATCTTGAAATGATAAATCCACTGTGGTAGGGAAAATGGCATCGCGCATTTCTTTTGCGCATTTCATATATGACGCATTTGAGAGATTATCTCGAAAGTCACATACTTGGCCCGAATCCCGCAGCAGTCTCACGATCGACGGCTATTTGAATCACCGCATTATTCAATAGTTTGTCAACTTCTTTTCTGAAGGTGTAAGCGAACCAAAGCGTCTGTACTAGTTACTGACCCCCGGGCGCAGAATACAAACCATGGACGCCATTAAAAGCAATTATTTGCAAATAGCCCCCCCCCCCCCCAGTAATTGAGAGTTGGGACCATCCAATGAGTGAGAATTTCACAAAACGCCGATTGACACTTGAACCGAGACCAACGGTCACTTAACTCTGCTTCACAAAAGTGAGTCTCTTACGACGTGGGGGATTAATGTCATGGTTGTGGGCACACCTGAGATTATTCGAGTGGCAGCGGGAGAAAGGTTTCGAGGCTGTGAGGTGGATGCAAGACGAGTTGAGGGCAGGGCTGGGCAAGATACTTCAAAAAAGTATCTTCGATGCCGATACTCGATACCCTCAAAACTCGTATTTCCGATACCGATACAAGATACAGAACCGAAATTGATTTTCGATACAGATACTCGGTACTGTATCGTCGATACTTCGATACATAACTGAAATCCCGAATATAATACAGCTGGTGTTATGATTAGCGAAGTTTACATCACTGAAATAACAATATAATAAAGCTGGTAATATGATTGGGGAAGTAAAAACATGTATTCGTTATTTTTAGAGCCTTTAGTGTATTTTTATAGCGCACTTTTTCTGACAGGGCTTGAACGTATCCGACCGCACGGATTTAATGAAGCTGCACTGTCTAAGCAGCTAGTCTTGTTAGAACTTTAGACTGAAGCCATGGGTACGTTGAAACGATCGCATCAATAAGCAGCCTAGCAAAAAACAATTCTTTAAGACAATGTTCTCCGTGCGTACCGGTCTGTGAGCACTATAATTCACAGATAATTCACACAACACTGGGCACACCACCAATGAGAGTGCAACGTTGTAGAAATTATGCAATGCAGGTCGGCAAATCAGGAGCCTTAACTTTGGCTGACCTTTCGGCCGGTTCCGGCTACCATCGACTTGTACCGGATTTCACGCCTACCGCCGTTACCCGATATTCAAAATAACTAAATAATAATGTGAGAGCTTTATTCGATAGGTCAGATCGCTAGGGATGCTGATCAGCAAAAGCGAGCGAATCTCGCGCCGCGGGCTACAGGGCACCAGTGGACAATAGCGATGCGTCTGCATCTAATTCATTCTCACATCTTCCCCGGGGCTGAGACGGAGCCATCCTGGCGGAGAGCCGAACTGACGTCAGGGGGGATGCAGGGCTTGAGACGTGTGACATGGACGGTCTCAGTGCCCCGATGGCGACGGTCGGGTGGTGGACTGATAGGTTCGACAGTGTAGTTGACGTCCGAAACACGACGCAGGACTCGGTATGGGCCCAGGTAGCGGCAGATAAGTTTTTCGGAGAGCCCTGGTTTACGAATTGGTGCCCACAACCACACTTCATCGCCCGGACGGAATTCAACGTGCTTGTGACGTGCGTCATATCTCCGTTTAGCTTGGGCCTGGCAGTCGAACGTGCGATAACGGGCTAGCTGTCGGCATTCTTCTGCACGTGTGACAGCGTCGGCGAGAGTGCTATTGTGGTCTGTGTCCGGGGTGTACGGGAACAGGGTGTCGAGATTGGAAACGGGGTCGCGGCCGTAAACGAGCCGAAAAGGGCTGAATCCAGTTGTTGCTTGCACAGCGGAATTGTAGGCGAAGGTTACGTAAGGTAGAATGGCATCCCAGTTGGTATGGGTAGCGGACACGTAGCAAGCAAGCATATCAGCAAGGGTGTGATTAAATCGTTCTGTGAGACCATTTGTTTGGGGGTGATACGCCGACGTTGGTTTGTGGACCACAGAGGTGGCGCGGAAGATGTCTTGAAGCAGCGTGGCCAGAAAGGAACGTCCGCGGTCGCTGACAATAACACGTGGCGCGCCATGACGGAGAAGGATGTTGAGTATAAAGAAGCGCGCAATTTCTTCAGATGTGCCGGACGGCAAAGCAGCCGTCTCCACGTACCGGGAGGCATGGTCAATTGCCACGAGGACCCAACGGTTGCCAGAGGGGGTGACGGGTAGTGGGCCGAAAAGCGAGCGAATCTCGCGCCGCGGGCTACAGGGCACCAGTGGACAATAGCGATGCGTCTGCATCTAATTCATTCTCACAATAAAAATAACTCAAGCTTCTTTTGGCTAAAAGAAATATTTATTTGACTCAAAGCACTGATTTAAAGATCTGATACATGGCGCGTGCACTATGAATACAAAGTCCACTGCGTTGTTGACGGACTGTAACTAAGTTCGAACTTCAAACACAACGAACACAGCCCTCGAAGTCCGTCGAGGCCCGAGCGTGTTCTTCACTCTTTAACCGCTCCAAGTCACGAAGAATTCCAGTTCCGGAGTTGGTAGACTGTTCGTGGGATAATAGTCGTGTCCAGAAACAGCACAACACACGTTGAATCACATTGAAACATGAATAAATCAGCGAACACTTCTACAAACTGTTCTACCGATTGACATAACCGAAACACGGAACACCAGAGGACGCCGTGCCTGCCGATTTTATGATGAGCATCTTCTTTCGTTGCTTGCAGAGCGGAAGGCGCTTGTGTGGCACGTAATCGCAATCCTGTCTTTGTTGTCAGCCCTCAAAATCCGACGGCGCCCGGACGCGTTCTTCACTCTCCAACCGCTCCAACCCACGAAGCATTCCAGTTCCGTAGTTGATAGACTTTACGTGGGATAATAGTCGTGTCCAGGAACAACACAACACGCGTAGAATCACAAACTGTTCTGCCGATTGACATCACCGAAACATGGAACACAAGAGGACGGACGCCGTGCCGGCCGATGCGAGCTATTTCGAAACTATGCTGGAACTGCTGAAACGGCCGCCGGGACGCTGTACGCACATGCGCGGGTACAAAATGCCATGTCAAAACATTGTCGACCAATCGCAGCGCGCGCACAGTCTGGGCCAATGAGCTGCAACGTTGTAGATTGGCGTAGTGGTACATACTCTACAGCCGCATCCTCGGTTACCTGAGGAGGAATGCCGCTACCGTCACACCTCTCTAAGTAATCCCAAACTATGCGTTGGGGGCTCCCATTAAATGTATGTAGCCGAAACTGGAAAGCGAACGGTGACGTCACTGTAGTGGTCCCCAATCTCGGCTTCACTTCTCGGCGCAGTAGGGCTCCTTCTTTCTTTCCTTCCTCCATGATGTTTACTGTCTGAGCAGATTATTTAGTGGTGCTGAAAAACCAGCTGAATACTGTTCCTTTAATCCATACGTCCGTGGTATGCATAATATTGAAGGTATATCAGTAGTATACGACTAGTGTTAAACTACATGGTGGCGAAACTACAGGATCCCTGCCCTGAGCCCTGCACGTATTTTTCCCCGCGCGGCGCGTGTGCGGAGGGTTGTCCACGTGGAGGGTTGTCCACTCGGCGGGGGAGGGCGCGCGCGCGCTCATCGTAGCATATTTTTCAGCCTGGGCAGACTTCTTTGGCCGACTTCACATATTTTTCCGATACAACAGGTCAGCGGTTTACATGCAGAGACATGCAAAGAAGGATCACACGCAAAAAGTACAAGTCAAAATATATTTATTAAAGCCAATAGTGTTGGGAATTGTGATGCCAATCAGGTGAAGGAGAAAAACCCAGCCAAAAAACCTTCACCAACTGTAACAGGGCGGTGCTCGGGTGGAGGGTTGCGGTGGTGGACGGAGCGTGACCGGAGGGCTGCATGCGCTCTTACAATTCACCCTGGGCTGACTTCTTTCACCGTTTTCCTACTTGGGCCGAATTCCTTCCCGTGACAGGTGGGCGGTGCTCGGGTGGAGGGCTGCTGTGGTGGGCGGAGCGTGACCGGAGGGCTGCGTGCGTGCTTACCCTTCACCCTGGGCTGACTACTTTCACAATTTTCCTACTTCGGCATTGCGTGACCGGAGGGCAGCGTGCGCGTTTACCATTCAGCCTGGGCCGCCGACTTTCGTCATTTTGAACCTGGGCCGCCGACTTTCGTCATTTTTCAGCCTGGGCCGCCGACTTTCGTCATTTTTTAGCCTGAGTCGACTTGAATCGTAATTTTTCAAGCTACAACAGGTGTGCAATTTACATGCAAAGGATAGCCATACACAAAAGTACAAGTGAAAATATATTTATTAAAGTCATTAGGAATTATGTTATGACTCTGTGTGAATGGGAAAAACTTAACCAAAAATCTGAAATAGAAGGAACACAATACATGTAACAAAGAATATACTTATTACAGGTATGATACATTAGCATTGAATAGGTATCACAAATCAAACACAGTATTTTTATTAACAGTAATCACAAGTTTTCAATGAATCAGAATTGATAGCGCATTTAATCAAACAAGATATTCTTAATCAATACGATTACAATCAAAATTACAAATTGTATTATAAAACGTCTAATATTCCTATACGTGACAACCATCAGTGCAATAGCGGGAAGTTCTGATAGTTGTGTGCAGTCAAATGTGAACAGCAGAGACTCTGGAGGACTATGGGACACGAACACAGGAGGAAATAAAATCTATACCACTACATTGGTTAATCAAAACAACATAGTAATCTATCATTCAGAAAATGAAAAAAATCAAACTCATCAGGAAATAGACATGTTAAAAATGAACTTCACTACATAGCACGCTCCTAGCCAACAATCAGAACAAAGAACGACACGAACACAAGAGGAAATAAAATCTACACCAATACAAAGAAGATATTCCACTTCACCACATAGCACGCTCCTAGCCAACAAACAGAACAAAGAACGAAACGAACACAAGAGGAAATAAAATCTATACCAATACAAAGAAGATATTCCACTTCACCACATAGCACACTCCTAGCCAACAAACACAACAAAGAATGACACGAACACAAGAGGAAATAAAATCTATACCAATACAAAGAAGATATTCCACTTCACCACATAGCACGCTCCTAACCGAGAAACAGAACAAAGAACGACACGAACACAAGAGGAAATAAAATCTATACCAATACAAAGAAGATATTCCACTTCACCGCATAGCACGCTCCTAGCCAACAAACAGAACACGAACGACAAGAACACAAGAGGAAATAAAATCTATACCACTACATTGTCAAACTCATCAGAAAATAGACATGTTAAAAATGAACTTCACCACATAGCACACTCCCAACCAACAAACAGAACACGAACGACAAGAACACAAGAGGAAATAAAATCTATACCACTACATCGTCAAACTCATCAGAAAATAAACATGTTAAAAATTAACTTCACCACATAGCACGCTCCCAGCAAACAAACAGAACAAAGAGCGACACGAACACAAGAGGAAATAAAATCTATACCAATACAAAGAAAATATTCCTAATCAAAACAACAGAGTAATCTATCATTCAGAAAATGCGAAGAAAAAATCAAACTCATCAGAAAATAGACATGTTAAAAATGAACTTCACCATATAGCACGCTCCCAGCCAACAAACAGAACACAAACGACAAGAACACAAGAGGAAATAAAATCTATACCACTACAAAGAAGATATTCTTAATCAATATGGTGACAATCAAATTACAAATTGTATTATAAAAAATCTGAGACGTGAGAACCATCTTTGCAACAGCGTGAATATCTGTCATAACATTTCGAGCGCAATAGGGAATCTCAGTTTCATATTCCAACATTACTCAACTTTTAATTTCTTATTAAGTGAATAGCATAGACGTAAGGAAATAACGAGAAACAACACAATCAACAGCTACAATTAATAGAGCCAAACCTGCGCACCATCCAACACATAGAGAAATAATAGCTAATCAATCTATCAAAGGCGAAATAGCACAGACTTAACGCTGAAGAACAGAGGAACACGCGGCGACACGTAAACAACAACAGAGGAAAATAATCTATCATTGAACCATCATAAAATCAACCAATATACAATTTTCATTCTAACAAACACTACGAACCTTGATGGAGGTATCCAAGACGTAGAAAATATGCACTGTTTTCATTCTTTTCCTCAAAGCCAGGAGATTTTATGTCTCTATCAATGTGACCATAGCACCACGCATGCTTTATCACTCAAAGGGTTAGGGGCTATATTACTTCGTCCAGCAAACGGGACGCTCTAGAGGTCAGATAAGAGGGTTCAAAGGCGATATATTTTATTGTGCAGCGCAAATAGATGTCGATATCACTCGCTGGGGTCACTATCTTTTCGCATCCTTTCCCTGAAACGGAAATCTTTCGTCAAAGTGGTTCACAAGTCGGCTAAGTTTGTAGAGATGCGATATTGTTATTGAAGATGTAGAGAAAGTCCAAATTATTAATTGGTAGCAACGATTTAATTATATCAATTTTTGTAATATCTTGCAATAGAAATTTCTAATGAACCACACAGAAATATCAAATGTGAAATGCAACTTAGAGTTATGATGCATTCCAATCTTAGAGATACTTACTTATGTCAATCGAGTGAACAATTGAAGCAAATGCAAGACAATAATTATTTCAGGCAGTAAGTTCACAACTCATAGAGTATCAGACGAGTGAATACTTGAAACAAAGTCAAAACAATAATTATCACGACAGGTGGAGATTATAGCATTCTAAACCAGATAATAAAATTTTAATCAATAAAATAAACATAGATATGCTTTTAATTAAGTGTAGATGTGCACTTGAAAACAGAAGAGACAATTGCTCTACATTGAAAATAAGGACAGATTTTGCAGTCGATATCATAATTCATGGGAAGATGTGATAAAAAACTGCTTCGAAAAGGAGGAGCTGCCAAACGATTTCATTATCGCTGCAGTTCAATACGTCCTATTCGGTATTGCACGGCAATATATATCGGCACGTATTCGGGGATATGGTACAAAGTACAGAACTGAAGGTGCAAGAATTTATATGCCGAATCTACAATACTTATAAAAATATCTGCACATCAACGTCAGAAGGGCCACTAGGATTGATGGCGGAGTTTTTGAGATTTGCTAACGAAGAATTGAAATACACTAGACCAGATGTAATTGTAATCATTGCAATGGGCATTGCCTAGATCAAGAAAGCAGTCGGATCAAATTATCATATACAAGCGGTCTATATCGCACGATTCATTACGGATTTGTTGAAATTACACATATCTGAGATGGAAAGTACATAAACTCTTATCACGTGATATGTTCCACTACCACGGCAACGCAATTATTTTCTGACCAGTCTCTGCAACGATGTCGAATCAACAGAAGTTCAATATTGTCGTGCAAGGTCTGATGTATTATCACCTGTTGAAACCCAACAAACATCAATTGCGGTGGACCACCGGACGATTTTCATCTAATACTCTCTTGTACGCCATTCAAGAATCTTCATACAAAGAAAGGAAACATCAATAAGAGACTGTGCAAGTTCATCGCGACAAAGTGCAAGTTGTTGAAGCAGTACAAACACGGCGACAACATAGCGCCTGCGTTAATCAACGCTGGATTCAAGCGCCCAATATTCAGAATAAACTATTTAATGTCTTCGGAATTCAACAAAGAAGACAGCAAACGAAAACTTCAGAGTTTGAAATAGAACTGTAATTTATCGAAATAAACAAGTGTATAACTGAAACAATAAATGTAATCTTTGTCATCATTATAATGAATTCTGCGCATCACAATGAAAACACCTTATGATTAGATTGAAGATCGCTAAGGAAAGGAATATTCCACAATTTGTGTAAGAATTCTCATATGGAATGAGACCCGACCACCAAATAGGGTTTACTCGACTACACCCGAAGGATAGAATTGCCGGAGAAGGATCGGTCATTGAAATTTAGAGACATGATACATCAGTCTATGATTACAAAAAGGATCACTAATCTCAAGTGAAAACTTATCATATTTCAAATTAAATTCCACAGTGCATGTATATTTCTCAATCAGTTGCACTAGCCCAGACATAGTAGAAGAAGAAGAAAAGGCGTCTTTGACAAGCAACCGATTGGAGTGCGGAACAAATAAATAAATATTTTTGACAGCACAGTTGTCCATTGTATGACTGGATAGGAAAAATGAGCCGTACAAGATATGGCAAAACGGGAAATAAGGCAAGATAACTGATCGCGGCGGGATAACTCAAAGCGTTCGCGACACACTGTCATCGACTTTTACAATCGCATTCGGGTTCAGTGCCTGGGAGATACTACGAAGCCTTCGCGAAAAGCGGATCTATTATCAGATGCCACAATGCAAACGAAAGATTTTACGAGCATGACGTGCAGGCCAAGTCTACATTTCTAATCACGTAGTCTTCGTAACACACGGCACACAAACGTATATGAAATAATTTCCAAGTGGCAATCAGATTTTGGGAGCAGCGGATCACACAACAGCCATCAGAAGTGCTTAACCAATATACAATGAAGATGAGCGTTATGCATAAACACAATGGAAGATATGTTATATTAATTATAATAAGCAGATCAGTGCAGCTCACACATAAACGTAGATCCAATTCACAAAATATACTAGAGATTTCCCGTAACCATAGAGAAAAACTATCACATTATTTTAGTGTCATAGCATCAGGGCACTACAAATGGAAAGGCCATACTTTAATTTTATAAGTCTTTAGCTCATAACATTGTAGAACGCAAATTCCACACTAAAGATCATTTTCTTCTTTAAATTTTCAAAGTCGAAACTGCACGCTATTTCTTGCATTTTTCTAAAGATATAGATTAAAAAGTTGTGCATATACTCACACATACTATTCAAGATATTTGGTTGTGGATTACTTGCTAATATTTATCGGTTCACATTCAGGAGAAGTGGTGACTACTACACATCAGTAAGAGTTAATTACAATTTGAACAGGTATTGTGATTTATGATCAGTGTTGTAGAATGTGTAATTTCACAATACGCAAGCTTTAGGTCGCTCACTTTGACGAGCACTCTTTCACGATGTCACAGAAGTTATTCGAATGGATTGATATTTTCTGTATACACTATAACATAATGCGAATTCTTTATGTCGTGGATATTATAAGTTACGAATATTTTTCGAACGAAAACTTACTTAAGACTCGAAGAAAGGGTCACACGCGTCGACGAAGACGTTTCGGCAACACCACGGGCCGTGTTTCCCTAATGCCGTAGCCGAAACCGAACGCGATTCCGCGCCCGACGCGTTAACGCGGTACCGCACGCGAGCGTGTTGCTTTTTCCGGAAACGGGTTCGTCGACGCGTGTGACCCTTTCTTCGAGTCTTAAGTAAATTTTCGTTCGAAAAATATTCGTAACTTTTAATATCCACGACATTTATATATATGTATATATATATATATATATATACATATGTTTACAGTTCAAGCGTGCCACAATCCCAGCTGTGGACGGCCGTTTCGAGCTTCTTGGCTCTCATCGGCACAGCGTAGGGATGTGACACGCTCTTGGGTCGGCACAAACATTGTGTCTCTGCAAGACATCAATGTTCCAGGGTGTTAGCAACACCTCTGGAGGCCGCAGTGCAAAGCCAGTAAGTACAGATACAAATACAAAAATGAGCAAATGCTCCATGGCTGCACGTGAGGCATATGTTTACAGTTCAAGCGTGCCACAATCCCAGCTGTGGACGGCCGTTTCGAGCTTCTTGGCTCTCATCGGCACAGCGTAGGGATGTGACACGCTCTTGGGTCGGCACAAACGTTGTGTCTCTGCAAGACATCAATGTTCCAGGGTGTTAGCAACACCTCTGGAGGCCGCAGTGCAAAGCCAGTAAGTACAGATACAAATACAAAAATGAGCAAATGCTCCATGGCTGCACGTGAGGCATATGTTTACAGTTCAAGCGTGCCACAATCCCAGCTGTGGACGGCCGTTTCGAGCTTCTTGGCTCTCATCGGCACAGCGTAGGGATGTGACACGCTCTTGGGTCGGCACAAACATTGTGTCTCTGCAAGACATCAATGTTCCAGGGTGTTAGCAACACCTCTGGAGGCCGCAGTGCAAAGCCAGTAAGTACAGATACAAATACAAAAATGAGCAAATGCTCCATGGCTGCACGTGAGGCATATGTTTACAGTTCAAGCGTGCCACAATCCCAGCTGTGGACGGCCGTTTCGAGCTTCTTGGCTCTCATCGGCACAGCGTAGGGATGTGACACGCTCTTGGGTCGGCACAAACATTGTGTCTCTGCAAGACATCAATGTTCCAGGGTGTTAGCAACACCTCTGGAGGCCGCAGTGCAAAGCCAGTAAGTACAGATACAAATACAAAAATGAGCAAATGCCCCATGGCTGCACGTGAGGCATATGTTTACAGTTCAAGCGTGCCACAATCCCAGCTGTGGACGGCCGTTTCGAGCTTCTTGGCTCTCATCGGCACAGCGTAGGGATGTGACACGCTCTTGGGTCGGCACAAACATTGTGTCTCTGCAAGACATCAATGTTCCAGGGTGTTAGCAACACCTCTGGAGGCCGCAGTGCAAAGCCAGTAAGTACAGATACAAATACAAAAATGAGCAAATGCTCCATGGCTGCACGTGAGGCATATGTTTACAGTTCAAGCGTGCCACAATCCCAGCTGTGGACGGCCGTTTCGAGCTTCTTGGCTCTCATCGGCACAGCGTAGGGATGTGACACGCTCTTGGGTCGGCACAAACATTGTGTCTCTGCAAGACATCAATGTTCCAGGGTGTTAGCAACACCTCTGGAGGCCGCAGTGCAAAGCCAGTAAGTACAGATACAAATACAAAAATGAGCAAATGCTCCATGGCTGCACGTGAGGCATATGTTTACAGTTCAAGCGTGCCACAATCCCAGCTGTGGACGGCCGTTTCGAGCTTCTTGGCTCTCATCGGCACAGCGTAGGGATGTGACACGCTCTTGGGTCGGCACAAACATTGTGTCTCTGCAAGACATCAATGTTCCAGGGTGTTAGCAACACCTCTGGAGGCCGCAGTGCAAAGCCAGTAAGTACAGATACAAATACAAAAATGAGCAAATGCTCCATGGCTGCACGTGAGGCATATGTTTACAGTTCAAGCGTGCCACAATCCCAGCTGTGGACGGCCGTTTCGAGCTTCTTGGCTCTCATCGGCACAGCGTAGGGATGTGACACGCTCTTGGGTCGGCACAAACATTGTGTCTCTGCAAGACATCAATGTTCCAGGGTGTTAGCAACACCTCTGGAGGCCGCAGTGCAAAGCCAGTAAGTACAGATACAAATACAAAAATGAGCAAATGCTCCATGGCTGCACGTGAGGCATATGTTTACAGTTCAAGCGTGCCACAATCCCAGCTGTGGACGGCCGTTTCGAGCTTCTTGGCTCTCATCGGCACAGCGTAGGGATGTGACACGCTCTTGGGTCGGCACAAACATTGTGTCTCTGCAAGACATCAATGTTCCAGGGTGTTAGCAACACCTCTGGAGGCCGCAGTGCAAAGCCAGTAAGTACAGATACAAATACAAAAATGAGCAAATGCTCCATGGCTGCACGTGAGGCATATGTTTACAGTTCAAGCGTGCCACAATCCCAGCTGTGGACGGCCGTTTCGAGCTTCTTGGCTCTCATCGGCACAGCGTAGGGATGTGACACGCTCTTGGGTCGGCACAAACATTGTGTCTCTGCAAGACATCAATGTTCCAGGGTGTTAGCAACACCTCTGGAGGCCGCAGTGCAAAGCCAGTAAGTACAGATACAAATACAAAAATGAGCAAATGCTCCATGGCTGCACGTGAGGCATATGTTTACAGTTCAAGCGTGCCACAATCCCAGCTGTGGACGGCCGTTTCGAGCTTCTTGGCTCTCATCGGCACAGCGTAGGGATGTGACACGCTCTTGGGTCGGCACAAACATTGTGTCTCTGCAAGACATCAATGTTCCAGGGTGTTAGCAACACCTCTGGAGGCCGCAGTGCAAAGCCAGTAAGTACAGATACAAATACAAAAATGAGCAAATGCTCCATGGCTGCACGTGAGGCATATGTTTACAGTTCAAGCGTGCCACAATCCCAGCTGTGGACGGCCGTTTCGAGCTTCTTGGCTCTCATCGGCACAGCGTAGGGATGTGACACGCTCTTGGGTCGGCACCAACATTGTGTCTCTGCAAGACATCAATGTTCCAGGGTGTTAGCAACACCTCTGGAGGCCGCAGTGCAAAGCCAGTAAGTACAGATACAAATACAAAAATGAGCAAATGCTCCATGGCTGCACGTGAGGCATATGTTTACAGTTCAAGCGTGCCACAATCCCAGCTGTGGACGGCCGTTTCGAGCTTCTTGGCTCTCATCGGCACAGCGTAGGGATGTGACACGCTCTTGGGTCGGCACAAACATTGTGTCTCTGCAAGACATCAATGTTCCAGGGTGTTAGCAACACCTCTGGAGGCCGCAGTGCAAAGCCAGTAAGTACAGATACAAATACAAAAATGAGCAAATGCTCCATGGCTGCACGTGAGGCATATGTTTACAGTTCAAGCGTGCCACAATCCCAGCTGTGGACGGCCGTTTCGAGCTTCTTGGCTCTCATCGGCACAGCGTAGGGATGTGACACGCTCTTGGGTCGGCACAAACATTGTGTCTCTGCAAGACATCAATGTTCCAGGGTGTTAGCAACACCTCTGGAGGCCGCAGTGCAAAGCCAGTAAGTACAGATACAAATACAAAAATGAGCAAATGCTCCATGGCTGCACGTGAGGCATATGTTTACAGTTCAAGCGTGCCACAATCCCAGCTGTGGACGGCCGTTTCGAGCTTCTTGGCTCTCATCGGCACAGCGTAGGGATGTGACACGCTCTTGGGTCGGCACAAACATTGTGTCTCTGCAAGACATCAATGTTCCAGGGTGTTAGCAACACCTCTGGAGGCCGCAGTGCAAAGCCAGTAAGTACAGATACAAATACAAAAATGAGCAAATGCTCCATGGCTGCACGTGAGGCATATGTTTACAGTTCAAGCGTGCCACAATCCCAGCTGTGGACGGCCGTTTCGAGCTTCTTGGCTCTCATCGGCACAGCGTAGGGATGTGACACGCTCTTGGGTCGGCACAAACATTGTGTCTCTGCAAGACATCAATGTTCCAGGGTGTTAGCAACACCTCTGGAGGCCGCAGTGCAAAGCCAGTAAGTACAGATACAAATACAAAAATGAGCAAATGCTCCATGGCTGCACGTGAGGCATATGTTTACAGTTCAAGCGTGCCACAATCCCAGCTGTGGACGGCCGTTTCGAGCTTCTTGGCTCTCATCGGCACAGCGTAGGGATGTGACACGCTCTTGGGTCGGCACAAACATTGTGTCTCTGCAAGACATCAATGTTCCAGGGTGTTAGCAACACCTCTGGAGGCCGCAGTGCAAAGCCAGTAAGTACAGATACAAATACAAAAATGAGCAAATGCTCCATGGCTGCACGTGAGGCATATGTTTACAGTTCAAGCGTGCCACAATCCCAGCTGTGGACGGCCGTTTCGAGCTTCTTGGCTCTCATCGGCACAGCGTAGGGATGTGACACGCTCTTGGGTCGGCACAAACATTGTGTCTCTGCAAGACATCAATGTTCCAGGGTGTTAGCAACACCTCTGGAGGCCGCAGTGCAAAGCCAGTAAGTACAGATACAAATACAAAAATGAGCAAATGCCCCATGGCTGCACGTGAGGCATATGTTTACAGTTCAAGCGTGCCACAATCCCAGCTGTGGACGGCCGTTTCGAGCTTCTTGGCTCTCATCGGCACAGCGTAGGGATGTGACACGCTCTTGGGTCGGCACAAACATTGTGTCTCTGCAAGACATCAATGTTCCAGGGTGTTAGCAACACCTCTGGAGGCCGCACTGCAAAGCCAGTAAGTACAGATACAAATACAAAAATGAGCAAATGCTCCATGGCTGCACGTGAGGCATATGTTAACATATACATATATTTATTTCCCGTTTTGCCATATCTTGTACGGCTCATTTTTCCTATCCAGTCATACAATGGACAACTGTGCTGACAGAAATATTTATTTATTTGTTCCGCACTCCAATCGGTTGCTTGTCAAAGACGCCTTTTCTTCTTCTTCTACTATGTCTGGGCTAGTGCAACTGATTGAGAAATATACATGCACTGTGGAATTTAATTCATGAAATATGATAAGTTTTCACATGAGGTTAGTGATCCTTTTTGTAATCATAGACTGATGTATCATGTCTCTAAATTTCAATGACCGATCCTTCTCCAGGCAATTCTATCCTTCAGGTGTTGAACTTGTACAGAGTGTAGTCGAGTAAAACCTATTTGGTGGTCGGGTCTCATTCCATATGAGAATTCTTACACAAATTGTGGAATATTCGTTTCCTTAGCGATCTTCAATCTAATCATAAGGTGTTTTCATTGTGATGCGCAGAATTCATTATAATGATGACGAATATTACATTTATTGTTTCAGTTATACACTTGTTTATTTCGATAAATTACAGTTCTATTTCAAACTCTGAAGTTTTCGTTTGTTGTCTTCTTTGATGAATTCCGAAGACATTAAATAGTTTATTCTGATTATTGGGCGCTTGAATCCAGCGTTGATTAACGCAGGCGCTATGTTGTCGCCGTGTTTGTCTGCTTCAACAACTTGCACTTTGTCGCGATGAACTTGCACAGTCTCTTATTGATGTTTCCTTTCTTTGTATGAAGATTCGTGAATGGCGTACAAGAGAGTATTAGATGAAAATCGTCCGGTGGTCCACCGCAATTGATATGTTTGTTGAGTTTCAACAGGTGATAATACATCAGACCTTGCACGACAATATTGAACTTCTGTTGATTCGACATCGTTGCAGAGACTGGTAGAAGAAAATAATTGCGTTGCCGTGGTAGTGGAACATATCACGTGATAAGAGTTTATGTACTTTCCATCTCAGATATGTGTAATTTCAACAAATCCGTAATGAATCGTGCGATATAGACCGCTTGTATATGATAATTTGATCCGACTGCTTTCTTGATGTATGCAATGCCCATTGCAATGATTACAATTACATCTGGTCTAGTGTATTTCAATTCTTCGTTAGCAAATCTCAAAAACTCCGCCATCAATCCTAGTGGCCCTTCCGACGTTGACGTGCAGATATTTTTATAAGTATTGTAGATTCGGCATATAAATTCTTGCACCTTCAGTTCTGTAGTTTGTACCATATCCCCGAATACGACCATGTCTAGGACGTATTGAAATCCAGCGATAATGAAATCGTTTCGCGGCTCCTTCTTTTCGAAGCAGTTTTTTATCACATCTTCCCATGACTTATGATATCGAGTACAAAATCTGTCCATCTTTTCAATGTAGAGCAATTGTCTCTTCTGTTTTCAAGTGCACATCTACACTTAATTAAAAGCATATCTATGTTTATTTTATTGATTAAAATTTTATTATCTGGTTTAGAATGCTATAATCTCCACCTGTCGTGAGAATTATTGTTTTGACTTTGTTTCAAGTATTCACTCGTCTGATACTCTACGGGTTGTGAACTTACTGCCTGAAATAATTATTGTCTTGCATTTGCTTCAATTGTTCACTCGATTGACATAAGTAAGTATCTCTAAGATTGGAATGACTCATAACTCTGAGTTGCATTTCACATTTGATATTTCTGTGTGGTTCATTAGAAATTTCTATTGCAAGATATTACAAAAATTGATGTAATTAAATCGTTGCTACCAATTAATAATTTGGACTTTCTCTACATCTTCAATAACAATATCGCATCTCTACAAACTTAGCCGACTTGTCAACCACTTTGACGAAAGATTTCCGTTTCAGGGAAAGGATGCGAAAAGATAGTGACCCCAGCGAGTGATATCTACATCTATTTGCGCTGCACAATAAAATATATCGCCTTTGAACCCTCTTATTTGACCTCTAGAGCGTCCCGTTTGCTGGACGAAGTAATATAGCCCCTAACCCTTTGAGTGATAAAGCATGCGTGGTGCTGTGGTAACATAGATAGAGACATAAAATCTCCTGGCTTTGAGGAAAAGAATGAAAACAGTGCATATTTCCTACGTCTTGGATACCTCCATTAAGGTTCGTAGTGTTTGTTAGAATGAAAATTGTATATTGGTTGATTTTATGATGGTTCAATGATAGATTATTTTCCTCTGTTGTTGTTTACGTGTCGCCGCGTGTTCCTCTGTTCTTCAGCGTTAAGTCTGTGCTATTTCGCCTTTGATAGATTGATTAGCTATTATTTATCTATGTGTTGGATGGTGCGCAGGTTTGGCTCTCTATTAATTGTAGCTGTTGATTGTGTTGTTTCTCGTTATTTCCTTACGTCTATGCTGTTCACTTAATAAGAAATTAAAAGTTGAGTAATGTTGGAATATGAAACTGAGATTCCCTATTGCGCTCGAAATGTTATGAGAGATATTCACGCTCTTGCAAAGATGGTTCTCACGTCTCAGATTTTTTATAATACACTTTGTAATTTGATTGTCACCATATTGATTAAGAATATCTTCTTTGTAGTGGTATAGATTTTATTTCCTCTTGTGTTCTTGTCGTTTGTGTTCTGTTTGTTGGCTGGGAGCGTGCTATGTGGTGAAGTTCATTTTTAACATGTCTATTTTCTGATGAGTTTGATTTTTTCTTCTGATTTTCTGAATGATAGATTACTCTGTTGTTTTGATTAGGAATATTTTCTTTGTATTGGTATAGATTTTGTTTCCTCTTGTGTTCGTGTCGCTCTTTGTTCTGTTTGTTGGCTGGGAGCGTGCTATGTGGTGAAGTTAATTTTTAACATGTTTATTTTCTGATGAGTTTGACAATGTAGTGGTATAGATTTTATTTCCTCTTGTGTTCTTGTCGTTCGTGTTCTGTTTGTTGGTTGGGAGTGTGCTATGTGGTGAAGTTCATTTTTAACATGTCTATTTTCTGATGAGTTTGACAATGTAGTGGTATAGATTTTATTTCATCTTGTGTTCTTGTCGTTCGTGCTCTGTTTGTTGGCTAGGAGCGTGCTATGCGGTGAAGTGTAATATCTTCTTTGTATTGGTATAGATTTTATTTCCTCTTGTGTTCGTGTCCCATAGTCTTCCAGAGTCTCTGCTGTTCACATTTAACTGCATACAACTATCAGAACTTCCCGCTATTGCAGTGATGGTTCTCACGTATAGGAATATTAGACGTTTTATAATACAGTTTGTAATTTTGATTGTAATCGTATTGATTAAGAATATCTTCTTTGATTAATTGCGCTATCAATTCTGATTCATTGAAAACTTGTGATTACTGTTAATAAAAATATTGTGTTTGATTTGTGATACCTATTCAATGCTAATGTATCATACCTGTAATAAGTATATTCTTTGTTACATGTATTGTGTTCCTTCTATTTCAGATTTTTGGTTAAGTTTTTCCCATTCACACAGAGTCATAACATAATTCCTAATGACTTTAATAAATATATTATCACTTGTACTTTTGTGCATGGCTATCCTTTGCATGTAAATTGCACACCTGTTGTAGCTGGAAAAATTACGATTCAAGTCGACCCAGGCTGAAAAATGACGAAAGTCGGCGGCCCAGGCTGAATGGTAAACGCGCACGCTGCCCTCCGGCCACGCAACGCCCAAGTAGGAAAATTGCGAAAGAACTCAGCCCAGGGTGAAGGGTAAGCACGCACGCAGCCCTCCGGTCACGGTCCCCCCACCACAGCAGCCCTCCACCAGAGCACCGCCCACCTGTCACGGGAAGGAATTCGGCCCAAGTAGGAAAACGGTGAAAGACGTCAGCCCAGGGTGAATGGTAAGAGCGCACGCAGACCTCCGGTCACGCTCCGCCCACCACAGCAGCCCTCCACCCGAGCACCGCCCACCTGTCGCGGGAAGGAATTCGGCCCAAGTAGGAAAATGGTGGAAGAAGTCAGCCCAGGGTGAATGGTAAGCGCGCACGCAGCCCTCCGGTCACGCTCCGTCCACCACAGCAACCCTCCACCCGAGCACCGCCCTGTTACAGTTGGTGAAGGTTTTTCGGCTGAGTTTTTCTCCTTCACCTGATTGGCATCACAATTCCCAACACTATTGGCTTTAATAAATATATCTCAACTTGAATGGCATTTAATAAATATATTTTGACTTGTACTTTTTGTGTATGATCCTTCTTTGCATGTCTCTGCATGTAAACCGCTGACCTGTTGTATCGGAAAAATTTGTGAAGTCGGCCAAAGAAGTCTGCCCAGGCTGAAAAATATGCTACGATGAGCGCGCGCGCAGCCCTCCCCCGCCGATAATCACGTGGACATCCCTCCGCACACGCGCCGCGCGGGGAAAAATACGCGCAGGGCTCAGGGCGGGGATCCTGTAGTTTCGCCACCATGTAGTTTAACACAAGTCGTATACTACTTATATCTATGTTTTTCTTGTTCAGGTGTTGTGTGTGCGTGTGTGTGTGTTTGGTCTGAACCGTGAAAGAGAGTTTTCATAGAGTTATACTTTAATATTTCACATGACATCTGTCCAGAAGGTTCCAATATGATGGGCTCCTGTGGATGGTGTAACCAGTGATTCTCATGTTTTTCTTCTTGCCAGATCGTGTTGGAGGGAGGAAATAAAGTTCCATGTGAATGAGTACACATACTTCAGCACTGGTGAATGATGCATCTGTTATTATAAAGTTGGACCTCGTGTATGTTTCTTTCTTCTTCTTTTTTTTATTGTTGAGGCACTGAAAAGTCGTGCAAAGGAAGATCGTGCTGCGCGAGCTATCTGATGGGAAGTGCGGAAAGTGTTCGGGCGGAAAATTTCGAATTATGTGGCGAGGGGGTGTACCAGAAGTATGGAAGATATCGAAACATGACAAATGACGACCACAGCAGCCAGTGAGTCAGCTGACTGATATGAATGAGCAACCCTATGAGGGAGTGTCCACGTATCGTGAAAATTATGGGAGGTACTCAACCATAAGTCAAAATTATGAAAACATAGAGAGATCGATGCAAGCGACCAATGATGACCATAGTAGTAGTAGCAGCAAATATTTGAGCTGACGCCCGTATCTGCGGTACCCATTGAGGTACCGTGAGGACTAACATATGAGCAATTAGGAAAAACAGAAAAGAAAAAAAAGATTATCATGGCAGGTGTAGCCATAAGTAGCCTAACCTCCAATCTGCGCCAGCATGCGTGTGCCTTCGAAAGCGAAATGACTAGGTTGGCTGAGGATTGCACAGTAAATCATTTTGCACCTTTTTTCGCTCAAAACAGGTGCATTGTTATAAAAACACGATTTTCTATCCCTCTGATTGAAGCAAAAGGTGTAAAAAGAGCATCATAAAGGTGTGACATCGAAATACAGCACATTTTATCTCATGTTGATCATTAATAGTGTTAAAAGAGGTGTTGAAAAAGGTGTCTACATTCTATACACCCTTTTTACACCCAATTTGATCTGAGAATGTGGTGTGGAAAATGGAGTTTTAAGTCGTGAAAAAAAGAATTATATGAATTTGACAGCTCCTTTCATTAGGTAATCACATTATAGACGAGAACTTGTGTTAAAAACATAATATTTGGCAGGGAGGGATGTCAGGAACTTAGTTTATATCTTTCACTCGTTGCAGGCATACGTGTTAATTGCAAAGACACATTCCCGTCTCAGTTCAGACAAGTTCTGCCACACTACGCTTAAAGGTCAGCTATGCCGATATCCCAAATAGTCGAAACGGTTGTGATATTCTGAAAGCCCACATCTAGCTCTCCCCAAAATGCACCTTTATTCTTCATTCTTCAGTTCTATTCACCCTTATTCAGTTCGGTACAGTACCATGTAAAAAAAATAGATAATTCATTCCGAAACACACATGGGCGCAGCCATTTTTATGACGTAGATGCACCCGAACGGGCATTGTGACGTGTACGCGCCTTCGTACTTGTCAGTGGATTTCAGCTACGGCTTCTCGCGGCTTCACGTATCTGTGCTTGAAGATGGCGGACAGCCGGGTTCCACCGTTCCGCGATAAGTAAACAGTGCAGCAGCTGCGAACTCATTCGCGAACCAACCTCTGTGCGATGTTGTGACTGGAATTCGTCGTTTGTGTTTTGTGAGCACGTACAATTTGTATCAAGTCGCGTCTGCGTTAGCCCCCTTACAGCACTTGCCCATTGTAGAGACTGACTTTTCGACAGCCGTGTTAGCAAGAAAATGCCGACAGCGTTTTATTCCTGCAGGAAAAAATTGTGCTATGCATTTGAGAAACCGCATACTGCTATGGGACAAGTTTTACGTACGATTTATCAATGTGCAACAGCGTCGACGGTGGTATGTAACGACGAGAGACGTAAAACGAAATACAAATCACATTTTAAAATTTTTGTGGGATTCTGTGCATTTTCCAGAAGCTTTCTTTGAATCACACACTCCCATGTCACGCTGCGTTGTGTGGCACGCTACAAACTACTGCATTTTATGTCTAACATCTGGATATTGTTTGTAATGAGCACCGTCGCACAAAAACATGCACACGAAAGCTCCAGTAGCCATGTGGTTGCACACTATGCAGACGCAAAAGAAGTACCAGAGCACATATTGCCACTTAGAAATGGTGTTTTTAGATATGTGGTGTCTGAAGAGTTAGGGCATAGCATATAGATCCTAGAAATCAGGTGCACCTTAGCTTTCTGTAGAGTGCTCTTTCAATTCACAACTCAGCCCATGGGGTGTAAGAGTGTTAGAGGCAATTATGTGACTTGTCGTCCTGGGTGACATCACTGGCCAGCTTCGGAATTAATTCCATCCTCAGGAATTATTGTACAAATCACTTTGTATCTAGGACATGATAAGCAATATGTAAGTTGCAACCTTGTCTTCAGCATTCTCGATTGCCTCTTACCTTCACAGTTAGAGACACGTTACCAAACCATTTGCAAAGGGCACTCTTACAGGGGCTGTGTAACTTGAATTTTTAATTTATAAAATTTATAAAAATATAAGTATACAATATGTAATATGAAATTTATATAAAATAAAAAATAACATTTATAAAAAGAATTTATAAAAAATAAAAAAGCTTCATGGAAGGAATCCGTTAGCATACCCATTGCACATGAAGCACAATTATATATGCTTGGACATCATCTAATTAATCTTCTGAACCATATGTGTGGCTGCATATGAAATTTTTTATGCGCATGCTCTACCTTCCTATTCCTACATGTGCACACGAATAACAGTGAATATATGTGAAGTGGCAAAAAGCAACGCTAGACTCTATCATCATAGTGCCCCTTTAACTTTTCCACATTTATGTCTGGTGAACAGGGAATATCTCACTAGAAAAGAAGACATTTGTGCATTGTTTGGCAAGCAAATAAATATATTTATTTATATTTTCCATCAATCAACAATGGTGTGACCTGGTGCAAATATTAATGTCAACAAGGAAAGTACTTACAAATTATTCCTATGTGCTCAAATGCAGATATGACAATTCTCTTTTTGTACCTCAGCACAGTACAGTTCCAAAATTAACAAAGTGCACAGCATCAGCAATCTTAAAGTATCTCAAGAGGGGAATTACATAAAGTTCAAATAATAGACTGTGCAAACAAAGCTCCAAAAATCAAAGTACTTCAAGAAAAATCTGAATAATCGTTGCCGTTGTGATATGTACTACTATGCACAGTTCATGAATGGAACATGTTACCTCATTGCATTGCCTCCATGTGAGCACTAGAACAGGCAGCTTTTTAGGTCGCTCTTTTTGTGTTTTTCTATTGTCTTTTTTTGTTTTCTGTTTTTGCAATAGCAAGCATGGCCATAGTGAAACACAAGCAGCCAAGGACAGGATGAGACATCTACAATGCGACTGCTAGCTCTAAACTGATATACTTATTAGCAGACTCTGGAATATACACATATATGCTGCTAAGCAAATGACAATTTAACCAATAGAATAACAGACAAGAAAAAAGGGTTATATGTCTTACCCTCTCTTCATTCTATTTCACAGGCAGCCCTAGTATCATTCTGAGTGTGTCCGTGCGTTCCCTTTGAGATAACGTATCTCGGACAGAAGCAAATCCAACAGCGGACTGCTTACACATGCAACTGTGTTGGATTTCACTAACCACTTGTTATTTAACCGCTGCCTTGAGCTGTGTGTTCTGGAAATTTAGGCAGCATCCAGAGTCCCTGCAATGTGTTGCCATGTTTCTCGAGGGCATCAAAAGTCTGTCCTTGGCTGCCTGTGTTTCACTATGGCTCTCAGATACAAACTACCCCATTTCAACACAGTAGAAATCACAGATTTGTAAATAGCATCTGTTGATTGCACTGCACATACCCCCATTTAAAGGATCATAGTGGATACTACATCTTGTGCGATAATGTCAGGAACACAAAAAAGCTAGATTTGAAACCACTCTTACGTCGTAGTAGTAGTATTTGTGTGAAGCTACGCAATTCCTGTCCTGGAAAATATATATAGTATAATATATAATATATATAATATAATATAATTTAAACCATATGTTTCACCTGCCAGCGTGATGATCCCCTGAAAAGCAATTCACACTTTGCCGGAACTACTGGTTCTGAAACCTATCCCTGACATGTGTAGCCGTCAGGGAGGAATCCCAAGGGCTGCGTTGGAAAAGACAAACACGCACGGGCTATGTTCTCACTGTGTATCAGCTGCTCTAGCTACTAAGAAGAACATGTTCCAAATTAATATAACATGGCTTGACATGATACGCCGGCGAAAGCTAACCAATAAAATTAGTAGCTAAACGTACAATACGTAAACACTTGCCATAACATGACAGATTCCTTCCTGCATTCATTCTACCATTCAACCCACATAAAGAGTGTACTGAATTTTTTATAGCATTACACGTCGTTTGACAGAACTTGAACAAGATTACACAGCACACGATAAAAGTAGAGTGAACATAATGTGCAGAAAAAATGGCTAGGAAGCAAGCGAGCTGGTGAAGATGATGCATATGTAAAACCCCGAGACTAGGGAACACAAAGGGACGTGTTTGTGTCTGTCCCTTCGTGTTCCCTAGTCTTGGGGTTTTACATCATGCATAATGTGCAGCTTTCCATTCACGCTTAATGGCCGTAGCAGTAATGCATGAAGGCCACTGCTAAGTTGTGTTGAGAAACACCACTTTATGTTTGCCATGTCTAAATGAAACGTACCTGACCTGATCCAAATTAACCGTTCTGAGTCTGGAACACACAAAGGGAAAAACGAACACACGCCACAACATTAACAGATAGGCAAATGAGCTGTGGCGATCTCCACCTTGGGACAAAGTCAACAAGTAATTCACCAAAAGTCAATGAGCGCCTGAAATGTAACATCTCTGACTGGTAGCAAGACGGTCCACGTTCAATTCCTGGTGCTAGCACTGACCGGCTTTTTCAGAATGATTTGTTGAAGTTTCGATGTGCTTGAGAACCATTCGTCAACCATTGTATCCTCATGAGGTGATGAGGGTTTGTTATCCCAAAGAGACACCCTTTCTGGCATGTGTCCTTATGGATGCTCATCACTGCAGAAAAAAGAAAAAAAGAAAAAGCATTTAATGACAAGAAATGGATAGCCGTATTTACTGTATAATGATTGTGCACAACAGAAAGAAGACTTTCGCACAGAAGGCTGTACTTCTCGAGGTCTAACATCAAGTTATAAAATTCCAGAAAATATGAGACATGTTGTAAGGTAGAGAACAAGTAGAGTTATTGAGTTGTCGAGTTGAGTTGAGGGGGGAGTTGTACCCCCTTTTTATTTTATTATATATGATTGTATAATTATTTTTATGTCTGTACCAACCCTCGCTCTCTACATTACAACATGTTTTATAAATTCTGGCATTTTGTTAACTTCATGTTAGACATTAACAAGAGCAGCCTTGTGCACGAAAGTCTCGTCTCATTAAAATTTAAATGCTCTCAACAGTCTTCTTTCTGTTGTGAATCTCTATCGCAGCATACCTGCACATTGCTGTTCTACGTACTGTGACTTTGCAGTAAGAGTATGGACTTTGGGTAAAAAGACTACACAGCACTGCTCAGGTATTTTTGCCTATTGAACAGTATATGTATGCAGTATGCACACAGTATTTGTGCACCGGACCCACTAAAAATGTAACGCATGTGGCATTGCTCACGGTAATGCACCAAGTACAACACAATTATTGTAGAATCCAGGTATTTTAGCTTACATGTCAATCCCGTACCACATCCAGTGTGAAGTTGTGACAAATAAATAGTTTCCATTTTTCTTAGCTCTCAGAACATAGACAGTGAATTAATAAGAGTAGACAATGTTAACATGAATTCTGGGCTATTCTTCAATTAAAGATTAACAGATAGTAAAGGCACCTTCCTCAATGGACGTTGATGACACTGAAAATTCTAAAACGTTATCAGAGGCGACATCAGCTTCTGTGTGTCAAAGGACTGTATGTCCAACAGTAATCCAGCTAACAGTAACAAAAATATGCAAAAGACAAATTAACAGAACTAATGTAACATACCTTCTATATCAGACAGTGAAGCTTGTAAAACCCCATCCACAGGAACCAGTGTCCAGACAGCAAAAGTGCTTGAACTGCGAGATAGCAGCTAATCGGAATGGCGACCTTTGTTTTCCACCCTGAAAGCACAGGTTGTAACTTTGAGGGCAGATTTAAAAGTGGTGTCAAGATGTCTGCATGCGAGTGCACATGAAAAGTTGAACATAGGTGAATACTCAAATTATAACATCACATTGTCATACCTGTTGGCGGAGGTAGACTGCAACTAACGTGTCAGCAATTTCTTCATGCACCAGATGCAAGCCATATCATGCTTCATTGCCGCCTTCAGCGTGTACCTGTGATAATTCAGAAGTTCGATTATCAATAACATTTGGGTGGCTAATCGTGGTTATATCAGAGTAAGCGCATTAGGACAGCTGCACAATCGATTCATTAAGCTTGCTATTTTTTGTATCTGAATCTCGACTTACCTTTTTTGCTCTCGTTTTTTGCCTTCATCCTCCGTGGCACGTTCAAAATGTTGTGCGTCGGGCACCTCAGATTTTCATCAGACGATTTCGTGCCGAGATTCCAAATTGCCTCTGGAGTCGCGCGTAACCTATGATAACAGTCGTGGACGAAATCCTTGCAGTGGAAATTAGCAGGCACCACTGTTAGCCAAGAGCTTCGCACTGCTTGGTCTTTTGGCAGCTTATAATAGGTAACACTTGAATGCTCCGATGAATTGTTCTAACAGCGTAGCACCGTCGCATCTTCGACTACTTCGCCATGGCATATCACGTATCATATAGCTCCAGCCCATAAAAGGCAAGGTCAGAACAAGGAAGTGCACTTTCCAAACGCCGCCGTGCCAAAAAAAAATATTCACATGCTTTGTTTCCGGCTTAGCAACAACAATATTACAGCTGTTCGCTTATGTACGATCTTGTGCGATGCACAGAGGACGAAATGAAAGAAGCCAAGCGGCCAAGCCAAGAGTCCATGCCAAGCCAAAGACAGATAAACCGAGAGCAGTGACGTCGGTGCGCCCGTGCGCAGGGTTTGCCGACGGTCTGACGGCCGGGCGTGGGAACTAAAAAAAACTGTTTTCTAAAAAACTACGAACAGTTGGAGCAAGATATTTCGCACACATATTCAGTGTTCGGTAATGAACACACAGCGCGAGCATCGCTCAGTTCAGCGGCTCTTCAAAATCGGCATATCTGACCTTTAACGAACGTACCCCAGAAAATTGTATTTCAGTTTATGATCAATCTGGTACGCAAATATAAACTACCAGGGTGCCTGGGCTGGCAGCTGGCATCGTCTGAAGATCGCAGCATCGTAACGCCGCTCATTTCATGAGCACGGACAGCGTTAGGATGCTGCGGTCTTCACCTCTTCCCTTACGCTTGTCCCACAGTGTTGCTTCCTGTTTCTATTTTTTTTTTTTTTTTGCTCACTCGCAGTGCTGCTAGGACTATGATGGCTGCCTGCGGCTGGAACTGTGCCGTGTCCAGGGCGGTTGTTGCCGTACAAGCAAAGACGTCGGACTGCATGGCTGGGCATGGTGTCGCGGGAGCTTCATCCTAAGGGGTGTTTTCAATAGAATACTCTCCTTTTAAAGGTGTTCTTGTTTTTAAACACCAACTTTAAGAGTGTTTTATGAGGAATACACCTAATGAAAGGGTGTTTCAGAAAACACCCACATTTCATGGTGTAAAAAAAGACTGCACCATGGGACAAGCATGTGCTTATAAAAGGTGTAAAATGATTTACTGTGTGAGTGTCCTGGAATTCGGGAAAGAGATACAAACAAAATCAAAGAGAAACAATAACTGGAAAACACGAACAATAGCGACTGTGGTAGTCTATGGGTGCACTAGAAATTGAGTTGTGTTCCTCGACCAATGTCATAGTCACCTCACACCCTCACTGGGGTTACCCGAAAGTACATGAGGGAGATCCAGCATAATATGGGCTAATTTCCGAGGCACACAAGAGGTACCGCAGATACTGGCGTCAGCTCAAATATTTGCTGCTACTACTACTATGGTCATCATTGGTCGCTTGCATCGATCTCTCTATGTTTTCATAATTTCCACTTATGGTTGAGTCCCTTCCATAATTTTCACGATACGTGGACACTCCCTCATAGGGTTGCTCATTCATATCAGTCAGCTGACTCACTGGCTGCTGTGGTCGTCATTTGTCATGTTTCGATATCTTCCATACTTCTGGGACACCCCCTCACCATACAATTCGAAATTTTCCGCCCGAACACTTTCCGCACTTCCCATCAGATAGCTCGCGCAGCACGATCTTCCTTTGCACGCCTTTTCAGTGCCTCAACAATAAAAAAAGAAAAAGAAAGAAACATACACGAGGTCCAACTTTATAATAACAGATGCATCATTCACCAGTGCTGAAGTATGCGTACTCATTCACATGGAACTTTATTTCCTCCCTCATCGTACTTCCAGCATAATATGGGGCAAAGTTTCTAGTCAATTTTCAATATTGCTGCATGGTGTCCCGGAAACTGGCACCAATATTTAGGAATAAATCGTCACAGTGTACATCAAGATACAGCATGAACTGGCGAAAATAATATTTTGCGTCGTAGTACATACCATACCGTTTCTGCGGCTGTTGTCTTACCTTAAAATACGCAGCTGTAAGCTTCATATGGCTACCGCGTCTGCCTGCCGCGTCCGGCTCATCATCCATCTAGGCAGGAATTGCTTTACACTGACTGGCAGTCCAAGGCTTCAGTAGCGCCGACCTCAAAAATACACTGAAAATGAAGAATGTCGAAAAGACATACATGCCACGTTCCAGCGATCAGGATTACTGCGGCCACGACATTTAGGAAATTTTCTCCGGCCTTGAGGGCGACCACATAGTACAAGTAACCTGCAAGAAAAACAATGACCATATATGCCAGGAAAGATTTAAACTGTCGATTTCGTGTTTAATCACGTTCACTCCACACGTTTAGCGGCTGTATGGCACGAGGGTATATGCTTGGAGCAGACTTTGGGAGAAACGTCATCCCCAGCACCAAGGAAAAGAGCAGTGTTATTAAGGACCATTCCAGGTACCTGTGGCGGTGTTAAACTTCGCACCCGCCACTTTGTTATGGAATTTTTGCAATTGACCCACCGAACGCGTACAACAGCCAACCGTATCATAATATTGATTATAACTTCGTAGGCGCTTACGTTATTGACTCAAACGCTCCCGTGCTGCAATTGAACAGGTTGATACCAACACAGGTCCGGAGCACAGCTTCGAAAACTATGCTGCCCCCGACGCATCGTTTCTAACGTGTACGTTTCAAGCACTCCACTTGCTAATTCTCTGTTCTATACCATAAGTTATGGTCCTCATAACTAATGCACCAATGAAGTTTGTGGGATCCTCGGCCCACAAACCTAGGGTGACTCCAAATCCGAGCCGCCGTAACCCCGAAGAACACAAACACAACAACTACAGAACGAAGAACGAGGATTATTGCTCGCATCCAATCCGCTGGTCGCAGATGGGATGCCGCACAAGATCGCCCAACAACCCAGACGGAACAGGGAGCCTACACTACCGTGCATTTCCCTAAATGCCCTTGGACGGGTGGGTGTCTTCCTGCTGATAACTGCCACGGCTCGCGGCTCCTCTTTATCATTCGGGTCATTACACCACAAGTTACTACAGTACGAACATCGAGACATAGCTCGGAATGACACCGTGAAAACGGAGTGATATCACTAAGACAGTTGTAGAACATAAGTGAAGCTGGGGGTGATTGCTGCAGCCATATTTGCTCTTTAAAGCCGCTGCAAAGAAAAGAGTTTTACCGAGTCGTTTTCGTTCGAAACAACCGATTCGAGTGTCGCGCATGCGCAATGCGAAAGGTGATTGAGTACCGGTGAGTGTGGTTTCGTCTGGGCTACAGTCATTTATGGGGAGAGTTTGGCCATCCGCCCAGCTTTTGCCACCCGGAGATGGGGACTCGCCGTGACGTCAGAGACATCATCACTCCTAGACAAAAAAGTAGAGAACTCCGACTTAACATAACAAAATAACAAGGTTTACTCACACGAAACGTCTGAGTCCGTCATGCGACGAACATCATCGGTGCCAAACTGAATGAGAGATTACACAACCGGTCGCTATTTAAGAAGATGGGAGTATTGTTCGGGAAGGGGGCGACGGTTAACCGTGGCCCCCTTCCCGGAGTCGGAGTTCTCTACTTTTGGGAACACTCTGGTTTACACTTCGCAAAATAAATTTCGAGAATAAACTCCTCGAAATAAATCACGAAAAAATCTACGGTGTAAAGATAAAGCCATAAAAATCAACTTTTGCA
Source organism: Ornithodoros turicata (assembly GCF_037126465.1). Lineage (NCBI taxonomy): Eukaryota > Metazoa > Arthropoda > Arachnida > Ixodida > Argasidae > Ornithodoros > Ornithodoros turicata. Next base: position 47,773,780 of record NC_088203.1, on the reverse strand, counting down.
ATACAAACGCTTCAGATTCAAACTTTCAAAATAAATCGTCTCTGATTGGTCGACAGGCACGACAGCCTCAGAGCAGCGAAGGTTTTTGGCTCCCGCGTCTCAAAATACTTCCCCGCAGGGTGACGCTTTTTGCGGTGGGCTGGGAACGAGAGTACCGAGTCTGGACGAATCGTTTACTGTATTCTCCGCCGGCTATCAGGATTCTGTTGACACTGCAGTTAATGATTTGTTCTGCTGCTCGCCTGTCAAATTTGAGTATGTCGAACTCTGAATTCGTGTCGTGTCACCAAATGAGTTCCCGGTGTTTGTTCCAGCTATGGTGGACACCTGCTATATTATGAACATTGTCGCGGACATCGCCATTCTCCTGCAGCTGCCTTGGTTGTGAAGTCGCAGAGTTGAAAAGTGACGATCGACGAAAAAGCCTGATTCCGATACCGTGTGGATGTGTTTGTGTGTGTTCCAGCCTCAGAACCGTAGAATCTTGAAATCGGAACCTGCCTGTGGGTTTCTTTGTGAGCCTACGTTCTGATAAACGCAGGGAACAGGTACTGGACAGACTCTCGAAATGCATTTCTGCAAATAAGCTGCATATGAATGTGAAGAAATTGTTTGTTTGTTTGCAAGAAAAAACTATTTTCTCTCGGATGAATAACTTGAGTCAGCAGAGGTGCCCTAATTTTTTGCAACCAGCATACGGTAATCTCAAAGTGTAACGAAATAAGATTCTAATTTCAGGAACATCCACATTGATTCGCGCACCTTCCTAGACAACGATTTGCCATGCAAAAGCTGCAAGAGATGTATCTAGACATAATACTTCAAGCACTTTGTTTTCACTGGTCTTTGAATACCTCGGTACCGAAGAATGTTATTTTCAAGGTCTTAAAAACCATGAAATTTTCTCACAGAAATTTTTGCATCTTTTTTATTCGCGTGGATATACAGTGCAAATTCTGGTTACCAGATGTCGGAACTGAAGAAAACCAAGCGCAATAACTAACTGAAATCAGAAGTGCGAGAAATGAATGGCACCCTCTGTTGTATTTGTTTGCCTTCCTTTCTCTCCTGTGATCTTCACATTCAGAAATCCCCAAGTACGTTTATTAGCAGGTCACTCTTTATGCCAAGCACCCACGCCAAGAAGAGGTCTAAAATTTACGGTACCAGCTACTTCATTGTATGGTACCCTTGCACATATTTTTACAGCTTATAAATATTGTGCTAAAATATGAAATCGCTGTAAAACTTGCATCCTGCACGACATTATATTAAATGTGCTGCTTGCAGTTCTGCAGCATTGTTTCTTCCTCACGTTCAAGTGAAAAGGCAAAAAGAACGCTCCGAGACTTACTCTCAGACAACCAATATTTCGGGGCCATGTCCTCGCACTAAATGGTCACGAGCATACTTTTGAAAACTATAGAGGCACATAGGGAAACCGACGTTGCATTCGCACCGACCTTCTATTTTCAATAATTAAACGAGACCTAATTAGTACATCCACTTCGAATGTAGAACATGTTGTCATCCCTTATAACTGCAAAAATATGATTTCTCTAAGAATAAAAAAAACAGTCCATAGGCACGCTATATGCACCGCACCTACTAGAAATTAACCAGTGCTTGCTGAAAATATACTGGTATTTGTGTTTTATGTGACGTATGGCCCACATTTTCTTTTTGACCAGCTATGCCAGTGTGAGAGCTCCTACGCCAGACTAGCTAATTCCTCCTCTTTGTCCTCCATGCGGTCACATATATGTTACGCTACAAGGAAGCTGGTACCACAGTACCAAACAGGTGAATTAACATTAACACAATCACATAGCACAGTGAATAACAACCACCATTATTGACTTGGTTTGCTTGGTCGATGGCAACTGAAGGTGGCATATTTCTTTCCTCAGATTTTTTCTTTATTGATTTGTTCCAGCTAAAAACAGAAGTCATACACTAAGCAGCAGGGCATAATAAAACCCTCCATAAGCATCACTTTGCCTCTTTGGCTTTGGCAAGCGTGGCTTTGCCTCCACAAGCATGACTCTGATATAATTGCTTTGTGCCGAGATAAAGGGCACTATGACTGTGTTCGCAGTACCATTTAAAACGTTGTCACCTATAGGGCTAGATTGCAGCCCCCTATTGCGCGCAGCTATTCTGAGGCCTGCAGAGCTGTAAGCTGTTCTTCCGGCTGAAAGAAAGCTTGAAGACTGCATACGTTGTGGCTCACTGCCAAAGAGATAGGTTGGAGAAGAAATTACTGGACATAAAGCACAGTGAGGCATGCTCCACCTAGGTCTCAAGGAGGTACAATTAATTTGAGCCACCTTATGTTAATGCAGCAAAAACCACTATTTCCACTGAAAGAAAGACTGTGGGATTTTTTCTGTTGTGGTTGAAGGGCACACGAGATCATAATAAATCGTTTCCAAAAGCTGTTACGTCGCATTCTTACATGACCTGAGCCAATATGGTCAGCTGATGCTATAAGATCTACAGAAAACACATGCCGGCAGATTCTGAACATGCTATAGGAGAGAGTCTATCCTTGAAACAATGAGATTTGTTAACTTTCCAGATGACTTCAGGTATGTGAAAACAATCATAAATGTTGACAAAGCTGTTATGAAGCAGCGACTACAACTAATCTGTAGAACTGGGCAGAACAGGAGAATGCTAAATTTGTTCAAAGTGTGCTATACCATCATACAGATGGGATATGAATGAGCTGACGAAACGTTTTTCTTGCGTAAGAACAAATACACCTGTAGATTCTCAAAATGGAAAAGCAGAGCTTCGATTTTCGCAGGAGAGAGCCACAAATGCATATTTTATTTTATTTTTCTTCCTAGATGACATGATGTCAACATGCTCATCATGAGCATGGCTCAATGAGCTCATGGTCATGAGCTAATTATGAGCATGGCTCAAATGACGAATAAGCTGCAGCACATTATGGTGACAATTTTTTAAAAAAATTTAAAGAAAAATAAACCTGTAGATTTTCAATATTGCAGGAGAGGACTAGTTATACAAATAAGGGAAGATTTCTTTTAGACGACCTATATGTGAATATACTATCTGAAAAAAAAAGTAATTTTTTTGCAAGTGCTTGATATTCTCAAACACATGGTTAAACAATGAATATAGATCAGCTTGATATTTGTATGTGAAGCTAATCACAAGCAATCAGTTACAAGCATAAATAATCTGGGGCTCCTTCAAGAATGCTAATTTGCCAGAAATTTGTGGTAAACTTGACCCAAAATGTGCTCCGTTCTTGAGTTCTCACCACGTCATCAGATTTATTCTCATTCTACATACCCTTTGGGATGGCAAACCCGTGCTTCCCCTCTAACACCAGGCAAGGAAAGCGCACAAATGATGTAGATGTCAGAAGGAAGATCGTAAGGGACAACTTCATATTTTGGCACATTTTAATGCGCCCCATTGTTCAAGAAAACAAAAGGATGATTTACGTTCGATATATGCATCGTCTAAAAAATGCACACAATTTTTTTCAGTGATATTTAAGACAGTCAAGCTACATCTCCGGCTGGCTTTGGCTGGAATAGCCCAGGCTGACAGTTACACAAGCTGATGTATGTCAGCATTGAAAATATAAAGGAAAAAAGGCAATTTAAAATGCCTCATTCAATTTACTACTTTTCATAGCTTACACCTTGACAGGTGTTTTTTACCCTAAAATGGTTTCATTGCCGAAATCAACGAGAATGACCGTCATCACATTAACAAGTTTCAACTGTATACCAAGTAATAACAAACATGTGCTTACTTTTTCTGCAATCAAGATGTGAATTACATCGTTGTGTTGCAGGCTTCAGTGAAAAATCACTGTTTATGATGTCAGTGCTGAGTGAGTACGGCAATGCTAGTGACGCAACATGTGATTCCAGTGTCTTTCACCCCACCCCACCTTATTTCGTGAGCAATTAGCATCAGAATCAATCAGCTTGCATGATGCACTTATGAAGGGTAATTTCATGTGTGCCGATAAACATACTGCAGTGCTAATTTACAATGTAGTTTGTGGCTGTGGAGCACACTCATATTCAGTATGCCATGTGAACTAGAGGAGCATTTTCTGCCATAAACATTAGATGAGCGAAGACCCCAAAAAAATGTAAGCGCTATTTACGTGCATTTGACAACCTGCATTTTTATTACTGAGAGGCTATCTTCGTAGCAAGAGGGAAAGGGTGCTGGCAATGGGGCACATGTTCATAAGACGTAGAACCAGAGACACAGAAACAAATTGACAGCATATCATGCTCTCAATCATGTCATTGTGTCCGTGGTTCTGTCTCCTGTTCTGCATTTGTTAATCTTTTTGTGTAGTTGCTGGATTTTAGCCCAACAGCAGGTGTCAGCAATTAGAGATCATCCAGAACATGCAAGGCATACATTTCCTCATTCTCCACGTATCAAGTAACGTTGAAGAAGTAACCATGCGAAGAAACAATACATCAGTGAAGCTGGCTTCAGTACACTACAACATGTCACATGTAACAATATACAGTATGCCTCAGTGTTTCCCAAACCATGTGTCAGGACCCCCATTGAGACCGCGATAGCCCAAACGGGGCCCAAGAGAAAGCAGATGAAGTGAGCGCAATATGCCACAAAACCAAGGAAACTATCTCTCTACGACTGCATTATATTGAAGTTGTTTTACAAAAATGCAAGTTCAGTTCAGCGCACAATCAGTCGGGAAACAAGCTAACTTGCAGCAATGCTTTCAATCAAGTGTGTCGCAGTATTCCTCATTGTATCACGACGAGACCGTGGACCTACATCAGACGCTACTTGCACGTACTAGTATAACATTCATATTTATTTATTTATTTACTTCGAGAACCCCAAGGGTCCGGAGGACATTACATGGGGGGTGGCAACTGGAGCATAAGATATATTTACAGCAACTTGATAGAAACAAACGAGCAAGCAAACAAGAACAACACAATTAGCAGTAAGTAAACAGGAAAATAAAGAAACAACGACAGTACAAACTTATATGAAAACAAGTATTAAAGCTTTGAAACAGGGAGTTCGTTCACGTAAGTACAGATAATTAACAAATATGATAAGGGGGAGGTGAAAAATTTCATAGAAACTGACATACAAGCTTGGTGGTCTTGTGGGTGGAGCGAACGGGAGAGGGTGTTACAAAATACTGTATGCTCGATAATAGTTGTGAGAGGTGATGGGAGGTTGTTCCATTCGATGGCAGTTGAACAAAAGAATGATCTGGATAATGCATTGGTATTACAATGAAAGCGTGTGACCTTATTAGTGTGGTCGATGCGAGGAAAAATGACACTCGGGCGAGTGATGGGCGATTGGTGCGGTGGCAAGATGAAAAAGAACCTATGGAAGAGGGCTAACTTGGCAAGACGGCGACGATGTTCGAGTGAGTCGGGATTAAGATTTGATTTTAATGCGGTTCCAGAGGTATCGAATTAGTAGTCGTTGGAAATGAAACGGGCAGTACGATTCTGGATGGCTTCTATGCGTCACAGAGATACTTTTGGGGAGGGTCCCAAATAGGTGATGCATATTCCAGCTTGTTTCGTACAAGAGCCGTGAAGGTTAGGAGCTTAAGATGGAGGCCGCCAACCTGAGGGTGTGCCTAAAAAAAACCTAGGGAGCGAGAAGCGTTAGTTATTATGTGGTTGATGTGCTCGTTCCAAGTTGGGTTGGAGGTAAGGTGGATTCCAAGATATTTGTAAGAATCTGCTCGGGTTAATGTGATATCACTTGGAATATAGGGGAAAGGAGGAAGACAGGAGTCCCGTCTTCGAGAAAACGACAAAATGCGACACTTTGCAATGTTCAGAGGCATTTGCCACTCACTGTACCAACGCCGGATTAGTTAGAGGTCGCTTTGTAAGGTTAGTTGGTCAGAAGGAGAGAGGATTTGCCTGTACATTACACAGTGGTCAGCAAAGAGACGAATCGTGGAAGATATGCCTGAAGGAAGGTCATTTATATAGACAAGGAAAAGGAGAGGGCCAAGGACTGAACCCTGAGGAACACCAGCAAGCACAGGTACATCTGGGGATAGGTGGTTGTTGCAAGGTAACAAATAACGTACGATTAGTCAGAAATTGAGCTATCCAACGGACGACATACGGGTCGAGGTTAAGCAGATAGAGTTTGTATAGAAGCTTAGAGTGCGGCACCATATCGAAGGCCATGCGAAAGTCTAAGAAAGCGGCGTCAGTCTGATGATTATTGTCATTGGAGAAAGATGTCGTGAACAAAACTGGCTACTTGAGTTTCACACGAAAAGAGCTTTCGAAACCCGTGCTGCAAGGGATAGAAGAAGCATTTTTCTTCAAGGTACTTAACTGCGTTCGAGTATGCGTTCGATAATTTTACATACTATAGAAGTGAGTGAAATGGGGCGGTAGTTATTAACGGTGTGCCAGCTGCCTGATTTGTGAATAGGGACAATCTTCGCCGTCTTGCAGTCCTGCGGTAAAGCAGAATCTTGGAGTGACTGAGTAAATATGCAACATAGAATCTTGCTGGAAATAGAATAGAACCTTCGGGTTAATAGAATCCGGAACAGCACTTGACGACAGCTTAAGTGGCCCAATGATTTTACAAATGCCATTAGTGCTGATATGAATGGGGACCATAGGAGAGGAGGCGATTACTGATAATGGAGTTTGGGTGTAGCCGTTATCGGTGTTAAAACGGATGAAAACAAGGAAGCGAAAGCGTTGGCGCAGTCGTTGTCGGCGGGTGTCAGTTAGACTGATAACGTGGGATTTTTGCGGAGATAAAATTTTCGAAAATTGTATTGGTTTATTCGTCAAGAGAGACGGGAGGTCGATGGTAAAGAACTTATGTTTCACTTCCTTGATCTAGCGCCTGTATTCCCGTTCACAGTAGTGAAATTTAGCCCATGATACGTCGTCGCCAAGACGCTTTGCCTTCCTGAATAAACGCTTTTTCTTGGTTAGCAAGATTTTAAGACTTTTCGTGAACCAAGGATTGTGATCATAAGATTTCACTCTCATCTTTGAACATTGTACTCGGTAAGGTAGTTTTTGTTGTCACGAAAGAAGGACCAGTTATCCTCAATGGAGTGAGGCGAGGTGCCATGAAAGGAATTTTCATACAGAGCTTCAAGACCCTCGTTGATGGCTTGGAAGTTAGCTCGAGCGTAGTCGTATATGGTTTTATCGTTGAATTTACGAACATTTGGACGACTTGAACAGATATCGAAGAAAATCGCCTTGTGGTGCAAAGAAGTGATGTGCTCAGGATGGGAGGTTAAAACCAAGTCAAGGTTGACTGCGTGGCATGAGTTATTCGGGTAGGATGTGGAACGACCTGCGATAGATTAAATGTAAGGCATAAATCCCAATTCCGAAATCCCATGAGTCCCAATTTATTGACAGTATATGTATCAGCGTATATTGAAGATATATATTACTGCATATGTATCAGGGCAGATTTCAAGCTTCCTGAGCGCGCACAGACGGTGATCTCAGTTGTCTCGCGACGTAGCAGACGGAGAAAGACACCGGCTGTCACACACACAGCCATCCCGAAGACTATGCCCATCTTTGTTGATGCACCCACGAATCCACAGGAAGACTGCCGGAGCTCTCCCACTCGTATTAAGTACCTGTAGCTTGAACTACAAACAGTTTGGTGCAGGCTCCACAAAACGAGAACAGCTGATTGCTAATTTCATGGACGCGGCCATGCGAGCCGAGAAGGACAGTTCAGCAATTCTAGGTGAGTTCGAACGTGGCGCCAGTCGTCGGTGCAACAATTTCCAGAGCGAACCGAGCTCGATCAGCTCAGATAACGCTTTTTTCATTATTTTTCTTTTTAGTATTATTTATTAATATTTTTGATTCATTTCCAATTCTACATCCAATTCCAGCTCAACCGCTCAGCGCGCTGACACTAGTGCAACGTAGAGTCAATAAATCTCTCGCTTCCCTATGGAGAAGAGTACTTGAAGTATATTCGTGTTTTGTGATTCCTTTTTCCCTCTCTACGTTCCAGAAACATACGGTTTCTGAGCCAAGACAATATAGTTGCGAGCGCAGTTGACATACAGAAGTATCCCGTACCGTGAAGACCACCACCCCACACGTGCTTGCCACGGTTTCGGTTTTGGCCCATTTGCATGTCAAAATTCAGGGATGGATATTTTAGTACACGTACGTTTTCAAAAGTTTTAAACGTGGTGTGGATTTTAACTAGGACAGTCTCCCATATCGGTATCTGGCTTTTGTTCAAGGCGTCCTTATTAGAGTTAATTAATGAATTAATTAGTCATCCTGATTGGTCATTATAGTCTTTCTTGGAAAAGATACGCGCCCGTAGAACTCAACTGTGAAAATTACATGCTCTCGTGACTTTTTTATAAAAATTTGTCCAAGCTGAAACACACACACACACACCGCAAAATAACGGGGCGCCACTGGTCATAGCCATTTTTAATAGAGATGTTTTTAAATAAAACAACTAGGACTACGTATACATTAGTTTCGCACTTACGCGTATGCGAGTGGAGGAAACCTAATCTGCAAGGTATTTTGGCATTCTAATTTCCATAATTCACTAAGATGTATTTTTTTATGAAGCTGTTTTTCTTTCTTTCGAGAAACAGAAAGAGCAGAATTGCTGGCAATCGGTTTAGGAGATGAATCCTTCATCTATATGCTTCACATCGTTATCCACATAGGTGACATTTGTTTTTAGTGCACCGTTTCACGTTTTCCATTATGGAGATACCTCGCTCGCACTAACTCGGAAGTCGGCAAGGGGGAGCGAGTCCTAACCTAACCTAACCCAACCCAACCTAACCTAACCTAACCTACCTAACCTAACCTAATCTGAAGGAGAGCACTGCGGGACATGGAGTTAGATATTGAGAAGTACGGCATATACAAAGAGGTCCTCGGAGGGAAAATTCGGGGGGGGGGGGGGCAGAGCCAGCACCGGGAAAACTCGAGGAGCGGTGGACTGTTCCCCCTGCCCCCACATTCCGATTTATACCGAAACTATATAAACAGGAGCAGGTGTGCCAAGCTAGGGCTCCGGACCGAACCGACAACAGTAAAAACAATAAAGAAAAAAGAAAAAAAACAAGAAAGAAAAGAGAGGAAGGAAGCACAAAAAATGTATATTCGCTTGAACCGTACGGGACAAAAACATTGCAAACACGAAAGAACTGATGTTCTGAGGCTGCAACAACATAGAAGCGACAAATACACTTCGACTCCTACAGCTGGTTAACCTTTCAGTGACTTTCATCTTTCATTGCAAGCACGTTTTTCTCTCGTGCTGGCCGTCGGCATTTAGCAAGCCTTTCTGAACCCTAATGTGGAATTACAGGCCCAAATAATGACAAACGAGCAAGCAAGCATCCTCGCTGCTCACTTTTTGGTCTTTTACGTCGTTTGAAGTGCAAATTGTTGCGCCTACCGCTAGCGCCACATTCGCATTCAAATTGATCCTCTGTTGAACTGTCCTTGTCGACTCGCATGGGCCGCGCCCATGAAATCGGCAATCAGCTGTTCTCGTTTTCTGGAGTGTACACCAAACTGTTCACAGTTCAAGGTACAGATACTTAATCCGATTGGTAAAGTCTCGGCGGTCTTCCTGTGATTCGTGGGTGCATCAACGAAGATGGGCATAGGTTTCGGGATGGCTGTGTGTGCGACAGCTGATATATGTGCTCTGAATTGAACTTCTATTTTTTAAGAACAACTTCAATATATTGCAGTTGTAGCGAGATAGTTTCCTTGGTTTTGTCGCATATGCGTTCACTTCATCTGCTTTTTCTTTTGCCAACTGTGTAACCCCTGCTTTGTCTATTGCGGCCTCCATATGGTTTATGTGTCAGTTTTGGAAACACTGATATTGTTACATGTGACACAGTTGTAGTGTACTGCAGCCAGCTTCACTGTTTGACTCATAATTTGCACGGTTACTTCTTTAATATTATTTGAATTACTTTCATCTGATACTGTACCATTAAATAGGATAGGAATCCATTATGGTTTAGAATTATTTTTTTCTTTGCAATGTTCCCACACTGATCTTGGTGACAAGTTGTCTCTCATTAAATTCCTTTTGAGTGTATTTCACACTGCTTACAGCATAATGTGAGAATGAGAAAAGGTATGCTTCACATGTTCTCAGCATCCTCTACAGCAACTGCTCTTGGGCTTAAAATCCAGAAACTACACACAAAAAAAAAACAAAAAACAAATATAGAACAGACGGCACATCAAAAAGGACACGACAAAATGATTGGGACTGTGTTATGCTATACATTTTTTGTGTGTGTGTGTCTCTCTGATTCTGCATTTTTGTGACATGTGCCATGTTGCCGGCACCCTTGCCCTCTTGTCACAGAAACACCCTCAGACGTAAAAATGCTCCAACTTAGCATAACAAGAGAGAACAAAGATGGGGACACAGGAAGCTTCTAGAATCTTGGCACATACGCAGTGACCCCTCGGTTTGTAACAAAAACCGTGGCCCCTCCCCGAACAATACTCCCATCTCCTTAAACAGCGACCGGTTGTGTAATCTCTCATTCAGTTTGGCACTGATGATGTCCGTCGCATGACGGATGAAACGTCTGAGTAAACCTTGTTACCTTGTTACGTGAAGTCGGAGTTCTCTACTTTTTTGTCTAGTTATGTCGTCTCCCGGCTTTTGAGTATTTTTTTTTTGTTTTGGAGAGGCAGGTTGTGAGAGGCAGATAAACACTGCTTACGTTGCTAACCTGTCTATCACAAGACATGGGAAAGGATTGCCAAATTAAAATACAATAATACAAAATGATTCTGAAATACATAATTCCATTACAAGGGAGAGTAAACATTGGAATAACAGGTAAATGTAAAGCACTGAAGTGTTGGCATTCTTCTGATGTGTATGAGTATACTGCTCTATTTAACCCATGACATATATGTTGTCAAACATTAACTTCTTACATTCAACATCAAGATGTTGTACTATTCCATCTAGCGACTCGTCTTTACACAGACACGTGGCACACCATTTGGCACAAAGATTTGATATCTCTGCTTGTTGGATATATCAAGCAAATACTGTGCCAAAATTGTGTGACCTACATGACATGCTGCATCTGCTGAGATATGTTACGGGAGAAATACTCCTGAAGCGATTAAAGAAAGTGCATACGAGTACATATGCTATGCAAACAAGTTGGTTCCATCGTATAATTATGTTCGTGTTGAATTGGCAAAGCTTTAGTCATCTCATAACAAAGTTATGAAAGAAACTAGTGAGAATGCGAAGCCGCAAGCACTGTTGCATGGCCATGTTCACAATGGGCATGGACGCTTTTCACTTTGCGTACCGCGGACTGACTATGCTCAATGAGTGGTTTGCAGTGTTTATGATTGATGTAGGCCATGGGCAACTACCGATGAACTTTGCAGAGTGTGCAGTGATACCTTTTGTGAACAAGACAAACCTCAATGTATCCCCATGTAATTGTGATCCTACAATTAATTGAGTTGAGGGTTTCAGGTATTTAGGTGTGCCACTCTCTTCTGAATTTAGTTGGAAATCACACAGTCGCTACGCATCCTCTAGCCTCTTAAAAAAATTGTCTTCTTGAAGTGGACACGAAAACTACCTTTCGCAGACAGTACGCTGCTGTCATACAAAACCCTTGTACAAAGTGCCTTAAAACGGCACAAATGACATCATACTGTTTCATCATAGAAACAAATGATTTCGCACTGTTCAACAGAGCCACCAATTTGGTACCGTTGAGCTACGCTCAAGCTAGGGGGGGACGAGTTCGCGTCTAAAAGGCATGGTCCTTGAGGGGGATTACAGTGTCTCTGAAAGAGCACGCGACTTTCGGTCCTACTTTTCTTTCAAGAGGAGGGCAGCGAACATGTGCCCATTCGTGGAACCAGCCCCTCCCCTTCCGATTTGTTTACGGTATCAGTCTGTCTACCAATGTCATGATGACATTTATATTCTGTTGAGTTTCTTACGTGCTGTCCGGGACATGTGTGTAGGTAGTATGCCAAGAATTTTTTTATTATTAACCTTTTTTGTAGTTTGAAATCCCTCGAAAAACCATTGCACAGCACCAGAACACAAAGGCGACATAATGACCCAGTTTCACCAACCTTTTCAGCATCTGAACTAACACTGGTCATTAAACTATCTGCTTCACTAAAGGAGTTATTGGGTGAAATTTTCACCACATCAACGATGAAAAAAAAAAAAAAAAAGAAGTGTCTGTTAAGTTCAAGAATTGGCGACCCTTGATATTGGTTCAGTTAACCAGAGTTTGTGAAACCGGGCTATGAGGTCACCGAAACATTCATCACGTCACAAACCAAAGTTTGTAAAAAGAATTGAGTGCTAGCATGAAGTTTTGGGCAATTGTGAGTAGCATTTGCAACTGCTACCTATGTAGCTGCAGCGTAACTACAAGTAATTCAGAAAAGTAGTACAAAAATGTGAGGGTACTCCACTCTATCTTCCTCTGCATGGTACTAAAAACTGTGATGATTCCAAGAGCTCACGTCTTGGCCCAGATTCTGTAGCAGATTTATCAGCCATTTGTGTTCCTATTTGTTGGTACTGTGGCAAACTAGCCACTCACCCAGATACCAGCATTCCTAGGTTACACATAACATGTAGTTGAAGTGTGTACAAAGAGGGGAGTCAAGTCGCTACCAGATCACATAAACAAAATACGGAAACCGGGTTTCTGTATTTTGTTTATATAACATGCAGTTATAAAGAGTGGTTTAAACCACCTTGCAGAGTTGCAGATGTTGTTCATCAACTTTATTTCTAGATGGGACAGGGAGTTTCATTGCCTTGGGCGATACTCTACGCCATAGCTGCTTGTGGTGTGAGGAAGGAAATATGTCCCATGGAGTCCAAAGAGCTTTGAGAGCAGGCATTCGTGGGCTCGATTAAGCCATAAGCCAAGCAATTTTTATCTGAAAATGGCAGGTTTGAAAAAGCTTGGTAGTATGGGCAATGACACAAGAATCTACTCTGGGTCTTCTACAGCACTACAGTGACAGTATCTGAGAGAGTCAACTTGCCTCAGGTGGTAATGACAATGAGCTGTAAATGCCCCATTGAGTCACAGTCTATGAGTCACAGTGCACCATCTTGACGAGAAGTGTTTTGTGGCATCCAAAAATCAAGCTCTGGGTCAACATTGCTCAGTATAACGGGAGGAAAATGTCAGTTGTCCATTGACAGGGAAGACTATTTATACAATCCATTGATGTGTTGGTGAACGAGGTCTGCTGTCTACATGACCAGTAACAGTCCTTTGCTATCTTCTCACTGTGATTTAATTAAACACCTCCCTCATGTGACGGTGTCCCCGCACAGTTTTACCTTGCTGAACCACTTTTCGCGGCTCTTATCTAACATAACGTTAGCGTTCTTCGTAGGCTGAGGCCGAGGGAACGCAAGAGACGTTTACATGATGTTTACGTGATTACCGTCGTGACAAATGGTCGACAAGAGCAGTTTTGCGGTATGTTTCATATGTTGCTCATCCTGGACATTTTTCGCTACCCCCGATTTCCTGTCCAAAACAGCTACGACCTGCATCAATGTCACTTCACTCCATGAATTCCTTCATGAGTTGCACGCGCGTGCTCGCACACCACGTCGTTACACGTGTGAAAAAATAAATACCTGACGAAATCGGCAGAAGAAACATATGCTTTATTAGAGCTTGCAGTGATTATCATTTTATGCAGCACATCCCGCAACACCATACGGCTTCCGTCAGTAGTAGTGTATCAGCTCAACTAGCCGGCAAGTCACATCTTCGTCTGGACGCCATTAATGAGCAATTAGAGCTAATTGGGACCCCCCACATTAATCAGGACCCACCAGGGAGTCATTACACTAATTGGGGACCATCTAAGACACGTCCAGACGAAGATGTGACTTGCCGGCTAGTTGAGCTGATAAAAAAATAAAAAAATAGGTAGAAAATAAAATGAAAAGATAGAAATAGAGTGGACAGAAACAATTTATTCGAAAATCAACGATGCCGCGGCGAATGAACGGCTCCGGGGTGACCAGTGCTTGTTGACGTCGGGTAGTTGCAGAGATCGACGACAGGTGGCCACTTAGTTGCAAGGCATCACACCAGATGGCGCCACCATCATAGCTCTAGAGGAGAGAGGACAGAGAACAAGATACTAGCGGCAGGTAAAAATGACAGCACTGCTAAACATCGAGTTAGTCTAGGCATGCGAGAGAAAAGGTCTAACCGCTACTGCTAACAGAAAACAGTACACATCGGGGGAAAAAGGCTTACGGGGGGGACGATCGCTTAGGCCTAACCACAACACTACGCAGCTAACACAAGGCGGGAACCACACATCGCTAAACATGCGAGAAAAGGCTTAACACGAGCGCGGTCACCGCTAAACACGGCAAACATACGAGAAAAGGAGCGCGCTTGGGCATAACCTCAACACTACGCAGCTAACACAAGGCGGGAACCACACATCGCTAAACATGCGTCAACAGGCTTGGACACCGCAAAACAAGTCTAAACATGCGAGAAAAGGCTTAGCACGAGCGCGGTCACCGCTAAACACGGCAAACATACGAGAAAAGAGCGCGTCAAATCACTCACCTTTTCCCCCGCGGCAACTTCCAGGCAGAAACTGAGCGACCGCGGAGAACACACGTCTGCTCTCTACGAGATCCAGCCAGAAAGTGAGCTAGCGCCGAGCGTCGTCTTCCGCGACGGTCCGAGAGAAACTGAGAGAGGCGACGCGCAGCGGCCGCTATGGATGCGCGCGCGCCCTCTGCTCCACCCGTCCGCGCATGCGCGCGCGCGCTGCTAGCGCCCTCTGCGCCGGCCGTGGGTGTTTTCGGTTTCGGCTCTCTGCTGCGCGCGCGCTCCTAGCGGCGACGGGTGGCTTTTCAGTTTCGCTTTCATTCTCCGTTCTTTGCGCGCGCGCGTTTATCTCTATAAAGGCAGGCGCGCACCGCGCTCGCGTCATCACTACGTGAAGATGTTCAGCTACCACTCTTTACAAAATTGTTCCCGCACCCACGCTTCTTGGGAAGAAGTGGAGAAGGAATGTTTCAACGGCGAAAGTCCCCGCAACGAGCTCGTCATCACTGCTTTTCGCTACGTGATAGACATGGTAGGCTTTGGCAATATAGGAGAGATCTCGCCGGGGCCGCTGCAGGAGATGGTGCGTCGAATTTACGCCCGTTACAAGAACGTCTGCATAACGGTTCCTGACGGACCCCTGGGACTGATGAGCGAATTTGTGAGCTTGGCCAACGCAGAATTCAACTACATCGCTGCAGACATCGTGGACCTTCTCGCTCGTGCCATCGCTCATATTAAGCACGCCCCTGCGGAAGCAGCGACATTTGCAAGGCAGTCTACATCGCCAACTTTGTCACTGATTTATTGAAATACCGCTTGGTTATTGACATGCAACGCATTAAACAGTCCGAATAACTTTGACGAGACTCTGTGTGTGTTCTTTCACTGAAACATCTTTATTGAATACATATAAAGGACTTGGTCGATAGATGCCTGCAGCCTCCCTGACCTTGCCTCAAGAGAAAGGATATGGGGTATCTTCATCGCAGCGTCGGTCATTGCGCGGGTCACTGCACCAGCACGGAGAATGGTCATTCTTTTCGTACACCCATTCCGCTACCACACTGCCACGATGACCCGTACTTCTCCTGTCTGCGAGAGAGAGAGAGAGAGAAGCATGTCTCGACTAGAACTTTTATTCTCGATTACATGCGCGTGCAGCTCTTTGTTCCGCGGTTACTCGATGCCTGACGACGGACGCTCTCGGGCTCTCTTCCGGGTTTTCCGTTGCTGCACAAAGAGAGAGCACTATCGTAATCCTATACGCGTCAAAACATAACAAAGCTTACCGTATTCGCAGCTCCCATAAGGGAAGGAGTGTACGGCATCCACGAGATAGCGCTTGTCGTCGTAGGGGACCAAGCTCTTCTTGAGTCTCGAAATGGTGTACATCGTTTGCTTTATACTCTGGATGGTGCACTGCTTCTGAGAGACCGCCTTTTCATTGAACAGAGATCTCGGTACACTTCGTGCAATACATGTTTCCTCACCACGTCCTTCTTAACTCCTTTCGCTCTCGCGATCTGTTTGTGTGACCCAGCCAAGAGAATGCTGTATATTTTCGCTCGGATGGCTACGACTTCCTGAATAACTCCACCTCCCGTCTCGTCTTTGAAGATCCCCATCTGGTTCGCGTGCTCGTCGTTGAAAAGCGGGTGGTCTGGCGGATAGGAAGACAGATCTAACTCACTCTCAATCTTCATCAGCTGCTCTTCCAGGCTTTCACACGTGAGAGAAAAAATTATGCTGTCCGTGTCGCTATAGATCAATTGCACTGGACATGTCAAGCGAGAAAAGAGCGATTCGTAGATGAAGCTGTACATTCGGACTTTGGATATTTCAAGAATGGCGAAGCCCACGTAAAGGGGGTGCGTGCATTTGATGCGGCGTTGCTTCATCTCGTACAAGATGCACTTGTCACTCAGAATGTGAAAATGCTGACTGTCGACGGAGCTAGCTTTTCGAGCGCGCTTTCTTTGTCGTAGGCTATAGCGTACCTTTTCATGCCGTCTTACATTTTGTATCGTCTTACCGAACGTAGCTATTCGACATGGTTTTGTACAGAAGTCGCTCGAATTTCGTGGTCGCGGCATTCCTCAACGCGACGTTCTCTGCACGAAGGTTCGCAAAAAGTTGTCTTGGCGGAACGAGAGGATGCTGTGAACACGTTTTATTTTCATGCCCAACCTCACGTACAGAGCGAGCAATGCATAATGAACGACATAAGCGTTCTTTGTCGTGGCACGTCAGCAAGAGTTTCTTGGTAGGAGGGGCGTTCAGCGACAACGCATCTTTCAGGTGGCGTTGGTAGGGGGACAGTTCGTTCTCGTCCACGCACCTGTGTTCGGGTGCCAGGGGAAAATCCCTGGTGAGCGCGTGCAGTTCTTCTGGATATGACAAGTCTACTACGTACACGTAACCCACTTCCGAATCGTGAGGAATGTTGAGAAAATCGATCTCGCTCCACCTCGAAGGATCCACCCACTCAAAACTCCTGTTGGGAGATGGAAAGTCATCGCGTACGGGTACAAACTGTTCACGTCGAGGTACTGGATAAAAGTCTTTTCTTGCTGGGGATCGTAATCGTCACACCCCTCGTGATTAGCCCGACAGTATCTGTGGAAGCTGTTACAAATGCCTCCCCTGATCCCCTTCTCGATCGTTTCGTACATCTCGCGATCGCTCATGAGCTCGAGTTTGACATTGGTGAGCTTCAGAGCGCTACTCCACGCGTAACTGGCGAGGGACATGGCTCGTAAGATATCTATCCATCCGTCTCTAGCGCAATCTTCTGAAATACAGCACGATGTCGCACAGCTGACAGCGTCCAGCGTGACGTAGAGACGCGTGTAATCTCCTAGGTCTTGCATTCGAACAATTCGAAAATCTCGAGGGCGTACTGATAGTCCTCGTCCGTGATCTCTTCAGTCGTTCAGGTCAGCTTTTGAAAGCTTCCTTTGGCGGTAGTGCGGGCAAATTGTACGCTTCGAAACTGTCGACGAAGGTGTACGGGTAAATTCCTTCTTGAGGAGCGTCGGAAACGGTCAACCAAACATTTGACGGGTGCAATGAAACGCAGCTTCTCGCCACCGCTGGAGAGGAGCGGTTTCTACCAGGTTAGACACGGAGAGGTTGAAAAACTGCGTGGTATCGCGGAAATAGAGATCTCCAATATTGAACCCTCTTATCTTTTCCGAGCTCGAAGCTAAGATCCACGGTTCGCCCAGATTTAGAACGTGCATGTGGCGGAGAAGGGAGCTCAAATTCGTACTGCAGGTTGTGCACGCACACGACGAGTTCTTTGGTGTTACGACACGTAAGGTTACACGTATCACACAGCGTCGCGACAAAATTCGAGGAACCGGGATCTACGAAACGGGTGTGGTCGTGATGCGACACCTTCCGCGTATGTCGGTTAAATTCGATTCCACAAAATTCGCAGTGCGTAGCGCTCGCGTGCCGAAAGTGGTCTTCCATACTCATGACCAACGGTGAGGGAAGACGGTTCAGCCTATCGATTTGATCACTAAATCGCTTGAGCGAGAGCAAGCATTTCTCTGCCGCGTTGGGTCCCAAATAGCCATCTACGTTCATTATTTTCCCACCACAACTTCTCACTAGCACAATGCTATACGAGCTCATCCTGTGCACACTCGAGGCGTCCTTCACGAGCGCGTCCTTTTCCAGTATGCTTTCCGTGTCCAACACCGCAAAATAGGGGTAGGGATGCATGTACTGTATCTTGGTGAAGGAGACGCTCTCCCCCGCTTTTGGCATTTCGAGAATTACTTCGTTTACGTCTCGACACAAACGTTCGTGCTGCTCCAACGCCCCTCTCGTCCTATAACCGCTCGTGCATTTCTCCAATAAAAATAGTCTCCTCGTCCCATGAAAGTGCTAAATTTTCTGATTCCATAGAAATGATCCCTAACCTCGAGCAGGTGGACTTTATCCTGATAGAGCGTGCAGGGAATCCGCCCGGTAGATATCGAACTCGTCTGCTCGTCGAACACGTAGATGTAGACGGATATTTTGTTTTTTCTCTCCCACAGGGCAATGTCTTCGTAAGTGACTGGGAAGCAGGGTGGCCAGTACGTTACGCGCGTCTCCGGATTCGAAGGATTCATGTATTTGTGGTATCTGACATAATCGTTTGGTTTGTTTCTCAACGGATGCAAGAGTGCCAGCACGCTATACTTGAAACACTCGTTTTCGTGATTCGGTGGAAGTTTGACGTTTGTGAGAGTCTTTGTTTTTTTCTTCAACATTTCGGGAAGCTCGATCGTGCATCCAATCCGCTTCGGTTTTAAGCGCGTTAGTTTTAAGTCGACACATTGGACGTCGTTCGAGGTGAAACCAGACCCTTCTCTCGCATAGTTTTCAACGCGTTGCGAGGACTCTGCGATGGCAGCATTTATCGCGCCTTCGATTTCTTGGCGGTTATGAACGACTCTCATGTGAAGGTTCACGTGAAGGAGATGAGAAGTCAACCCGTCGGCTCCGTCCTTAACCATGAGCGCCTTCGAGCACAGACAAAATTTGAAAGGCATGGGATAAGCTTCGAGGACGCGCGTGATTACTGGAGCTATGCTCGGTAGATAGAGTCGCAAATCGTCGACGTTGTCGTCGTGCGGGGAACAGAGAAGCGTGTACCTAGTAGCCGTTCCGTCAAATGCCTCATCTGTGACAAAGAAAGGAAGGAATCGTCTCTCCGTGACGGAGGGATGATTCTCTACGACGTGTTCTCCCAATTCAACGATTCTACGACCCTGGACAGGCTCAGCTTCGTTTCGAAATTCTGGGCTTGCATCTGGTGATTCATCTCTAACCCTACCAGACAGAGGAATGAAATCTGCATACGACTGATCCCCTTCCCACATGAGCAATTCGTCTGCATTGTCATGTCCATCTAGGGGTTCGTCGTCGTCCGTTTCAGGTATTACGAAAGGCGGACTACTGACTCTGTCGTCGTCGTCATCTGAAAGGACGACTGGGCTATTACCGAGATTCTCTATTCTAGCTTCGTGCTCTCTTTCTACGGCCACGAGCATGGCATCGATGGGGTCGTACTGACATACGAGACAGCGCGGCACTGCGGTCAAACAAAATCAGTACGAGATTTCCTCTCACGAAACAATGCTCACTTTTCCCTTCAGTTGAGGAACGCTTGAGATTGATGATGATGAGAGAGGATGGGATGAGTTCCTGTATTCAGTGTCATGCGGTGACAGCGGCTATTGGTTCCTGAAAAAACAATGTCATGCATAGAATACACTCTCACAGCAGAGACGGTCAACTTACATTTTGGTTCACGAAACGACTCACGTCGTGGATGGATGCCCCTCGTGGGCTTTCGATCAATCGTCGTAGAACCAGCGCACCTTTTATAGTCGCTACACCGCTCTCCTCCTCCTCGCATTGCGACGGTGTCGTCTGTACTTTGACCACCCCGCCTTCCGTCTTTCGCGCCTTTTTGCGATGTCGCATATGACAATGATGTCATCGGCGTTGAATAAAACATTACACTAATTTCTAGCTAACACTCTGGGTCTTCTTGTCGCCATGTACAAGTCGTCCCAGAGTGGGATTCGAACCCAGGATCCTTCTACACTGGGCGCGACACACTAACCACCAATCTAATTCGTACTGCGTGACGTTTTTCGTATTGCGGGGTTCGTGTCTACACACGTCACAACATGTTCAAACACGTCCAAACATGTTCAGACATGTTCAGTGACGTCACAACATGTCAAACACGTTCAAACATGTTCAGACACGTTCAATGACGTCATAGAGAGAGAGAGGAACGAGTGTGTCCAGGGGCGACTTCGACGCCTGTGTCTAAACACGTCCAAACACGTCCAAACATGTTCAGACACGTTCAATGACGTCATAGAGAGGAAAAGAGAGGAACGAGTGTGTCCAGGGACGACTTCGCCGCCATGTCCAAACATGTTCAAACACGTCTTAACATGTTTAAACACGTTCAATGACGTCATAGAGAGTGAGAGGCAAAGCTTTACTATAATGTCGAAGCGAACGTTCGATCGTCATTCCATCATGATCAGCTTGGTAGATCCTCGTAAGTAATACCCATGACGTCATCATCATCATCGTCGAAATGTTTGAAGAGTTTCGTTTCCAGTGTACAACACTTTTGCTGCGCGTGAAGTCGGTTTTTTCCCGCCTCACATATTTCGGGAGATTGGCAGGGCCCGCTTCTTCTGCACCAATTGCGGTGGATTGTGGTCCAAAGGTACGCTTCCTCGTTATTTTTTTTAATACGTTCTATAATCGTTCACATTTTTTTCAGAGCAAAAGCATTGGACGGACCGATTGATTCGCCCGTTTCTCGGCTGTCGGACGGTACCGTTCGACGTACGTTGCGAAGGACTTCGACTATTGAAGGAAGATGGAGAAGATGGACCATCAGTGTCACTCTGTGACTGAAGAAGATTGTACGTGCGTGTGTGTTTGAGATATAAAAACACGCGTTTCTCACACTCCTTTCGTTGCAGATTACGAATGGCTACTGACGGGAGATCTACCCCTGGTCCTAACCTTCAAGCCTCCTCCAAAGACCTTCTTTTTGCGAATCGGCGATCAACTGACTACCTGTCGCTGCGGTGGACTCTGGTCGAGAAACCCCAGCCATTGGTTAGACTCGAGCCTTCGTCCGTATTTGGGCTGCCTTCCCGGCTACGAAACCAAAGCTGGAGCCTAATTCGTGTGTAACGAGAAATAAAAAAAGGTTGTCTACTCTCATTCCGTCTCAGTCATGATGACGCCCGAGCAGAGGTTTGCCACCTTTGTGCAAACACGAATGTATCGGGACTTGCTGCGATTACGCGATTATATTCACGGCGATAGCTGCGAGGGAGACTTTCGCTCGATTCTCAAGACGATACCCTTACGTCTGTTCACCGTCAGTGGGAAGATTGCGAAGAAAATGAAGCGTTTCGTAGATTACAAGCTCGAGCTGCTGGAGAAGTATAGACGAGGAGAGACAGTCGACCCGTGTCTCATCAACGCGGGTTTCAACCGACCTATCGTCCGTCGCTACTGGCTTCTCCACACATCCCTCGACGTCACGGTGCAGACCGGCGACGACGGCGGTGAGCGTCGGGTCAGCACGTTGGAAGATCGTCTCGCAAGGGTCTTGTGTATGTCGTGAAAAATAAATAGTCTATTTTTTACGAAACGAGTTCGCTCACGAGGAGACGTTTTATTGTTTCGTCATTCTCTTCGAGGTTACAGGAAAACATGGATACACAACTTTTCAAGCTGTAGCGTTTTGACATGCGCGTGGCTACGTAGATACAAAAAAGCCCGCAGTAAGGCGAAAAGGGTGATTGAATACACTTGTCGTTATACTCGTCCACTACAGGTAAAGTCCTTCGAAGGTTTGCTTCGATGGGGGGAAGTCCGTAGCTGTCGAAAAACACGGAAGACCCGTCGTAGTTTTTCAGGTAGAGCACCCAGTGCTGCCCGCGTCTTCTTCGCTCTTCCGTATTGATGATTAAATAACCGGGTTTGCGTAAAACGAAGGCTTCGTTGGAAGCGCAAATGCCTCTCAGCATGGAGGAAGCGAGGGGGTTCAGGGACACGAGTTCCAAGATGTCGCTCTCGTACATCTTTTCTTATGGGAAGGTGACCGTACGGTCCTTGTCGACGTACATGAGCTTGGGACACTCGGAAATCAAGAGGACGGTGACCGCGTGTGGAAGGGCTTTAGCGACGCGTAATTGCAGGCGAACGTTTCCTTTTCGCCACTCGTTCAAATGCGAAGGAGAAGAACACTTGTCCACGTCCAGGTTGAAGTAGAGGAGGAACCCGTTCGTTTTAAATCGCTCGTAGCTATACTTGAAATGTTTCTCTCCCAGTTCTTGCAAGAAGTTAAAGTAGGGAATTTTGACGAGATCGTTCTGAAAGTCGTACTCGGCTCGCACTTGCTGGCCGTCCACGGAGAGCATCGAATGAGACAGGTCGTAATGGCGGAATTTGTAGGGGTTCGATTGGATGTCGCCGAGAAAGTCGGACGTGGCGAGCAGGGCGACGCATAATTTGGAAGGTACCCTTTCGGGGTAAACGTTTTCAAAGTGAGCGTCCAAGCTCCCGGCACTCAAGCTCCGCACCTTGGTTTCCAATCCGCGTAACACGTAGATAGCCGGCGTGGTCTGAAGCCGCCGCTCGTATTCCAAAAATAGGGAAGGTGCCAGCGTCACCTTTTTCAAGTGTAACGTCATTTCTTTAATGTCCACCTCGTAATTGTACGTTTTCTTGTCTCTGGGGACCGATACGAGTTTAAATTCGTCGTTGTTTAATAGGAAAACGACGCGAATTTCGACGGCAGGTACCATCAGGCGCGGCTGTTGTAATCGGTTGTCGTAATCGTCCTTTAAATGTTCGTCGTCCTCGACATAGAGTCCAGCCGCGTGCACTGTTTCTTGAGCCGCGGGCGTGGAATGAAGCACGACGTCCAAAATACTCCTGTAGGCGTACAACTCGTTGGAACTGACGAGCTTGTTGTTCGCATAAACGGTGACCGTCTTAAACATGCCGCTCAACAGGTGGTTTATTGGGAAAACGACATCTTTCTCGTCCATTTCTTCCCCGTCGTCGCGAACAATGTGCACGGTCAAAGACACGAAACTGCCGTAGAGATCCAAGTGTGCCCTTTGCAAATTTTGAATACAAAACTCGATCACGGAATTATTTACTCCGTTGACCGGATAAAAAAGTTGGTACGAAGTATCTTCCACGCCGTATTGAATGGAAGGGGGTTCGAATATCATCACATCACTCGTTAGACAGATCGGCGTCTGTATTTTTCCTTTCGTTGACGTCATGACGGAGCGCGCGCAGCGGATGTGTGACCTTCACGGCGTACCAAAGATATCTGCAGGTGCGTCGTGTGTCGGCGCCTTTTGTTGTCGTTTGCGGCGTTTCTTCCCATTGTTGTTTCCAGAGCCCTCCATGGAATCCAGCACGTCTCTCCCCGTTGCTATGGCCGTCTTTTTTACTGCGCGCGATATTCCTTCGCCATCGGCCAAATTCCGCGCCAAGCGCTTCAACGTTCTCTTGGCGATCGGTTTTATTTGCTGCCAGATGGGAACGATAAACTTGGATATGTTGCTCAACACACCGCCCCCTCGTTGGAAAAGGGGTCCCGTGTACACGGGAATTATTTTGGGGGAATTACGGTACATATTTGAAATGCAACGTTAGATTGGTTCTGCCTTTGGACCGCAACGGCAAACGTCTTCCCGTTTCGTCCGCGAGAACGATCGTCACTGAAGGAATTTCGAATTGAGACAGGTTAAAATACTGGATGTTATCTAACGTGTAGGTGACGACGTGCTTGTCTTTCTCGTAATAAAAGGGTAGTATTTTTAATATCGGTTTTTTCCCGCTCCCCACGTACGTGGGTTCCACGATATCCGTGTACACGATTATGTTGTGAAACGGGGGTTCCAGGAGTACCTCGACGGAGCTCGTAGCATCCTCATCCCCCGTGAACACGGTACGCGATTCGAAGCCCAAAAGCACGGCCAGGTACTCGGAAAGTCTTAGGGTGGAGGTGCCCTCGGAAAGCCGAATTTTACATTTCTGTTCGGTTCCGTCGAAGCTGAAGCGCGCGCGTTCGCCTACGCGCTGATTAATCGCATTTAGAAGTGCTTGCGGCGTCGCATAATAGCCGGGAGGCAGATGTACTTGCAAAGATCGAGGAATTTTCGTCTTGATCGTGAAAGAAAATTGACGCGCTATGGGGAGAGAGACGCGTAGCGTTTCTTCGTGTCCCTCGACGGCTGTGAGATGTAGCAGCTTGACAAAGGGTTCCGGTACGTGCAACCCTTTCGGTGTTTTCAGAGAGTACACGTTATCCGCGAATTCTAGCGAGGCGTCCAGCTTGTGCGTCTGGAAATACTTGTTGAGTGTGTTCCGTAGGGACGTGGTTTCCGAATTCAGAGTGACGTCGCCGAAAGCGACGGCGGCTGCGGCGTGCTCCAATAAGATGGAGGTGGCTTCGCGTTCGCTCAATTTGGGGGGTTTCACCGCACGACCTGCTTCGCGGGACGCTAGCGAGGCTTGCGCGAGCCGAGGGTCCAATTCCACGGCTTTCACGTCCACGGGTAAGACGAAGTCGTATCGCGATTTATTGTACGCGAAAGAAACGTCGAATTCCGAAAGGGCTTTTCCCAAATCCCTCTCGAGATCCGAGGTGACACGAAAAGTTCTGCCGGCTTCCACCGTATCCTCGAAAGAAACCTCGATTTTCGCATCTTGCCTTTCGTAGCCGATATTTAAAAAATCGTTACTTATGCTGAGATCCATCAGACCGACTTTATACCGATTCGAGAGCTGAAGCGGACTATCGAAAGCTACCGTGAAGGCGTTGAGTTTATTCGAGGGAAACTTATCCATGCTGGCGTTCGAGAGCAGGTGGACGTAGATGTCCGACATCATTTCCCAATCTTGACCACGTCGCTGCTCGGAACCCAACTGTCGTGTTCTTTGTCGTAACCGAACCAGCGAACCAAGGAGAAGCTCTGACCGTTCAGTTGCTTCTTTCTCAGCACTTTCGTTACTGGCCAAGGCTGATTGGCGTCTCGGGTTACGACGAGTACCTCCTCCGGGTAGAAAGATCCGTCCACTTCCTTACCCCGGTAATCTTCCAAGTGTACGACGGGAGGAGAGGTGTCTCTCAGGCGGGAGACGGTGAAAATCTGAGGCGACCAACTCCCTTCCGAGCTCTTATGAAAACCTTTTCTGTGAAGTAGGACCCTCACTTTATCCCCCAGTTTGAGCTTCTTTTTCACGGAGGGTACGACGGGCTTCCCATTTATCTTATTGAACAGCTCCAATTCGTTTTCGGGCGTGACTTCGGACGGGCTGATGCCCAAAGTCCTGTGTTTGGTGGTGTTGTAGTCGCGCACGATCTTGGGAAGCGCGGAAACGAAGTGGTATTTTCCCGTTACTCTAAAATAACGGAATATTCTGTCGCGTAAAGTGCGTATGACGCGCTCTGCCTGCGACGCTTTGATTACTGGAGAGAAGGTAGAATACATCTGTACCTTCTTTCGTGAGAGATACTCCTTGACGGTCTTGTTGTAGAATTCCCCGCCTCTGTCGCAAAAGATGCGTGTAGGTACGTTACCTCCCCGAAAAAGTCTTATCATGGCCCTTTTCATTTCGGCGGGGCGCTTCGTCTTTAGCGGGAGGGTGCGCAGAAAGCGGGAGAGGGAATCGATTGCCACGAGAATGTAGCGGTAGCCACCGTTGAATCTCTTGTATTTTGAAAAATCGGCGAGGTCCATTTGCCACACGTCGTTGATCTTGAGCGCGATGATGCGTCTCCTATTAAACTTTCTTCTGACCGGATGGTGGAGCGTGTAGGCATCCAGCTTTCTGAGAATGGCGAGAGCCTTCTTTTTGCTCAAGTGATGCGCTTTTCTATAGCGTTCCACACCCCCCAAACCACCCTCTGGTTTCTCATATCCCTCCATAAGTCGTCCACGCAATGGAGGCCTGCTGCTGCTGCTGTTGAGGCTCGCGAGATTTGGGTAGAGAAATCAGACGCAATAGTTTCGAGACTTTTGGGAACCAGGAAGGTTTCTTTCCCGTCTTACGTTGCAACAAATAATTGACGAGTTCGTAAACTGAGGAGTGTCTGATGGGCTTGCCCGACACGGAGACACAACCCTCGCGATCCCAGGAAAGAACCTTCTTTAATTCCGAGACGACCCTTTCCGCTTCCTCTTCATCCACCTCTGGAGAGAGGAGCGAATAGTCAAAGTCATTTGTAGCGTCGGACGCCTTGTTTTTATTGTCGTAGGGGTCAAATCCGTACTGCTTGAGTATGCGATACAGTGCTTGCAGTATGAGTTTCACTTTGACGTCGTCACTCTCCTTCGAGGAAAGAATGTTTCCGATGGAGGAGGTGGTCACTTCAATTCTCTTGGCCATTGGCGAAAAGGTTCAACACGGCGGAAAGCAGGAGAGGAACCACCGACGAAAGAACGCCCTGTCCTCGCTGCTGAGACAGATAGCGCTTCAAACGTTGCGGATTCTTGTGAATCTTTTTGTAGGCGAGCCGTCGTAAAAAGCGTTTGTGCTTCTTCAAACGCGCGAACGTATCTGGAGCTAGAGCCACCTTTCCGTTCAATACATTGAGGCAAATTTCGGAGAGGTGTTTCATGTCGGACGAGGACGAACGTCTCAAGACGTCGCGGCGGCGTGGAGGGGGTAGAGTGGAGAGTACTTTGAGTAAAGTGAGGTGAGGGCGGAGATTCATTTCGGAGCGTAGATATATTGACGTTCTCCCGGAAAGATATTGCTACGCAACCTGTGATCCTCGTGCGTATAGTTGTGAAGATCCACGAGTAAATATGCGTGGGGCGACGACATCGCTTGTTTATATGCGTCCAGAAAATACTCCAATCTTTTTCTGCCAAATAGCTGTTGGCCGAAATGTTCCATCTGGTGCACGCTGCGCACGGTGCGCCACAGGACGACGTAACTGGCGTTGTAGGATATTGTTCTAAAATGGCTACTGTCGAAAAAGATGTTTTGAACGAGTAAGAAGATCGACGCGTTGGCGTGGTGAGAACCCCGAATGAAAAGATCGGTCACCTCCTTCAAGGAACCGGCGTCGGTCATGTGATCGTCGACGACGATCAGCGTAGCGCGCGACGTGTCCCACTCTCGCGGTAGCTCCTTGGTAAATTTTACGGAGTCCCCGAATTCGTCCTGCATGCTCGGCGAAGCATATTTCTGCACGTAGAATATTTGTGATGGAGGCTTGTCCACCACGTCGTTCAGGTTCCTCAACACGTTAGCAACGAAAGTAGATTTGCCGCACATGGAGGGACCGCTTAAGATGCAGCGAAAGGGATGACGGAAACGAAAAGGTTCGGGGGAAGACATGTTACGTGCGTACACGTTGCAGGAAGAGAAAGAAGAGACTGAGACTCGAGGAGAAATGCATCGCTTTTATTTACACATCCTCGTCGTCGTCGTCCTCTACATCGGAACTGCGTTCCCAATACAGATTGTCCAGGCTAAAGTTGGACTTCTTTTTCGCCAGTCTGTCCGCCGCTAAGATGCGGTCGAGCGTCTTCATCTTGTCCTGACACATTTCTTGACGTGCTTGCAACCATTCCAGACGGTGGACTTGAAAGGCTTCCTCCACGATGCCGCGTATAAATTCGCGAAGTTCTTCGTTTTTTGTCTTTTCCTTGCGACGACGAGAAACGCAGGAGAATAAACCACACATGGCGTTTTCCACGTATCGGTCAGAATGATGACGCGAGCGCGGTGCGCCCTGCCTTTATAGAGATAAACGCGCGCGCGCGCAAAGAACGGAGAATGAAAGCGAAACTGAAAAGCCACCCGTCGCCGCTAGGAGCGCGCGCGCAGCAGAGAGCCGAAACCGAAAACACCCGCGGCCGGCGCAGGGGGCGCTAGGAGCGCGCGGACGCGAGCGCGGTGCGCCCTGCCTTTATAGAGATAAACGCGCGCGCGCGCAAAGAACGGAGAATGAAAGCGAAACTGAAAAGCCACCCGTCGCCGCTAGGAGCGCGCGCGCAGCAGAGAGCCGAAACCGAAAACACCCGCGGCCGGCGCAGGGGGCGCTAGGAGCGCGCGCGCGCGCATGCGCGGACGGGTGGAGCAGAGGGCGCGCGCGCATCCATAGCGGCCGCTGCGCGTCGCCTCTCTCAGTTTCTCTCGGACCGTCGCGGAAGACGGACGTGCGCTCCGCGCGCTCGCTCACTTTCTGGCTGCCGCTCGTAGAGAGCAGACGTATGTTCTCCGCGCTCGCTCAGTTTCTGCCTGGAAGTTGCGCGGGGGAAAAGGTGAGTGATTTGACGCGCTCCTTTTCTCGTATGTTTGCCGTGTTTAGCGGTGACCGCGCTCGTGCTAAGCCTTTTCTCGCATGTTTAGACTTGTTTTGCGGTGTCCAAGCCTGTTGACGCATGTTTAGCGATGTGTGGTTCCCGCCTTGTGTTAGCTGCGTAGTGTTGAGGATAGGCCTAAGCGATCGCCCCCCGTAAGCCTCTTTCCTCGTATGTTTGCCGTGTTTAGCGGTGACCGCGCTCGTGTTAAGCCTTTTCTCGCATGTTTAGCGATGTGTGGTTCCCGCCTTGTGTTAGCTGCGTAGTGTTGTGGTTAGGCCTAAGCGATCGTCCCCCCCGTAAGCCTTTTTCCCCCGATGTGTACTGTTTTCTGTTTAGCAGTAGCGGTTAGACCTTTTCTCTCGCATGCCTAGACTTGTTTAGCAGTGCTGTCATTTTTACCTGCCGCTAGTATCTTGTTCTCTGTCCCTCTCCTCTAGAGCTATGATGGTGGCGCCATCTGGTGTGATGCCTTGCAACTAATTGGCCACCTGTCGTCGATCTCTGCAACTACCCGACGTCAACAAGCACTGGTCACCCCGGAGCCGTTTCTTCGCCGCGGCATCGTTGATTTTCGAATAAATTGTTTCTCTCCACTCTATTTCTATCTTTTCATTTTATTTTCTACCTATTTTTTTATTTTTTATCAGCTCAACTAGCCGGCAAGTCACATCTTTGTCTGGACGTGTCTTAGATGATCCCCAATTAGTGTAATGACTCCCTGGTGGGTCCTGATTAATGTGGGGGGTCCCAATTAGCTCTAATTACTCATTAATGGCGTCCAGACAAAGATGTGACTTGCCGGCTAGTTGAGCTGATACATTACTACTTCCGTCGTTACTCCATTTTCTCAAAGAGCCTCGTCCTAAATGGTAGCAGAACGGCCGAACCGCTGAAGCGTTGTTTTCCTAGTATTCATACGCGTAGTTATTTACGCCTGTAACTTAATTAAATTAATGAATAATTGAGAGATACATGCTGAATACGACACAGAATTGCATAAAGACTCGTTATTCTGGAGTGTGACCCTCTTAAACAATGATTTTCTCACGTAAAACCATGCTTAACACTGGACTGCATAGACCCATTGTGATTTATCTTGACAGCTTGGATTTCAAAGGATTGGAATTTGAAGGGTGGATTTCTTAGCGTGGATTTCAAAAGTTTTATTATTAAGACTGGGTAACAGGGTACGCCCCAACTTTTTTGTCTAGTTATTTCGTCTCCCGGCTTTTGGAGTATTTTTGCATCATCACTCCGCCCACTTGACCGCAGTGAAAGGCGTTCCGCGGCGGTTCGGGGGGGGGGGGGTTCAAGGCCGTACCTCCGCTCCAAAATGGCGGAATGGGAGAGTTCAGGGCGGTAGCTCCAATCCACAATGGTGGCAGTGATCTTGGCGTCGCCCGTCGTGTGATGTCAAATGATGCGATTGGGTACAGGCCCCTCCCAGTCGCCAAGCGCTCCGAAAAAACGGCTCTGGACCGGACGACCCGCCGGACTTCATCGACGAGAGCATTTCCTTTCACAAAAATACCCTTCCTCAAAAGCACAGCACGTTTTTATTGAAGGTAAACCCAATAAATCGGCATTATTAGAAACCATTAAACAAAACATTAGGAACAAGTTTATCACAATGGGTATATTTATCGACATTACTAAGGCTTTCCACTTGACAAACCGCAACTTATTTTTAGGTGAAATATTAGCTGACGCGAGACATTATCATACGCTATATACAGGGTGTCTACGCTAAGTGTGAACAGATTTTTTAAAAATATATATAACACTTTTTCCAAGATGAAATCAATTGCAATATAGCATATGCTGAAGGGCACTCCCTAGCAGGGCATTAGCAAAGTCCAAAGGCAATGTCTTAATTAACTTGCATTAATTAACTTTTTAATTATAAAAGCTACAAAGTTGTCCCAATGAGAACAACTGTTCCTTTGGGTCACCTGATATCGTAGCCGTTTTCAGAACAAAAATCCGTTCGATAGATCGCCCGCAAAAATTTGGGAAGGAACGCCATTTTTTTCTTTATTTTGTTGATTGCGCTTCTTAGAAGACGCGTATTTCCTTCATCCCCAACGGGAGAGGGGGAAGGAGCACAGTGCCGCCTCATGCGTCGAAGATGAGCTTTAACTTGCGGAAACAAAACAAAAACAAATGTATCGGGTGACTCTATTGGAACTGGCCTTATATTGGGTTGCATTTTCTGTTTCATTTTAGTCTTTTTCCAGGACGCGAGAGGCGATAGTGTGCTCTTTCTCCCTCTCACATTGGGGGCGAAAGAAAGTCGCGTCTTCTAAGAAGCGCAATGAACAAAATAAAGAAAAAATGGCGTTCCTTCACGAATTTTTTGCGGGCGATCTATCGAACGGATTTTTGTTCTGAAAACGGCTACGATATCAGGTGACCGAAAGGAACAGATGTTCTCATTGGGACATCTTTGTAGCTTTTATAATTAAAAAGGTAATTAATAAAAGTTAATTAAGACATTGCCTTTGGACTTTGCTAATGCCCTGCTAGGGAGTGCCCTTTAGCATATGCTATATTGCAATTGATTTCATCTAGGAAAAAGTGTTATATATATTTTTTAACAATCTGTTCACACTTAGCGTGGACACCCTGTATATCACATATATCATATCACAAATATATCGCACGCTAGAATGAAAAAAAAAACAATATCACTAACAGACATCAAGTTGTTTATATTGGACAAACTAACTCCGAAACCAGAACATACGAACTTGGAGTCCAGCTAGACTCAGTACTAGCATCATTCATCTGATTTGTCTACATAAATGAATTACAGATGAAACTCGCCTGGAGAACAGTACTATATACGAGAATCACTTCAGTATTTATCCCCACTTCATCCTTCAACGAAGTACATTCCGCAGCTCGTAACGTCATGCAACGCTCATCAACAGCACAAAAGACTGC
Organism: Ornithodoros turicata; assembly: GCF_037126465.1. Taxonomy (NCBI): domain Eukaryota; kingdom Metazoa; phylum Arthropoda; class Arachnida; order Ixodida; family Argasidae; genus Ornithodoros; species Ornithodoros turicata. Next base: position 47,742,256 of record NC_088203.1, on the reverse strand, counting down.
CATACGCAGCATTATATACACTGACAATGTTAGCTTGCTGTGTAGCCGCAGTGAATGTTAACCTCCATACAAAAACTCATTGATATCCATACCTACTTTTTAACCCACAAAATCACCCACAAAACGTTAGCAATGCCAAACATCGAACCGATATACAAACCAAACGTCAAAATGACGCCATATTTTCACAAAACTTTCTAACTGTTCTTACACATGCAGAATTAATTACGGTATATTTAAATTCGCTGACTGCTCCTCTACACTCCGTAACACATTAGCACAAGCACACACACACAAAAAAAAAAGAACTATAATCTATCGTGTCCTTCAAACTAGCCTTACATCATTTCATCCTAACTAACGCATAGAAAACACAAAATCTAGACAATCTGTCTTTCGACGTTTAGATGCCGTTTGGTGCCACTTAACATTTCATTTATTCCATTTATTTATTTTAAGGACCCTCGATGAGGGTAATACATAAAGGGGGAGTAAGCATATAACACAGTACAAGCGCGGCATGAGAACTAAGAAAAATGTTCAAAACACAGTGCTATAAAGGAAGGCAAGTCTCTTTCCAAGGCGATGTGAGATAGTAGGTTGTTCCAGGACACCTGACTTGTTTGTGTATAAAGGGTGTTTCACCTGAGGTGATTAAAAAAAATAACTAGGGACGTACTGGCCCGATGATTGTGGGACTCTCGCCAATTACCTTCTGAAATCTTTTGGCGCCGTTCAGGAAGGCTTTGAACAATTTTTAATTACCACAAATTTATTTTGTTCAATTAAATTTTGAAAATTGCCAAGCGAGCCTCACTTTTTTGCTGATATATAAAGTCCTGCACGGATAAGCGCAGACCCAACAAAAACTATGCGCAGTATCGCAACACTAATAGTTGAAAAAAAATAGTGAAAATTCCGCTTTAGCTCCGCCTGCTTGATTGTCGCAAAGAAGCGCACAGGAAATGTGCCTCTGAAAGAGAAGCTGTCCCCGCCTTCATTTGCTTTGCCTTCTTTGTGATAAGACGGTTGTTTTCATTGTGATAAAACTGTTGTCACCACCATCAAGGTGAAAGTGGGGGAAAGAAAGGTAAGACAAGAGACGGGAACACACTCCCTCCTTTACCCGCATCTTCCTTGCGCTCTTGCTTGCGACAATCAAGCAGACGGGGCTAAAGCGGAATTTTCGGTTTCACTATTTCGGTTAGAATACTGTGCATAGTCGTTGTTGGGACTGTGGTTATCCGTGGTGGACTGCATATTTCGGTAAACAAAAGTGAGGATCGCTTGGCAGTTTTCGAAGTTCAATTGAACAAGATAAATTTACCTCAATTAAAAATTCTCCAAGGCCTTCCTACATGGCGTGAAAAGTTTCGAGAAGGTAATTATCGAAAGTCCCACAATCCTCCGGTGAGTACGTTGTCAGTTAGAGCTTTTTCAGTTTAGGTGAAACACCCTGTATACGTGCAGACACAGGATATACAGGGTATCGAGCATAACGTGTAACCGGGTCGGAAAAACACGATGCGTCATAGCAGAATGAAGCTTGCACATTGTCCTGCAAAGTTGCGTATTCCAAATGCCTGTATATTTTTATGGTGACCCATTAATGCTTAACCTTTTTTTCATTGGCCCCATGGAACCTGAAAGTGTACCACGTGACACGTGGCGATCGAATCAAGTCATGCCCCACGGACCACAACGCACTGAAAGTCGAGTGGAATAGGGGTAGACGTGTAGGTGGAAGGTCTTTTACAGACTCGTGAAACTAAAAAGCATTGATAAGACACATACCGTCCGGCCCTATTGCACACGGCATTCAGTATACTGTGCTGCTTAGGGCGTCTCGATCTCACAGCTTTCAAGCGTTCAAAAGAACTACTTGTTTCCTTACCTTAGTTAAGGCGGAGATTTTGGCAAGTTCGTACATAGCTACGTAGAAAACAGCGCAGAGACCGGACACGAAGAAGAAGAAAAAGTGCACACACAGCGCTCTGCGTGTCCACTTGTTTCTTCTTCTTTGTGTCCCGCCTCTGCGCTGTTTTCTACGTAGCTTTCCGTACCTGCCGAGAAGCGACCTTCGTGCGAGCTCTGACCAGAAGGTCGCTTCTCGGCAGATAACGAACGAGTTCCCTTTCCGCCAGAACCTCAAACAGTCCCCATAGTAAATAATAACTTCCCTTTCGTTGACACACTTATGTAAAGGTTCCTTGTCCTCTTCTCACATATTCTTTTATAAATTAGTATGCAGCGCTTTCGGCACTTATTCCTGAGGATATTCGGCGGATCTTTTTCGGCGGTTATATGTTTTGTCAGATCTGTATATGTGCATTTCAATATTGCGCCAAAAATGGATGCCCAAAAACCGATAGCTATAATTCGTCGGCCGACTACCCAGTTATCTTTTTTTTTTTTTTTCGTCTGAAAAGCGTATCGATATTAAACAAACGAATCTCATATATGTTGCTGCTTCCGCGGAAGCACAAGCTCCGGCGGCGCGACGTCGCTGCTTAAGCTGAGGATGAGAGCGCTGCACCGAGAGGATGAGGGGCGCCGTCGAAACTCCTTGTATCAGTGCTTCAAGAGGGCTTCAACAACACCTATAACCCTCCAACCAAGAAAAGCAAAGTATTTACGCTCTCAATGTTCTCCGACCAAGCTGCTCTTCTTCCGTTGCCCATCTCCCTAGGAATTATTATAGATTTTTTATAGTTTTATAGACAAGCTAATAAAACTATAAAAGCTGTAATATGAGGCACAGGCCACCACCACAATCATTTCACAGCCCGTTTGTGAGCTACAGATCCATAATATGTCTCACACACTTTAGCCTTTCACTTAGGATTGCATTCCTACGTGTGTGCATAAAAGGCTTAGCTACTGTATACGCCTTCGCAATGTTCGAAACGTAAACATTGCCGTAGTTGCCAATACATTTTGTACCTCCTACGCCGTGCTGCCGCTAATTCAAACCGGAACTATGGGACGCCTCTAGCAGCAGAGCCGCGGCAGCAGAAAGCTGCTCTGCTGCCATGCTGCCGTGTTGCTGCTGCCGCACCGCTGCTGCTTTGTTGCTGCTGCTCGCATAAGGCTATCTGACACTTGCACGGCTTCCCTCGTTTCCTGTCCCCGCATATGGCGCCACACCTAGAACGTTGTTCCCTCCCTCGGCCACTTTTGCCGGGGAGACCGTTTCCGGCACCGATTCCAGGTACAGGGAGGGTGAGCAGGCGAGGGACAGCGGAGAGCAGGGTTGCGGAGTTGCCACTCCGGAGTTGGAATGATTCCGGAATCATTCCAGATTTATCAGAGCCTGGAATGGAATTGGGATGGCGGGAACCGTCCAGGGAATGGAATGGGGATGGAATGGAATGGTCTGGGTGTACCGGTGGTATTTTTATTTCAACCCACTGGTTTCTGCCCATGCGCCCTTTGCGCACACGCATCGCAGCTGCACATGGTCAAAAGCGAAATAATATTGTTCAATGTTCGGCATGTATAAACGGGGCTCCCTTTCTTCATGATTTCGAAAATACATGGGAGCTCCTCGTGGTCACCCAGAACCCCACGCAGCTTCAGCAGAAGTAGAACGAGTATTTTACACAGATTCGCATACTATGACAGAACAGAGAAGTTGGATATCTTATCTGGCACCTCTTTTCAGCACTCCATGTTTGTGAACCGCAATCCCTATATCCCTATTCAGCAAGATCAAGATTGCTCACATGCCCGAATTAAAATAAAATAAAAAGTTATCATCACAGCTGGTAGTGTACCGATGTTTCCGAGGGTTCTCTCCGTCCCTTGTCTTTGTCCTTTTTCCGTGCTGGATAATACCAAACTCTTGTAACGCTGCTGGGCTAGCCAGTACAGTTACCTTTTTCTTTTTTTTTTTTGTATTGATGGAATTAAAGAAATGGAATGGGGTTGCCGAGCCATTCCAGGAGTGGGAATTGACCACACCTTTCCATTCCGAGGAACTGTAAGGAATGGAATTATCACAAATCTCCATTCCTCGGAATGGAATTGGAATGGAATTGGTGGCCCCATTCCGCAACCCTGGTGGAGAGGACAGAGAACGTGGCGGTTTCTTCTTCTTTTTTTTTTTTCTTTTTAATCATGACAACGAGAGTTAACTCTCGCTTCACTGAAAATACTATCTTCTTCAAGGACTTCAAGACCTCAACTTTGTGGCAGCAATTGTTGCCCAGCAACCAAAGACCGTTGCAGACTTCATTGACATCGTCACTGACCTCGAGAATAGCCTCCTACATGCCCGACGTTGTCATCGCCTTACCTCTCAGCAACGGACTGACAGCCCACCTCAACCGCGAACGTCAACAACTGGATCACAGATTCAAAACAGTCGCATGTCTTCGTCTTCCTCCCCTAGTCACACTCTTCCATCTAACAGGTTGATTCCCAGCTTTTCCAGGGTTGCAGCTCCACTCCAAACCTTGATCAAGTCGCTTGACTTCGCCTGGACAGAACAGTGTGAAGAAGCCTTCCAGACTCTTCGCCGTGTACTTACCGTAGCCCCACTTTTGGCTCATTTCGAATCCAAAGCCCCAACAACTGTCACTACAGATGCTTCAGGAGCAGCAATTGGTGCGGTTCTTTCCCAAGCTCAAAACGGCCAGGAAGTGATCATCGAATATGCGAGCAGAAGCCTCACTCCAGATGAGCGCAAGTTGCATAGCAACGTATGGGAATGCATAGCTGTTCACTAGTCCATCACAGTTAAGTTCCGCCATTACCTCCTTGGCAAGAAGTTCACCTTGACCACCGATAACTGGACAGTCGCTTGACGAGAAATGTCAAACCCTCCCGTCGTTTCACAGCTATCCTCATGGATCTTGTTGAGTTTGAATTCACAGTCCAGCACCGTCCGGGTCGTCAAAATGTGGTTGCTGACCATCTGTCGCGTCTTTCATGTGCTCTCACGCAGTCTGAACAGTCTCTACGTGATCTCCAACGCCAAGACCCCGAATGCCAAAGCTTTTTCGAACAAGGTTCTGGTGCCGACAGTGAGACCCACTTCGTGGTCCTCGATGAGCTTCTGTACCGACAGCTGCCCTCGGGAAAGTTAGTCCTTGTAACGCCGGCGTCAATGCGTGCTGTCATCCTTAGCGCCATGCATGACTCCGCGGGAAACTTCGATGTTCAACGAACCCTCAAGAGAGTTCAGGACCGTTATTGGTGGCCCACCATGGAGCCCTCAGTGCGCAACTATGTGTCTTCCTGCCAGATATGCCAACAGTTTAATCGTCCTACTTCTCGTAATGTTGGTTTGCTAGTGCACATGCCTACAACGGACATACCTTTCTCGACTATTGCCATGGACCATGTCACCATGCCTGCCTTAGACAGTGTGCGTTATATCCTCAATGTAATTGACTTCGCTACCCGTTACATCATTCCAGCAGCAGTGAAGTCAACAACAGCAAGTGAAGTTATTAACCATCTGCATCATGTTTTTTACACTTTTAGGACCCCCGATCACTGCATCTCGGATATTGGGTCAGCGTTTGAGTCGATCCAGTTCAAGCGTTTCAGGCACCTTCATGCAATTGATCTGCACTACTCCACTGTATACAGACCCGAAAGCAACGGCCTCGTAGAAAGAAGCAATGGAACTTTGGTCTCAACGCTTCGCAGACTGTGTGCAATCGAATCTTCAACGTGGGAATCAGAGCTCCAGGAAGCAGCATTTGCCGTCAACACGACAGTGAATTCCAGCACAGGCTTCGCCCCTTTCGAACTTTTGTTTGGGTATATTCCAAAGAACCCCTTGCAATAGCATAGCCCCGTCCAGCAGTCTTCACTCATGGAACGTATCCTGAACCTATCGTCCCAACGAAGCGAAGCAGCTTCTAACTCTGAAGTAGCTCAGACATCACGCAAGCAAATCTACGACAGAACCCATCGTCCACATAACTACTCCATTGGAGACTTTGTATGGGTTCGTCGCCAAGAGCCTGTTTCAAACGAAAAACTCGCCCCACGATTCAAATGAATTTACCAACTAATGGAACAGCTTACAGACACTAGATTCAAGGACGCACGCTCTCCCGTTCGTCAATAAACCAGTTATCATAATGTAGCCACAGTGACTCCAGCCTTATTCACCTTCATCCCTTCATCATCCTCATCATCACTCCATTTCCCATCATCACACCACACTCACAGTATGCAAACGCATTTATGAGAAACATCCGTGTCTGCTGCCACGGGCTTCCTGGTAATGCAGAATAGCGGGCACGGTATGGCATGTTTTTAATTTGTGGGCCGCTTTGCGACCCCTCTCGCAACGTGTCGCGATCCACAGTTTGGGAACCACTGCTTCTTCTTCCTATAATAACCCTGACATATCAGACCACTGTTGGTCGGACTTCATGGCAGTTGCCTCGCGACGTAAAGCCCCGAATTATTATTATTATTTTGGCTTACCTTCTTTTGTTGACAGTTGCATTGTTAGAGTGTCTCATGTTCATTTTCATGCTTTCATTTTTCAAGCTTTTCGGTTTCCCATTTTACGTGTTATTGGGATTATTCTGACCGCTCACAAGCGTTTCAGGCTAAGGCGAGTCACTTGCATTTTTGATTGCTGGACCCCGCAATAAATTGAATTGAATAAAATATGATTATTAGATTGTCCGCTTGAGAATGTCTGTAGATGCAAAGAAGCATTTACGCACCTTGAGGGCGCAAGAAGGATTTCCCAGGGTCAATGGCAGCAAGAAACCCCGCCACGCTGTTTACCTGCAATTAATGAATTTAGTTTTTATGAAGACAACGTTTTCCAAACGTATTTGAATGCGCTTTCTTATGTTTTTCTAAAGAATTTCTGAAGAATTTGGATTGCGCCCGCTTTCTACAAAGCGACCTGGTTTTGAAAGAAATCACTTCTTAGGTACTGACTTCAATGTCGCACCCGCGACACACACGTGTTGCAATCCACGCATTCCTGTTGAAAGTCTATGGAGAACTAAATTTCCTGGCGTCACATAACGCTGTATGGGTAGGAAAAATGCGTTACTGTTAGGTATGACCACGGCTGTATCGTACGACAGAGCTAAGCTCGGCGTCACGCACGTTTTGCCAGCGTCCGGCAAGAAGGCAATAATCAACAAATGTTGCGATTGTACTCCCATCTCGTTCTTTTACACGACCGCAACCTGTACCTATTAGTATTAACATATTTCTAGCTACACTTTATGAACCTGTGGGAATGAATACAATTTAAATTATTTTAAAATTATAATTTTAATCCTTTCGTCATGCATGGAACGTCTCAACCGCCGTGAAACCACGCCTTCCATCCTCCTGGACGCACGACTCCGTACTCTGGTTTGTACAGGTCGAGAATTACTTCACTATGCGTCACTACCAAGGACCAGCATGCAGCAGGCACCCGTCCCCCATCAGCCGCCGCCAAAGTTCGCGTCATACCGCTCGCACACCCTCCGAGCAGACCATAATGAGGTCTGAAAGACGCCCTCGTTAAACGGCTGATGACATCAGAGCAGCGTCGGTTACAGCAAGTGCTTTCTTCGGAAGAGCTTGGTGATTGTCGCCCAACACAACTCCTCCGGTATTTGCAGTACCTCCTAGGCCACAAAGCTGCTTCAATCGACACTGCCATTTTCAAGGAACTCTTTCTTCAGAGACTTCCTTCTAATATACGCGTTGCATTGACAACCGCCGGTGATTAGCCCCACTGGTGGAGCTAGCCGACCGCGTAATGGACCTCACTCCTCCAACAGTGGCCGCATTGCCTGGGCCAGCCCAGCCTGCGCACACAGAAACAAGTCAACTTCGACAAGAAATTGCCCAGCGCACCGACTTCGTAGCCCGTCTTACAGAACGGCGTTCTTCAAGCGGCTACCTTAGCGCTTCACGACGCCGTCCTTATCCGATTCACCGTCGGCAATCGCCCCGGCGTTGTGATGATAGCGTGGCATCCGTGGATCCCAACTGCATCATCAATTATTCGAGCGGCTTGCCCACCGATGCCAGGAACCCTGTACTTGGAGGCCGGGAAACGAGAGTGCAAATCACTACCGGCGACGAGTGATTTGGAGCAACAGGAATGTCGCCTGTTCTTCATCACCGAGAAATTCACCGGTACCCGATTTCTCGTTGACACCGGCGCTGGGGTGAGCATCATTCCGGCCACACCCGCTGATAAAAAATCGACAACAGACTATCCCGCTTCGGGCTGTGAATTCTTCTTCTATAGCGACGTACGGCCAACGCTCCCTCACACTTGATTTTGCTCTGCGCAGGCGATTTCAGTAGTTATTTTGGGTCGCAGCCGTCCGTCATGCCATCCTGGGCGCCGACTTCTTTCGCCGGTTTGCACATCTGGTCGACGTCAGCCGCAGACGCCTCCTCGACACCACGACAATACTTTCCGTGATCGGAGTGGCATCGCCACAAAAACTGCTTCACTTAAGTTTCTCTTTGGCACCGCCACAGTCTGTACGAATACAAGAATATTCTGCATCATTTTCCCGATGTTAGCCGTCCACCAAGTGGTGACGGTCCAGTAAAGCATCATGTTACGCATTTCATTCAGACGACTGGGCCTCCAGTCCACTGCCGCCCACGCCGCCTGGCACCAGAGCGGTTAAAGGTAGCCTGTGTAGACTACGACCACCTATTGCAGCTAGGGTTTATTCGACCATCTTCCAGCGCTTGGTCATCGGCCCTGCAAATGGTCGGTCCCAGAAAGACCGGCGACTGGCGACCCTTCGGGGTTTACCAGTCACTCAACAAGATCACTGTCCCGGACCGTTATCCCCTACCAAATATACAGGACTGTGCTACACACCTGCATGGCTGCTCAGTCTTCAGCAAAATTGATTTGATCCGCACTTACCACCAGACCCCTGTAGAGCCAGAAGACATTCCGAAGACAGTCATTACAACACCGTTCCGGTTGTTCAGGTACCTGCGAATGGCTTTTGGATTACGTAATGCCGCTCACACATTCCAGCGCTTTATAGGCGAGGTTGTACGAGGTCTCCGATTTTGCTTCGCATACTTGGACGATCTGTTGATTAGCCAGCGCGAATGTAGAAGAGCACAAAACTCACCTACATGAATTCTTCCAACGTCCCGACCGCTACGGCATTGTAGTCAACCCAGCCAAGTGTCAGTTTGGTGTTCGCGAACTCGATTTCCTTGGACATCGCGCAAGCCTCAAGGCATTCGACCCCTGGACACGAAGGTGGACGTTACCCGCAAATTTCCCTAGCCCGTTACGAAGGGAAAGATCCGTGAGTTTCTCGGTCTCGTCAACTACAGGCGATTCATTCCGCACTATGCATCCATCGTTCACAGTTTGAAGATCCGTTTTCCTCTTCTGAACCGTGTACTGCACTCCAGTTGTCCCCTTCAGCTTCCAAAGCCTTCGCAGAGATCAAGGACGCCTTAGCTCACACTTCGCTCCTCGTGCACCCGGTTCCTGACGCACTCACGTGCTTGATGGTGGACGCATCCAACGTAGCTATGGGTGCTGCCCTACAGCAACAATTGAACGGAGTATGGCAGCCCATTCCCTTCTTTTCTCGAAAACAGAAACCTGCACAGACACGGTAGAGTACTTTCGGAAGAGAGCTTTTCGCCATCTAGAGCGCTGTGCGGCATTTCCTGCACGTTTCGGTGGGCCGGAACTTGTTCATATGCGCGGGCCGCAAGCCATTAACTTTCTCCATTGCTTCCCACTCTGCCAATCGTTCACCACGTGAAATACGCCATTTGTTATTCATCTCGGAGTTTACGTCCGACATCCGTCATATCAGCGCTAAAGATAACGGTGCTACAGACGCGCGCGCTTGCATTTGTGTCGTAGGCCTCAGGCTCCCGTACCCTGCCATCCCAACCATGGACGACATAGCCGCGGCACAACATCACGACACAGACATACTCACACTAGGGTCGTTATGTTCCACTTCTCTTCGTTTCGAAGATTTCTCCCTACCACGCTCTACACGCCTAGTGACATGCGAAATCTCAACTGGCACACCACGTTCATAGTTACCCAACCGGTTCCGGAAGTTGCCTCTTTGACACCCTTCATAACCTTTCCCACCCCAGCATACGAGATACCCAGCTCACCACTACGTGGTACATCTGGCCGTTTATGAATGCCGACGTCCGAAGCTGGGCACAGGTGTGCAAAAGTTCATCGACACACTCAACCTCTGCTCGGGCATTTTATGCCACCGGATGTCCGCATCGGATGTAAGCGCCGGATGTAGGCATTCTTGGTCCTCTGCCGCCAAGCAACCGGTTCTCTTACATTCTTACGTGCATCTACAGGTTCACCCGTTCGCCAGAGTCCATTCCCATTCCGAGCATTACGGACGCAACTGTTGCTGAAGCCTTCATTGCTGGTTGGTCAGTTGCTTTGGAGTGCCTACAACCATAACATCGGATCGTGGCCGGCAAATTTGAGTCCGCGGTTTTTCCCAAGCCGTTACGTTTCATTGGCTCGACACGTATCCGCGCGACCGTGTACCACCACATCGCGAACGGGCTCGTCGAGCGTTTCCACCGCCAACTCAAGGCAGCCATCTGAGCCTACCCTGTGGGTGAGTCATGGACCGAAGTATTTCCTTTCGTCCTTCTGCTAATTCGCTCCACCATCAAAATGGATGCTGGCTGTACAGTGTCGGAGATGGTGTATGGCACGACCTTCACCTTCACGGAGATTTCTTTCCATCCCCAGACACACCAACGCCTGACTACACCACGTACGTCAATCGCCTCCGCACATCCATGGATTCCCTCCACCCTTTTCCTTCCCGTGCCTTCGAGACCGGGTCGCCATACGTTCCTAAGAGCCTGGAGAGCGCTACGCATGTTTTCGTCCGGCGAGATTCTGTGCGCAAGCCTTTACAACCACCGTACGATGGCCCTTTTCGAGCACCGCAGCACTTCACCCTTCAGTTTCCCAATGTTGTGGGCAAAGCAAAACTGAAACACGAGTTCCTGGAACCCCTACAGTCAGCTGCTGTAGTCACACTCCCCCGACAAGCCAGAGCTGTCCCTTCCTCTCCCCCACCAAAACGTTTACGCCTTGTACGTTGGGCGCTTCCACTTTCCCGGGAGGGGGGCTCATGTGGTGACGAAGACGAGTGAAAGACGTGACTCCGTATTCCGTTCAGATGGATCATGCAGCAACAGCGACAATTTCGCTCCTGGTTTTAGCTCTACTGCCAATAAACCATTTATGCCTTCCCTACCGTGGCACAGGAGAGGGACGGGTGTGGTAACCATTTGCTCAGGGATTTTGGTGGCCGAAGAGAACAACCCACCACACAACCTTTCCTTTCTTTTTCTTAATAAACATATCCCCCCCCCCAACCACACAAAAATGCGAACATCGCTCAGTAATCTTCATTGAGATGCTCCGAGTGATCGTGTACGGTGACGCACATACGTTCAGGTTCTCAGGTAGCAAGTTTTAGCAGGTTTAGCAAGTTGCTATTGATTTGACAGATTCTTTTATCGTATCTTTTGCGTACAGTGCTGCCGACCTGCTAAGGCTACCAAAAGTATGCTTCTTTCGCACGCGAAATGGAGTCGCTGTCCTTCGTATCTTGTAATCAGGGCCGTACCGAGGGAGGGGCGAGAGGGGCGGCCGCCCCGGCGCCTTCTCTAGGAGGGCGCCGGACAGTATGGCGAGAAATAAAGAATTAAGAGAAAGTGAAGCAAATGACACGCCGCGTTCTACATGTCTTGCTAGGTCGAAATGAGGAATTGCTCATGTTTGTGCTTATACGGTTGCGACATTTACACCTTGCATTTACGCTACCTAATAAATTGCCCGTTGTGTGTCAATATGCAGAGCACCTAAAATTTCAACAGCAAAAATTTTGCTGGGCATTGCGCGATTTTGTAAGAAAATGCACATCAGGAACGGCCGGGGGAGAGGGACGCTTCAGGATTATCCTGCCCAGGGCGAACTTTGTCATCGCGATAACTCTGTTTGTAATGCTAGTAATGTATCGAATCTAATGCGATTTTGGAAGTGCGCCAAAGAGTTCAGCCATCTTTTTACTTGACTGATATTACTAGTACATTCCTACAAAAAAATCTGAGCAAACCCTACATGGCCGAGTTATAATAGTGGTGCATTCAATGTCACCAGAAACAGGCCGGTTCAGTCGCAGCCTTGGTTAATTCGAGCAAAGATCCTTCTTGTGCAGGGATCTTGAAACTGAGCTTTGGGGTTCGGCGTTTTCCACAGTTGTTGACAACGTTCCTGCTGACTACAGAGCGGGTTTTCAGAGATATGCCTTTTTATGCATATGCCATTTTAGCATATTTTTCCGATTAGTGTCTTTTCGAAAATAGGCGCCGATAAGTGCGTAAATGCGCACTACTTTGTGTTTATCTCCCGGTTTTTACAGCGAAATAAAAAAGGCTGGCTGCCGAGGACGCGTTTCGCAGCCCTACATCGCAAAATTCAAGGTTCCCACCCCCCCTTTTGCGGCCCGTTTTTGCCCTTCCAGCTTTGCTTAGTGGTGACCACAACTATATACAAGTTACTTACAAAGCCTAATTAGGTTAGCTACATGACTTTAAAAGTAACTAAGTTACAGAAAAAGTTACTTAGACGCAGATGTACCAGTAAATTATCGAATGTCATTCAGTTACTTCTCAAGTACTTGCGGTTACTCATGTTCAATGTGACCCCATGTAAAACTTTGGAACACAGTGCATTAAGCGTTCCACTTGTTGAAAACTAACTTCTGAAACAACCAACATACCCACTCCATAAAATTTATTCTTGACAGCAGGACACTTTTTAAGCTCCCTCTAGGATCACTTAGCAACGTTCCGCTGTAGGCCCTAAGTCTCCCATTCCTCACAGTACCAGTTACTCCCGAAAAAGAAATTCAACTGCAGACACATATGCACGTTTTACAAAGTAGTTGTGGTCACAGTATTTAGACAAAAAATAGTTACTAGCAATAACTCAACTACTTGAAATTTGCTGCTTCACATCATGGAGGTGATGGTCCATTTGTTCCCGATGACATCCCTTGCGAGTTCCCTGGTGCGTCTGTAAGCACGCACCATCAAATCGGTCGTTGCGAGATCGTTCTAGGCATGTTGGACCATAGGATGTTGGACCATATTCATTATATTGCGCCCATTTCGGGTAAAACACCGATACAAATACAAAAAAATACAATATAAAGCAATACAAAAAAAAAAACACCGAGGATTCAATGCATTTTGTTCCTTTTGCACTCAGTTTTCAAAGGCGTAATACCTTCAGTTGTGCACATGTTCACTGTTTACGTTCGCTCTGTTTTTCTTTTTGTTTCTTTTTTCTGTTCTTCCTTCCTCTTATTTCTATACCAGTTCTGCATACATGGTAGGATCCCGCCAGAGTGTGTGATTCCTCAGCTTTAGTTTTGTGTTCTTCATTTTTCTTTTCCTTTCCTTCTTTTTGTTTTCTTTTGCTTTCTTCTTTTCTTTGCCTTTTTGTCTTCATTCCCTCACTTTTTTTTAATAACAAGCCGACATCCATCCGGCTTACCTTTCTTTTCTTTTTTTTTTGTCTTAATGAACATATCCACCCCCCGCCCCCGTCAGAGTACTTACTTCGCGGTGCGCCCTTGCCCCCCCCCCCCCCCCCCGAAATGAAAACTCTCTCCCTCTGTGTTGGACAATTCGAAGTGACAGGTGGCACAATTTAATGCAGGAAAGCACCGAAACTTGTTTTCTACTGTCTTCATACTTTCAACAAGAAGACGTGTGCACGGTGCTTATAGTTTAATTCCAAAATAAGGATCGCCATGCGATTAGAGCAGTTTCAGAGACGCGAAAGTCTTCATAATATGCTATGTCTCTCTTTCTCACCATCTTAGCGGGATCTCTTCAGTGCAACCGAAGAATCACTACAGAAGTTTTAATAAGATCTGGGATGTTTAGGTAAATGCCTGTAGAGGAGGTGGTGCTCCCCTGCATGAGTCCTTTTCGGCGATGATGGAATGTCCCAGCGGGCCGATGGTCATGGCCTCACGCTAGGACGGTGCCGGGAGTACTGGCTGCCAGGCGCAGTAGCGCGCGGCAGCACGAGCGCGGCAGCAGAAGCGCGTCGTCGTTGTCCACGGGCCGCCACATTACTCCCCCCCCCCCTCAGACGTGGAGCGGTTCATGGTACTCTTCCCTCTTTCGGGAACCAGCTTTCCACGAACCCATTTTGATACAAGAAAATGAACTCAGGGATAAGGACCCCATATAAAAAATCGTATTGCGCCTATAAATGCATATTTCGACGTTTGAGAATAAAACGTTGCTTTACTGCCCTATAGCAATGCCCCGGTACAAAACTACCCAGCAACAATCTTTAACAGCAAAAGTAGTTTGAATCACTTAAGCACTTTTTGGCACGAAAGTAATGGTAACAGAAAGCCGGGCTCGAACAACGTATGTCAGCACAGAGGATTATTACCACGCGTCCCGCAGTCAGTAGCAAAGGAATAGAGGTGCGGAAAGAGGGCGTGTGCCGTCAGGAAAATTGGTCGGTTGAAAACATACAACGACGACGGCATGATTGTTTGTCTTTTGAGGAGTGGAAGTGAGTCCACGGATCGTCACACTATAAATTCCGTCTCAAATAGCAGTATTTTCCCCGCCGCCGAAAATAACACAGATACGCATTCATAAACCTCTCCCACGACGCGCCACCCAGCAAAACACGCAGAGCTAGTGGGAGAAGTGGCACCACGGTAGCTAGAGTATTGTACGGTCAGGGTACCACACATTCCATACTGGCACGGAGCAAAACCAAACTATAGCGAGAACGACGCGTTCCATTGACGTCGGTCGCCCTTACCCGTGGACGCAGCACAACTCATTGTAACGTTTGCTCCGCGGACGTCGCGGACATTGCATAATCCGGAAAATAAAGGCGACCAGGCGAAGTATGGTAAGTCGTGGGTTGAGAGTTTTAACTTCTACACCACTGACGGAGTTGTGGTGCTCTGTCAGCAGTGCGGAAAGCAAGTAAGTACAGTGGTTGATTCCGCGCGCTCGCATTCGGCAGCTCAGTTCCGCGTAAGATATTCCTCTAATAGCTAAAGGATTAGTCTGCGACTAGCAGGCAGGGATTTCCCTACACCCCCCAGGGGGGTTGTACACCCTCCCTGCATCTTGCAACACCCCCCTGAAATTTCTCAGGTGACCCCACCCAGCTCGGCCACCAACACGTTCTGGCGGTGAGCCTGGCGCAGCGAATTACACCATGTACTGTCAAACTTGGGCTGTAGGACCACAGTCATGCAGATGATCGTACCATGCATTTGTCCAAAATCATTTTATTGGTTTGATTGTTCAATGCATATACGAGCAAAAATGCGTGCGGGCATGCAAACTCAATGTGGAATTCCCCCCCCTCCCACACACACACACCCTGAAAGCTCGGCACCCCCCAGCAGTGAATTTCTGGGGAAATCACTGGTAGCAGGTTCCACGTGAAGAAAGAAATAAAAGAAATCGCACCTAGAGCAACATGCTGCTACACGCACTGCAAAAAAACTGCAAAAAACGACTTTCCATCGAAGTCCCGCCAAAGCTTCCTTAAGGATTGTGCTCAGGACGGAAGGAAAAGTAAACTGCACGCCGATTAGCGCATGGCACTTGCTGCAGCAAACATACCCTGGGCGAAGCTCAAAAACACTGTTTTCAAGACCTCCTTGAATAAGTACTACAAGACCCCTAGTCTCGGGGTTTTACATTATGCCTCATCTTCACCAGCTCGCTTGCTTCCTAGCCATTTTTTCATCACCAGCTCGCTTGCTTCCTAGCCATTTTTTCATTCTGTCCGAGTCGACGCTGCGAAAAATAAAATTACTTAGGTCCTACGCATAGAGGAGTGCTGAGCACCGTACGTGTTGAAATAGGAGAGTCGTGCATGTGGATTGGGATGGACGAGACAATGGATGCAAGTGGGCGATATATCGGGTGTCTCAGTTAAATCTCCGGGCTAAATAATTCGCGAACAGGTGCACCAATCAAAGAAGTTTCTTTTTTACAAGTATCTGCCCTATACCACCTACAAGCCGCGCACCATGTGAATGAGGGCGAGTGGCTCAGTATTTAAATAAAAATTCAATTGGGTTTCGTGAAAAACATAACTTCTAAAGCAGGGCGCAGTCGGCATTAAAAATGGGACTACCCCTTTTGGGACCTCCGGTGAACACCTTTTAGAGAAAAATCTGTCACCGAAGCGGGTCATTTGTTGGAGTAATTAATTGGTTTCGGTTTACACATTTTTGTCGCGGCTGGTCGCGGTGAAGCGGAAAAGGACGTTCTTCCACTCCCTTATCTATCAACGAATTACCTGTTCTTGAGCTTACTTCGCAAAGGGGAGTGCTGAAGCAAAATGGAAAGCATGTCATATCAAGGTACTATGTGATTATCTGTGTTTTGCCCGTGCGATCGTAACAGAGAAAGGGCGCATATCAGTCAGATAAGCGATGTGGGGACCGGTGTAGCCTGTCTGACGCTGTTACTTTTCCTTCAGCACTCCCCGTTGCGAAGTAAGCTCAAGAACACGTAATTCATTGGTGGATAAGGGAGTGGAAGCGCGTCCTTTTGCGCTTCGCCGCTACCAGCCGCGACAAAAATATGTAAACCGAAACCAATACATTAGTGCAACAAATGACCCGCTTCAGTGGCAGATTTTGCTCTAAAAGGTGTCCACTGAAGGTCCCACAAGGGGTAGCACCCATTTTAATGCCGACGGCGCCCTGCCTTAGAAGTTATGTTTTTCAAGAAACTCATTTGATTTTTTATTTAAATGATGAGCGCCTCCCACTCAGTTACACAGCACGCAGCCTGTAGGTGGTATCGGACAGATATTTGTAAAAAAGAAAGTTCATCGATTGGTGCACCCGTTCGCGAATTATTTAGCCCGGGGATTTACCTGAGACACCCTGTATAACCAACATGGTGGTTGGAAAATTAAACCCAGATCAAAGCCCGTATTTGGTATCCTGCAATTCACTAGAAAAGACAAACGGCAACACGATGGCGTTTTGTATCCATAAAGATGACAAACTGTTGCTTCTCTACATTGATGCTGCAGGACACATGAATCGCGCCGCAACATTCCTAAAAGTGTTCTATCCCAGAATGATCTCCGTCACCTGTCCCGCGCACGCTTTGCATCGCGTTGCAGAAGACATCACGAACAATGTCACAGTCGTGAATAAGGTCATCTAATATCTAAATAATCTGTTTCTAAAGGTCCCTGCAAGGGTTTGCGACACCTAGCTGAGACCGGTTTGAGCACCTCCACATGAACTTTGATGGACATAGGGCGGTTATACAACCGTTCTCGAGGGAAGAGGGCGATATTGTGAAACGCGCCCAAGACAACTAACAATTGACAAAAATTCCTGGTGATCTGGCGTACATGTCAGCTAGCTACGCTTTCATCGCCGGCAGCATCACGCGTCTGGAGTGATCCGGCTAGGCTTTGTTCGATGCCCTTGCTATAGTGTCCGCCGTTCAAAAGCGCATTGACACCGTGCCAGTAGGTCCTGTGAACGATAGAGTTGAAGACTAAAGTGCGTACTCGACAGAAACGTGGGATTTGAAACTTTGCTGTCAGTGGCTGCCATACCAGCTTGAACTGGGTCAGCTTTACCAGACGACGTTCATCCTAAGGACATTCCAGCATTTAAGTTTGCACCGCTGACGTCGGTGGATGTGGAATGCACCTTTTCGGCCTATATAAGGTAGCACTCGACGACAAGCGCCGGGGCTTTACACCGACGAATCTGGGAATGCTGCTTGTGTCGCACCGCTTCTACAACTTCTGGGAATCCTACTGCCCTCTAAGGGCAGGCGAGACCCACTCACCAGGACCACCATCGGTTTCCCGGCCAAAGAGGTGCCACACAAGAAATACAATGCAAACAGCAGAACATACCAAACAGAATATCCCGTTCCGCACCGCCTAGCCTGCAAACAGGAAAAAGCCCCTATCTCACACGCAGCATCCCCTTTTAAGCAATTCGAGGGCGCTGGCTTCGCGCACACAAAACAAGTCCAAACAACAAGACGCGCCCCAGTACGGCGTCGGTGGCGAACGTACCGAGATAGCGATAAGCTATCGCAAGATTTCCCCACAAACTACAGCTGATGAATGCTTTTTATCGTTTAGCTGTTCCGCGAACATTCGTTCCTTGACCCAGTCACTGACCTTTAAATAAAGCTCATACTCAATAAAGTTGAATACAGTTGAAAAGTCTCTGTCGGAAGCGTAATTAGCGGGAACCTTTACATGACCATTGGGTGACACTCAATTTTATTGAGCCTAAAGCGGGACCTTTATTGCCTAAATCGGTACTTTTCCTGCCTATTATAGGCGCATAAAACGGCCTTTTTAAGTTCATAAACATTCGTGGTCTAGTTATAATACAAGCTTATTAATTCTGAGCAACAATAGTCACTGAAGTGCACGCGTGAGAGTACTATGTTACCCTTGAACAATCTGTGTTGACGGTATCGCTCGTAGTGCTGGTAGTGCAATATTGATCATGCCTATTCCGAGAAAATGCATGCATTTTTGCGGCCCTTTTTAGTACCCCTTTAGTGTGTAAAACACATTTTTTAGTACCCTAAAATCCGCTCTAAACCTATGACGATCAAATCGAACAGATTGTCCTGCATTACGACGCACCGATAAGGATAAGTTTGCTGAAGTTGGTGCAACTCCGTTTTATGCTGACGTTCTACGAAAGTATATGAAGATACGTATGTGGCCTGTCCATGTTCGGTACAACATACGTCTAATAATAATAATTCGTGGATTTACGTCGCGAGACACCCGTGTCATCATGCGTCTGCGAGCAGGCGTTGTCTGTGATCAACCTGAATAAGTCAAAGGTACGCTCACAGCTAACAAACGAAGAGGCCATCACCTTCATGCGACGTAGAGGCAATAGTTAAAAACAAGGGGTGCCAAGTGTTCACAAGGATGAAGGCCAAATGAAAAGAAAGGAAGGAAATGAAAAGGATTGCTGACCCTGTGATTGAACAACGCTAACCCCCGGATTCCCGGTCAGCCCTCAGTGTCCCCTAATGCCAAGTACACTTCGAGGGGCCCTTCCCTTAATTCCCAAACCGCACTAGACAGTGGCGCCGCCGCTAGTGGCGCCCTTCCCCTCAAGGGCACGCCGGAGCACCCTTCGACCAGCGCGTGAAACATGGATGACGACGATTTCGTCGATTTTGCTCTTTACTTTGCGAGGCTAACAGAGGAAGGACACCTCACAGCGTGTCCACGACTGCGTGACTGGAACAATCCTTTTTATCTGTACGGGCGGCAGGACTCCAAAGAAGGTACGGCTTCTCGAAGTGTGACTATGTGACTATGACTTCTGTGTGACTATGAAGTAGTGTGAACAACCGAGGGAGCCCATTGCCACCAGTTTACCAGTTGCTTTTGGCCCTCTGTTTTTATCGCACGGGCTCGTTTCAGATTGTAATCGGCAATACGGTACCTGCAAAACTCTCAGACATCGGATGATGTAATGTAATAAAATATCCCATAGTCTGTTTCTGTTTTAATGACACCGGTTCTTTGCCAGGTATAATAAAGCTCACATCAAAACAAGGAACTCAATCGAAACAGCTTTCAGAGTCTGGAAGCGGATGTTCCCTTGCCTCACAAAGAAGCTGGCAACAAAGTTAGAGACGACAGTTGCCATGATCACTGCCACCGCAGTCCTCTACAACATCTGCCGAAAAAGAAACCTGCTGACCATGCCGGATGAAACAGAAGAGGTCGACAGTGAGGCTGTGGAGAGTGCCACAGATGATAGGTTAGGGGTGGCAGCAAGACGTGCATTCATCCAGCGACATTTGAGCAGTTAGAATAAGGTTTTTATATGACAGACAAGTAATTATCTGAGGCTGGAACACATAGAAAGGACAAATACATACAAGGCCTCAAGTGCCTAAGAAATTAATGACGAAAGATGGAAGTCACTAAAAAGGTTAGCAGGCTGGACTCGAACTTTCATCTTCTGGATTACCGATCCTGTCGTATGAATGTGTGTATGAGTGAGAAAAATGTAAGAGTGAAAGGGGGATGAATGAGACAGAGTGGCTGAATTGTCCCTTCAGATGACGCTGCCTTGGAAGTCACTGGGGAAGTGTGTTACCTTAGCTCAATTGGTAGAGCACTGGACCGGTTAATGCAGAAGATGTGGGCTTGAGTCCTACAGCTGGCTAACCTTTTCAGTGCCTTCTATCTTTCATCATTAATATGTTTTTATTTTATATACTCAATAGTCACAAAAATGTTTCATGCATTGGACCGCCAGTACTCTGCCCTTGTAGCTGCTTGAGGAGCAACTGCTCTTTCAGTTCCGCAATTCTTAGCTTCTTCCTGTAAATTGCCAGTTTTGCATCGTTTTGTTGTTGAGCACACTTCTTTTTGAATTCATACAGCTCATAAATGCTGCTGCTTTTTCTGCTTGAACCTTTTCCACACGAGCTGTGACCTCTTCCATGACCTGGGCAACAAACTGACGATATAGCTCAGACACAAAAGCGGTATTCAAGTTGCGCCACACCACCGTTACGTAGGATTCTTTGTCACAAATCAAAGCAAGGCACAAAACAATACCAATACATGAAAAAGGGTGATAATCTTGGTCTCATTATGACGTAATACCGAACTTGTTCGCGAAGGTAACTCAAAGAAATGAATGTGCACTTGCTGCCGTTGAGAAAACCGTGTACCATGCTAGCGATGCATGCAGAAAAGCGCTCGAGTGTTCGATAGATGACAACACTATAGTTGACACACATATAGATGACAACACTACCAGTGTAGTGCAACATGTTTTCTCAAGCATATTATGCACTCAAAATTTATTTGCCGCCGGGTAAAATGCAAGTGTGTTCGATTGATGCTCGGAAGAGCGATCAAACAACCTGCATCTAGTGCTCGCTTTGGGCAAAAAAACACTTCATAATTGTCAACTAAATTTACAGAATGGACGCCTATTTATTCCTTGATAAAGAATGACTCACCTGAATAAATTTAGGCCCTGTATCCTTGCCAGTATAATTGGTACGACCGTAATTGGAAGAAGTTGCCATGATCGCTGCGGCGACTGTTGTGGGTATACAGTAAGATGGCGGCCGGTTTCTTCATGCTCGCGCTCCCTATCCCCGATCCAGGCTTTTACAATCAAGATCAGTGGCCGGGTCGTCTGCGCACGTGCGAGCGCTAGGGAATGCAAACGTCACGCACTTTGCCAAGGGCCTGCCGAGTGTGCGCTGGGAATCAAAAGCGCCCTTCCCTCGAGTGATCCCCTTGACAAGGGTGCCCTCAGGGCAAGAATAAAAGGCGGACCGCGAATCCGGGGGTAAGTAGCCCAAACACATACGTTTTATGTCGTTTCAAGTTATGTGCGGTGTCATCTATATCGGAAACATGCCACCCCAAAGCCGTGGTATGCGGCCCGCGTAGTTCCTCCATGGCTCAATGCCGCCCGCGCACACGAATGCGTTCCGCACCTCTGCAATATCCGGAACAATAACATGTAAGTCTTACGAAGGAAAAAAATAATTTAAATTTACCACGATTTTAAGAACGTTTTTGTCAGTTTCTCGGGATGCATCTTTTATATCAATTAAGAACTGTAAAATTATGCAACGGACAACTACTGTGACATCGCTCAAGTTCAATGTTACCAGCTGCACACTGTCATTGTCCTGATATCTGTTCGAATGGTACATGGGACTTACAAGTGAGTAGGCCCCAACAAGGACGGCACCGTCTCTGCTTCCAATATCCATTGCTTGTGTGACGTTACGGATAACGGCGATCGCTGTCCCAGAAAGGATCCTAGAGAAGATGATATACTGCAGCCTGCTGCGTGAAAGAAACGTGTCACGTTCACTACAGTGAAGGACGTTCAACTGTGATAGCTTCTTTTTCATCCTTTGTGTGTGGCTATTCTGGTTGAGTACTTCGGGAGGGTACTTGAGGAGGGCAGAAGTGGGACAGCTGTGCTCGATCCGCAATGTTTTGGGGTGGAATTTGTTAAGCCAATATGTTGTTGTTGTCATAGGCGTTTCGAGAGTAAGACGTTGCGGTATACGGGACAAGCTACGAACGAAAGGATTGTGGTAATGGGCAAGAAGTATTGTAATCCATTAGTCGGTATCAGATATCGATATGATGATGATGATTATTATTCAGGTTTTCATGGCGCACGGACAACTAAGGTCATAGTGCGCCAAAGCTATGGTGAAAAGACAATGGGGATGGTTGGTGACTATGTAAAAGCAGGAAGATTAAACTAAAATCATCGTTTTAGAAAGGTTTAGAAGATATCGATATAACAGCGCCGCAGACTAGTATGCGACACGAAATTTCGACACTTCGAAGGCTGCGTTGAAATCGCAGGAAGCACACAAGGGCGATGCTTTACGACATATCCGCGGATGGAAGAATTTGAAAGGCGCATCCCTACAGCAAATATGACGAGGTTATGCAGAGGTTGTCCTCGGACCAACCGGATAGGACGGGTTAGGTTCGCTTGAGGTTTCCAGCAACGTGCCGCGTGTTGGTTCCCTTTACATGAATGTGGAAAGTATGCAATAAGTTGGAAATGGTTGCCAAGTCAAGAATGCCTCCAGCTCTCCATTTTTACAGAAGTGGAAACAGATTATTATTGTTATTATTACTATACCAATGCCTTGGCTGTTCTTTGGCACATAATAAAAACAGTACTATTGTTATCAAAACGGCGCCCTGTGCTGACGTGTGTGGGATCTGCTCTCTGCCTTTTTGCAGGAAACAGTCGTTCCTGAAGTGTACTTCGTGTGAGAAACGCATACATGTCAACTGTATGAAGCTCTCCTCCAAAGCAGTAAGAGTACCTGACGTTGTGAGTCGGTTCTTGTGCGCACAATGTGATCCTGTGTCATCGCCCGTATTTGTCACCGGCTTTCCCGGCTTCGCCAACAGATTCGTCGCGACCTCTTACCAACGTCCCTGACCTTGAGGTCGCCTCTTTCCTCCAAACACCGCTGGGGAGTTTCTCATGGACGAAGCTGCCTCGCTTCCGCGGGAAAACGACCAGCTCAAAAATGACTTACGGGAGTCTTCCACAGCCATGGTGATCCAGATAAGTTACCTACGCGCTCAGCTGCGTTAGGTTACTCTTCGAAAGGAAGCAACCTATTGTCGACATCCTACGCTACAGTCGCAGCTCCTTCGATGAACTTGGTCTCTACTTCTCCCACACGCAGTGATGCGTCGGAAACTGCGTTTGCAACACGGACAGTGAAACCCCTCTTCACCGACGCTTCACCCAATGATGTGAACTCAGCACTGTCCGGGTACAGCGCTCATAGACACGAGCACAGCGCCTTCATTGGCACATCGGCTTGTGATGGTCTCCGTGTTGTGAACCATGCGAGGCTAGTATGGACTTATTTGATACGAAGCTTCCACAGCTTTGAACAAAAGTTCAACGGGGGTTCAAACAAACAACGGGGTTGCATTTCTCCCTGTCAGTGAAATCCCAGCAGCAAACGGGAGGGGACACACATACTGAGCGATGGATAGAGCAGCCCGACACCCGTTTCTCATTCGATCACTGCAGGGGGCCGCTCCGATGAACTAATACACCAGTGCACCGTTCCGTAAACTTTTGTCCCAAGCTGTACCTACAACGACTGTGGATGACGTTGTCGCATACTTCGCTGACAACGTTGACTCGGCATCCACCACATGCGCCAGGGTGAAGTAACGATTCGGGACGTACGCCTTCTTCCAGATCTCAACGGACGACGAGGTATATGGCATCTTTCCCGACTCTACTGTGTGGCCCACTGGCTCCTTAGTCAAACAGTTTAGGGGTAGGCTCCACAAAAACATGATACACAGTTCTGGTGATCTACAGGGTGATTCAGATGGCGCCCAGGAATGAGTACTACAGGGTACTACAGTACTACTACAGGGCAGGGGTATGTCCTCCCTTCATCGCATCTCTGCGGCCGATTTCGTGCGCCGTTAAAATACGCGCGTCAGATAAATGCAGATTTCCACAATTTTTTTTCACTCTCACTGTAGCATTAGAGATTTGGGCTTCGGTGTATTCAACTAAGTTCGCCACGGGCTTCCTGATTCTGCAAAAAAAAAAAAGAAAGGAAAAAAGTTATGTTGACTAGGCAAATTTAACGATAACGATAAACGGTGCTTTATTGCAACTTCCACATAAAGAATACAACCAGCGGGAAGCCAAAAAGCAGCACGAGGTTGCTTGACAAGGGCATTACCCCTTTAACATAATCGTCGCGACGGCATGCAGCAAATGAACAAAATCATCTATGTGGTGTGAAATATGGAACGCTGTTTTAAAACTAACCTTTAAACTACCTAACCTTTAAACATAACCTTTAAAACTAACACAACCATGACAAAATACTACAATGTGTGTAGGAAGGGAGTTGCCTCAGGACAGAAGCCGCCGATATTTCGAACAGAGACTGTTCTCCTTCTGGGCACCGTCCTCATCATTGGCATGGTATTTAAAGGGTTAGGTGTGACGTGTTTAAACTTCTTCTTAAAAAGGCTTCTGTCCTGAGGCAACTCCCTTCCTACATCTCTACCGGTTCGCTGGATTTCTACACATCTACAATGTGTGTAGTTCGGTATGTACAATACTGCACAATACAACATGCACAGTACTACATTGTGTATAAAATGACAAGAAATTGAGCTGCTATCCCGAAATATCAAATTAAATGAACATCGATCTTAAGGAAGAAAAGTACTGGTCATTGATACATACCTTCTGGGTATGAAAACTGTTCAAACCGTACAGAAGGGTATAAGACAAGGACTGATGGCCGTAGTTAATCCTAAACCTGGGTATTGTCCATTTGTCTTAGTGTCGAGTACGTTGTGACAAGTGTCGTAACGTAAACAAGGATAACACATAATTATTATTTTGTCGTGCGGCAACTGTGGCAACATACTGGTTATCTTCATTATCCTGAAAGTGGTAAAGTGTGTGTGCATCGTAAGGTACATCGGCTATTATACGCACTGCCCGTTTCTGCAGGGTCAGTAAACTAGAACTTTATGTCTCTCAGCGTTCCTGTGCCCCAGACTAAAAGGCAATAGCGCAAGACCGAAGAAATTGGTGAATTGTATACAAGTAATTTCACCCTCAAAGGCAAGACATGACGCAGGCGGTTCAAAAGTCCTATCGACTTTGATATTTTGACCTTTACATGGGATATTTGGCACTCCCAGGTTAGGTCTTCGGAGAAATATACACCAAGCCTCTTAACGACCTTTACAATTTCAATCTGATCATGGCCCAGATATACATCAACTAAGTTATTTACTACTGTGTTTTTTGGCTTATATAGTTCAGCTTTCGTTTTGTTAGTATTTATAAGTAAATGGTTAACTTCTGCCCAGTGACTTATTGCCTGAAGGGCGGTGTCTGGCATTCGAGTTACTGTTTCAGCTGTGGCACCAGCGAAAAATATGGCAGTGTCGTCTGCATAAATAAAAAAACGTAGTATCGGACGCCACATTAACAATGTCGTTAATGTACAGGTTAAAGAGCAAGGGCCCTAAGATGCGGCCCTGCGGAACACCGGTCATGATATTCAGTTTATCGGAGCAATATCCCTCTATTGAAACATATTGCTCAGGTGAAGTTAAATATGAAGAAAGAAGCAAAAGTGTATTGCTACGAATTCCGTATTTCTCTAGTTTGTTCAGTAATACTGAGTGGTCAAGATGGTCAAACGCTTTTGTGAGGTCAATGTAGACTTCTAAGGTAAATTGCCTGTTTTCGATGTTGCAAAGGTTGTCCTCGGACCAACCGGATAGGACGGGTTAGGTTCCCTTCAGGTTTCCAGCAACGTGCCGCGTGTTGGTTCCCTTTACATGAATGTGGAAAGCATGCAATAAGTTAGAAATGGTTGCCAAGTCAAGAATGCCTCCAGCTCTCCATTTTTACAGAAGTGGAAACAGATATATTATTATTATTACCATACCAGTGCCTTGGCTGTTCTTTGGCACATAATAAAGACATTACTATTGTTATCAAAACTGCGCCCAGTGCGTACGTGTGTGGGATCTGCTCTCTGCCTTTTTGCAGGAAACAGTCGTTCCTGAAGTGTACTTCGTGTGAGAAACGCATACATGTCAACTGTATGCAGCTCTCCTCCAAAGCAGTAAGAGTACCAAATGCACCAAAGTACCAAAAGTACCAAATGCAAAAGCAAATGGTTTGTTCTTTTTGACATAAAAGTGCGGTCTCAGTTGAACGTGACTTACGAAACCCAAACTGACGGTCAGTAATGACATCATATTTCTCAAAGAAAGCCGACAATCTCTTGTGAATAATACGTTCAAAGCCTTTCGAAAATATGTGCAATAATGATATTGGCCTGTAATTGCCAACTACATTGGGATCTCCACCCTCACTTAGTACTATCACCTTAGCCACTTCTAGCTACCTTAGCACTAGTATTAGTACAGCATTTCATCATAGAAAGGAAAACGCCGGTTGCAAAAGACAAGTTGAAAATGTGTGTCAAAAAAGGAGCTAAGTCAATAACATGTTTAATTGGTTTGACTTGTAAATTCTCACAGTCACGAGCCGTACTGTTTTTTTAATTGAAGGAACGTGAACAGACCTCTTCTGCAGTAGTTGGAAAAAGAAAAAAATGAATCCGTAATTATTTTATGAATATGCGTGCAGGCATCTGCGGCATTACATTCCGACCTAATTCTGAGCCCAACATCTACTAAGTACTGGTTAAAACGACTACTCAGAGATGTACCACCTACTTGCTCTCAGTTTATATTCATGGAGCTAAGTCTGGGCATGTTTGGACGTGAAATACTATTCAAAGTTATCCACGGGCTTGCAGAATTATTGCCTGACCTCTCGAAGATACCGTGGTAATAAGCTGCTTCGGCATGTTTCATGGCCTTATTCACGACATTTCTATAACATTTAAATTATTTTAGGGCGCAGGACTCTCTAGAGGGAATAAAGCATTTATAAAGCCTATATCTCTCGTGAATCATGCAAAGCAGTCGTCTGTTACTCAGGGCTTCGGCACATGGCAACTAGTCCTTATGTTTTTGAGAGGGACATGCACATCATACAGGTGTTTGACCTTTACAAAGAGGTCGTTATACGCCTCATTTGCATTGTCGTGACTGAACACCAAACTCCAGTTGATCAAATGCGAGCAGACATCCTTACGGAAATTTTCGAGCCCCACTACATTTATATGACGAAGGCTCAGGAATGAAACACGTTTAGTAAAACGAGAGCACGTGTCCACAAACATAAATATTGGCAAGTGGTCACTACTGTTGCTAGTTACAATGCCTGCCTTGACATTGTCAGTATTAGCACTGGTAACGAACAAGTCTATTAAAGAAGCTGAGTTTTCGGTGACACGTGTGGGTGATGAAATGACACTGAAGAGGCCAAAAGTGTTTACTAGAACTTTTAACTCCTGCGACAATCTAGAAGCATCAAGAATATTAATGTTGAAATCACCACCGAGATGGATG
This sequence comes from Ornithodoros turicata, assembly GCF_037126465.1. Taxonomy (NCBI): domain Eukaryota; kingdom Metazoa; phylum Arthropoda; class Arachnida; order Ixodida; family Argasidae; genus Ornithodoros; species Ornithodoros turicata. The sequence continues at coordinate 47,714,628 of NC_088203.1, read as the reverse complement.
AGACATTTGTTTTCATCTGTGAACCTAAAAAGTTTATCGATAGTGGACATACATAAAGGCATAAACATCGCCTGAAGGTGGTCTGTATACCACTGCGGGAACTTGATTACCACATTTAATAGCCAACAGTTCCGCGGCACTACAAATGAATGTGAAATCAGATAACAGCTCATATGACGTATTTTCAATGGCATAAAGGGATAGTCCGCCACCACGTTTGCCATGTCTATTTATGAAGAACTGCTGGTAACCTGGCAGCGTAAACCTATCGTCCTCATCCTGATACCATGTCTCAGAAAACATAATTATATCAAAAGCAAAGTTGAAGCAGTGGAAAAAAAAGACCAAGTTCATCGCACTTATTCCGAGCGGACTGAACGTTGATATGCACAAAAGAATGAGTGTTCACAGGTTTGACAATATCTTTTGGCAAGAAATACATTCAGAAGGCAAAAGTAACTGCCGAAATACCATCGATAAAACTAACCGCATATCTTTATAACGTCTTCCTCGAAGTGCACAGATATCGAAGGGCTGTCATCTTGTTTACGCACAAAAACTTGTTGCGCTGCTTACCGTAGCGCCCCCACGCGTGAGCTCTCTTTGATTCTTTTCATTTAGCGATCGCAACACCAAGTACCTTTTCAGATTTGGGCAAAGGTGCTCATTTACAAAAAAAGGGTGCTTGTAGAAAGGCCGAGATCCAAAGTGGATAATCGGCATTTCTTTTGTTTTTTCCAACACAACATTTCGTTTTTGCCGGCACTTAAACTGTACAATTATGTTCTTACCCAGCTTATTAGCGATGGGTACCGGATGAATGCCCATTTAGAGTTCAATTCAGAAATTTCATTCGATTCAATTGAAATTTGAAAAAAAAAGTATTTTCCGATTATCACTTGCTATCGCTCGCCTTAAATATAATTTCTGGACACGTTAGATCAAACACTCTGTATGGTGAACGTTGAAATAAATCGGAGACAGATGACAAAAGTAGGGGAAGTAAAAAAAAAGAGGTTTATTAAAAGTTATAAAAGTTAGGGGTGACGTCTACGTTACGGCGGAAGCTCCGCCATCGTTCCGACGATGGCGGAGCACTGTACACAGTACAGTGTGCAAATAGCAGACAATTTCAGTGTTCCTAAACCTTCTCGTAATCCTTTGTGAAGAGCCATGCACGTATTTTTGTAGAATCGTCATTCGTGTTTGGAGTAGATCATTTGGAAAGGCAGCTTATTTATTTCTCTTGGTGGGTCAAGTGGAGCTTTACAGCACTCAATTGTACATCACTCTAGTCAATTGTACATACCGTCCGACTCTACAATAACTACACCCTCCTGTTTTCGTGTATATTGTTAAGTAGCGTGGATATGTCTAGTTGTTCAACCAACTCCTATGCCAGACCTAACAGGTATTCATCACGATCTAGGTTACCCCGTGCGGACTCGCCCCGGCAGCATCTGCGCTTCCCACACGCGCCGACACGCAATCAAGAGACAGATGTACACGTAAAAATATTTTATTGAGGCACTACTTATTTAATCTACGCCCAACTCCCTACCACACCAGAACTTCGACATGCAAATGACAGGCATGTACTGCTTTACACTCAAAGATATTTTGTATAAACCCCTCTTCGGTCCCCTCTCCACTGACGCCACGCATCACCTAGACCCAACAGAGGGTTAAAGGAGCATTAAAGTGCTTTCCAACATGGCGTGTGAATAAACATATACCCCCCAACATGGCCAAAAACAGCTGCCGTCTTGTAAAGCAATATGCGGAAAGCGATCCTACAGAATACTTCTGTCCATAGTTGTTTCACCGCGGCGCAATTAATTTGCAAAATCGCTGCCGCGGCGACAGGTCGGAGAGCTCCAACCGTATACCACACCCACTCTAGTGTGACGTTTGTTGTAGAGAACCCCCTCATTTGTTGGTAGAAAAAACGGTTTGCTACAAACATTACGAGCTGTTTCTTGTACACTCAACCCTGCTCACAAAAATAAATGCCCCACTGTACAGTTAGATGCAGTAGCTGCACGAGGTGAGGACGATTGAATCGGCTGAAGAATAGCAGAGGCGTAGTGCAAATAACAATTCGGCCGTCCCCTATGTGCGCGGTTTCGTTCAGAGTCCCACTTATCTGCCTCGTCCATCTATCTGCAATGTGCTCGATATCGAAAGTGTTATCGATGGGCCAAATGTACATTGTATTACCTATAGGGTTCAGCCACAAAGCGGTCATCATACTGCTTTAGGAAGCTGTTTCTTTTCTTTAAATGCCCTTTCTATCTTAATACTGGAGTATAAAGATATAAAAAAAAACATAGATCAGACAAAGTGACGATAGCCCCTTCATAAGGAATGCGAAAAAGAGAAAAAGCCGAGGGGTAGTGCAAAAGAGTTCCACTCGGTACCTTTACGTGTACGTCGTTGTGCGTAGGTATATGCACGCGTAATGTTGCTTGATTAATGTTCCCCAGCATCATGTGCAGAATGCCAGAAAGTGCTCGTCTTTAACTTGTTCTCATTATACGGTTGGCGTAAATAGGAATAAAGTGGATGCATCACGCTCTTCGCCGTTTCAATTATGGTTACCCCTTGAACGATATACGTTCAGTTGCTACAGCGAACCGTAATCTTGGTGTAAATTATTATTATTCGCCATCGAAAGATATCATGCGTTCTCAGAAGCAATGTTGTTAATTTTCTGGCTTGTTTAGAGTTGCTGGAAAACGCGGCACTGGGCTGTGTACCGCACTCTTTCCAGTGCAATTTGGCAAACTGGATAGATTTCACATTCGGTACAAAGCATTAATTATTCCAGACAATCTTAATCAACACTAGAATAGAGGGATCAGGAAGAAGAAGTGTGTGTAGGATCAGTGAGCCTGTCTACATTGCAAGACCACTCCACTCTGTAGCATCTGTTCGCCTGTCCGCCCTCGGGTTTTTCAGCCCGTGCAGGTAGGTAGGTAATAGCAGCGACCAAAACAGCATTACAGGTAACAACTCTTGAAGATGCATCCTCATTGTACTAGGGAAACGCTTATGCATGATACCGAGGCGTTGCCGTTGGCTGTGGCTGGTTGGCTGTGGCTAGGTATGCCTTCTACCCACCACCTCCTTCGCCACTGCCTGTTAGCTATATTAAGGAAACAAAACAAATTAATGTCAAAGGAAATTACTTTCTTTTAATCATGGTTCTATTTTTGTTTTCACAGTGTTGTTTTATTTCTAATTATTTTACAACAACTTCATTGTGAAACTCCCGGGTGTTGATAAGCGATAAGTGTATGAGCGCCTGATTTCTTCATTTTTCTATGGTTTCCTGGAGAAATAAGGTGGTCGAAATTATTTCTAGTACCTCTCTACGGCACATGCAACATCCAGCCACACAAATAGGCTGCCTCACCTTTCGTGTAAATCGACTCGAAATTATTATTCACGATACCTTGTCCAAAAACGTGAGAAGCCAATCGATTACTTTGGCGTGGCTGACATCACATTGCTGATATTGAGTAGCAACGACCCGGAGTCGGAATAGGTGGGCCTTACGAATATTTAAACTTCCCTGAGGCGATACTTACGCGTTTTCCATCGGCCATGCACAATAATGTTTATTTTAGCCCTTTTCTTGATGCAAACGATAGTACAATCGTTTTCACAGCGTTTATGCCTGCGTATTTTCCAGAACTCTCCGGAAAGAGAGCTTCCAGGATAACAGAATTCTGGAAGATACGCGAAGAATAAAGTGTAGCAGTTGGGCGGGATTTATCGCGCAAACGGCAACGAGCAACGACAACACAGACGTTCGTGAACATGGAGCAACCTCACGCGCACATCACACAGCTCCACTTACAACTGTTTATATCAACCCATACGGCAGGTCTGACAAGAACATGGTTAAAATAACGTATTGACGTACAATGAAGACGGGAGAGCACGCCCACCGGCGCTACAAAAGTAACATTTCATGTTTGTATTCTGTCCGCGAGATATATCTCTTCGAAGGTTAGAGCAACCGACGTTCACAAATACATTCTGCTCCAAGCTCCTTTATAAAAAAGACATAAAAAATTATATTTCGAATCTTGTCTTAAACAGACCTATTTCCTCAGACCTATTAAAAGCAGGAGTGCACCTTTATATAACCTAATTTATTTTAACCTTGTTCTTCTAAGAGTTGTCCTATGGGTCGACAAAGATTTCAATAAATAGTTCGGCCATTCCACAAGAAGCGATCCAATCGCTTGGCTCGATCGTCACGAATTTTCACACTATTTTTTTCTCAGATTAGCATCCTGAAGATAGAGATACCCAACGAATATTTCTGCCGGATTCGGTTTGGTTGAAGCGCAAGGCGGCGCTGAAAGTCAACTCCTGCCCTAAAAGTGGAATGCATAGGAGTACGTCTCCAGGAAAAACGGCTCAAGATATTAGGGTCCGGTCACCGTCAGTGAGTACAGGAAGCATGTTTCTTTCATTTTTGATGAGAAAGCTCCAAGACGTAAGCGTTCTTCGTATCGAGATGGGGGCCTAAAAGCATCAATTTTTACCAGAAATTCAGCATTTTTTTCCTGCTCACTAGGTGCAGGTAGGAAGATAAAACTCCGTGAGCTGGTAGCTCGGAGAATGGCAAATACGTGAAAAAAAATCATTTTGCTAAGTGCAAGGAAAGGTTGTGAAATATTTAGCCGAATATGGCAATTTTACCAAAATTCGCAATATTGGACCAGAAAATACGTGATGTGAGCATCGTGATTCGGATGTTCTGTTAACGGTAAGACGAAGCTCTATCTGCCTACATCAAGCCTGGAAAAAACTAAAAGGCTTATATTTGAACAAGAGAGAAACTGATGTTCTGAGGCTGGAACAAACATAGAAGGGACAGATTCTCTCTTGTTCAGCAGGTTTCCGATTCAGCAGGTTTCAGCAGGTTCAGCGATTTCCGTCGTATGAATGTGTGTATGAGTGAGCAAAAATTGTAAGAGTGAAAGGAGGGTGAGTGAGAGTGAGTGGCTGGTTTGTCGTCCCTTCAGATGACGCACCCCGAAAGTCGCTGCACTCTTAATTTTTTTACACCCTTTAGGGTGTATAAAGGGTGTAATCCAAAAGTGCGATAACTCACTCCCTTTAGGATGTAATATAACACCCTTTTCCACCGATTACACCCTCCAAAAAGGGTGTAATTTGCTACTTCAAAAACACCCTTTAGGGTGTAATCCAAAAGTGCGATAACTCACTCTTTTAGGGTGTAATTTAACACACCTGGTAATATTACACCCTTTCAAAAAGGTGTTCATCTGTCAAGTAACACGTGTGTTACTTGACAGATAACATGAAATAGTTCTCACAAATACCAGCAGCCAGAAACTGAATCCATGCACATGTATGCAGTCCAATAAAAGAGCATTTGAATTACACATGCTCTCGTTGCTAGTTGCTCTGGACACAAAAAATTTCCACGAGCACCAATGGAAATGCACCTGAGAAAAAAAGTTCAGACGGAGGTCAAATATACTGCCTCTTTATTTTATAATGCAGTAATTTACCATACATACTGAACATAGGTTACAGTAAATAAATGTTTCAATTGGTTTTACATACTTATCTCTTGCAGTCCAGCAGTTACGTCTACAAGTGCAACACTGGCCATGTTACGTCCAGTCCGCTATCACAGTTCTTTGTGAAAATGAACAAATGTGTTCCATAAAATGTTGGGTTCTAAATGTTCATAAAACGTTCTAAATGTGCACTATCAAAAGACAGGAACTAGAAAAGCGACCAGTCTGCTATCACAGTTCCTGAAAATGAACAAATGTGTTCCATAAAATGTTGTGTTCTAAATGTTCATAAAACATTCTAAATGTGCACTATCAAAAGACAGGAATTAGAAAAGCGACCAGTCTGCTACCACAGTTATGCCTTTTTTTGTTCTTCAGTTCTTCTTTGTTTTGTTCTTCAGTTTGTTCTTCAGTTATGACTTTGTGAAAATGAACAAATGTGTTCTATAAAATGTTGTGTTCTAAATGTTCATAAGACGTTCTAAATGTGCACTATCAAAAGACAGGAACTAGAAAAGCGACCACTCTGCTATCACAGTTCGTGAAAATGAACAAATGTGTTCCATAAAATGTTGGGTTCTAAATGTTCATAAAACGTTCTAAATGTGCACTATCAAAAGACAGGAACTAGAAAAGCGACCACTCTGCTATCACAGTTCGTGAAAATTAACAAATGTGTTCCTTAAAATGTTGTGTTCTAAATGTTCATAAAACATTCTAAATGTGCACTATCAAAAGACAGGAACTAGAAAAGCGACCAGTCTGCTATCACAGTTCTTTGTGAAAATGAACAAATGTGTTCTATAAAATGTTCTAAATGTTAACTATCAAACGACAGAACTATAAAAAAATGTGAAGACAAAAAAGGAAAGCCCGAACAATGCACTGGTGAACTTAAACACAGTTCCACATTTGAGTTCCGCACTGTCTTACGTGGTAGCCCTCACCACTTTGCTGACTAGCTTGATCACTTGTTGCTTTGCCTTGGTAGAGTGCAACTTGTACCACTGACGTTCAATGAACGTCATGACGTTGGTCACTTCTTTTCCATACTGGGCTTGAAAGATCCAATATGCAGCAAATATTGCTGCAATGCCTTCTTCGGCATCCATCACCCGGAAGAGCCGTGTTCCATCAACATGGAGGTACATATGCTGTGCTTCGTCAAGTGAGTCCCCTGTGAACCTGACGCACGGGATCATGGGCATTGGGTCCACCTGAAATATGCTCTCTTAAGCACTGGTGCTCATGAAGCATAAGCAGTACAGTAGAATGCAGAATCAGAACATCACACAGTTCAGTATTTCACTGTGTTTGCAGATAATACCCAAATATATCCTGAAGTTTTCAGGTTTTATTTTTTTAAGCTTGGGGGTAGAATTCGTGTCAATGGCCTCATGTTGATAATTCATGCAAATTCGGGTGCAAAAATTACCACACAACTTTGTTTCTGTTTTTAGTCGGTATGGAATGCTAGGCGGCCGCAAACAGTTTTCCCACAGTTAGTGCAACCGTAGCGAAATTGAGACGCCTGCAATAGCCGATCGAATCCCCAGGGCGTGGAACACCCTCCTTCGCCTTCATGATACACGTGATAAGAGCCGCCACTATGTGACGCGAGTGGTAGGGACGCTCCTCATTGGACCTGAGATCACATGATCAAGGTGAGCAACACCGCGCAGGCCGGAGTGTCTGCCAGCGGTTTGGAGACACCATGCGTTCTCCGGCTACGTGAAGTCCAAAACGGAGGGTTCAAAGGCTGTCAACGACACAACCACGATTTTTGGGGGACCGCAGACACCACGAGAAGAACGAGTGGTGCAGTCCGAAATTAACTGCGTCTTGTACAGCGAAACCCCAGTGCTTCCCGACAGCATGCAGCCTCTGACCGTTTTCACCGCACAGTTGGTTCAGTGGCTAACAAGTGGCACCACAATGCCGCCGTCATCACTTGCTTTCTGCTACTGTGAATTCTGAGATTGCACTGAAGCCACGGTCACGAAACCTTATTGTGTCAGGCTGGATATATGCTTTTTTTTTTTTTTAGAAAACATGATATAAATCACATAAAGGATAGAAGTCAACAAGAAACGGCTCGCAATGTTCGTACAAGACGGTTTTTTCTACCAATGAATGACAGGGCTCTCTACCACAAACGTGGGTGATGTGAGAGTGGGTGGGCGATTTTGCAAATTAATTGCGCCGCGGTGAAACAAGTTTGGACAAAAATATTTTTGGGAAATGTTTTTCACATACTGCTTTACAAGATGACAGCAGTTTTTTGCCATGTTAGATACCACTTTAATGCTCCTTTAACTGGGGAGGGAGAGATCTGGCCTTATTGCAGAACTGAGGTTCTGCATTGTACTGTTTATACAGAGTCTTAGATGTAATCAACTGTGCGTTTCATGGAAAAATGGTATGCCACTGCCTTGAGGTACCTAGCTGAGGTGCAATCTCGAAGGTAGTAAATGTGTTTAACCCTAAGCAGGCTGGCCGTGATGTGGAGTGTAAATTCAGAGAAAAATAGGGTTAACCCAAAACTAAAATGGGGTGAAGCTAAAATGCATCCAGATTTTTAGTCAATTTTCATAAAAGATATTTCTAAAAACTGATGGTCCTGATTGTCACCCTTCTACATGCATGCCCATCTCAAAAGCACCAGTATCATGTATGCCATGGCCATGCAAAGATCTTGAACCTGACTTTAGTGTAAAGGCTGTATAAGCATTTCTGTCAGGGTGTGGTGTCGGGATATTTGATTCAATAGTCAGAGGAACTTTTTTTGTGTATGCGTCTACTATTCTTATTCGAGAATTTCAATATTCACACTCCTCTACTTAATATTCTGTTCGCAGTGTTACATGAGTTTGCACTCAGGTTCAGAGGTGCCCCAACTCATCAGTACAGTTAAACTCCTTTACAGCAAACGCCTTTTTAACAAAAATAAATAAATAAATACAAAAAGAAACTGTAGGAAACTATCGGTAAAGCAAAAACTGGGAGAAGTCTAGCACTCGCAAGTGAATGAAATAAGTATTTAAAGAGATTGAAACATTTATTTTACTGAAAAACAAGCTTTCGGACGGAGTCCGTCCTTCATCAGGTGTGACTTGGGTGAACACTTGGTAGAGATGTTTATGCTAATGTACATAAGAGAATGTGGGCAAAGAAGGTGGTGAGGAGGAAATACAAATTCCAATTAGAGAGGACTGAAGGCACAAAAAAGAAAATACAAAAGAAGGCGACGTACAGTAGGAGTGTTACCGGAGACAAAAAACGTTGACAGATCTCAGGCGATCGAGCGAACATGGTAAAGAAGAACGGTGGAAGAAATATTACACTGCTGGGGTTTGAGAAAAGATAAACAATGGCAGCGCTCGTGTTTAGCCTCCATTGTAACGTAAAGAAGCTGAGAAAAGGCTATCGGTTATTAGGAGTTTTGCAAAAGTAGTACATTCTTAAAATGGGTAAAAAAATGAAAAAGTAACAAGCAAAGGAAAATAAAATCTGGAGAAATTGTAACATGTCTGTTGAGAACACAAGGTATATGTACCACAGTTTTAAGACAGAGGCCCTGGAGTTGGTCAAAAAAGGGGGATGCATTATACAATACTAAAGGGGATTGCTTCAGGTGGTCAAATGACCAATACACACGTGGTCTCCTGCAGTAGGTGACAAAACAGGTCAAGAGTTTTTATGCTTAGCATACGCCAGGGTTTTATGTTTAGCAGATGGGCAATGTTTTTGGACCTTCAGAGAAATTGGGGAAACAAGACGATAACGTGGGACAGTAGTGGCCGTTGAGACCATGGGGAATTAAGGACTGGAATTTAGCAATTAAAAATGACTCTCGGTTTTTGCGTTTGTTGCTGTCAGTTTGTTGTTGTGTGTTAAAGTCGTGTTCAGGAAGGTTAAAATGCAAGGAAACAGTGATTGGTCGCTGATGAACAATGTCTCCTTTATGTCTGTAAAACCGCTCCCGCATGGAATTAATGTTTCTCCGACATACTGAACGTGACATTTGGTGCAGAAGATTATGTAGCAAACAGTATATGAATTTCAGTTAAGAGAGTGTTTTATTTTAAAAGGGAAGTTGTTTTTGTAGCTGTCAATTTGTGTACACGAAACAATAAGTTTACAGGTCTGGCACCGTGTTTTGCCACATGGAGGTGCCACTTTGAGGTTGCTGGTGAATCTTTGACAATACTAGCAGGTTACGTAAGTTAGTCTGTCATTTGAAAGCAACCGAGATGATTCACCTCTGGCCTGATGATGAAACATCTATAAAACTATTCTTTGAGCATTTTAACTCACTGCATCATTCAATTAAAATTTCATGTCAGTTTTCATGCCAATCTGTTAGCTTCTTAAACATAGCCATCTCTCTTAGGTCAGGCTCACTGGTTACCGAGCACCAGTATCTCCATTTTGACATTTATCACCCCCAGAAACAGAAAAGTAACATACCCTATATGGGCAGTTTAAGCACTTAAAAAGGTATATGCTCAGACCAGGAAGATTTTTATAAACATGCACACGACACGACTAAAAACTTCCTAATCCTTCCCCTCTAGTCAGTGATGCCATCCACAAATCAAACTTAAAGGAAAGAGATGTCCTACTAGCACCTAAATTAGAATAGAAAGTCCAATTTTAGTTTTTACCACTCAGTTCCATAAATCTTTCAACAACTGTAAAACAGACCTAAACCGCCATTTGAATAACCTTCACGTTGACAGCATATTCAAGGAAGTTTTCACACAGGCACCCATGGTTGCTTTCAAATGGGAGACTAACTTACGTAACCTGCTAGTATCGTCAAACATTCACCAGCAACCCCCAAGTTGAACTCCATGTGGAAAAACACGATGCTAGACTTGTAAATTTATTGTTTCGTGTACACAGATTGAAGCTGTGAATTTAGCATGCTAGCAGCTACACAGCAGCTGAGATAATAGCTACAAAGACAACTTCACTTTTAAAATAAAACACTCTTAACTGAAGTTCATATACTATATGCTACATAATCTTCTGCACCAAATGTCACGTTCTGTATGTCGGAGAAACATCTAATTCCATGCGGGAACGGTTTTACAGACACAAAGAAGGCATTGTTCATCAGCGACCACCCGTTTCCTTGCATTTTGACCTTCCTGAGCACGACTATAACACACCCATAAAGATCGTCATCTTAGAATCAGGCTTTCCTGACAACAATGAATCGAGAGTCATTTTTAATTGCTAAGTTCCAGTCCTTGACTCCCCGATTTCCCCGATGGTCCCAAAACATTACCCGTCTGCTAAACATAAAAACTATTGACCTGTTTTTCACCCCCTGCAGGAGGTCGCATGTGTATCGGTCATTTGACCACTTGAAGCAATCTCCCTTAGTACAACTGTATAACGCATCCCCCCTTTTTTTTACCAACTCCAGGGCTTTCTCTCTTTAAACTGTGGCGCATAAACCTTGTGTTCTCAACAGACATGTCACAATTTCTCCAGATTTTATTTTCCTTTGCTTGTTACTTTTTCATTTCTTACCCATTTTAAGAATGTACTACTTTTGCAAAACTCCTAATTACCGATAGCCTTTTCTCAGCTTCTTAACGTTACAATGGAGGCTAAACACGAGCGCTGCCATTGTTTATCTTTTCTCAAACCCCAGCAGTGTAATATTTCTTCCACCGTTCTTCTTTACCATGTTCGCTCGATCACCTGAGATCTGTCTTTTGTCTCCGGTAACACTTCTAGTGTACGTCGCTTTCTTTTGTATTTTCTTTTTCGTGCCCTCAGATCTCTCTAATAGGAATTTGTATTTCCTCCTCATCACCTTCTTTGTCCCCTTTCTCTGCTGTACATTAGTATAAATATCTCTACCAAGTGTTCAATGTATCACACCTGATGAAGGACGGACTTCGTCCAAAATGTCGCTGTTTCAGTAAAATAAATGTTTCAACCTCTTTAAATGCTTAATTAAAAAAACTGTACAATGAATTTTTTTGCCAGTCTTGCCAAGCTCCCATAGGATGTAATGCATTTGTAGGACATTTACAACGAATTCCTTTTGAACGAACATACCAAACTGGCAAAACGATGAGCATAAAAAAAAAAAAAGAGCATAAACACCCAGCATGTGCTGAGATTCCAGTGCATGGGGACACCGCACAGCAATCGTCGGCATTTGCTGAAACCATTTATTGGCTCCCACATCATTGCTAATTTCACACAGTTTGGGACTGCTGGAAGAGTAGAACGTGAAGGACAGGAGCCTTGAGCCTGATGACAAACACGAAGAGACAGCCACAAGGAAACAGTTCAGAACCAACAATGACATTTATTTAGGTCACAAGGCAAGAAGCAGGAAACTTAGCATCGGAGAAATGGCTGCAGAAGTGTTGTTCACGCAAGGGGTCAACCGCATATTTCGTGAAAGGTTAGTATGTTATTGCCTTGATGCGTGCAGAGTAGGTGAAGTTTTGTGGGTAGAACACGTAACAAAATCGTATATGGGGGACATAAACTGCCGTTGCTGGTTCTCAGCTGTCTCCATGTAGATGTCTCTTCATGACCCTCCTCAAGCTCAAGGTTCTATACTAAAGGCCCACCATGAATATACACCAGCTACAATTTAATCTAGTATTTATGTATTTGCACGTAGATAATTCCTAGACACACTTCTTGCACACCACTGTATCATGCAGTGGCACGTAAAAGTCAATCACAGAAGCCATTCTCCTTGGGTACAAGCCCCGTGCAACTGCCACTGATGCTTGGTACTACGTAGTGCAATAGTGTTGCCACACAAAGGTGCAGATATAAGACAACTCAGGCAGGAATGCAACTTCAATGACGTAAATAAAAGGGAGGGCACTCACGTTTTCATGCACAAAGAGGTGTGACAGAGCACTTGTTTCTCGCAAGGAACAGCCCAGGATGTTCAAAGCAGCCACAGCAAGCATGTCTGTAATACATGCACTATTTTTAGTATGTGCAACAATGAGCTGTGCTAAGTCCCTGAGGGAATGATGACGGGAAAGACATGAATTATGGTGATCACCCAATTTCAGTTCTCTACACACACTCCTGTAATGTTAAAGCTCTTGAGCTTCCCAGTGCAGTGAAGACCTATGCTGCCTTCCTGACACTGCAGTATCGCTAGGGCCCTTGATTTTCAGGTAAAACCCGATAAAGCTCGTTTTAACCTGCGATCTATGATCTACGTCAAAGCAGTTCATGTTAACCCAATAAGACCTATAAACTGGGCTTGCAAATGTGCAAAGGAAGGACTTCATCCGCAGACGTGCGAACTACAGCAACTGCTGCAACCACTCCTGACTGCCATGTGCCAGGCAGCACGTTGCTTCGGGCCCCTATGAAATGTTTACTCGAAAACAAAACAAGTCTGATTGCAAGATATTATAACTCGGAGTTTATGTAACAGTTATTTCAAATGTCTTACAGAATTGTGAATATCTAATATTTGTTCAAAGGATCGCTCGCAAGAAACTACACGAAACGGTAAATTGCAGCAACAGAAACTAGATTTAGCACTTATATGTCTACGAAAGCGTACGGGTCATCATCAACACATACTGTCGTATTCCACAAAGCGTGAACTCATGGGACACATATTCACAATGGGCACACGGCCTAACGTCTTTCCCAGGGACTGTGGAAGAAATCCGTACCCGCCAATGAATTGCTAGCCTCCTCGGCCGGGATCAAACCCGCTACCTTGGGATTGGAAGGCCGACACGCTACCTACGAAGCCACCGAGGCGGCCCTGATTGCAAGACGACCCCCCAACATTGAACCTCGGAATTAGGAAAACAAGTTTGATGCAAGTGAGCAAAATTCTGATGACACAGCGTATGGGTGTTTTTCAGACTGCGCACTCCGAGCAGCACGTGTGTTGCCTATCGCCAATAAGCGTGGGAACTTAAACACATGCTCACAGCTCAACGAGAATTCCACTGCCAGTCAAATGGCAATCTTGATGTTGGGGATTGATCTTCAAGAACGAAAGCTCATCTTGCAATTGAGTAAAGACCGTATTCTCTCACTTTAGTTCAACACAGTAATGTGCCATGCGTTTTTTTCCCACTCACAAATACACTTCTCAGCAGACATCCTCACCAGGGCCTCCTCACATTTACATCACAGAGTTTAAGGTGAGGTGAGGAAAATAAATGTTTTGGAGTGAGTCGAGGCCAGGAAAAATTCCAGAAAAATTCTTGGAGGAAGTAAAAGTGTCAAAAAATGTTTTGAGGTGAGGTGATGTGCAGAAAAGTTTTAAAAACAAATTTTTGGAGGTGAGGTGAGAAAGGGCTTCAAAAATCTGTCTAGGTTAGGTGAGATGATAAGAGATGAGAGGACAATTTTTTTTTCTCCTGGAAAATTGAGGTGAAGTGGAATGCCTGCCCCTGCTTCTCAGTATATCACCTGATTTCACCCTATTTGGCAGGTCCTCTTTTTCAACATGAGTTTTATCCCCTGATTAAAAAAAAAATAAAACCCGAAAACTGGGTGCTGTATGAACGGTCATCACCTGGGACTTAAATCAGAGTACAGCTGTGGCTTACGTTTCTTTCGTGTTGCGCCTACATCTTCCAGGTGTGGGATGTGTTTCGCCTTTTCCTGCAGCGGGCTGCCAGTACGAATAATACCACTAACAGTGAGCCTGATCACTTCCTCGACACCACGCTGCACAGGCTGGAGGGCTTCTTTACTTGTGGCACTCTCAAACTCGTTGAAGAACTGGAAGAAACATCAGAACCAAGGTGTGCATTGCAATAAGCTAAATTAGACACCCGTGTTGGAAATATGAAAACAAGTGAGAGGCAGACATTAGTGCATGGTAGGAGATTGGGAGCTTTTTTGCATTTGGGTTAGAGTGCAGCAGCACTATTGCTATGGAAATAAAGGAGGAAGAACGTTGGTTGGCCATGCAACGAGTGGTCCGCTCTCTCTAGTAAGAAAAAACTGGCTGGGACAGAAGAAAAGTAACAGCTATTCACATATTAGCAGCATAAGTCATGTACATTTCACTTAGTCACATACCCTGCCGGAGGCCATGATGTACGGGTATTTTACTACAGTAACAGTCACAGGCAGAGTGGCGAGGTCTGCAGCTCTGCTTCGGTGGGTTGCCGCCATTCTCACTTTGATTTGGAACTCATCAGGGTCTGTCTTTTTGCCCTCGCTTCTTAGCCACTGCTCATGTCTCTCTATACTTGTTTCATCTTCATGCTGACTGGCAGTATGAACATCAGACTGAAACAAAAGGCAAGCAAGTTCACAATGAGGGAAAGAGTTTGTAGTCGAATTCATAAATGCAAAAAATATAGTTCCTGTCTTATAAGAGGCAAGCACACGATGAATCGAACTGGGCGCCGCCCCGTGTACGAAAACGCACAAAGCCGAAGTGAACTTTTGTCACACAAATGCACTGCCACTACTCGATATTGCATGGAAAGTTGTTGCCTAACAAGCAGCAAATGCTTCTGTAAAGAGGTCACCCCACAATAGTTGTATACATGCGGCATAGTCTGCTTTTGAAACAGAACAGAATTTTGCAGTTCTTAAATTGCAGAACTTCGTGCCAACCATCTAATTTCACAACACATGCTGAATTCTGAAATTTTTGTGCAAGTGCATTAATGGAAACACACTTTTTGTTAAATAAATGTTGGGAGAATCCTGTTTTACCAGTGTTGGATATGGCTTTATTTCCTTGCATTAATGCAAACTTATTTCGAGTCACAGTTACATTAGAATGAACAAGCTCTTGCTGTACAAAAGCATTGAGCAAGTAAACCGCCTTCAATTTGTAATTGGTAATGCAGAAATTTACACCCAGATATCCTATGTGTATATTAAAGTTCCCCTTTTACTGTTTGTACCTCTCGTTGTGTCCTCCGCAATTCACTAGGCTGCTCAGCATCAGTTCCACTTCGCTTGCTTGCAAATTTGGCGCGATTTTGTTGCACTTGTTCATGGTTCTGCACCTTGCGTCGCTCGTTCTTGAACTTATTGCGGAGAGCAACAAGCCAAGAGCTCTAAACACAGTGAGAATTAAAGGAGGTCTTAAATAAAATACATAGAATTGTACTGTGACATGCGGCATCATTCGTGTAGCAAGTAAGCAAAAATTGGAGGGACATCACAATGCATGCACAACAGAGAAATATGCATTTAACTGTACTTTGTGGTCCTGAACTTTCACATGGTGTGCTAGAAATTTTAGTAAAGGTACTGCCACAGTCACTCTATGCTCCTGGTCATATAACTCTGCCGTAGTGCGATGGGAGAGCTCTTTCTGGGAAAAAAATGAGGCCAGTAAGACGACGTTTCCTACACTAGGGACGCGCACCGAAAGCACTAGCAGCCTGTGCTTCGCCTCTTTTGTCTGCCACTTGTCGTAAAATCGTGCTGTAAAAACGTTTTTACAGCACATGACTTTGGTAGAGGACGTGTGATTCTGTACATGTTTTAAATTGACTAGAAAAACAACAGAAATGCACACAACGACACAGTACTTCGACTGCGACAAGCTTGCATGTTCGATATGTTCTCACGTGCATGATATTGTTATGCACTGTGGTGTCGCGTCTGCACACAAACGCTGTATCATTTTCAGGGAATGCCAGAATGATGTGTTGGCCACTATGCTCTGAGGGTGCGTCTCTGAACGGCTCACTTATCAAAACTGCAGAAGGGCTGTGTAGTGCGCTGTAGTGCCGGCAGCTGTTCAATAAAACGTGCAATGCAACCATGGAAGGATTACTAAATCAGTATGTTGCTATCGTTAGGTTGTTACTAACTGTTAGATTTGTGTTAATATTCATCAACTGTTTGGGTTTTCTATTGCTTCACACGTTGCTTCTGTAGCTGCGACTATGAGCGTCACTCGGAATCTGTTGGCAGATTAAGAAAAGAAAATTAAAAAATGAGAAGGAAAGCTAATGTCTAAGCATTGGTGAAGTTTGACCTGATAAGCCTGCACTGTGGTACGCTGCAACATTAAGGTAGCCCCAGCCTACCCAACAGCCCATACTGAAAAATGAGAGATAGTTCTCATTGGACGATCAAGACCTGGTATCTAACAGATTTTGATTGTAATCCAAACAGGCACAGATATGTTAGCAAATAATGCAGCTGTTACTGTGGCCCTGGTGTTCTCATGACAGTAACATTAGGGTCATTGCTAGGTGCCTGCTGCAGCAGGCATATTTTGCCTTGCCCTCAACAATGAGTCTCTTCTCTTCTGGACGTGCCAATTGGGCACACACTGCGTCAGGGAAGTCTATGCTGAGTTTCCGTAGGACGCCACCAGGAAGCATCAGCTTAGAACTGAGTGATGCAACTGTCAAGGAAGGATGGTGTGGGCTGCTCCCTTTGTGCACGTCGCAGACAATAAAGATGGTGGAGGAATCAAAAAAAGAAAAGAAACGGTAAGAAAATTTGTGCATAACAAGAGCCCATCTTTTGCTCTGTAGTGTATGTGGAAAAAGTACAGCCAACAGTTGATGGCTAACAGTGGTGTTTTTCCCCCCACGGTGGTGTGTGTCATTCATAATGGTCAAATCAGTTGGGCCCACAAGGAAGATATCACATTTCTAATGATGTAGCAACAAAAAGGTAGTCGAAACTGTTGGAACTCACAAATCCGGATCCAATGGAGTCAGCAAGGTGCGGGTAACGCTCAAGAAATAGGCTGATGACTTTGTAATAAAAAACACGAGAAGGGTATCTGCAAGGATAACAGTAATATGTGCTGCACTAAAGTGGGACTCTGAATTATATGTCGAATACTCTGCAACCACATTGTAGGACTAACTAGGCCCCATTGCAATTTGATAACAGCACTGCTGCATTACTGCATTCAGTTAATCATCCTTACAATGTGAAGGGCATGACTGATTGGTACAAGAACTCGACGATTTTGATCTCGAGGGAAGATGTCAAGGGCTCTCCGTTTGCTACCATAAGTAGAGACCCATGCAGCCAACCAAAGTCCGGAAGGTCATATGCTTTCCCATCACGGTCTTCAATGTCATTCCTGCAACAATATTTCAGATTGTGCATGCAATGCAATAAACGAGTGTTTCAGTAAGTTGCCAAACCGCACATGAGAACATTTTTCGCAGTCACCGGTTAGTCATGTGTGCCTATGCAGTGTGTCCATATGGGTGGTTCCCTCAACTCAGGCAGGGTGGTCTGGACACCATCACTGATTCCCCTTGCAAAAAAAAAGAAAGAAAAGAAACATGTTGTACCGTAACGTGCATGCACACAGCAGCAACAAATATTTTGGCTCTATGTGTTGTGGTCCACCAAAAACAAAATCACAAAAAATTGACACGGCGACAGAGCTTTCTGACGGAATGTTTTTGACATTTTATTCCTCGCCATCGGACGGTTCCAAACTAGATTTTTTTTTGCACAATATGTCAGGTACAACGACTTTCAGCGTGTGTAAACAGCACCGGTCAATTCTATTTTGATCTTTAATTCAAAATCGCCAAAGCTGCAAGAAAAATCAGATTTTGCTCATATTTGTCCTTACGCTGTACTCCTGCTGTATACGCCATCGAGATATATGAGGTACCGCTGTGTAGGTCGAAGCGCGCTCTTTAAATCTATGTCAAATTTACATGTCTGTACTTTTCCCACTTTCGTCAAGGCGGTGTAGAGTACAGCTCTGTTTTCAAAAATGGTTTTTTTTTGACTCTCGTTTATCAAAAACCCCACCTCCGATTTCCTTCATATTTTGTAGTTATATAGCCCAGGCTATGACGTACATGTGTTCGCAAAAAGGAAGGTTCCTTCTCAGCAGAACTCGAGATAACACGCAACAAACATGGAGTGCGGAGCACGCATGTCAAAATCGTTTCGTCAGAAAGCTCCGTCACCGGGTCAATTTCTTTGGGATTTTTTTGGGGGCAGACCACAACACATAGAGCCAAAATAATTGTTGCTCCTGTGTGTATGTGTGTTGCGATACAGCATATTTTTTCAAGGAAAATTGGTGATGGTGTCCGGACCACCCTGCCTGAGTTGAGATGGAATCACCTCTATATACTCTCAGCATCGCATTGTGGATGAACAGTTTGCGTCATTAAGTACATTTTACAGGGGCAGACTGGGACAAGAATTCTTATGGGGAAATTTTGTCAAACCAGTCCCTTCGCTGTAATCTTTAGCACTGGCTATGATCTGCCTTCCCAGTTGCCCAAGTATATCCAGCCCCCAGCAGCCTCCCAGAAAGTTTCCCCAGTAAGGCCTATGGCCAGCAACATGTCAGCATCTTGTGCCTGCAGTTCATCAGGGTGCTGCAAATCAAATCAAGTGAATTTTTTGGGAGGTCGTTACTATTGCACACAGATGGCAGATACGAGCAACCAAATTCCACAGATTTAGCAGCACATGGTACCTACAGCACATCAACATGTGAGCACAATATCATGATATAGTGGTATAGGGTAGCCTAATTCCATGTAAGTCAAACAGGGCACTTTACGTTTTTTCTGGAACAGCACTGCTCATGCTTGGCTGCTGCATCTCCAAATTAGAGCATGATAGCAACTGAGTCAACGTCAGCTCCTGGGCAGAAATGTACATGAGCAAATAGCAGCAAACAATTTCTCTGTCTGTGGCAAAACCGTTTCTGTTGGTTGGGGCTGCACATCGGTACCCGGAGTAAGCCGTAGAGTAGACAGGTGGGGTATCACATCATCGTCCGCAATGGTCACAAAACAGTCAAAATCCTTGTCGTACAACTGCAAGTACATAGTGAAACGTTAGCGGAGCATAGGGATTGCTGGAATGGGTGCAAACAATGCACTGCTGGTCCTCGACAATGATCTCGTGTGAAACTAAGTAACTTGCTCCAAAGACCCCCAATAGAGCTATATCTTGCACCTATCACCGCTGCAGGTTAATAGCAGCAGGGTAGACGGCTTGGTAGTCAAAAGTAGCGCTATAGCACAGGACAAAAGCCGAAGATAACACCACTTCATTTCACGGGCAAATGTCAGTCCCTTCAAGCTAGTCATCAAAACATAATTGTGGTACATGTGCGCTGTTCCACACACATCAAATTCAAATGTACGGTAGTGTTGCGCCTACAGTAGATATTTTCCTCTGAGCAGCGCACGGGTTGTGGGCCCTTTTGTCCGGAACGCGCTCTGAGAAAAGGAGCATTCAGACTTCAGACTCGAAAAATGCCGCACCGTCGTCGCTAACAATGCTAATTAACAACATACTGTGTATGAGCAAGTCTTTATGCGATAATAAAAGGTTGCAAAACTTGGCATTCGCCGCTATATGTCCGAGGGACGCTACGGAGACGCCGGGCTCTCGTCACCGGCTCAGTTCCCTCGTTTGTACCTCACGATACTCGCGAACACACAGCAGCTAACAGTGACAGGGCAGAAAGGGAATACCTTGAATGTCGCAGTCGCTCCCGTGCATGACAAATTCTCGCTCGGCAAACTGCACTGTTTTACAGCGTCTTTCAACCTCGTGAGTGTGACGACATGGGCGTCGTTGAACTGAAACTTGCGTTTCAACTCTGATCCTTCCACCTCCACAAGGCATGCCAGCGTCGACATTATGTGCTGGATGTCGAAACACCTTTCCGAACAATATTTGCCGCTGTTAGTGTAACCAATACCACAAGCTTAGCCTCACTGGTTCCAAAACGCGGAGTCACATGTCAACCGCCAAACCAGCGCTGGCCAAACACACAAACTATGGGGATTGGATTGGATTGGATCCGCAAGCCGCGAAACGGCGGCTCGTCGTCGTGGCTCGTGTATCTGAGCATCTGATTTATGCGGAATAATCAGGAACAATTCTAGTTTCACTGTCTCAAGCCTATCTTATTTCTGTTGTACATTTCTGAGACATACAATACAAGAGCGGGCTTCCTTTACGCCTTTACGCTGGTCGTAATCTCTTTGCGCATGCACTTTCCGACAGATAGTTGTGAACTTGCTCCTTGTTCAATGCTGGCCGGTTCCGAAAGTTGTGCTGAACGTCCGGACTGCAGTAACTGAGAAACGAAGCCTTCTGACAGCACAGATAATCGGCACACCACGGTGAGATTTTTCCTTGTTATGAAGGAAGTATGCAAGTTGGGAACATAGTGACAACGCGCCGCACCAATACTGCCGCTTCCTCCCGTTCTCTGTGGCACGATGACGCCAAAAACACGAGGAGCCTTTTACGAGACACATTATCTTTTTTTTTTTTCTGAGTGTAGTGTAATATGTTTATTCATCGTGAATCGCCTGGTACGGAAAGGGATCCGTTAATAGTGAGTTTTAGTGGATCGTACGCTATCGCCTTTGCGTACGTAAGGAATAGCGTTGGTGGTTATGCGCACGCGCAAAACATAAAGAGAGCTTCGCGCACTGCGCAGAACAACTACGCTATCCCCTACGTACGCAAAGGCGATAGCGTACGATACACTAAAACTCTCTATTGGTGGAGGGGGGTGGCGCAAAGAGGCCCCGCACCGGGTGACGCGTACTGACGCCACTGTCCATGAGACTGAGGGAAACAGGAACGACTCATACACACGAACACTCAACCCCAACAAGGCACTACACAAAAGAGTTGAGTGGAAGCCGTACCGCCCCTTGTTGATGTGCCCAAACTCAGGCTTGTCCGTCATGGACGTCACACCCGGCTTCCTTGCATTTGCGTCATTTTATGAGTAGAAATGCTAGCCTAGTTTCCATGTGTCTGTTTATGATTGTCATAGTCTGACTTGTCTGCGTGTTTCATATTGCGTGGTAAGCGCTGATATTTTTTTTCATATGCGTCGCCATTTCTCAAGTCAACCTAACCTATATATTTCGATGAAGGAGGAGCCAACGGCTTTTCTTGATAGGGTGGGGCTGATATTCCTCCTTATTTTTTTTTTCTCTTTTGCTTTTTTGGGGCAGTCCAGGCTAACGCAATGGGAATAGGAAAGTCGCGCAGCCAAATGACTCATAATTTTATGTGCTACGAAATAAGATACATACACCATATATATATAATATGTAATATAATTAACAATATATAACTAAACAGTACAGATAAACTGTGCTGACATTAGTCAGCAAAGCCTGAGGAAAAACCCCCAGACAGCACAGCCGGTGGTGGGATTCGAACCTACTGCTCCCATTTATATGGCACGACCTTGGCAACTGACAGAGGGTGGACGCCTTATCTTACTCGACTTGAGGAATGGCCAAGCCATGGATTTAAGGTGTTGATTAGTCGAGGATTGAAACCCTTCTCTCCAAAATCAAACTTTTGGTTTCCATTGAGGGGAACGATGGAGGCACTTTCGTCCGATTTAGGCTTGCCATATGTCTGCCTTAGTGCATGTAGTTCTGCTCTAGAATAGTACTGCACAATGTTTCCGGGTCAGTTACGCATAGTAAAGCATAGCAAGTACATTATTTATGAAGGAAGTTGCCTCGGGACAGGAGCCGCTGATATTTCGAACCATGCAGAGAGTCTGTTCGAAATATCGGCAGCTCCTGTCCTGAGGCAACTCCCTTCATACTTCTCTACCGGTTCGCTGGATTTCTATCCATCTAAGTACGTCATTTGTTCTTTTATATGTTTTCTTACTGCGCAAGCACATCTTTCACAAAGTGCGGCCAGTTGCTAGTGAATATTCTACGTGATACTGTTTTTCCTGTGTCGTTTCTGAATCAATTTCATTAACGTCAAATATGCTGTTCTCTTGTCTCCCCAGATGCCGAGACCGCAACACTTTCCCTGTCCACGGTGTCGGTGGAGGTCACTGACCTTGAAGTGCCTCTTTCGCCACATAGGCTCGTCGCATGCCCACGAGAGGAACTGGATTTGTGGCCTACAGGGGTGTATGTCCACACAAATGTCATATGCTGCTTATCGAAGGCACGTCTCTAACAGGCACAATGGTCTCCTAAAAGATGACACAAGGGTCACAAGTATCACCTCGAAATGCTCGAGAATGGCCTCCCAGCACTGTCATTGTATGGTGTAAAGTCACAGTGTGCACTGACGTTTGAAGGTTTTGAGCCAACAGAACAAATACCTCCCGATCCAATGCATGATCTTCATGAAGGGGTCATATCCTTTGTCTTGAAACATGTGCTCTTTAGACTTGTTATTCAAGACAAGTGTTTCACCTTAGAGACATTGAACAAGTGCATCGAAACTTTTGCGTATGACCCATGCGACGCAAAGAACAAACCAGAACCAGTTGCTCGAACTGCACTGGTAGGCAAGGGCACACTGAGAGGCAGCGCGTCGCAGAAGTTTTGCCTTCTTAGGCACCTGGCGCTCTATATTGGTGAATGTGTGTTCTCAGATAATCGGGCATGGAAAATCTACCTTCTCCTCAGGGAGGTTGTCGACCTCCTAATGTGCAGAGACATTCCTGTTGACCACATCCCCTATTTGTATCGTCGCATCGAATTGTTCAGACAAGAATTTGAATCTGTTTTTCCTGGTGTTAAAGTGCCGTGCAAGATGCATTATCTCCTGCACTATCCATCCTTCATCTACAAGTATGGGCCACTGGTTGCATTATGGTCGATGCGATACGAAGCCAAGCACCAGTACTTCAAGGATGTTGCCAGGAAAATAAAAAACTTCAAGAACATTGCTTTTTCTCTTGCACAGAGGCACCAGTTGTATCAGATGTTTGTGTGGACACAGCACACTTTGGAGGATGCCATAACCACCGTCGCCAGCAAGACTGTTATTCTGGAGCATGCACCTGAGCCACTTAGGTTATATCTTGCAATAAGCAGTGGTCAGGAACAGCACATTTGTTCCATGAAAAGTGTGACAGTGAATGCCAGAACATACACCACGGGCTGTGTAGTGACACAACTCCAAGAACATGACTTGCCAGATTTTTATGAGGTGTGTGGCATTTATGCTGTCAACCGCCGTGTCACTCTCTTTCTAAGGCGGCTTGTCACGGAGGAGTTCGACACACACTTATTTGCTTACGTGGTGAGTCGCAGTGAGGAAACAATGGTGACAGACAGACTTTCTGACTTCCTTTCTGACCTACAAACTGTCCACAGGAAAGAACACAGGGACGTAGTAAACCCACGACAAGCACTCCTGTGATCTTGATGTGGTTGTAACAGTTGTGACCTTGTGCAGTTAGAGTTAGTGTGTATGTGGTGTGTGCAGTGTATATATACGTGTTGTTATGAAGTGCAATGCATGTGTCATTATAAAATTGGTGCCATCACTTCATAGTCTGTGTCACCCTTTGGTACGTTCATGCAAACAGCTTTCACTAACTGCTCACGGAAGTGATGCTGTGGTGGGTGGTATGGGCTTGTGCTACGGTATACAGTGTGTGGAAACTTGTTTTCCAATCAGCTGCTGCTCCTCTGGCTTTTTCGCTGAGCTGGACATGTACTGCTTGTGACATACTTGTCTGTCATTTGGGTTTCACGATTTCGCAGTATTTTGCAGTGTGCTGCAGGTAGTGAGTAATGAACAGGCACAGTTGATTTCTCCTGACCTGTCTGTTGCATATTACTTGCAATGACTGTTGACAGAGGCTGCGCGAACGCTGTGAAAGCCTGAAACTTAAATTTCAGACAAGTATGTTGCAAGCAGTACAATGTAGAGGCAAAATTTCTAGCGACGTGCCCCATTGTATGCATCTGTAAGGAGCATGAAGCATATCATTGTGTTAAAAAAAATACAGTTCATGTACAAAACTCTATGGCCGCTGCACCCATTTTACGCCTCTTTTACACCCAAGCTGAATGGATGTTGTAAATAAGGTGTTAAGTTATTATTACACCCATTTAACACCCCTCATCCGAGGGTGTTTCTTCGAGCTGGTGTAATTTAGGAGTAAAAATAGGTTTACACCCCAATTACACCCGGATTACACCCTAAAGGGTGTAAAAAAATTAAGAGTGTGGAGAGGCGTGTTAGCTTAGCTCAATTCGTAGAGCCCTGGACCGGAAATCCAGAAGATGTGGGTTCGATCCCTACAGCTGGCTAACCTTTTCAGTGACTTACATCTTTCATCGGCTTATATTTGTTGTCTTTTACTAACCATTGTTTGAAATGAGCTTGTGGGCCAAAACTACCGTTAGCCCACCAGGCTTATTTTCTGACATTACTGCTCCGTATGTCGCCGATATTTCGGTTCAGATGTTTGTCTCACATTTGGAGCCTCCGGTCGTTCTTGTTGAAAGACGCGTTTGGTGGTGGCGAAAAAAAATGTAGATGCTGTAAAGATATAAACACCATAATACAGCTGTCGTCGAAAGCTAGCAGTCTCACGCTCTTTGTGTCGGCAGTTATTGCTCGTTATTATTGTAAGAATATTATTCTGCAATACACTGAAGCTTGAAGTGTAACGTACTGTTGCAGAGGAAGCATCTTGATTCTGATCGGATCCTAGCCCCGAGAATGGGCGCCACGGGCAATAAACTGCAGCAGCACAACACAGAACGCAGCACGCAGGTTGCACTGCCTCACTCCTAAGCGAAGTCATGTCTATTCCTCATAGCGTGGAGCAGAAGGATAGACGCTCAGAGCGTGCTGCCATACCAAACCACGTTCTTACTGGCGCTCCTTCTGGGAGCAGCATTTCTTCAGGCGTGACCATGGATGTCGCATCGACTTCAGCGCAGGCTAGCGATGACCCATTCTGCTGCTTTGGCCCGAAGGGGTGCAATACCAACGCACGTACACCTTCTCTAAGCAAGTGAACTTGGCCTTGACTTGAATTGACTTGACTTGACTTGAATCTTAGTGAACATGACCAGTATTTGATATCCGCACGTGCAAAGCGCGCGCCTTCTTCAATCAGTGCTGTGTGCGGTGGTCATTACACTATACATCCGAAAGTACCGCCAGAAGGTGGCACCAAAGTGCTGTGTCAACCCGTTCCGTAAACACAAGAAGAACATGAGTGGGGCAAACACAATACCTTCAACATGGGCTAAGCGCACAGTTTCGCTTCAACTGGAACCTGGAGACAAGCTGTGTCCAAATTGTCACATGGAATGTAACAAGCCATAAGAGGACACCACATCAGGTGAAACTGAACCGGCGTTGAGCCTTGGAATCGAGGAGCCTACAGCAAGACTCACTCCGTTCATTGAACGAATCAATGGGAATCCTTGGTGAAACTCCTGTAACACGAAAGAGGGCCATAGCACAACGACAGAGATACGCAGAAGCGAAATTGCGTAACATAGAGTCCAGGGCAAGAAAAGTTCTAGAGACGTCTCTAGGCAACGGCATAGCAACGCAGTCGACATCAGAGGAGCCGTGCCCCATCCTCGTCGCTGATTATAAGACCTTGGTGCGAGAGTCGAAGGAGAAATTCTCAACAGAAAGCGCATCACGAACAGCGATGATATTAACGCTGGCACCAGCGTCGTAGTCCAGACAGCAAACCATGGGTTACTTCGGAGCGTCTCACCGCTTGGTGCGTAAAGCTAGGGACATTAAGAAAAGACTGCCGTCCTCACTGAACCAACACCCGCAAGAGGAAAACAACCACTGGATAATGAAACCAAACAATCAGTGAACGCGACGACGACGAAGGCGATTTCGTAACATACTGCTTGCCTGGAAAGAAGGATGTCTTGAAGGGACATCAGAAGCGCTTGAGGCTGACGGGATTAAAGGAAGCTGTCAAGCTATGGAAGGCCAGCAATCCTGCACAGAAAATTGAGTTTTCAAAGTTCGCTTCTTTGAGATCTTCCTGGTAGGTGTTTGCTGGGAGCCCCGGAACGCATTCTGTGTGCGTTTGCACTTGTCATCAGAACGTGAAACTGATGCTCAACGCAGCATGGATGCAGGAATCCTACAAAGGGCTTCTGAAGTTGGCCGTATGTAGTACTTTGAAGAAACTTGAATGCTGGGCGACTGCGGTGACTGCCCTGGGCCTGGAGCGCTTCATGACAAGATTGAAGAACATGTACTCCGAATGTCTGAGTTCTGTGACCAGATCATGTACGAGCAGTGTGTAGCTGGGGTCCGCGCAACACTGGAAACCTTCGTTGCAACACCCGAAGAGTTTCGTCTGAAACTCATCCATGCACTTGAAGCTTTGCAAAAGCACCACTTTGTAAGTTCTGCGCAGTCCGCATATCTGAAGACCTTGAAGACACGCCTTCCTCAAGACGGAGCCGTTGTGCAGCTGGACTACTCAGAAAACTACACATATATAGCGCAAAATTCCCGCAGTCATTTTACTGGAATGCGTCGCAGGCAACATTACACCCCATTGTAGTATACTTCAAAGATGGAGCAGGTGACCAATTGCAACATTCAAACTATGTCGTCATCTCCGGCTCTCTCACTCATGACAACGCATCTGTCCACATATATCAGAAGGTTTTCCTGCAGCACTTCTTGGATGCTCAGCCGCATATTAAAAGGTTGCACTACGTTTCGGTTGGAGCTACCTCACAATGTTGAAGATGAGACAGGACAGAGAGGGATGACGATGTGTATATTCCGTTGAAAGGATCTAGAATGAACGCGATGTCTGTCCCGCGAGTGTCACAGACAGTGACTCATCATCTTCTTTGTTGACAATAGAATGTTGATATAACATTCAACGCACAATATAAAAAAAAAAAACTTCTTCAACCTCTACTTTCATCAAGAAGACTTCGGACTTTATGCGACGTGGAACTTTTTCGGAACATCGCATGGGAAAGGTGCTTGCGACGGGATTGGAGGCACAGTAAAGAGACTCCCATCAAAATCCAGTCTCCAAAGACCCTTCGATCGTCAAATTCTAACCCCAAACGAAATATTGTTGTGGGCTCAAGAGAATCTTCGGAACATTTTCCCACAGTGGGACTCCTGCTCTGAAGTACTGGAAGAACAGACCAGGCTGAAAGGTCGTTACGAGAGGGCCAAAGCCATCCCTGGCACGCCTGATATTTATTACTTTCAACCACCCTCCACACACGATATCCAGCTGTGCGTGACGTCATCAGTGAACGCCTCTAGTGAAGCAAAAACCTACTAAATCAGCATGGACCGATACTGAACGCTTTCCCCAGTGTGTCCTGTTCAACAGAAACAGCTATGATTAGAAAAAATTGACTTGATGAGAACCTGTAACTATTTGTGTTTCCTGTCGAGGGTTTAATAAAATATTGGAGATAATCTACGCTATCTCTTTCACAGTGCGCGACCGATTCTGGGCAAGTCCGAAGGGAGCGAGCAGTTACGCAGCCTAGTAAACTTAAAAAGTCACTACTAAAAGACAACAAATATAAGCCTTTTAGTTTTTTTTCAGGCTTGATGTAGGCTGATAGCACTTCGTTTTGCCGTTAACGAAACGTCCGAATCACGATGCCCACATCACGTTTCTTCCGGTTCAATAATGCGAATTTTGGTAAAATGGCCATATACGGCTAAATATTTCACAGCCTTTCCTTGCACTTAGCAAAATGAATTTTCTTTCCAAGTGTTCGCCATTCCCCATTCTACCAGCTCACCGAGTTTTATCTTTCTACCTCGACCTAGTGAGCACAAAAAAAAAAAAAATGAAGAAGTTCTGGGGAACTTTTAGGCCCCCAGCTCGATACGAAACACGGTTACATCTTAGGTGTTTTTCGTCCATAATGAAAGGAAGGCGCTTCATGTACTCGCTGACGGTGACCGAACCCTAATATCTTCAGCCGTTTTTCCTGGAGACGTACTCATATGCACCCTACTTTTAGGGTACCAATCTGAGAAAAAAAAATAGTGTCAAAATTCGTGACGGTCGAGCCACGCGGTTGGATCGCTTCTTGTGCAACGACCCAGTCGTTAGTGGAGCTGTGTGGTGTGCCGTCCTTCTGTACGTGTGTGGTTGCTCCAAATTCACGAACGTCTGTCATGTACCAACTGGCCCAATCTGTCATTTTGAACAACAAGACGTTGAACGTGCGCACACTCTTGAGTCGTATATCAATTTTGAAAACACCATAACACTAGCGCTTTCCGACGTTTTCATACGTACCTGCGTTTGCCCACCAATTCGTGTCATTTATGAGCTCGACAGAAAATATATTCGTCGTACCAGATGGGTAATTAGGACGCAGTTCACAATTTTGTGGGCTTCAGCAGTCAAGAAAACCGTTGAAGGCGTAGCAAACATAATCACACAGCGCCTGCGTTGAGGTCGTTGGCTGGAAAATGCGCCCCTTATGGGTTCTCGTTCTTGCAACATGCATATTATACATATTGCCCAACGGGCAAGGCCTTCCGAGGCGTTCAAATTCAAATGGCTTTCGTGGGCGGCAATTCCATAACTCTCCAGCGGTGTCACGCCAGCATCACAGGGTAAGTGATTTTACATTTGCTGTCAGCCCAACGAATAATGTACTAGAATAAAGTAACCCAGTGAAATAATCGGTATAGAGCTCCGGATAGCTCTCTGAGTTATATAACTGAATTCACAAACCGTTCCCTTTACGGCTGCTACATGGCACTCCGCTGAATTGTTCCGTTGCATCTGGTTAGCACAGATAAACTAGCGAGCACTAACGCTAGTATGTAGAGACTAAGAGGAGAGAACATAGATGAAATTCTTCTACTGTTGTTAGGACTATTCTTGCTGGTTGTTACCTCCCTCACGGCATTGTTCCCTCAGCTCAACGGCAGAAACTGTACGGGATACAGACATAGCTATAGAACTAATTAAAGAAATTAATCAATAAACAATCAGTAAACTGCATTACTTAGAATGATAATTAAACACAGAAAGAATGACACAATACTAACAAGAAAGAATTGATGTTTTTGAGAACTGATTATTTCGTGGAAAGGACAGGGAAAATTAGACTGGGGAAAGTCCAGGAAAAAGTGAACAGTGTAGAAAAGTCAGTAACATTTTGTGAATAGAGGATCTGCTCCATAAACGTGACACGTAAGGTTAATGCGTCGTGCTTGATGGGTAACTAGCTATTATAGGTAATCACTCATGTAGTATATTTACATATTTTCTTCTAGAGGACGTCGACCTAGCCGTATAACTCAATTGCAGAAACGGCATCTGTGCTGCTCTCAAACCTTTTATAAACCATGCTGGGAATAAAAAGCACCCTGTATAGGGATTGAGCCGTCGGAGTAGTTAAATCCCTTATCGAATTCGTCATGGTATTTTAAGATCCGTTTGGCGTCCAAATGAGATTTCTAGCTCCTGCTAATTAGGAGTCACATATTTGACATTCGTAAGCATCACTTGGTCTCAAGAACTGTTTTAACTGTTCTGGAGACCGAGTGATACTTACGAACGTCAAATATATGACAGCAAATTAGCAGGAGAAGGGAATTCCATTTGAACGACTCTCGGGAAACGTTCCAAACCAGACCAGACACCATTCCCCTCAATAGAAGTCGAAATGTTCAGTGAAAAGCTGTCAAAAAAATGTACAAGCGAAACATTAAAGTTCGTCATATGGGCGTCTTGGGGTGCGCTTTGCACCGTGTAGCGTCAATCTGCAATGGTTTCTTTACCCCAGTTTTAAACCTTGATTTGGTGTGCAGCGTTGTCTGGTTTTTGACGTTTTTCGGGAGAAGCCAGAATGAACACTCCGGAGAGAAAGCCGCGGATACTGTCCAGTACCATTCATAAGCGACAAAGGTCTTTGTCATGGAACATGGAAGAATAAAATGGAGGCAGGGGCGCCGATGAAGAGAACATAATACACCAGTTGAATGTCGGAATAAATAAAGTAAGCAAAAACAACATCAAGGACTAATACCCCTTGACAGACAACACGCTAAATGTCACTTAGGAAATTGGCCTTTTTCTAAAGAACATTTTGTGTTCATGCAGAGACGACAGCTGATATGTATTTTAGCGATAACTGGCAATTTCGACTAACAGGGGTTACTAACGACCTTTATAGCGTTAAATGTGAAGCCCCATCACCAGGGCGCTCGCATGTGTATCGTCACACGCAAGAGCTGATTTACAGTGTCATTGAACGATTCTGCTTCTGCATATACCGGGTGTTTCAGTTAAATCCCCGGGCTAAATAATTCGCGAACGGGTGCACCAATCCGCGAGCTTTCTTTTTTACAAGTATCTGTCCGATACCACCTACAAGCTGCACACCGTGTGGATTAGTGGGAGGCGCTCATTATTAAGATAAAAATGCAAATAAGTTAAGTAAAAAAGCGCAACTTCTAAAGCAGGGCGCTGTCGGTATTAAAATGGGTACTACCCCTTTTGGGACCTTCAGTGGACACCTTTTAGAGAAAAATCTGCCACCGAAGCGGGTCATTTGTTGCAGTAATTAATTAGTTTCGGTTTACGTATTTTTGTCGCGGCTTGTGGCTGCGAAGCGCAAAAGGACGCTCTTTCACTCCCTTATCCATCAATGAATTACGTCCTTACACCAATGAATTACACCAATGAAATACGCCCTTTTGCGCTTCGCCGCGACCAGCCGCAAAAAAAAAAAAAAAACGTAAACCGAAACCAATTAATTACTGCAACAAATGACCCGCTTCGGTGGCAGATTTTTCTCTAAAAGGTGTCCACTGAAGGTCCCAAAAGGGGTAGTACCCATTTTAATGCCGACAGCGCCCTGCTTTAGAAGTTACGCTTTTTTACGAAACTCATTTGCATTTTTATTTTAATAATGAGCGCCTCCCACTCATTCACACGGTATGCAACTTGTACGTGGTATCTGACATATACTTGTAAAAAACAAAGCTCGTGGATTGGTGCACCCGTTCGCGAATTATTTAGCCCGGGGATTTAACTGAAACACCCTGTATGTACCCATTAAGAGGCTGACTGTGTAATGTATTTGAGTGCATGTTTTGTGGACTTTAATTCACGCTATAGTATCCTCGTCATGGCACGACCACGTAAGCTCGTGACTTCTAGTCTGGTTAGCCAATCGGCCAAAATAATGTTGTAATACGTAGCAGCACCTAAATAAACGTTCGTTTACTCTGTTACCTCGTCGTGGGTAATCGGCATCATTTGTGATACACGACAGAGTGAAACATGCGACAGTTCCGAAAGTCCTGGAGGGTTCAGGTAATCCCACATATCCTAAATTGGGTACTCTATCGTCTGGTGAAAGGTAAAGTATTGGACCATACAGCATCGTATACATTACGTTAGGCTAGATTAGATAACTTCAGTTTACCTTCAGTACCTAAATTTAGTTATGTCAGATTGTGACTGGTCTATGTTTTGAGCGTCTCCAATGTGGAATATCTGGGCGCTACGCCCTCTCTTCGAAGGTATGCGGCTTCTCGACTTCACGGAGGCCTGCGCACGTTCTAAAAGAACTCTTTGTACTGGAGCGCTATTTTCATCTTACGCGTGTTATTGAACTTGAGCGCACAAGCATTCGCAGATATAGCTATCATCAGCAGCCATAAAATACTGTTGTTAAGTGCACGTCCGACAACTAAACGTCGGAAACGGCAGTTAAACTAATGTCAATGAATGACAAAGGAAGCGACAGAGGGTCGCGTGTCCTGTAGGTCATATCACATGATTAGTCATAATAAAATCGCAGTATACCAGCTTGATACGTATAGAAATCTGTACAAACTCGTGTTGGGCTTGATTTGTTTTGTAGGGGACATAAGAGAGAAATCACATTGCGCTCGTCGTTGATCGCAATCGCCGTGGCACAACATAAACCTGCGCAGACTCTCTAACAGAAAGAAACGGCTCTATGGCGTAGCAAAACGAACTAACGCTCAGATTAAATGGATGGCTTACAAAGCCTGTGCAAGAGAATATAAACATGAATTAAAAACGGCCAAATACACCTATTTTACTGAGCACTTACCGGATGTGCTAAAACGTAGTCTTCGACTTTTCTGGAGTAGTTAGCGCTGCGCCAATAAAACACTAATCATCATCATCAACTTCTCTGTAATGCGGCAAACCGCCATAAACGAGGAGAACTAACCCTGAGCTTTACGAACGAATTGGTGAACCAGATTCCGGACACTGAATGCGCAAATGTGCCGAGTGATGTATTTGTTCGTGAATTTTCTCATCCTGAGAATGATGATGATGATGTACCCTAACCCCATACGATTTTGTGCCCATGCCTCCAATTACCATTGATACTTTCGGCATCGTAAATGTAATCCATTCCCTAAAATCTTCGTCCTCTTGTGGCGAAGATAACATCAATCCAAAGTTTCTAGAAAATACATCACTTTACTAGTCTTTTTTACTACGTTCTGTAGTCTGTCACTTATACAAGGTACTATACCCGACGACTGGAAAGTCGTCAAGAAAATGCCCATTTATAAGGCAGGAGACCGGCATTGTCCAATAATTATCGGCCCATATCGTTGGTAAGTATGTCATGCAGAGTTCATGAACATGATGCATACTCGCGCATCGCACAGTTCCTAGAAGACAACTCATATTTTGATTGTAACCAACGTGTAGTCAGGAAAGACCCCTCATGTGCTATCTTCGGTACACGAACTACATCTCTGTCTCGATCGATGGTCACCAGGTCAACTGCATATTCGCTGACTTTACAAAGGCCTTCGACAAAGTTTCTCGCACACTTCTGCTACATAAATTGCTACACTACTCCTAGAACCCAATTTACTAGCGTTGATTCAGTCATTTTTTAGAGATCGTTTCCAATTTGTACACGTTGACAACGCGCACTCCTAACTTAGACCTGCATTGTCTGGCGTTCTCCAGGGATCAGTGTTGGGACCACTTCTTTTTCTCATATCTATTAATGGCCTGAATCAATGTGTTTCATCTCGCATAGTCGGTTCGCAGATGACTGCGTATAGTTTATCGAGAAATAAATTATCAATCGTACAGTCGAGCGCTCCAATCAGATCTTGATAGGATATTGGTTTTGTGTAAAACCTGGTCTAAGGAACTTAACGTAGGTAAACATGTGGAGGGGACACATAATCCCCTCCACACTCTAACAAAGCAGCCATTCACTCCGGCCGTAGAAGCCCGTACGGAACCTCTCTTCCCTCCGGGCTGTTGACCCACAATTCGCATGAACCTTTAAACACGTCACACCTAACCCTTTAAACCCATGCCAATGATGAGGACGGTGCCCAGAAGAAGAACAGTCTCTGTTCGAAATATCGGCGGCTTCTGTCCTGAGGCAACTCCCTTCCTACATCTCTACCGGTTCGCTGGATTTCTACCCATCTATTTTCAGTAGAAGAGTTTTTTTCCCTAGCTTATTGAACCCTTTTTAAAGAAATAATTCGAAATATTGGAGATTCGTCAGATTCGTGGATTCGCAGAACCTTCCTTCCATTCGGGTTCGGATTCGAGAAATTCTGGGTTCGTCCTATCTCTAATTTTTGGTAATCACAACCGCACAGCAACGTCACCGAAATGAAACGCAGTTTGAAATTAGCATCACTCGATTTCTGGCAGAAAGTAGCACGTCTCGCACTTTTTCATAACTTTTTCATAAAAACGTTCGTTTAAGATCATTGTTATTGTTGCCTCGATCATATTTATTATCACGCATTGACCATCAACATTAGGTCGGCATTTACAACTGCAGCACCTCGGCGTTCTACTCATTATTCGTACCTCGTACATCGGTAAATGGAATCTCCTTCCGGGCTCTATTATGTTCATTGTTGAATACAATAGGTTAATCGAAGCTGTATATGACCATCTCCTCACTTACCATTAACAAGCGTTAATGATGTCTGTGATGTTAGTGATTTATTTAACCGTTAGTTTCACTCATGAAATTTTTTGTATCAGATGTGCTTTTTGGGATTTTTTCTTTCTTTTGTATTGTCGTGTACCTATTCCCCTCTGTAACGCCTCTGAGGCTTTGAGGGTAAAATATAAAAAAATCAATGAATCAATAAAGAATGAATGAAATAATGAAAACAAGGATAAAATAGCGAACGAAAGAAAGAAATAATAAACAAATAAATACATTGATTTTGTTGGTGGTTGCAGCACGACTCAAGTTCATGTTAAGTGCTGGCAGACAACTTGACAAAATACCGACATTTATGACCTTAGTAGGGTAGAACGCGTATTACAAGTATATTGTTTGCGGGTGTCAATCATTGTGGCAGCCATTATGACAATCATTATCGTGGGAATCAATCATTCTACCGAATTTATTTTCGGGAACAGTCAAGACGTGCAGCCGTAGCCGTATTCTTTTCCAGAAATAGATAAGATTAAGACGCTATTGGTGTTATCCACGCTACGATATTCTGTTTTATGCAGGTTTACGAAAACAACAATTACGATGGCTATGGAAGACATGGTGGATTTCAAAGGTAAGAGGCTATAAAGGCTCTTCCTTTTCCCATTCTATTATATGGGTACCATACATAATTATCAAATCATCATCATCACAAAATAAAGTTGCTGTGCGAGCAGCATTCCCAAGTGTTTTGCCTATATGGGTTCAGCGTTTCGTTTCAGTTCACTTAGAAATATCGTGAATTTTTACCGTAAACTTGCGTTCTTTTAATTTATTATTCTGGACATACAACAATTAGATCTGCTTACCTGAGATTCATGCTGGGATCTTTTATGGATTAAGGCAATGTTGTTGATTCACGTATTCAGCATACTTCAGAGAGACATCACCAAGATTGAAATATGGCGCAATAACGGGGTATGACTTTAAATGTGTAACTTTTTGCTCCAATAATTACAGCCTCTTTTACCGATTAAATGAAATGATTCTTGACACCGTGGATAATTAAAAATATATCGGCATTACGTAAGTAAGGGCTTGAAATTGGACACACTTATAAACAGAAATGTAAACCAGGCCAGTAAAACATTGGGTTTTGTTAAAAGCAACCTCAAAAGGTCTACTCAATAGTTATAGTCATAGTCAATAGTCACAGTCATATTGTAAACATATATATATATATATACTCATGGAACGATGCGACAGCACCAGAGGACACGTGTTTCGCCGTGTTTGCGGCTCGTCAGCTCTGGGTAGCTGCGCATCGTCTGGAATTGGCAAACCAGGGGTCGCTCAGCGATACACCTGGGAGGGTGACTGAGCACTCCTCAATGCCACAGTGCAAGCCAGTGAATTATAATGAGGAAAAAAAAAGCCATACAAAGATTTCCTGAAGCTCGAGTAGCCCGTTCTTTGATGACGCACACCAGTAAGCGCTCCATTTGGGCGTTAATCAGGCTGATAGGTGCACCATATAGTGAAGGACGAGGAAAACACATGATAACAGCACCCCCAGCCCCCACCCCCAGAGCTGTCTATATGTATATCTGTCTGCAACGTCTTGACCGCGTAGGTATCTCGTATCGCTCTAAAAACGCTATTTAGCACTATTTTCATGATGTAAGATGTTTTCAGCTTGATTTTTCGATTTTCGGCGCATTTTGAATATTCGTGTTCTCCACCAGGTTGAGAGGTTCTTCGGCGCCGTATAGAATACCCGATTACATTCCTTTCCGCGCAAGATGACGTGCCAGTTGTCTGGGCACCCTACGTGCCGCGTGAAGTCACTAATTGTCGTAAATGGTGGCTGCTGTCTCTGCCACTGCCGTGCTGTCTGGACGTTCACGTGGGTTTTCCCTCAGACGCATTCAGACTAATGTCACCACACTTCGCTGTGAAGTCGGCCTAGGCCTAGTGATTCCCCCTGAGATATTCCTGACGTTTCCTGCGAGAGCGTGATCGACTACGGCAACCAGTTCCATCACCGCCACTACCAGCCCAGCGTTTGGCGTGTCTTCACATGTGATTTACTATGCCGATCCAAGTAGACCAACTCTCCCCTTTGTGTAGGAATGAATCTATAAAAGGACCATGGAGGGGCTCGAAAACGCATATGTCCGGAGAACTAGAAATTAGGATCGCAAGCCCTGAGAGAAGCATTCGCACAAAAACTAAGAGAGTAATCCTGGACCACAAGGGAGCGTTCAGTCTCGCGGGTGAGAAAACCTGCTCCCTTCAACGTCAGTCGTGACGTTGCCCATTTCACCATCACCATCACCACATGATGCCACGAGACGCGAGGAGCCGCTGCACGCACTTTTGTAAGGCTGTTTTCTCATTACATTTGCACTTCCCAAAAGAAATGTTTTGCGTGACGGTTCCTGAAGGTTGTACGCTGAAGTATCTCGGAATCGGATTGCTCTCATGGAAAAGTTCGAGCACAAATCATTCCTTTCGAGCACAAAGAATTTGTTTTTCGGCGACGAAGGAACTAAGAATACGGCGTGACCCTTGATACAAACCCCAGTGCAGAGTAGGACGTGCTAATAACAATATTAACATGTTCGACAGATTTCAACTTACTGTCTACGAAACGCCCAAGTCGCGAGTTACGAGTGATCTTTTCAAAGGGGTTTAGGTCGAACACTGATAGAAACGATCAGGACGCAGACGCTGACTCGCAAATTATGAACACGGGGGGAAAGTAACTGTTCCGAGGCTGGAACGCACAAGCACAACTACATGCATATTTTTCCAACACGCATCTCTACAGTTCTCTTTCTTTGTTTCTTCCGCGACGTCGGAAACGAGTAGGTGGGCCATTTTCCCATTCCATTCCCATTTCATTTTCCTGCCATTTTCCCACGTATATATTTCTGCCCGGTTACCGCGTATCGGGGTGGGCCGCTGTAGCACGTCCGGCTTGACGTCCGGCGTGTTTGCATGTGTTCATGGTTCATGCACGGACGCATGATAACTTTCTGTTTTGTGCGCGTGGATGTCACTTTTGAGACTGATGATGACATATATTTGTTGTCTTTTGTTCGTGAAAAGGATGTGCTTGTTTTCTATTTTTAAGACTTCACATTCATAGTCTTGCTACCCTTTACTCAGTTTAACACTTTTAAGGGACTCAGGGAATCAAGAGTACAATTCTGCAAGAGAGTGTGTTGAGCACTAGGCAATAAAAATTATATTGTGTTGTTTTTTATCCGATTCATTTTACATTATATTGTGTTGTTTTTTATCCGATTCATTTTACATTCTACATTACAATTCTAGTAAGGTTCTGTTGAGTCAAAGGGAGTTAGACTATAGAGGGTCACAGAAATTCAAAACGAATTTTCATCAAACCTGTGCCCATTTAGAGGTTTTAAAAAGATCGGTAATGCGTTCTAGAATTTCATCACAAGGGCGGACACATCGCCGGCGGAAGTTCAGAAATCCCAATAATTGCCGAGCTGCCGAAGGCCTTGCGGGAGAGGGAGGTCACGGACAACTCTAACTTTTGAGTCCCGCGGACGTATTCCCTTCTGATCAATGTAATGATAGAGAAAGGTTGCCTCGCTCTTATCGAAAGATGCACTTGTCAAGATTGATGTCAAGCCCGTAGTGGCGCAGTCGGGTGAAGACCTCGCGCAAATCCCAAATGGGGTCTTCAGGAGATGTGGTTGCGACGACAAGGTCATCCCCGCACGGGTAGAGAAAGGGTATGTCATGAAGCACTGCTGAAGCAATGCTGAAGAAATGCTGGAAGCACTGGACTGCGTTTCGTACACCAAATAACATTTTCACGAACTCGGCTTTCAGCATTCGGAATATCGAAAGGGTGTACGTGAATTTGCCGATTCGTGTTGACTAAGTCAAGAGTCAGTGGTGACGTCATCTACTTGTCGGAGGGCGGAGCTGTCCGAAATGGACCTTGCATTTAGGGCCCTGTAATAACCACACGCCCGCCACGCACCAGAGTCCCCCTTTGGAACTATATGCAGTGGCGAGGCCCAACTACTGGAAGACAGTCCAATAATTCCCAGATCCATCACATGCTAAACTCGCGCCTAGCAATGGAGAGGCGGTCGCCTTGGAGTCGCCGATAGCGGGTGGAGGCTGCTGTTCCTGTTGTAATGATACGGTGGATGACGTTGTGTTGGACATGAGCAGTGAGGTTTTGGAGCATGAAGAGCTCAGTGAATTCTGCAAGAACGACATGCACGGGGAAGCGGAACATAAGGAGCGGATGCCGATTGCTGACTGTGCGCAAGAAAGGCCCTTGACATCGGGCATTGTGGGACCAGCTCCCGTGCCATAGTGTCTAATATGATGGCATGATACACCGAGAGCGAGGGGTGAACCCGGTTCCAGTTCAGGCGTCGGCTCTATATACTGTCTGGATATTTCCCATGTTTCCTGAGACGCGCTTTAAGACAAATGTCGCCCAATTCCCTATGATGTCGCCTTAAGCCCGAATCCCATAAAAAGCGACACGCGGTAGATACACGCGAGAAGCGACAAAATCGACGTCACCGCCGCCTCGCGAGCGTCAAAAAAGCTTTGTCGCGGCTCAATATTTCTGCATCTATTCCCAGCAGATATTTGTAGCATGTCGCTGAGTTCGTTGCCTGTTGTTTGACAAAACAAGCTAGATTTGGCGGCGTGATACAAGAAGTGAACGCGTGGGCAAGGGAAAGGGTGGAGAGGGCAACCAACCAAAGTAGCAGACGAAGAAGTGGGCGGGGCGTTGGGTACTTCAACCGGAGCGCCACTGCATTACGGCGGATATTACGAGGGGCGTTCAAGTCAACCGGGACTTTTCATTTTTCGCAAAAGCAAAATGAACTTACTGGCGGGAAATTAGTTTTATTTTTCAACGTAATCTCTAGCTGCACTAATGCACTTGTCCCAGCGTTTCACGAGGGCTTGGATGTCAGCAGCGTAGAAATCTTTTCCGGCACGTAGCAGCCATAATCGGACCGCATTTTTGATTTCGTCGTCGCAGCCGAAGTGGCGGCCCCAAGGAACGCCTTCAGTGGCCCGAAGTGATGGAAATCGCTGGGTGCGAGGTCTGGACTGTAAGGGGAATGTGGCAGCAACTCCCAACCAAGTTCCTGTAACGTGCGTGTCGTGAGATGCGCGGTATGCGGGCGTGCATTGTCCTCTAGGAGGAGGACTCCTTTGGTGAGGGGGCCCGGCTTTCCGAAACTGAAGGTGTTCATGAATGATAGCGTTCAACGTTCCCGCAGAAAGGTCCGGCTTTCGAGCCAGTTCAAGACATGTTATCCGTCGGTCCTTCAGGATCAGGCGCTCCACAAGGTGGATGTTCTCAGAAACTCTGACACTGGGCTCTGAGCCGGCCCGGCCAGGATCGTCCTGCACTGATGTACTGCCGTCTCGGAATCGTTTGCACCACTCAAACGCTTTGCTGTGGCTAAGTGTATCGTGGCCATACTGAGCCTGAATCCTTCTGTGAATTTCAGATGACTTTACGCCTTCATTCACGAGAAACTTCATGACAATTCGCTGTTCGATGAGCGCGCTCACCTCGTTGTCGGCCATCTTGTCCAGCACGTGTTTTCTGTTTTGCACAAACTTTGGACCACCACGTGGTGAACGCGGAGGCCTGTCACGTGCGAAAATCACGAAAATGACAAACCGCGAGCCATTTGTACAGTCAGGAGACAGAAACTCCCAGTTTCACTTGAACACCCCTCGTACATAACACCTTCAATACAAGTTATCCTCGGTTTGACGAATAAAATACTATGTTTGGTATATTTATGGCAATTTACAACTTAGCTCGAATAAAATAAGCATTCCTTCTCCAAAAACATCATTTCTCGGCGACGAAATGTCGCTGCTCAAATGGACCGGGAACTCGCGCCATGAGCAGACGCGACAGCGACAAATTCTGCAGCGCGTCGCTTGTCGCTTGTTATGGGGTCCTCGCTGTAGGACACGCGATCCCATCTCGTGCGATAGTCCTGACATTGCCCGCATGAGTGCAGCTCACAACACTACGGCAAGCAGTTCCATCACTACCACCGGAGCGTTGTAGAATTGTCGATGTGGCGGCATGCCCGACGTTGATGGAGAGATTGATGAAGGAGGGAAAACCCGCACGTTACATATCCACCAGTTTCCCCTTTCGCCTTGGGCTACCACACCTCGGTGACGACAACGACGATGATAAAGGGAACCGGGGTGTCGGACGCGAATGACCCGATGTAGAGCGCCGTCCGCGTCGCGGGCCGTGTCTGTTCAGCGCTTGCAACGCGTTCACCACGTCACCTCATGATTCAATCGAGTTTCAAGGCGATCGAGACGGGATGACTGGCAGTCGGTTGTGGCGGTAGTGACCAGAGAGGATGTCTGAGGCGCGGAGTACTCACCTATGCAGTCTGCGACGGTCGCTGGGCTGCCCAGCGTCAAGTCTTTCTAACAGGGCGAGACCAGGCCAAGAGTCATTGTGTGTCAAATGACTATTCTTAGGGTATTAGGGGCATTTCGGAGCGTACGGTGGAGCAACTGAGAGTGTCGCCTTTCGCGGGTACCCTCTTCTTTTAGCAGCAGTTCTAGCTTGTTCTTTAGAACGTCGTAGACACGATGAAAGAGTGCCGCTGAAAGGATATCGTGGAGCTCAGCTGCGACTTCAGGAGAGAGATTCGAAATGACATGAAAGGACGTTACGCACTGGTTTCTTCTGTGGGCCCTTGCGGGTCCACGAATGCCCTCTTATTCCAGCTTTGTGAGTGGACACACAGTGGTTTCTGCAAACTCTCCCCTCCCTCCTGCTCAGATACAAAGAGTCGTAGCGTATTGCCTGCTGGGCCAACACCACCTAGATAGGAAAAGGCCTCTCTCTTCCCTCTGCTACCCTCTCCCGCGCGTGACGTCACACAACCCCACCCAGCTGCTTCGTCTGCTGCCGCGAAATTTTACATTGCCAGATGACCGCGTCCCACTGCGTGAGTGATTATTTTATGACTGAATGAGACTTTTATGTTGCAGCAAGGGTTGTCAATCGGGATATCCCGAATCCCACAATCCCGGGATGTCGGCCAATTTTTCACGTCCCGAAGTATCCGGGATTTATTCCGGAAAATAGCGGGATTTTGTGAGAGCAAATGGGTCGTTCGACAAGAAGCGATCCAATCGTGTTGCTCGACCATCACGATTTTTGACACTATTTTTTTTCTCAGGCTGGTATCTTGGAGATAGAGATAACCAAAGAATATTTCTGCATGATTCGGTATGGTTGAAGGGCAAGGCGGCGCTGAAAGTCAACTCCTGCCCTAAAAGTAGGGTGCATATGAGCACATCTCCGGGAAAAACGGCTGAAGATATTAGGGTCCGGTCACCGTCAGCGAGTACACGAAGCGCCTTCCTTTCATTTTGGACGAAAAACACCTAAGATGTAAGCGTGTTTCGTACCGAGCTGGGGGCCTAAAAGTATACATTTTCCCCAGAACTTCCGCATTGTTTTCTTTTTTGGCTGCTCACTAGGTCGAGGTAGGAACATAAAACTCGGTGAGCTGGTAGAATGGGGAATGGCGAACATATGGAAAGAAAATTCATTTTGCTAAGTGCAATGAAATATTTAGCTGAATATGGACATTTTACCAAAATTCGCATTATTGAACCGGAAGAAATGTGATGTGGGCATCGTGATTCGGACGTTTCGTTAACGGCAAAACGAAGTGCTATCAGCCTACATCAATTTTGGAAAAAACTAAAACGCTCATATATGTTGTCTTTTAGTAGTAACTTTTTAAGTTTACTAGGCTGCGTAACTGCTCGCTCCCTTCGGACTTGCGCAGAATCAGTCACGCACTGTGAAACAGATGGCATAGATTATCTCCAATATTTTATTAAACCCTCGACAGGAAACACAAATAGTTAGAGGTTCTCATCAAGTCAAAATTTTCTCATCATAGCTGTTTCTCTTGAACAGGATACACTGGGGAAGGCATTCGGTATCAGTATAGGCTGACTTCGTAGGTTTTTGCTTCACTAGACGCGTTCACTGATGACATCACGCGAACCTGGAAATCGTGTGTGGAGGGTGGTTGAAAGTAATGAATATCACGCGTGCCTGGGATGGCTTTGGCTCTCACGACCTTTCAGCCTGGTCTGTCCTTCCAGTACCTCAGAGCAGGAGTCCCACTGTGGGAAAATGTTCCTTTGAAAATGAAAGATTCTCTTGAGCCCACAAAAATAGTTCCTGCGGGGTTACAATTTGACGATCGGAGGGTCTTTGGAGACTGGATTTTGATGAGAGTCTCTTTACTGTTCCTCCAATCCCGTCGCAAGCACCTTTCCCATGCGATGTTCCGAAAAAGTTCCACGTCGCATGAAGTCCGAAGTCTTGCTGATGAAAGCAGAGGCAGATGATGATGAAGTTTTTTTTTTATATTGTGCGTTGAATGTTATATCAACATTCTATTGTCAACAAAGAAGATGATGAGTCACTGTCTGTGACACTCGCGGGACAGACATCGCGTTCATTCTAGTTCCTTTCAACGGAACAAAACACATCGTCATCCCTCTCTGTCCTGTCTCATCTTCAACATTGTGAGGTAGCTCCATCCGAAAAGTAGTGCAACGTTTTAATATGAGGCTAAGCATCCAAGACGTGCTACAGGAAAACCTTCTGATATATGTGGACAGATGCGTTGTCATGAGTGAGAGAGCCGGAGATGACGACATAGGTTGAATGGTGCAATTGGTCACCTGCTCCATCTTTGAAGTATACTACAATGGAGTGTAATGTTGCCTGCGACGCATTCCAGTAAAATGACTGTGGGAATTTTGCGCTATATATGTGTAGTTTTCTGAGTAGTCCAGCTGCACAACGGCTTCGTCTTGAGGAAGGCCCTTCTTCAAGCTCTTCAGATATGCGGACT
Organism: Ornithodoros turicata; assembly: GCF_037126465.1. NCBI lineage: Eukaryota > Metazoa > Arthropoda > Arachnida > Ixodida > Argasidae > Ornithodoros > Ornithodoros turicata. Next base: position 47,671,431 of record NC_088203.1, on the reverse strand, counting down.
GCGCAGAACTTACAAAGTGGCGCTTTTGCAAAGCTTCAAGTGCATGGATGAGTTTCTGACGAAACTCTTCAGGTGTTGCAACGAAGGTTTCCAGTGTTGCGCGGCCCCAGCTACACACTGCTCGTACATGATCTGGTCACAGAACTCAGACATTCGGAGTACATGCTCTTCAATCTTGTCATGAAGCGCTCCAGGCCCAGGGCAGTCACGGCAGTCGCCCAGCATGCAAGTTTCTTCAAAGTACTACATACGACCAACTTCAGAAGCTCTTTGTAGGATTCCTGCATCCATGCTGCGTTGAGCAACAGTTTCACGTTCTGATGATAACTGCAAACGCACACAGAATGCGTTCCGGGGCTCCCAGCAAGTACACACCAGGAAAGTCTCAAACAAGCGAACTTTGAAAATCCAATTTTCTGTGCAGGATTGCTGGCCTACCGTAGCTCGACAGCTTCCTTTAATCCCGTCAGCCTCAAGCGCTTCTGATGTCCCTTCAAGACATCCTGCCTAGAGACGTCTGCCGTTGCCTAGAGACGTCTCTAGAGCTTTTCTTGCCCTGGACTCTACGTTACGCAATTTCGCTTCTGCGTATCTCTGTCGTTGTGCTATGGCTCTTTTTCGTGTTGCAGGAGTTTCGCCAAGGATTCCCATTGATTCGTTCAATGAACGAAGTGAGTCTTGCTGTAGGCTCCCCGATGGTGTTCCTAGGCTCAACGCCGGTGCAGTTTCACCTGATGTGGTGTCCTCTTCATGCTTGTTACATTCCATGTAACAGTTTGAACACAGCTTGTCTCCAGGTTCCAGTTGAAGCGAAACTGTGCGTTTAGCCAATGTTGAAGGTATTGTGTTTGCCCCACGCATGTTCTTCTTGTGTTTACCGAACGGGTTGACAAAGCACTTTGATGCCACCTTCTGGCGGTACTTTCGGATGTATAGCATAATGACCACCGCACAAAGCATTGATTGAAGAAGGCGCGCGCTTTGCACGTGCGGATATCAAATACTCGTCATGTTCACTAAGGTTCAAGTCAAGTCAAGTCAAAGTCAAGTTCACTTGCTTTGAGAAGGTGTACGTGCGTAGGTATTGCACCCCTTCGGGCCAAAGGAACAGAATGGGTCATCGTTAGCCTGCGCTGAAGTCGATGCCACATCCATGGTCACGCCTGAAGAAATGCTGCTCCCAGAAGAAGCGCCGAGTAAGAACGTGGTTTGGTATGGCAACACGCTCAGAGCGTCTATGCTTCTGCTATACGCAATGCGGAGTAGACATCACTTCGCTTAGGAGTGAGGCAGTGCAACCTGCGTGCTGCGTTCTGTGTTGTATTGCTGCAGTTTACTACCCGTGCCGCCCCTCCTCAGGGCTAGGATCCGATCAGAATCAAGATGCTTCCTCTGCCACAGTACGTTACACCTCAAGCTGCAGTGTATTGCAGAATAATCTTCTTACAATAATAACCAGCAATAGCTGCCGACACAAAGAGCGTAAGACGGCTAGCTGTCAACGACAGCTGGATTATGGTGTCTATTTCTATGGTGTCATTTTTATATATATTTTTTTTGTTTTGCCCACCACCAAACGCGTCTTTCAACAAGAACGACCGGAGGCTCCAAATGTGAGACAAACATCTGAACCGAAATTTCGGCGACATACGGAGCAGTGATGTCAGAAAATGAGCCTGGTGCGCTAACAGGTAGTTTTTGCCCAGAAGCTCACTTCGCAAAATAGTTACTAAAAGACAACAAATATAAGCCTTTTTAGCTTTTCCAGGCTTGATGTAGGCGATAGCACTTCGTCTTGCCATTAACGAAACGTCCGAATCACGATGCCCACATCACGTATTTTCCGGTCCAATATTGTGAATTTTGGTAAAACTGCCATATTCGGCTAAATATTTCACAACCTTTCCTTGTACTTAGGAAAATGAATTTTTTTCACGTGTTTGCCATTCTCCGAACAACGAGCTCACCAAGTTGTATCTTCCTACCTGCACCTAGTGACCAGCAAAAAAAGCTGAATTTCTGGTAAAAATGTATGCTTTTAGGCCCCCGCTGGATACGAAGAACGCTTACGTCTTAGATCTTTTTCATCAAAAATGAAAGAAACATGCTTCCTGTACTCGCTGACGGTGACCGGACCGTAATATCTTCAGCCGTTTTTCCTGGAGACGTACTCATATGCATTCCACTTTTAGGGCAGGAGTTGACTTTCAGCGCCGCGTTGCGCTTCAACCAAACCGAATCCGGCAAAAGAATTCTTTGGGAATCTCTATCTTCATGATACCAATCTGAGCAAAAAATAGTGTCAAAATTCGTGATGGTCGAGCCAAGCGATTGGATCGCTTCTTGTGGAATGACCGAAATATGACAGGAAAATGAAACACCTGTATAGGCCAGCGGGCACAAACGCACTCTCCTTCGTAAGGGAATGATACTTTTTATGACTGGAGGTGGCTGAGGACCGCTGCCTACACGTGCGTACAGATATTTGCTGGCTGTCGTTTCTTCTAGCGCAGAAGCTGAACGAACCTTCAGTTCGGCAGCCAGTATTCTCAGGTCGTGTTTTAATCATTGTGCAATGTGATAAGGAGGCAGCAACGGTGTTGTGAACCGTGTAGTGTTTCGTTTGTTTCCATTTGCTTTTATTCTTTTCCTTTTGTTGTTGCTGTAGCTGTTCTTCATTCAAGTGGATTATTACACCATTTGAGGAGATTATAAAGTAGCATTTCCTTTTACTTCAGTAGTAGCGGAAATCGGTTTCTTTTCACGTGCAACAGTGAAATGCAGATGAATAAAAAGGAGGGGCATTATCACAGCACAAAAAAAATGTAACCATTTAGCCGTCGCTATTTTACCAATGCGGGTACACTGCGAATTGTCCAGTACTTTCCTTCAGGAAAGGTCGAACTGACAAAGCGCACATGTGCAGCGCACAACACGCCGATATAGTGACTTGAGGTAAATCGACTTTGAAATAGGGTCCTGCACGGCCCGCGGGTGACCCGCAAATGGATGCGGGTGGCGGGTCTAGGTTTTCGGCGTCGTGCGGGTAGCGGGTCGTGTACGGTCGACGCATTGTACCAAAACACTACTAGAATGCTCACCGAGTTGCTCAATTTGTTACGCGTCTGCACTGCAGTCGCTCGAAATATGATGTAAAACGTCGCTGACAAGGACGGAACAACCGCTCAAACCGTTGAGGTGCAACAATGCCTGTGTGTCCTTCTTTGTCCATGTCGCGTTTCGTCATGCCTCAAGTCACAAACCAACACGCATTAGGAGCTTTTTGCCCCCTGCGCGGTTCTCATACAAGAAACCCTGTATACAGAAACATCTAATCATCAGGCATAGACAGGGGAGTACTCGTTTACTCGTCAACGTTCATCGCGTTGCGGGTAGGGGTCGGGTGCGGGTTAGATAATTCTGACCCGCGCAGGACTATACCTCGAAGTACCATCTGAACTCGTCACAATCCCGAAATCCCGTCCTGGGATCCCGGGATTGACAGCAAAAAATCACGAACCCCCGAGACTGCATAAATGGCTCGGGATTGACAACTTAGTTGTAGCATGCTTGATCGACGAGCCTGGGTGCCAGGGTCATTATGACAGGGTACGAAACGGAGAAATTTTAATCCTATTGAAGCATCAAGGACAAAATTAATCAGAAAAGCTGTCAGCTAGTTTCATGACTTTTTCTTTTTAATAAAGTATCACTGGACCTTGCCAACAGAATAAAGAAGATTAAGGAGATGCACACATATGTCAATACATATTTACTTCATGAAATACACCACTGTATACAAGGCTTTAGTTGTAAAAATCATTTTTCTACATATGATTGCGAGCTTCATTTTTAACCAATCACAAAACAAGACGCTTGCGGTTTGGCTATGTTGGTCGCAAGACAGGGAAGGAAGTCGTAGTTCCATTCGTGTGCTGTGGAGTTTCCCGGCTTACAGAACTCAAACAGCAACAGCACTGTTCAATTCCGCAGTGTAAAAATACTGGAGCGAACAATATTCAATGTCGAGAGGGGGAAGAGGACAGAAATACTAACACAGGAGCGACGTGAACGAAGACAACGAAGACAGCGTGAAACGACGTGCGAGTTATGTTATATTGGGTTCGCAATTATTCCGTGAGTTATGGCACAAATGCTGCAGTAGAATCCCATCCTTCGGAAGTACACGCTGGTTGGTTGGTTCACATCGAAAAAACACACACACAAAAAAAACGAGTGAATCCGTCTTCGAAATGGCATGTCTGCCGAACACAACGACAAACGGAGTTACAACCATGTTGTATTCCGGTCGGACGGGATGTGGTGACCTCACGGAGCCTTGGAGGGGTCCTCTCTATCTGAGTGGTGTTGGCCGGGCGCTCCTCCCAGCAAGCCGAAGTAGTATGTCACCAGGCCTTCCTATCTGTTTTCTTTCTTGCTTCCGTCTTTACCGCTTTGTTGTATCCCGTCGCTGAGCAGTCACCTTTAGGTGTTATGGTGTAGCCCCGTCCCCAGTCGTCGGACAACTACCTCCCTCGAACACTTGCGTACGTGACAGTTTGTCGTTCCAAAATAATTCTTCACTTGCCGCTATACGCTCCCCTTTCAGCTGGTTGTATCTCTCAGCTTTAAACTTATCCTTTCAAAGTTGCTTCAAAGAGACGTTACGAAAATGCCAGAGCATTTTGATTTCGTGCCACGTGAGAGAACCGGGATTGACGTGCATTACGATGCCGAAGAAACGTAATGACATTCAAGAGACATGTTGAAGAAACGTAACAGAGTTTTATTATTATTATTGGCGTCAACAAACGCCAAAACACACCTAGGGATCAAATATGCTTTCATTGTGACTATCTTGCCTCGATAAGAGTCAATAAATATCTCGCTAACAAATAATAAATTCCCGTTCACTACGCTTCTTCATTATTAATCGAGAGATCCAGTAATGTTTGAGTTACATGTCGTTGATGTACCTGTTATCTAGTGCTGTTGGTGCCGTAATTATCTTATTACTCTTTATTTTGAAGTAACGCATACACACTTTTTCCGCAATAGCCTGCATCAGAGGCATCGCGGCCTGAGTAAACGACGTCCTGGCTATGGTGGGAGACATGAGTGGACGAAGAACGGTGCATGGGCCCCGCACCATGATGGTAGGGGACAACAACGTCGACCATTCTCTTCAAAGCGTTGGAATCGCTCAAAGAAGGGCAATAACTTCCGAAGACCTGGCAGAGGTTTTAATCGGGGAAGAGGAGGCTTTCGTAAACATGGATAGTAAATGATGTAACAGTGTGCAGAACTGCTGGAGACTCAGCAGCCTACATGTAAGTCCCGTTTACGTGAGTACAAGAGAAGCGTATCATACCCAAGTCGTACTTGAAATCAAGTCGATACGGCTACGTCCACATTAATGGGTGCAGCGTAATGGATATGCCACGTGGTGCCGTATTTGAAAGTTAAACGTCCACTTTTCCTCGTAACCCGCCGTTTTCGACAGAGTCGCGTACTCAGTGGCTCTATATATACGGGGTGTCCCAGCTAAGTGTATACTAATTTTTTAAAAATATATCTATCACTTTTTCCGAGATGAAATCAATTGCAATATAGCATATGCTGAAGGCCACTCCCTAGGAGGGCATTACCAAACTCCTAAGGCAATGTCTTAATTAACTTTCAACAATTAACTTTTTAATTATACAAGCTACGAAGTTGTTCCAATGAGAACATCTGATCTCTTCGGTCACCAGATACCAAAGCCGTTTTCAGAACAAAAATCCGTTCGATAGATCGTTCGCAAAAAATTCGTGAAGCAGCACAATTTTTTCTTTATTTTGTTCATTGCGCATCTTCGAAGAAGCGGCTTTCCTTCACCCCCATTGTGAGAGAGTGAAAGAGCACAGTGCCGCCTCATGCGTCAAGATTAGCTTTAACTTGTGGAAACAAAACAAACACGAATCTATCGGGTAACTCTATCGCAACTGCCCTTATCTTGGGCTGCATTTTCTGTTTCCTTTAATCTTTTTCTAGGACGCAAGGGGCGATAGTCTGCTGCTTCATGCTCTCGTATTGGGGCAAAGGAAAGACGCTTCTCTGGAGATGCGCGATGAATAAAAAAAATGTGTTCCTTCAGGAATTTTTTGCGGACGATCTATCGAACGGATTTTTGTTCTGAAAACGGCTTTGGTATCTGGTGACCGAAGAGATCAGATGTTCTCATTGGAGCAACTTCGTAGCATTTATAATTAAAAAGTTGATTATTGAAAGTTAATTAAGACATTGCCTTAGGGGTCCGCTAATGCCCTCCTAGGGAGTGCCCTTCAGCATATGCTATATTGTAATTGATTTCATCTCGGAAAAAGTGATAGATATATTTTTAAAAAATCTGTATACACTTAGCTGGGACACCTGTATATATAAAAAAGAATAAAAAAGAACTGCGTCAGGATCATTATAACAGAAACGTTGAAACAGCTTTATGTGTCACTGCCGACACCTGTCTCAAGCTACTACAGTCGACCACCGTCTATCCAGACTTCACTTATCTCTTTTAGCATTTTAGCTTCATTTATCTGGGCTACAGCCTCCGGATCCGGTATTTCCAGGAACCACACTATATAAAAGTACCAAACAACTTGCCTCGCTTCTCCAGTCGTGGGTCAGAGTCAGTATGCGACATTCATTTTCACCAACAGGGGAGCGAACCCTGAGGGTAGAGTGAACTAAGTACTCTGCTTCAAGGATTTCTCCCTCTCCCATTGTGCCCATGCGGGGCTCATGACCAGTCCATTCAGTTAAAGTTGCAGATGACGAAAGGGACTACAGTGAGAAAGTCAGACAAAAAGTCCGCCAGCAGATCTCGAGTACCCCAGTGTTAATGGACATAATGAAATGTGTCCCATCATTTCTGATGAAGACGTCGTTGATATTTTCACTTGCTGTGACGACAGCCCGGAATAAGATGACGATACTGAAGTAGTAGCACGAGGCACGCAGGTGGTCCGCAGCGAATGCCTTCTCATCATCTCTCGCTTACCCAATGCTCCTCTTCCGTTTATGTCCACTGTTTGAACAAGTATTCAACGCCACGATGCACGTGCGTTTAGCAATTTGACAAGTGGATTCGATACGCTTCTCATGTAGTCACGTAAACGTGGTGAGAAAGAGTTTGATTGAAGTGAGAAGAGTTACCGATTAAGGAATATGTAATAAAAATACGAATGTTTCTTTGACGCTCGTCTTCATTCCAAAATGTTTGCTGGCACGGTCTGGTAAATATGGAGTGAGTAAAGCACAGCGACACAGGCATGTACGCGTTACCGAAAAAAAAAGGAACTGAGTACCGTTACTCGTTACGTCGAAAAATAAAGAACAAAATACGTTAGTCGTTACTCAACAAGCATAAAGAACGCGTTCCCGTTACTCGGAAGTAATGAGTTACATTCACGTTACTCATCGTGTTACTGAATAAGCATGAGCGGGACTGTAGGACCGTCTCATATTTTGTTCATAATTAGCGATTTATGGACCATTACATTTCAGTAATGACTGATATTAAAAATTGAGGTCAGAGAGTTTTGCACGTTTCTTTGTGAAAATATCTCCCGCACAGCTAAAGAGGTGATCCACGGACGCACTCGAAGGAACAGCGGTGTCCACTCTCAAGAATAGGTCGCGAAGTCGCGGGAAGTCTGCCTTCATCTTCGAGAGCGGGTAATCTTCCGGAGTTGCTAGAAAGCCAATGAGCTCAGGGTGCCCAGCATCTTCACCACCCGGCCGTCCAAGATCACGTGCAAGCATAAAAAAGTCCATAGGAGCTTGATGTTGTGGCTGCCTTCCCAGGTGTCTTCGCTGACGATGGCGGGGCGTCGCAAAGTTCTCTCTGCAGCAGTTCCCTGGCGATCCCTACTTGAGTTGTGTCATAGGTTACAAGCAAGAAAGGGCGTCTTGCGGATGGCTGGCGATTGTAGCAACGTGTAACATTTCCCAAATTGAGCTAAACCGACCTTGAACAAATACGAACCAGAATGCGGGTCTTTTATTCCCTGAACACGCTGTTATTCATGGACAGATGTGATATGCCGTGAAGAAAAAAACGCCCAGAAGGTCCCGAGGCCAACGACACGTACCAGCCAAGTGCTCACAGACCGCGGAGCACGGGAAAATTTTGCTGTGCCGCGTCGCTTGCCATCGTACGTTGGAGGAACGTGCAGAAAAAGTAACGGGTAACGCGTTGCCACGTTACCAAATTTTTTTAACGAATTCCGTGACCAGTTACACATTTTTTTAAAAGTAATGAAGTCGTTACTTCGCTACCAGAAACAGTAACGCGTTGCCAAGTAACGAGTTCCTTGTAACGCGTTACGTACAACTGCAGCGACAGCAACGATCGCAACTGCTCTTTCCTCTTTTCAAGTGCGAATCATATTTTTATTTGACGGCGGACTCAAACGATGAGGTCCCATTCCATGGAAGCCTGCATAAGAGCACCGTAACTAGATAAATATTTCATCTTGTTAAAACCTCTAGACTAGGGCATTACGAGAACAGGCACGCACGGACTGTTTTCTCAGTTCCCTAGGGTGTGAGTTTTAGTAATACAAATTCTAATCACCAGCTCGTTTGCTTTTTAGCAATTATTGCATTGTCTAAGAACAGTAAAGCTGATTATAATGCTATTTGACAGTGTTAGGACAACTTTACTATCAGGATACAGTGTTATGACACAGTATTTTACAATGCATGGTGAAATGTAGGTACAATATTTAATATTGTGTCTCATAGTAGTGTAAAGAGTTTTTTTTTTTTTTTCTAATGAACGCCTCGTGCTGAGTACGGCGCCAACACCACGTAGCTCTCAATGCAGTGCATCGAGTGCCCCTTCGAAGAAACGCACACCTCAAGAAAATTCCCTGTTACATTTCCAGTGTTACACTAATTCGGCCATAATGCTCGCGTTAAAATTATACACCTGCACTGTCCCCCTTTGACCTGAAAGCATATACCTGTGCATTGGGGACAAAACAAAAGTAGTTAATCGGCATAATACAGAAACGAACCTGAAGGACGGATTCAAGAATTCATTGACGGAGGAACCTTTGTATGTCAAGACCCCCTCCTTATTTACTTTAATTTATCGCGGGCGCACATATTTAAGCCAACGTCTTCTTCATTCCATCTTGCGTGTCACATCACTTGAGGTTCACGGCATTCTGATGGAAAATTCGAGTGTCATTTCGTGGAAACTGTGTAAAGCGCACAGAAATTGATAGTCTGGCACCCACGCTGGCTCACGTGACCGTTGCCACCTGAACATGAGTGCTATCGGAATCTGGCGGCTTTAGTCGCTTGGATCACGCTAGGGGCGTCGCCGTCGTCGGGTTTCGTGGCCTGATAACCCACGTGAACTTCGACGTGTGGGTCAATGCGGACCTACGCCACCATCGCAGTGCACATGTGACGACACCGGAAATTGTTACGCAACCCTGCCCGGTCGTATGGAGGCCGGGCGAAAAAGTGCAAGCTGGAAATTCCTTGCGCTTGGAAAGCGCCACGCCAACAAGCGGTATGGTTGCGTTTTGACGAAGAAAACATAACTGCACGGGACGTGGGCAGAAAAGTTGCCATCAATGAATTCGCCATTAAGATGTGGCTGACCGGGTCCGCGTCTCGAGGAATCCCATACGGTTCCTTGAGATGTTCCAGGTATATCGACATTCAAGCAGCATCGCGAGGTATTGAACGACCTGTTGCAGATATACTTCTTATTTCATGTTATGGTTCATTTGATGTACGAATGGTAGCTACGTTCTTACATTAAATCAAGCAACACGTTTCTGAGTGGAACCAATGAAAGTAAACAATAGAGATGTGAAGGGAGACCATTATAGCCTAATAATCGCAGAAGGTTGGGGGTAGGTACGCTGAGGAATATAGGACGATCCGGAGCTTGAAGGTGCGTCCTCACTTTGCTGATCGGCATAGTGAACCATACACAAAGCACACCATGAAAGCCGAGAGTGTGGACGAACCATTACAATAAGACAGAATGGCGACGTTCTCCGTATAACTGACAAGATGGCGCGTATGCAGGCCAGCTGGTGGATGAACTCCATAACGCAAAAGCCTGAATCTGGGCACACAGAGGGACGACACGAACACACGACTGAAAAGTCGATGTGAGCCAAGTCGTGAGTCGTCTGTTCGTGTCGTCCCTCTGTATGCCCAGACTCAGGCTTTTACAATATAGGGTTCCCCTTATGAAGGCTTCTAAGCAGGTTCATCACAACAACTTTCAGCGCTGAACAAGAAAACGGACATGTTTCTTTGAATTTTGAACATAATTTTGGTTGATTCTGCGCCTACATTTCTAGCTTTGTCATGTGCAATTCTCCACGGCGATTTGGAAACGAAGGCACTCCGTTTCTCCGAGTCGCTTCTCTTGACGCTGTTGCCCCATTTTGCAGTGTTCTGTGGCTTTCTGCCGCAACTCTTCTTCGGAAAGCTTAACTACTAGTCCTAGCTAATTGACTTGAGGCGCGGTTAAATTCTTATAGAATCTGTCCTCTCAACCAGTTCCAATGACAGCCGTTTCTGTGCAAACATATTGTTGGTTGCGACGCGCTTGACCTGACAGCAGATGCGCCGCTGTACTCACCGTTGGTGCGCGTTGTACGACAACTACAAATTGGAAAAGCAGTAGGTGAGCGTGGCACGGTAGAAAGGTGAAGCTGGGATCCAGGTCAAGCAGCAGTTAAAGCTACGGGAGACGCCAGAGGAGGGAACAGAGGAGAGGGCGTCAAAGGTGAAGATGTGGGACAAAGCTACGAATGTAGCACGTATAAATCAAGGCCAGGCGATGCCGAGGCTGCGTTTTATTTGGACCTGCATAATTAATGCCACAGCAAAAGAATACAAAAAAGAAAATCACGTCGCGAAGCATGGAGCAAAGAAGTGTGTAATCGTCGTTATTTGTAGCTAATAATGTGTCAACAATGGCAAGCTGACGATACTATGCATTGATGCCACTACCAAAACTTACTGCACTATATCCTGTAACGACTTGTTACCTACGACCTACCTACGACCTAAGTTGCTGCAGTCAGGGAGTACTTCGGCAGCTCCACTTCATGCGCAACGGCCATCGCTATATCGAATGTTTTCGACACCTTTGCGTTCACGCGAGGGGAGCTGTCTCGACAAGTGCATTCCGTGCAAATCCATGCATTTTATTTGACTTCCTCCGCCTGCTGAAAAGAGCGCGGGCTATACCTCGGATACGGCAGATGAACGCCCTGTACTAGGTGATACTGAAACACAGGAGAGGACGAGGGATTTCCTCTACACACCTGATTTTCGAAAGCTTCCCCACGTGTCCAGAGCCTTTTTATCTTCATCAAAGATTTCATCGAGTCTAAAGTTTCTTTAGTTGTTTCACTGTTCGTGGTCGGACTCCTGGCATGCTAGCTGTTGAGTTCATTTTTCAATAATTACCGGGCCCCAATTATTTTTAAGGAACGGCCAACCGAACGCGCGAATCCGTAAACCGCGTTTGCTTGTTTCTTTCTAAACAAGGGCGTTTCTTTCTAAAATTGGCGTTTCCGGAGTCCGCTCAATGTCTGATTGTCGGGCGTGCCCCGGGACCCGCCAAAATCACACCATCAAGCTGTGTCGAAGCGCGCAGGGGACAGCTTAGACAGAAAGAGTTCTTGCAAGGACTCTTACATTATAAGTTTAAAAGTAACACAGTTTTCCTTCTTATTGTTTCTTAGTTTTATGGAAAGAATTCAGGCTCCAGAGTTTATGTATTTCCTGTAGTCGATGAATAACATGTTAAAAAATGAAGTTTAATAATAATTAATAATTGGGTGTTTACGTCGCGAGACAACAGAGATCATGAGCGACGCCACAGCGGTCGGTCTGTGGATTGCTTTTGCCCACCTGTGGGTTCTTTAACGTGCGATGAAAGCTCATCACACGGCACCCCGTATTTAACGTCCCTCGCGGAAGACGGCGTGTCTAAGCAACTTGTACCCTCCCACCAAGTTGCTGGCGTCCTCGGCCGGGTTCGAACCCGCGATCTCGGGATCAGAAGGCGAACACGCTACCGACTGAGCCACCGAGGCCGGTAAAAAAAAAAAAGAAGTTTAAGAGGAAGTATACGGGTATGTTTTCCCCTGAAAAAGTGAAATATGCTGTTACAGCGATAGCTGTAAAGTGGAGGTAGAAACGATATTCTGGAGGCGGCTGAAGCAGTCAATAAAGCACTTCAGCACGCGTCTCACGGAGGGCGCCTTAGGCTCACGTTAGGGAAAGCTCACGGGGGTCGGACTCACTCAGAAAAGCGTGACTTCAACGGAGCTGCCATCCGTTGGTCATGGAAGGCGTGCCTTCCATTGGCTGCTTCATTCCGCCAAACTTGACGAGCCCGTTTTCCTAAATTCATCACTCTAAATTCGGCGTACTACGTGCGAGTCTAATATGTATTTGTTAAACAAATAAGCAGTGAATATTTTCCCACTACATCACTTGCTTGAATGCTGTCGTTCGTTCGTTCGTCACTTTATTATCACGAAACTCGGCAGACCAGAGCATGGAATGGCGGGTGGTTTCGTTTTTGCCATTTCCGGTTCCCGTTGGTTCGCAGAGCAGCATGAAGATGACGGTTTACATCTTCCGATTACTGTTGCCTTCGGAATTACATGCCTACATTGGTTACGACGGGTAACGCTTTATTGATTTCGCTCGCAAAGCACACAAACGCCACTTCAACACGTCATAGGTGGTAAACATCATCATCTGTGACGGTGGAAAGCAAAGGGTTGGCGGTTTCGCAGGTAATCTCATAGATAAAATACGACTCACGTTTGATATGACAACGTTTATCTTGGTAAACATCATCATCTGTGACGGTGGAAAGCAAAGTGTTGGCGGTGTCGCAGGTAATAAAGAGTTTTAGCAGACCGTTGATAACGTGCCTTGCGTCGAACCGTATCAACCGGAATCAATCAGTGGATGAGATTCTGAGTCACGTAGGACTGCGATTGGTTCCGATAGGCACGATAACCTTATCAACGGTATACTAAAACTCACTAATCTCATAGATAAAATACGACTCACGTTTGATATGACAACGTTTATCTTGGTAAACATCATCATCTGTGACGGTGGAAAGCAAAGTGTTGGCGGTGTCGCAGGTAATAGAGAGTTTTAGCAGACCGTTGATAACGTGGCTTGCGTCGAACCGTATCAACCGGAACCAATCAGTGGATAAGATTCTGAGTCACGTAGGACTGCGATTGGTTCCGATAGGCACGATAACCTTATCAACGGTATCCTAAAACTCACTAATCTCATAGATAAAATACGACTCACGTTTGATATGACAACGTTTATCTTGGTAAACATCATCATCTGTGACGGTGGAAAGCAAAGGGTTGGCGGTTTCGCAGGTAATCTCATAGATAAAATACGACTCACGTTTGATATGACAACGTTTATCTTGGTAAACATCATCATCTGTGACGGTGGAAAGCAAAGTGTTGGCGGTGTCGCAGGTAATAAAGAGTTTTAGCAGACCGTTGATAACGTGGCTTGCGTCGAACCGTATCAACCGGAATCAATCAGTGGATGAGATTCTGAGTCACGTAGGACTGCGATTGGTTCCGATAGGCACGATGACCTTATCAACGGTATACTAAAACTCACTAATCTCATAGATAAAATACGACTCACGTTTGATATGACAACGTTTATCTTGGTAAACATCATCATCTATGACGGTTTAAAGCAAAGTGTTGGCGGTGTGGCAGGTAATAGAGAGTTTTAGCAGACCGTTGATAACGTGGCTTGCGTCGAACCCGGAACCAATCAGTGGATAAGATTCTGAGTCACGTAGGACTGCGATTGGTTCCGATAGGCACGATAACCTTATCAACGGTATACTAAAACTCACTAATCTCATAGATAAAATACGACTCACGTTTGATATGACAACGTTTATCTTGGTAAACATCATCATCTATGACGGTTTAAAGCAAAGTGTTGGCGATGTCGCAGGTAATAGAGAGTTTCAGCAGACCGTTGATAACGTGGCTTGCGTCGAACCCGGAACCAATCAGTGGATAAGATTCTGAGTCACGTAGGACTGCGATTGGTTCCGATAGGCACGATAACCTTATCAACGGTATACTAAAACTCACTAATCTCATAGATAAAATACGGCTCACGTTTGATATGACAACGTTTATCTTGGTAAACATCATCATCTGTGACGGTGGAAAGCAAAGTGTTGGCGGTGTCGCAGGTAATAGAGAGTTTTAGCAGACCGTTTATAACGTGGCTTGCGTCGAACCGTATCAACCGGAACCAATCAGTGGATAAGATTCTGAGTCACGTAGGACTGCGATTGGTTCCGATAGGCACGATAACCTTATCAACGGTATACTAAAACTCACTAATCTCATAGATAAAATACGACTCACGTTTGATATGACAACGTTTATCTTGGTAAACATCATCATCTGTGACGGTTTAAAGCAAAGTGTTGGCGGTGTCGCAGGTAATAGAGAGTTTTAGCAGACCATTGATAACGTGGCTTGCGTCGAACCATATCAACCGGAACCAATCAGTGGATACACCACAGTAGGGAAGGAAATACATTTTTCGAGCGTTTTGCACTCCTGTCACACTCAATCACAGCCAGTGGGCCGAGACAAACAGACAAAGTCCTCAAAGAAATAGGAGATGATCTCCACGTAGAGTCTGCCACCCTGGCAAAGTGAGTACAGGTATCAAAATCAAGTGTGCTGAGGATACTACACATGCAAACTCCACCCGTACCACGTGAGCCTTTATCAACATTTCCAGCCGGGCGACAACGAGAAACGACTGGATTCATTCCTGTAACTGGATCCTATGTCAAACCGGGGAAAGCAGAAACTTTATGAACAGGGTCACTTGGGCTGATGAGGCCCACTTGTGCCATAGCACTCAAGTGAATCGCCACAACGCGTATTATTGGAGCCAAACAAACCCACACTGGCTGCGGGATTGCATGCGTCACTGTGAGTGGGGATTCAATGTATGGGCCGGGATTTGTAACTGAGGCATTATTGGGCCAATCTTTTTCACGGGATCCGTAACCCGCGTGTGGTTTCAGCACGATGGGGCTCCACCTCAGAGCGCGCGGCGTGCAGTACAGCTGCTTAGTCACATGTTACGGGAGAAGTATGCTGGCCGATTTGGTCCAGTGTCATGGCCCGCCACGCCTCCTGACTTAACGCCGATGGACTTTTACCTCTGGGGTCCCGTCAAAAACGAAGTATACAAAAGCAAACCACGATCGCCGGATGACTAGCAGGGGAAAATCACTTTCTGCTCGTCGCTTTCCATATCCGAAATAAAAAGGGCCGCGAAAGATTCATTCGAAGAGCCCACCTGTGCATTGCAGCAGGTGGCAAACACTTCGTACACTTTTACCCATACATGGTGCATGGTGATATTTTCCGTTTACTCCTTTCGTTTTGCTTTCAACTTTCGTTTTTTTTATTTTTTAAGTTGGTTTCTATTCTGTTGTTCAGGGAAACGTATCCTGTTCTGCATTGAACGTGTTGCTAATGATAACCTAACAAAAGTACACAGGACGTGTGTTGAATATGAAGAAATCCATAGCATCTTGAAACAAGCTAATTGAAAAAAAGAAGAGAGCTGACAGGCGTTCGTGCATACAACAACAACAACAGATATATTCTGATGATGAAGTGGGGAGGTTTTCCGTGCATACAACTCTTTCTCTCTCACACACACATACACAGGTTCATGACAATAAGGTGGTGCAGAAAAACTGCGAGACCGTTATCAGCGGCATGGCGAAAACTACCGCGTACGAACCCAAAAGTAACACGAACAAAGGAAGAAGAGCGCGACCCTGAAACTGACGTGGGCAAAGCTGACACCTGGCAGCGGAACTCTTCTGTACGTTGGGTTTGTAACCCTTTCCCGGTCGTGTGGCGTGTCAATGTAGTCTCAAAAAAGAGGCGGAACCAAGGGCTCTCATTTCCACGAATTTTCGGCAATTTTCGGTAATTGCCATTGCATTACGAGTGGGGTTATGTGCTATACTTAGTAAAATGACGACGGGGAACCCACTTCCGCAAAGAATACGTTAGATTCCCTTGGGAAATTTCAAAGTTCAATTCAAGAAATTAACTTTCCGTCAATTGAAATGAAATCAAAATATTACATATATGTGACAAAAGTTATTGGCAGAAAAAAAAAATCCCTTGACTGCATATCCCTCCGGGGCCTACGTTTTTACTATGAATTTCTATCGTGGTTGGGGGACTACCCTGTATGAAGGCTATCATGATGAATTTCACGGGTGGGGGCATGCGTCTTTTTCATGAGGGACCATGCGTCTTTTTCATGAGGGACCATACAGATAAGTCATGACTGTCTTATGCGGTCACGTTAAGTTGTTGCATAAGATACAACCTCGAGAATAGGGAACACGATTTCGTTGACGTTAAGTCGTGTTTTGAGCGCCACACTATCTCTTGTGCATTTGTTTTTCTGCCTGTTTACTGTAATAGCAGCGTCGTTTGGAGAGGCCCTGTACTGCGTTTTCAAGAGCGCGTGCAGCTGCTTTCTCCCATCTAGTTTCGAATGATTGCAACTGGACACGTGTGCTGTGTCGTGCCAAAGGTGCCATGTGCGATATTTTTGCATTTGCTTTTTAAACAAATGTTACCGCTGCGGGGAACGTAACGAGGCTTTCTTTTTATTTTGACGTCTCTTGTTCTTAACAGCATAAAGCTCAATATAAAGCAGCCTGCCCAAAGTCTTTTTTTTTTGTTGTTCACTTGTTCACCATCTCCTCGTCCGTGAACAAAACCCTCATCAGGGACCTCGCAAACTTGGACGGCTGGTCTTTGTATGTCTGCTCCAGTCGTGTTAGCGTGGTCTGGCGGACGAGTACACCTGCACCCAGGTCCGCGTTCTGCAAAGCCATAAGTAGGGTCAGACGATTTGGGGGACATTTCAAATGCATGAACATGCACTTTTAAGTGCATATAAATCTGGCCTGTACTGATCACTAACAGCATAAGTTGGTATTTATTCTGGAATCGCTGGAGGATATGATGTGCTATAGGGAAATAGCGCAGGCTAGCACAGTATTACTTCAGCAATGTATTTAATTAGCATCTGTTGCGTCATTGTTGCACGAGAGCAAGTACATGCTGTGCACTCACTGTACATGCTATGTGTGAAGTCCACCGGTGTCCAAATACATTGCCATGGCCCAACTTCACGAGCACTGCACTGTTCGAAGGCTGACAGACTGTGTGTGGACTTGTAGTTTTGTAGAGAAACACTACAACACACACAAACATGCACCACCAGCACATGAGCTCTGAGTATAACTCAGGCATGACAGGCCGACATGTATGCAAGCCTAACCTATCTTGTTATATATTACTGGTTCTTTAACACTGGACTTGTCAAAAGCTTGTATAGTGCTGCAAAAATCGTATGCGGCACAATATTTACTCATGAAGGGCATCCCAAACTGTATAATGGATCATACTTAAACAAGGGCACCACAGTTTAACTCTACCCCATTCAGTGATCAATGATAACATCAACTGTGCTACTAAACTAATAATAATAAGTTTAGTAGTACTGGACATATCAAAGGAATGGACGGGTTGCAATCATTGGTGAAGCTACAAAATATAACTGCAACTGCCTTTCAAATGGAAATCAATAAAAAAGACAGTGACAAATACTTACTTGACCAGTCTGAGATATATTCTGGACGTGTTGTTCTTGAACTTCTCTCAGCATGTATTTTAGTCTGCGTACCATCTTGCCTGATTCTATGGACAAGAATTTGAGGAAGTTCAAGGAACAAACAAGTCACACACACACACACACACACACAGACACTACACGTAGTGTTCTGACATTGGCTACACACAGACACAGTCTGATACACTCACCGATCAAGTTTTCCTGCTGCTCTAACCTGCGCTTTAGCTCGTTGTTTTCTTTTTCTAAGGCCTGTACTTGCTCGCTATGAGTGCAACACCTCTGTTGTGCATGATGCTGCAATACAATGGAAGTGCAGGTTAACACAACATTTATGCTAAAAGCAAGTGCTAGCCGGTGTGGTCGTAACCCTAGTAACTGCGATTTTTTAGTCACACGTGGCACGAAGAAGCACTAATGCTTTCATTAGCACGGTCTGTTTAACTGCAGCTTACCGATTGTGATGAGTGCGAAGTTGCACGTGTAGCGAGTCTGTTCCTTTTCCGCTCAAGTTTGGCTGCGTCACCTGTAAATTTATAAATGTCATTATCCCTTTAAGTACGCGTAGCTTCGGCATAGCCAAAGCAAGACCAAAAGCCTCATGTCCCGGACTTACAAACCAAATCTAACTATCAATGGCAAATCAACTGCATCGTGATGCGGAAATAACATTACTTACCGGCCTGGATCAAATAAGCTTTGGCGGGTTCTGCGTCAGCTTTCCACCGGGTCTCAAAACACTTTCCGATAAAGGTATCGACCAACGTCGGATCTTTCATGATGGCGGAAGCTGTGGCGACATCAATCATGGCCCTCGTGGGGTAGACGTCCCAAGCCTCAGTATCTTCCCACTTCACGAGGATGTGTGACATGTCACAAGTTCGCACTTGACACAAAAACAAAACTAGGAACAGCGACAGCACGACAGCCACTAAAACTGCCAACACGTCTCCGCACACAAGGACTTTTGCGAACAGGCCCGACAAGAACAACACGCTACGCGTTCCCACTCGGGCAGCCAGAAAGGAAGCGGATTGCTTTGGCTTGCTTTAACTCGTATCTACGACCAGTGTCACAGCGGCGCGGCAGCATGAATCTCCCCAAACATAACAAACCTACGATAACACAATATAACGTATTAAATATGCATCCAATAAAATTGCGTTTTAGGTTATTCAAATAATTTGTTTCTGGCGAATGCGATTACCTGTACGTTTTGCTGCGGTGACGCAACAGCATTGTTTCTGCTGCATGTCGGCGATGTACGATCGCCACTACTAGTATGCGGTGTGAGAGGTATTGTTATGTATTGTGATGTAAGTACATATTACCCAACACGTTGATCTCGCAATGCCGAAAACGTACCGCGAGTGGATGTTAAGAGATAATGTTGCAAAACCTCGCACGACAAAAATAAGGCATGCGACGAAAGTGGCCCAAATCAACGCCGATCATGAACAAGATAATGCCGAAGTGGCACCGGACAGAAGCTGCATGTCCGTCAGAGGTTCACTGGAAGATGCTGCGACACAGGAGAATGTCACTTCATCCGGGAATAATGCTCGTAGCGACGTCCAGAACGACGCGCCCTACGATCTATCAAGTGTTGATGAACGTCCTTTTGACAACTCTATACAAGAGATTGTTAACGTGAGTAGACTGCTTACCAGCTAGCTTGTTTTTAATTACTTTCTTCATTGTAGTTAAACTCGGCCTGCGTACTAGATTGACGTAACAAAGTACTTATATTACACCCATAGAACTCAGAGACAAGGTCCGTAATGGAACCGGGATATGAAGGCTGCATGGATGATGATTCGACAGACTGCCTTTCTGACTCAAGCGACGAGGGAGCCAGCTCGGAGGATCATGGCAGACAATCAGAACTCGTAAGTTTCTGTCATGACTGTACCGCACTAAATCAATGCGGGTGCTGTAAAGTAACAATTTTCACACCCATTTCTGTGTAAAAAAGGTGCTATCTGCCCATTACACTCATCGTATGCTCATATCGCACCAGCTCAGAGACAAGTAAATATGTCGATATCAATACCGGTGTGTTCTATGACTTACACTGTTTTTACATGAGTTCTGTATCATGCATGCATTGGATGTGCGAGTTCCCTCATACTGTCTGATTCAGCCTCAGCGTACTGCTCAGACTCGCATAACGTCATGGAGGTGGGGCTGTCATTTCAGTGCTCTGTGCTGGGCTCTGGTCATCAGGTTCCGGGTTTAGTTGCACTGGGTCTCGAGATTACCTCTAACACCAGCACTAAATACAGTGGGTGTATTTAGGATCACCCAACCTTAGGGTGTAGGCTCTACACTAAGAAAGGTTTTCATTATGAAGCACCATTTGAACACTGAAAACGGTGTAAAAAAGTTTACTGTGTCGATGAATAATGCTTAGGGTTCTTCGTTTTCGGGTTAAACCCGATTTTTCATGATAGTTCCACACCGAACAAATTTTCAAGAATTCGGGTAAAACCCGATACATACCCGAAATCCTTGCGGCCTTTCAAATTGTCGTTCTCGGTAAACCGTTGGAAAAGTGAATCATAATATCAGCAAAGAGAGCAATTTGTGACAACCTATTCGTCCTCCTTTTATGATCCCCTCCTGCAGAAGTCAAAGACGAGCTTTTATGGAACTCGGGCAAGTGTTTGAATACCGCGGTCATTCACTCCCCCAGTTCAAAGCGGAAATATAGCTATTCTTGTTTCTCGTCCCACTGTCACAGCAGTGGCTTGTTTCATATGCCTTTCTTTTCACCTGCAAATTTCCTGGTGACATATCAAACAGAAATCATAGCGGTCGATTTCTCCCCGAATTCTCGTGTGTAAATAGCGCCCGATTTTTCCCTCCCGAATTTAAAAAATCATAAAACCCGAAAACGAAGAACCCTAATAATTCTACATTATATAGCACCATGAGTTTTCATGAGTGCCATTGCACGCATCACAATTGCGTGTTTTGGTATAATTGCTGATATTGATTTTGTCATGTCTTGCAGGACGAAGCGTTGTATACGGGATCACGCATAACTGTTGGCGAAAGCATGATGCTAATCCTGGGGCACAGCCTCCGTCACAATTCAACTAAAGAAGGCACGGAGAGCCTGTTGCAACTGATACAAGCTCACTTGCCAGCAGAAGTAGCTATTGCAACATCGAAGTACCTGTTCTTCAAGCAGTTTGTGAGTGCCAGGGAAACGGCAATATACCATTTTTATTGCCCAAGCTGCCTTTCGTACCTTGCCAAGAACGAAGACGAGAACATTGTGCATTGTGACGTGTGCTCATCTGATCACAATATAGAAAGCCTCACGAAAGATGAAAGTTACTTTATGACATTCAGCATCAGTGAGCAAGTGAAAGACAAGCTTTCACTTCCAGATTTGGATTTCAATATGGTATCAAGAGAACTGTCATATGACGTGGGGGAAATAACGACTAGCAGGGGATACTATGACTTGCCTACTTCTGGGAATGACTTGTCGGTGACATGGAACAGTGATGGTGTGCCACTGTATGAATCTTCAGGGTACAGTGTGTGGCCACTGCTTTTGCAAATCAACGAGCTGCCACAGAAAGTAAGGGCAAAACACATGGTGTTAGCCGGGCTTTGGTTTGGTGCGAAAAAGCCAAACATGAACACATTTCTAAAACCCTTTGTCGAGCAGCTAAATGTCCTTTCAAGTTCAGGCTTTTTGTGGACAGGTTCTCACGGTGTGACCCAGAAGGTACGAATTTTTCCAGGGCCCTGCAGCGTGGACACAGTAGCCAGAGCCATGGTCATGAACATGAATCAGTTCAATGGCTCTTATGGCTGTGGCTGGTGTGTCCACGAAGGGGAAGTTGCAAGAAGAGGTAATGGCCATGCACGTGTGTATCCCGTACTCTCCCCACAACCAGCAGCGAGAACACACCAATCTTTTCTTGACAATGCTGCTCAGGCCGAGGAAGCACAGGAACCAAAGTTTGGTGTGAAAGGCACAAGTGTGCTTTTCCTTTTGTCATTTTTTTCATTTCCTCTTGGATTTGTTGTAGATTACATGCATGCAGTATGCGCTGGCTTTGTCAGGCATACAACATGCATGTGGTTTGACAACAAATGTTTATTTCCATACAGTCTCGGATCTAAGATTGATGAGGTTGATCGACGTCTTCGTCATCTAAAACCCACATGGGAAATATCAAGGCTACCTCGTTCACTAAATGTCAGAAAATTCTGGAAAGCGTCGGAATGGCGCAATTGGTTGCTTTTCTTTTCCCCTGTCGTTCTCCATCACATTTTGCCGTCGGTGTACTATAAAAACTGGATTAAGTTTGTTAGACTCATGCATTTTTTTCTGGCCAACACTGTACCCACGGATAAGCTCAATGAAGCCCGTAAAGCCATGCATTCCTTTCTAAGAGAGTATCAAGAGCTGTATGGAAAGGAGCATATGACTTACAACGCACACCTGCTGCTGCATATTGCCGATTCAGTTGAAGTATGGGGCCCACTTTGGAACTATTCCGCATACGCATTCGAGAACATGAACGGCCAGCTGGTGCAGTTAGTCAATGGCACGCGATTTGCCCACTTCCAGATGGTTGAGAAGTTGTTTTTTCTGACAACCCTTCCAAAGATCTGGAGTAAATGTTCACATTTTCATCAGACTGAGTACAAACACAAACTAATGCAGTACTTTTTGAAGGGGTACCACCTCAGGAAGCACTCACAAACTGGGTGTGGTGTTGTTCTGTTTGGAAAGGGAAAGGCTGGTAGTCATGGCATGTGTTATGCAAAAGTTAGCATTAACGGATTCACGTATTGTACCAGATTTCTGGACAAGTCACGCCGCATGAATTCATTCGTGCTTGTAAATGGGATTTTTGGGAGAATTGAGGCTATAACTGCAGTCTGCCAGGAAGGACACATGCGCTGTACATGTGACAAAAAGGTTCTGCTTCGTTTATGCAGACTGGATGTGGTACGTCCCTTTGTTGCTGATAATATGTATGGCACTATCATATATGAGGTTGAACACACAGACAATTTTGTTGAAATGTACTGTGATAATGTACAAAAGTGTATCGCATTGATCACATCATCAAAGATGCTACTGTGCTGCGCTTCTCACACATATGTGTCTGAAGCTGTGTAAAGAAAGTCACCACGGCACAGCCATAAAATGTAACCTTTCTGTTTCACTTTTCTGTGTGCTGTTGCATATAAGACCTTCCACATACCTTTGGGGGTCATGTCACTGATGACACCGATAATTTGTTGTTTGTCGAAATATCCACATTTTGTATAATGCATGCAGTCCATGTGTTTTTGTGTTTGGTTTGTGCATTCATTTACGCACTTTTCTATAAATTATGTGGTAGATGTGGCACTTTTTGCATTTCTTGATGTGCATGTTGGTGTGATATGTATCTCTCTTTTTATTTTCACAGTATGCTGCTGCTATTAGTAATTCTTCAAGTCTGCTATATTTATGTTTGTTCATTTTGTGATAAGTCAAGTACTTTGTAAATTTGTAACTACTTTATTTTTATTATTTTTTGCGCATCTTTTGAATTTGTGACCTCTATAAAAAGTGATTCGCAAAACCTGTTTCGTATTAGTCTTTTCTCTCCTTTCCTCTGTCGCAGCTTCCTCCTCCCCCAAGTTTTCAGTGTATTAGTCACCGTAGTCGGGTCTATACTGATCTGTCATTGCCTCACCATAGTACAAAGTGATATAATGTTAGCACATGAATGTGGTGGACATGCTCGAAATAGAATTTCACGTACCACTTCGAAAACCAATACAGAAATGCTGCTAGCTGATAATGCAACTAACAGGAAACAGAAGATATGATGAAGATACCGCAAGCTTCAAACACTCCCATGTGTTTTAATTAAGTATTACCTTAATTATTTAATTTAAATTTTTTTAGTTTAATTTTTAGTATTAAACCTAGAGCATGATTTGATGGAATTATATCAATAAACTGAACACTTGCAAAACCTTTTGTCAGTATGAAGGCATTATGGATATCAGAGGTAATTCAAGCAAGTCATGTCAATGTAAATGTCACAAGCATTTGTTGCTTTTAATTTTTTTTTTTTTTTTTTGTCGAGGGAAACAAACCTGGACCACGGCAGCTTAGACCGCAGCCAATGTGCATATAGTCTACATAAAGTATACAGAAAGTCTGCACGCAGTGCACAGAAAGTATGCATGCTCTTTGCAAAGAGGAGTGCACAGGAGGGCTACAGGGGGTACACAGAATTGCTGTGTACTCGGTACACAGAAGGGTGAAGTACACAGAAAGTATGCAGGGGACACAGAAAGACTACTGGATGACCACAAGAAGGTGAAAATTATTTTTGTAAGGGCCGTCAAACATGTATTGCAAAGCAGCTCCTGTGTCCTCATTGAACTTTCATTGAGAAAAGTCAGTAGAATAATTGAAATCGAGAAACACTGAGACGGTTTCAGGTCACCGCTACTTGGCTTCCCTTGCATCTAAACTTGCCAAGCCCTTCTTTGGCTTAGAGTCATCATTCAGCTCGAAGGCTTACATCGTGTAAGCTGTAAAGCAGAATTGCTGTTTCTACGCTCCACGCATATAACATTCTACAGCACAATCTCTTATAAGAATAATTGTTGTTTTTCTTTTAGCGTCATATGTATTTTCTATGTGCAGTGTTGGACAAAAGTTTACGGAACACACTCTGGAGCATTCGTTCGTCAGAGTCAGATGCTGGGACTGAAACCGTACTGACTTACAGACATGTGCCTAGGTAATCCAGTCACGTGTTTGCAAGTCCATACGGTTCTGCCATACTATTCGCAGCAAGCGTGTCGCTCTGAGGAAGGAATGCGACGAGTATGCTCCGCAAACTTTTTTCCCTGCAGCGTACGTACTCTGTCACCTTCATATTGATTCACCTGCATGGCATGCAGGTTCAATAGAGACACAGTAAATATTTTGCAACGCAGGCTCAATATAAAACTAATAGACCCTCTCGCAATAAAAGCTCAATAAAAAATATGTGACCAATTCCCAACAGACTTTCTACAAGAAGTTCATAAGGGTAATGGTTGTAACAACAGGGTAACTGGTTGAGCAGGGTAACTTTTTGTTCATTGTACGAAAGCTTTGGGTTGATGGTTCTTAGAGGTTCTACAACGATTTGGTTTTATATTTTCCACGATAAGGGATCAATCAAAAATCAGTGACCAATTCCCAACATGCTACAGGAAGTTCATACAGCGCCTATAAACACTTTATCGAATTCATTTGTAACAGCTATTGAAGAAGGTCAATAGAGATTTTATATGCAATACACTTTTTTTTTATAATAAAGTGAATCTTCAAGCACAAGATATCAGTGGTAGAGCAGAAAATATTTGGTATCAAATGCAAAACATTAGGGCCGAAAACCCAAACTTGTATTGTCGCTGCTTATGATATAATGTCGGATTTTACTGCGTAGTAGTAGTTGTTCAATCGTATCGGCGCGTAAATTGCTAGCAGCTATTATGTGGCATGTATTCTATTTTTTCTGTAAAACCACATTTCAGTACCTAGTTTTATTAACATTTTACTTGTCACCTGATCATTTGTGAACACAGCGCGCCATAAAAAAACCTGAATCATCATCATTTGTGAACACACACACACAAAAAGTGTTTAGGCACTACATTTTTCAGCAAATTTTGCGATATCTCATGTGTTCTTTTTCATTGCTTGAAAGTACGAAACGCATCTATATATAAGTAATATAGTAGCATGTGCCCGTGTCAAATATTTGTTTGAAATAATGTCATAAAGTATTGATACAGACAGCTCTTATTAGCACCTCTTTAATCCTTCACTATTATTAAATAACTTTCGGAACTCTGCGATTAATAAAGGTAGTCAACCGACACCCTGTGCACAACACACGACAGTCAACGCATGAGTAAAGCAATATGCTGCCTACAGGCTGCCTATGCACAACACATGATAGACAGAACATAAATAAGAAACCAATATGTAGTCTGTATGTAGCCAATGTACAACACACAACGGACAGAACACAAATGAGAAACCAATTTGTAGCCTATAGGCAGCGTATGCACTACACACAATAGACACGACATGAAGAAGAAACCAATATGTAGCCTATAAGCAGCCCATGTACAACACACAATGGAAAGAACATACACAAGAAACCAATATGTAGCCTATAGGCAGCTTATGCACAACACACACACACACACACAAACAAAGAGACAAACGAAAATGGGATGATGACGTGGTGGGTCATTCTCCGCCGTTATGGCGGTACAGTGCCCCATTGCGCTTGTGGAAGGGATGAGAAACTGATGATGATGGAAAGGTGTCCGGTTAGAGTTCG
This sequence comes from Ornithodoros turicata, assembly GCF_037126465.1. Lineage (NCBI taxonomy): Eukaryota > Metazoa > Arthropoda > Arachnida > Ixodida > Argasidae > Ornithodoros > Ornithodoros turicata. The sequence goes on along the minus strand of NC_088203.1, from coordinate 47,645,230 downwards.
TCCATTAGTTCAGTGCTGGAGAGGAACTCAGCAGCAGCGCGTAGGCCTTGCATCAGCTGTGAGGGGTCCGACCATGGCCCGAGAATTTTGGCTAAGTCTAACTGGCGTTGACCGACGCGTTGGAGATCAGTTTCCATGAGGGGGCACCTCGCGATCGTACGCTCCGCAGACCAGGAGGACGTGATGGAGGTCATCGCGCACACCACACGTGGAACAGAGGCTGGACACGCCGACACCGAGGAGATGTTTGAAGGCCGGTGTAAACGCCACATTAAAGGCCCGTTCCGACATACAGCGCTTTGCTCCACATCGCTGCACCACAGCACTGCAAAACAGCGCTGTATTTCCACTGTGGGGTTCGCACTTGCAGCGCTTGTCCCAGCGCTGTACTTGGTGATCTCATGTGATCGGGGGAAAAAAAAGGCAGCCCCCTCACGTGAACGCGGCGCCGCGTTGTCATTGGTTCAGGGAGCCTATCGCTGGGAGACAGCGATGGGAAAGTTCACCGAAGCTGTTTTCCGTCACCGTCAAGCGCTGTTTTCCATCGAGTCGCAGCCGGGAGAGGAGGGAAAAACAGCGCTGTCTTCCAGTGCTCTGGAGCAAAGCACTGTATGTCGGAACGGGCCTGTCTCAGGCGGTGGAAGAGTGTGGCGAAGAACGCGGCATTCCGCGGGGGAGAGTAATGGACAAGCAGGGGTCAACGGAGTAAATCAGAGAGTGGGTGGTGATGTCACGTGGCCATTGAGACTGCCATTACCGAGAGTTGCCGTTACGACATGAATAAGAAACCAATATGTAGCCTATACGCAGCCCATGTACAACACACAATAGAAACAACATAAATAAGAAAGCAATATGTTGCCTATAGCAGCCCATGCACAACACCCAATAGACAGAACATAAATAAGAAACCAATGTGTTGCCTATAGGCAGCCTATGCATAACACACAATAGTTCGCTACCTGTTCGCTTGATTTCTACACATCTACACAATAGACATAACATACATAAAAAGTCGACACATAGCCTTGAGAGTTTGTATTGATAATTGGCAATAAAAAGTAAATATCAATAATAAGGCGATAGAATGCATTGATAATACATATGTTGCTAATAGAAAAACAACAATCATTTTTGAAACGCAATGAAATGAAACCCATATGCTCACTGTCCTGAGGCTCTGACTTCCCGCTCGCTGAACGCGGATATCGTCGAATGTAGATCGCAACTCAACCGGAATACTAGTATTTTCATATACTATAGTATATATATTATATATATATATACTTTTTTTTTTTTGCTGTTGTTGGTCAGACAATGATGTTGTAGTTGTTCTCTAGTACTCTCTGTGTTGATGAACGGTATTTTCAGCAGAAGCGGAGTTGTAAGGGCAATTAAACAACTGAATAAGTGGGTGTAGAGCTTTTGTAACCCATAAACATCGACACAGAAAAGATGCAAGGGGGGATATGTTTATTAAAGATAAAGAAAGGGGAAAGATGCAAGGGACAACTGTAAAACCTGTGTCTGACCAGCAGTAGAGAAATAGTAGCGTCCAGCGAACGATATCGCTAGCCAACTAATGCAGTGAATTATATTCATTTTGTGTTGCTCTTTGAATGAAATGTAGATTTAGTTATTCATTAACACATGTAAAAAAGAAAGAAAGAAAGAACCTTATGTCTCCCAATTTCAACAAATCCACAAAGCAAACGATAGCACTCGGTCAGCTGTGATGTGCTTCATCGGCTATCTACATTCCAGTTCAGAGTTGCATCTATACTTCAGGGGCTTTTAGTGCACAGTTATCCGCACTTTAGTGAATGCAGTGCGTACACGGTATTAAAAACTGTGTTCCCAACAAGCGCAAACCTATAAAAGAGCAGACACAAAGCAATCTTTGTGGGATGCACTTTTGAGGAGACCTTTTCGCCGTCTTACACTGGTAATTATACGCAATGGCACTATGCGATGACATTTCCCGTTCTCATCCCATTTTCAACAATAGCTTCAACTTAGGACATTCCTAGAACCAGTTCCCTATCGTCAGCTCTGACTCAAAACCGCACCTAATTGTTCTGCCTTTCGATAAGTATAGGGTGAGCAGCTGGGTGAATGACCTGGGACAAGTTAATTTCCATTCTGGAAGAAATCGAATATGTGCTCCCGTGTCAGGGGACAAGCACGGTCATTATACATTTCTTGAAACAGAACGGTAGAGAAAGTTGCAGGCAAAGTAAAAGAAAAAAGAAAACCAACAAAAACCTACAGATCTTGTCATAGACATCCTATGCAAGTTTATTTTTGTAGAGCAAGCGATTCAGACGGCCGCTTGTTCAAGATTCAAGATTTTTTTATTTTATTTTGCATCATATACACAAATTCGATGTGGGACTGCGAGGTCAAGCCTGTGATGCAGTCCCAGATTTACACATTATTAAAACGAAACAAGACGTACAATGCATCTTGGGGTTAGCCACGAAAACAAAATAAATGAAAAGAGAACACACAGTGAAAGATTGTACACATAAAATAAGTTGGACAAATGCGCTTTTTCTTTTTTTTTTCTTTTTTTTCCCCTTTTGAAATTTAAGGCACAACAGATCACGGGAATGAATACACTTGTTCATAAATCTAAGCAGAGAATGAAAAGAAACAGGTTGTATGTCTGAGTCATACGGGAAGTGTGTTTCAAATGCCTGGGCCCACGAAGTTCAGTTTGTGTGTGCCAAAATCTGTTCGCGGCTGGTGAAGCCGAAAGTACATTTTATCTCGTCGTAGGGTACAGGGAGATCTGAATCTAACTATATTACCGGCATTGGCTACAGATGGTGAGTACACCACACGGTGCATCAGGAGCATTAGTTTGTATTTAAGTAGAACTAAAATATTCATTATCGAAAGCAAACGGAAAACATACGAAATTGTCTCCCCGGGTCGTACTCTTAGAATTATTCTAAGTGCACGCTTTTGCATAATGAGGAGGGCAAGGAGTACGCCTCTGTGAGTTAGCCCAAAATCCTCTAATGCATAATTAAGATGCGAGTGGACCAGTGCGTAGTATATACTACGCACCATTCTGTCTGTTCGTACTCTCGTAAAGATCTATAGATGTTTACGAGAGTACGAACAGAAAGAATGGTACTCGCTTTTGATAGTGCCTGTAAACCGACACATATTTTTTGCCTAATGTCGCGAACATGTGGCTGCCAACTAAGATGTTCATTAAGCGTTAGCCCAAGAAATTTAACCGTCGTGGTCGCGTAAGCACGTGGCATGATAAACATGTTCTAGAAAATCCTGGCTCAGCCTTGCTGTCATCAAATACTTGTAGCCAAGAGGTGACAGGTAATGAAGAAGCTTTCTTGTGCTTTCTATGGTGACTCTAAGACCCTCGGCAGTGCTCTTGCTTACAAACCCTCCACCTGCTGCATGCTGTTCCCAATCAGAAAGGAAGCAGAGGAACTCCTCCAGGAAGGATGCATCAGGCGAATCTATCCTACAAAAGAGTGGGCAATCTTTTTACTGTGCGGTAGTGTCAGCACCGTTGATTCGGGATCTCATCTGGTAGATAATTTTGCACTTACAGAACCCGGGTACAGTGCAATTGTGTAAGTGGAAGATACCTGATGGCATCACAAGGGCGTCTTGAAGTCATCCCCTGGATGACGCATTTGATGCACTTAATGGACTTCACTGTTCCCTCGCAGCTTCCGTACTGTTCATCAACAGTTTGCTTGTAGAGGGTCAAGCCTCGCAGAACTTTTTCGCAGAATAGACGGAACGCCAGGTTTGCCCTCATCGACTCAAATCCATTTGGAAATAGAACTGCGTGTGACACATGGGGCATTGCTCTCAGTGTAAGAATGTTGGAGTCCACCTCCCAGGCCGCTTGGATGTGCTCCTTGAAAACCTGTATCGGAATAATACTGCAATTACTTGACTACGCTTACCATAATACAAAAAACACACATCAGTTTGGAAGACGACACTGAACTGCACCGCATACCCTTCCATATGGAGTATCAAACCCTGACTTTAATAGCATGTTTCGCAGGCATTTCAAGAGATGGGGAAAATCTGACACGAAGTACAGGTTCCTGCTTGGGTCCACAGGATGTGGCGTACTGCATCTGACGTCACTAGATGTAGCCTGCAAGCATTGAATACCGCTCCCTATGCAAGCACAACAAGTGTGCAGATGCGACAAACAAAACGTCGGAGACGTACGCTTATTCCGAATCGTTTCTACATGCTCCGATTCCAAGAGGCCCCGTCACAGCAAATGTAATCCAGCTTGAGGCCTGACTGTTCGCACTGTAGAACAGCATCAATTAAAATCTTTGATAGGATGTTCTGCTTGACATTCCCGGATGCTGCAAACACACCTGCGTGGGGGCATGTGTTCAAGCCAGTAATGTTAGTCTGACACCACTGCTTAGCCAGGTCTGCAGTGTAACAAATCTTACCCACAATTTGTGTCCATGCTCCCGCAAATGGTTGGAAAAGGAGCACAAGACCATGGTCAGCTAGGAGCACGTTTGTCTTTTTCGGCGGTGAAACGTCCAAGGTCTACGAAGCCGTCAAGTTTTCCAGATGAGGTGACACTGATGTTTTCTGATAACTTCATCTCATCCACTACAATTCCTCCGTGAAGTTGAAAACTCTGCATTGTTGCGGTTTTGATTGCAAGGGCGGAGAACAGGTTCGGGTTGAAGCCAAATCCACTTTTGTAGTTCGCGACGTAGCTGCGAAGCGTTGTAGGACTAGGCAAACACAGGATTTTATGCTCTCGGAGGTGACGGTATAGCCTTGGGTTTTTCATCCTGCAGTGCAATCATAGTCATGGAGAATTAAACCCCAGGCAGAAGTAAACAAGGGGAAGCTTGTGACCTCATGCTTTGCAGTTAATTCACCACGTTCTGAAACAATATAAAATCTGCTATGGTACCGCTACCTCATGATTATCCACTCCAGTATCCAGTCTTTGGAGTAGGACATGCCATTGGTAGACTTTCGTCCGCTGCTTCAAAGCAGTGCTTGACAGCAGCTGCTGCTTCACCGAAAGATCTTTCATCTGAAAAGTATCACGTGAACAGTGTTACATTCGGTTCAGAGGCATTCCACCTCCTATGAGTAATAGCATACCCTGCATTCAAGGGTAGCAGCATCTGTCTCGGCCGTCTTAGTGCGCAAGCCACCTAAGTCTTCTTTCACCTTGCAAACTTTCTTATTTCTGCGCATCAGGCGAAGCTTGAGTGCCTTGAGGGTCACTGCTTTTTGTGAACGAGTCTTCTTGGCTTTTGACCTCCGTGTGAAGACCAGCTTTCGAACGTACTTACAATGCATGCATACAGCACCTGAAACATAGCGTTGAAACTGATATATTCAACTGTTTCAAAGAGTTGCTGCAACGAAAGTTACATTTTTCTGCGACTACCCGGGTGCACTTCTGGCTACTGATTTCCCTGTTTCGGATTGTGATGTTCTTCGAGGTGTTCACTTTTAGTGGTGCAAACTGGTCCACACCACCACTTCCGCTGCAGAGGTTTAGTGCATGCATGCTGTCAAGATGCTGCTGCAGGTCCTCTGTGGTGATGTCCCGTGTATCATGCAGCTTACCCATCAAGTAAGTGGTGCATTTTACTACGTCGTCTACATCAGTTGGTGCTGCGATCACCACCTTTTCAGTACGCAGGTCGTCACGTGCCTTGTTGAGTAAGAATGTACAAAAGACGACGTTGTCGTCGCGTTTCATTTGTGCCCAGCCATCTGAAGGGAGCCTTACAGCAGAAAATGCAATGCTTGATGAAGTTGTGTGGTCATCATGCTCCTCGAAGCTTTATGGGCTCTGGCCAGCTGACGGCTCTTACTCGGATCGACGTTTTTTGTTTGACCGAGGTCCTTCACAGTACACTGACAAGTCACGCTTCTTTCGTTTCGTAGGAAGTTTCTTAGAAAGGTAAAGACGGGCAGTTCGGAAACACTGTTGGTATGGCGCCGGGTTTGAGGCGAACGCGTTCCTTCTCAGTCTGCACAACTTCTCCATTGATAACAATGTGTCTTGGATAGTACCTGTCGATGAATGATTCGTTGAAGTGAAGGTCGCAGACTACAGAAGTAGGTTCGAGGGTCCTGTCCTTCCGTGGAATATTTCGCTGCCATTGGGCAAGGAGATCTGCGTCTTTCGGCACGGAGAACAGCGAACGCTTTTCGTTTGCCGACTTGTACCCACTTCTGCACCCCGGTACAAAGCAGTGCCTTGCGCGACATATTTTTCTCCCATGGACAGCTGAAGCATAATCAACGCCACGAACAACACAAGGTAGCTATGTGCCATCACATAATTTCAAAACGCATCGAAACAGTAAGGAACAGAACGAAACTTAGCAGTATCAAGCAAACTGCCATTGCGAAGCACATGTGCCGGCCCATTATGATGCGTCGCTCCGCTTGCCAGCGCGCCAAGTGGCTGTCTTCGGCAAAGGGCTCGCTCTCTCTCAACAGAGGGCGCTGGCCTTCGTTACACCGTCCCATCCAGCCATCATACTACATGCACCTCGTTTGCCTTGGACTAGTCAGAAAACTGATATCGATTTGGGTAACTGGTGCCTTTACTGTTCGCCTTGGCCCAGAAGAGAGAAATCCCTCCACTTTGAGGAGTGTGCGCTTGCACAGGGGGATAAATATATCATGGTCCACTTGATTCTTTTAGCGCTATTGTAATCGAGAATAATATGCAAGTGCTAAAAAGGTTGCTGCGCAGGCCTGGGTCGTCTCTCGCGCAGCTCTACAACAGATTCAGTGAGTGACAACAAGCTGGCTTAAAGCGACAGTCGTTTCGACCACAGATCGATTCCGAAACGACAGTGAAATGCGATTCCCAGTCCTTCACTAACCATGACTCCGCAAGTCCCATCCCGATCGACGGAATACTTTTTGCGTAATTCGTGTGTAAGCGGCGCTTGCGCAGACGAGGGATATGGGCGTCAAGCGGAACTCCCTGCTGAGAATATTTAGCAACGTCATAATGAATCTGACCAATAAGGACGCGGCGAGCCAGAGTCGTCCGCGCGGCTTGCAGCTTGCATGAGCAAGGTCAGGGAGGCGAACGCAGAAACGAAGATATCGGAGTCGGAAAGCGTGTGTCGAATGTGAGGAATCGTGCTGTATGACGAATACATGTTTGATGACGACCCATATTCGACTGACCCGCTTCCTCTGCAAGTCGCTGGTGATGTACGTGCCGCAGCTACGTTAGCGCAACATAACGAGCCTCAGGACCACGGATTTAGGTAAGTTCATGATGGGAGTGCTCGATACTTGAGCCCCTAACATTCACTACAACGCCGGAAACAATACGAGTGTTTGTGCGGCGTCTGTGCTCCCCAAGAACCGGATGACTACCTATGCTGCAGTGCTATATGGTAAAATGGCAGAGTTATGCAATGACGGCGAAGTACAGTGTAGCACGCAGCACACTTTGTTCCCAGATCTCTGTCTTCGGCCAGAACTTCTGGTGGTGTATCTACCGCAGTATTGCAGCGACGATCACAGTCTTCGCCTGCTGCAGCCACGAAAGAACAGGTACGTTGAGCAATCCTTATTTTCGTCGTTGTTTGCAAACACGACGAATGTCCCATTAAAGTTACGAAGACTCTAACCAACTGTGCAAATCAAGGGCCTGGTTAGGGGGCTTTGAGTTAGAATGATTGTCAGGAAATTACTGTACTACGTGATTAGGAACGTGTCCTTTCTTTTTACAGCTACCTCAGGTTCACTGCTTATTGTGTGTTTACAAGGTTGGTTTGGGGACTCCTTGGACCCAGGAACAGACGACTGATACCTGGGTGTGTCGTCCGCTTGATTCGCCAACGTTTTCCACTCCCGTTCTATCAGGGCTATCATCGTTTGTGTGCCTCATTTCCTCTACACACCTACGACATAATAAATTTGTGCAGTTTCTAGTTGAGAAGTGAGAAGCAGAACCTGTGTTACCACAGTAACCCCCAGAAGTGCAAAGAAATATGCAGGAGCAATAAAATACCTGGTCATAAGTGACAGTTATGCTTTTAATGGTAGCGTCATGCTTCTTATCGTTGACAGTATTATAGCATGTAAGGGACATATAGCACGTCAAATAATTTCAGGTAACGTTTCATGATGATGATGATGATGATGATGATTAGAGTTTTTATGGCGCAGCGACTACAAAGGTCATAATGTGCCAAACACGGTTATGAACACAGATGAATTAAGTTATCAGAACAAAGTGACTGAAATTCAACCTAAAAATATACTGATGTAATTAAAAGAAGTGTGTGTAAAGTTTTCTTGCGGAAAGTAACTAAAAAGCTATAGGCTCCCAAGCAGGCCTATGTTCATAAAAAAAGTTCTGGACGTTATCAAAAGGAATGACAGGCTCATCACCCAACAAGAGTGCTGGGTGAAGAGGTGTACAATGCTTGTAGCATTCAGTGAAGTAGCGCTGGCGACGAGATTCATGTTGTGGGCATGTGATGAGAATGTGAAGGATGGAGAGTTGTTCGTTACAATGGGTGCACTGCGGTGGCTCCTCTCCACGAAGTAGGTGGCGGTGCGACAAAAATGTATGCCCAATTCAGAACCTGTGTCTCAGCACCTCCTGGAGGCGTTGCTGGATTGCATGTACCTTATGCCCTATGTGTGGTTTTGTGATATGAAGCTTGTTTAGAGTTTGTTCATCCCAGAACTGCTGCCATTTTTCATTAATGGCCTTTTTTAATGCACGTCTGAAGTCACGGAAAAGGATGTCGAGTGGGGTAATTTCTGATGAAAGAGCTGTTGCTGCGGCTCGGTCTGCAAGTTCATTTCCTGGGATACCCACGTGACTGGGCACCCAACAAAATGTTAAGTTATAACCTCTGTTTATTATCCTATTGGCCAAAGAACGTGCTCTATGAACTAGGAGGTTCTTAGCCCGCAGCAGACTACTCATAGCATGCAGAGAGCTAAGAGAGTCTGTGTAAATTACTCCAGATTTAATACCTGTTTGCAATATAAAATTAAGTGCCAAGATCAGTGCGTATACTTCAGCAGTAAAAATGGATGCTGCTGGATTTAAACGGTGCGACCGTGTCACTGCTGCAGATACCATGGCGCAGGAAACGCTGTCAGCAGTCCGTGACCCATCTGTGTATATTTCAGTGTGGTCGCCAGAGGAATGTTTTAATTTGAAGAACTATTGCTGAAGGACTAAGGGCGACGTATCCTTTTACTGTACTTAGTTAAGGAGTAGTTGGACTGTGGCTGTGATTGCAAAGGAGCACTTTCGCCATCCTGTTCTAGGATCCAAGAATCCTGATATAAAAAGTCTTGATATATAAAAGTCTTGATATCGCAAAGCTCGCATGCTAAGAGGCCATACCACTGATGGTCTGTGTACAAACAGTCGCTGAAGCCGTGTGTCTTGGACACAAGGCAGAGCTGGATTCTGACAATGGCTTTTGACTTTAAGACCATAAAGAATAGTGAGGTAAGCCCATCGTCTGTCCAGAGACCACTGACTGGACTCGACGTAGAAACTTTCCACTGGTGAGGTGCAGAAAGCTCCAAGAACTAACCGCATGCCCTGATGATGTACTGGGTCAATTAACCTGAGGACTGACGTACGAGCACAACTGTAAACAACACAACCATAGTCTACCTTGGACCGGATTACTGATGCATATATTTTGGGGAGGGTTGTTCTACCTGCTCCCCAAGACCTGTGAGCGATAACTATCATGAGATTTAAAGACTTTATGCATTTTGCTTTTAGTTGTTTGATGTGCGGCAAAAACGTAAGCTTTCTATCAAATACCATTCTCAGAAATTTGTGTTCTTCTCGGACAGCAATATCCTCACCATTCATGGAAAGTGTAGGGTTTGAAAGTAGTCTCTTTTTCCTGGTAAACAGAACGCAGATAGTCTTTGCCGAAGAGAACTTGAATCCATTCTGGTCTGGCCATTTAACCAATCTGTTTATTGCTAGCTGTAACTGCCTCTCACAAGTTGCCAAATATGCAGACGAGTAAGAGATTTAATGTCATCAACGTACAGCGAATACGATATAGACGGAGGAATTGCAGTGGCTGTGGAGTTCATTTTCACAATGAATAATGTCACACTAAGCACGGAACCCTGAGGAACTCCATTCTCCTGTAGAAATGGTTGTGACAGTGTGCTGCCCAGTTGGACCATGAAAGTTCTATATTGTAGAAAGTTAATGACGCAGCGTAAACGCCGGCCCCGTATCCCTAAAAAGTACAGATCCCGGATGATAGCATACCTCCACGCAGTATCATACGCCTTCTCTAAATCGAAGAATATTGAGGCACAGTGATTCCGCCTGACAAACGCTTCTCGGATTGTGGTCTCCAAGCGAACAAGATGGTCTGTCGTTGAACGTCCAGTTCGGAATCCACATTGGTACTTATCCAGACAGTTATTGCATTCTAGGTAGTATACTAGTCGGTTGTTAACAATTCGTTCGAATGTTTTGCCCAAACAGCTGGTGAGCGCAATGGGCCTGTAGCTAGTGGGATTTGATGCTTCTTTGCCAGGTTTCAGAAGTGAAATTACAGTTGCTACCTTCCATGTTCTTGGCATCTGCCCGTTATCCCAGACTTTGTTGAAGAAGTGTAGAAGACACTCTTTGGATTCCTCTGATAAGTGAGTGATCAAGGAATAGGTGACCCTATCTGGACCAGAAGCACTGACCCTCACTGAGGACAATGCTCGCTGGAGCTCTACCATTGTGAACGGCTGGTTGTATGCATAATTTTCACCACCCACAGTTGAAATGACTTGCTTTTCTGCACGGTTCTTTACAGACAAGAACATTTTGCTGTAATGTCCAGAACTGGAAACATTTTGAAAATGCTCACCTAGGAGGCCCGCCTGTTCGTCTAAACTCTGACATGGAACACCATTGACTTGACGGAGGGGAATGGAGAATCTCTGGTAGTCTCCTTTAATTTTCCGGAGCCTATCCCATACTTTCTTTGATGGGGTTCCATGCGTTAAAGAAGAAAAAAAGTTGTGCCAAGAAGACCTTTTTGCTTGCTTTCGTGTCCACCTTGCTTTGGCACGTGCTTTTTTGAAGGCAACAAGATTCTGTGATGTGGGGTATCTACGAAAGGTACACCAGGCACGATTCTGTTCCTTTGTAGTATTTGCGCAATCGTCAGTCCACCAAGGTTTTGGACGCTTGGGGAGCCGACCCAATGTCTGTGGAATAGATTGTGGAATTGTTGTGCTTGTAACTAAAGTGTTTGCCTCTGCGACTGACATGTGTTCAAAAGAAGAGGACTGGAGGTTGGCTTGCCTTTGGAATAAACTCCAGTCAGCCTGAGCTAATTTGCATCGGGGTGGTCGTGTTGTGGGTGTATTTGTAGCACCACAGAATTTCACGATGACAGGAAAGTGGTCACTCCCTCGTGGATTTTGTTCAACTGCCCAGTCTAAACTGCTAAACAGGGAGGGACTGCACAGCGAGATATCTAGAGAGGAAAAGCTTTGTGTCGCTGCATTGACGTAAGTAGCTTGCCTCGTGTTGAGCAAGCAAATTAACCTTGACATCAAAACCCTTTCCAGCATTTTCCCTCTGACGTCTAACCTTCTGCTGCCTCACAGGGGGCTGTGGGCATTCAGGTCCCGAAGAATAAGGAAAGGTTGAGGCAGCTCGTCGCAAATATGCTCAAAGTCTCTTTGGTGGATTACTACTGAAGAGAGCAGGTACAATCAACACACTGTAATGACCCTGTCGAGGCATATTTGTACAGCTACAGCCTCAAAGTCTGTAACAAGTGGAACGGAATTGGAAGGAATGGACTGCGGAGTAATCAGAGCCACACCCCCAGATGAACGTGAGGTGTCCGCACGATCCTTTCGAAAAATATTATATCTTCGAAATGGGTTTATACTTTGTTTGTTCAGGTTCACAGCTTTGTACTTTTCAAGAAGGTCATGTATGTCATCTATGTTGGTGAAGAGGCCCTCACAGTCCCATTGCAGAAGGACCTGTCCCATGAAGACGATGTGGTTAAGAAAAACAAAGAGACTTTGACCATTATGTGCATTTAAGGAGGCAGCACCCTTGGTGGGGGCTGTTTTTGCTGGTCCGTGGGTTTGTTGCCTCTGCCTCTACGAGTACCACTTGATCTCTCGCGTTTCTTTTTTGATTGCCAGAAAGTGCCTGGGAGACTCGAAGACGACTTCTGTGAAGCACGGTCTTCGTCGTCGAGCTCCATGTTAACAACAGGTGCCTGGGTTGGATCTTTGAGCAATCAATCCCCTAGTAAAAATATGTCTGAAAGGCCTTTCAGGATTTCCTGAGAGATCTGGGAGGACCTTTCAAGTTTCTGTGAGAGGCCTGAGAGGATAGTTGAGAGGTTTGAGGGGACCACTCAAGCCCATGTGAGAGGGCTGGGGAAACCTTTCAAACCCCTGTGAGAGGGCTGCGGAAACCTTTCAAGCCCCCGTGAGAGGCCTTAGGGAACCTTTCAAGGAGTTGTGAGTGGTCTGAAACGGCCTCTCAAGCGGCTGTGAGAGGCCTGATAATGCCTCTCAAAGTATCCGTAAGAGGTGGGAAGCGGGCCTTCAAGCAAAAGGAGGGGGGGGGGGGGGGGTTCTGTGAGTCCTCTTAAAATGCAGTGAAATCTTGGGGCCCTTTTTCAAACTGCCCTAAAAGGAGGCATCACAAACCCCGTAAAAGATGTCGGCGATGTCCTCAACCGTCCGGGTGGAATGTGTTCCCCAGCAGCAGAACTTGTATGATATGGCCCGTATTTCCCGCATAGAACCCAATCACCGCCAAGTCCCGATTGCTGAGAAAGAGATTGCTCAAGTGGAATTAACATTTTCCAACACGCAACAAACGAAGCCAATGGATAGCGCGAAACCTCATCTTCCTCTACTGTTACTAACAGGCCGATATGTCTACTTCTTTTTGTCGTCCCAGCGCGAAGCTCGTGCAACGGTACCGCCGGAAGTTGACTTGTTACACCCAGTCAGCGTTTACCAGCGCCGCAGCCCTTCCTTGTTTCACTCAACGTACGTGATGGAAGTACAGATCCCCAGCCCGTCGCGCGGTGCGCGCGTATGCATTGAAAAATAACGATCTGACGCCATTATGTGCACAGGCGCCTCTTATTCCATTCAAATCCTCTGTGTTCATATGGAAAACAATAAAATAAATCTGTATAGCTTCATGTAGAGGGATGATCATGACCAGTCTGTCCGTGTCCACCATTTTAAGAGAGAATTCTGAACATAGGTTGCTGCTTGCATCCTCTGCTAACTGTTGTCATGACAGCTAAAAACGCACTGACTCGGGTTGTCGGAGAAAGCAAAATGTCGTTGTTTCGGTTATTTAGGTCCTGGGAGCACCCATGATCACTACCTTCATTGGTTGTCGCTTGTGTATCCTGCTACCTGTTGTCATGACAGCTAAAAACGCACTGACTCGGGTTGTCGGAGAAAGCAAAATGTCGTTGTTTCGGTTATTTAGGTCCTGGGAGCACCCATGATCACTACCTTCATTGGTTGTCGCTTGTGTATCCTGCTACCTGTTGTCATGACAGCTAAAAACGCACTGACTCGGGTTGTCGGAGAAAGCAAAATGTCGTTGTTTCGGTTATTTAGCTCCTGGGAGCACCCATGATCACTACCTTCATTGGTTGTCGCTTGTGTATCCTGCTACCTGTTGTCATGACAGCTAAAAACGCACTGACTCGGGTTGTCGGAGAAAGCAAAATGTCGTTGTTTCGGTTATTTAGGTCCTGGGAGCACCCATGATCACTACCTTCATTGGTTGTCGCTTGTGTATCCTGCTACCTGTTGTCATGACAGCTAAAAACGCACTGACTCGGGTTGTCGGAGAAAGCAAAATGTCGTTGTTTCGGTTATTTAGGTCCTGGGAGCACGCATGATCACTACCTTCATTGGTTGTCGCTTGTGTATCCTGCTACCTGTTGTCATGACAGCTAAAAACGCACTGACTCGGGTTGTCGGAGAAAGCAAAATGTCGTTGTTTCGGTTATTTAGGTCCTGGGAGCACCCATGATCACTACCTTCATTGGTTGTCGCTTGTGTATCCTGCTACCTGTTGTCATGACAGCTAAAAACGCACTGACTCGGGTTGTCGGAGAAAGCAAAATGTCGTTGTTTCGGTTATTTAGGTCCTGGGAGCACCCATGATCACTACCTTCATTGGTTGTCGCTTGTGTATCCTGCTACCTGTTGTCATGACAGCTAAAAACGCACTGACTCGGGTTGTCGGAGAAAGCAAAATGTCGTTGTTTCGGTTATTTAGGTCCTGGGAGCACCCATGATCACTACCTTCATTGGTTGTCGCTTGTGTATCCTGCTACCTGTTGTCATGACAGCTAAAAACGCACTGACTCGGGTTGTCGGAGAAAGCAAAATGTCGTTGTTTCGGTTATTTAGGTCCTGGGAGCACCCATGATCACTACCTTCATTGGTTGTCGCTTGTGTATCCTGCTACCTGTTGTCATGACAGCTAAAAACGCACTGACTCCGGTTGTTGGAGAAAGCAAAATGTCGTTGTTTCGGTTATTTAGGTCCTAGGAGCACCCATGATCACTACCTTCATTGGTTGTCGCTTGTGTATCCTGCTACCTGTTGTCATGACAGCTAAAAACGCACTGACTCGGGGTGTCGGAGAATGCAAAATGTCGTTGTTTCGGTTATTTAGGTCCTGGGAGCACTCATGATCACTACCTTCATTGGTTGTCGCTTGTGTATCCTGCTACCTGTTGTCATGACGGTTAAAAACGCACTGACTCGGGGTGTAGGAGAAAGCAAAATGTCGTTGTGTCGGTTATTTAGGTCCTGGGAGCACTCATGATCACTACCTTCATTGGTTGTCGCTTGTGTATCCTGCTACCTGTTGTCATGACAGCGAAAAACGCACTGACTCGGGGTGTAGGAGAAAGCAAAATGTCGTTGTGTCGGTTATTTAGGTCCTGGGAGCACTCATGATCACTACCTTCATTGGTTGTCGCTTGTGTATCCTGCTACCTGTTGTCATGACAGCTAAAAACGCACTGACTCGGGGTGTAGGAGAAAGCAAAATGTCGTTGTGTCGGTTATTTAGGTCCTGGGAGCACTCATGATCACTACCTTCATTGGTTGTCGCTTGTGTATCCTGCTACCTGTTGTCATGACAGCTAAAAACGCACTGACTCGGGGTGTCGGAGAAAGCAAAATGTCGTTGTGTCGGTTATTTAGGTCCTGGGAGCACTCATGATCACTACCTTTATTGGTTGTCGCTTGTGTATCCTGCCACCTGTTGTCATGACAGCTAAAAACGCACTGACTCGGGGTGTCGGAGAAAGCAAAATGTCGTTGTGTCGGTTATTTAGGTCCTGGGAGCACTCATGATCACTACCTTCATTGGTTGTCGCTTGTGTATCCTGCTACCTGTTGTCATGACAGCTAAAAACGCACTGACTCGGGGTGTAGGAGAAAGCAAAATGTCGTTGTGTCGGTTATTTAGGTCCTGGGAGCACTCATGATCACTACCTTCATTGGTTGTCGCTTGTGTATCCTGCTACCTGTTGTCATGACAGCTAAAAACGCGCTGACTCGGGGTGTCGGAGAAAGCAAAATGTCGTTGTGTCGGTTATTTAGGTCCTGGGAGCACTCATGATCACTACCTTAATTGGTTGTCGCTTGTGTATCCTGCTACCTGTTGTCATGACAGCTAAAAACGCGCTGACTCGGGGTGTCCGAGAAAGCAAAATGTCGTTGTGTCGGTTATTTAGGTCCTGGGAGCACTCATGATCACTACCTTCATTGGTTGTCGCTTGTGTATCCTGCTACCTGTTGTCATGACAGCTAAAAACGCACTGACTCGGGGTGTAGGAGAAAGCAAAATGTCGTTGTGTCGGTTATTTAGGTCCTGGGAGCACTCATGATCACTACCTTCATTGGTTGTCGCTTGTGTATCCTGCTACCTGTTGTCATGACAGCTAAAAACGCACTGACTCGGGGTGTAGGAGAAAGCAAAATGTCGTTGTGTCGGTTATTTAGGTCCAGGGAGCACTCATGATCACTACCTTCATTGGTTGTCGCTTGTGTATCCTGCTACCTGTTGTCATGACAGCTAAAAACGCACTGACTCGGGGTGTAGGAGAAAGCAAAATGTCGTTGTGTCGGTTATTTAGGTCCAGGGAGCACTCATGATCACTACCTTCATTGGTTGTCGCTTGGGTATCCTGCTACCTGTTGTCATGACAGCTAAAAACGCACTGACTCGGGGTGTAGGAGAAAGCAAAATGTCGTTGTGTCGGTTATTTAGGTCCTAGGAGCACCCATGATCACTACCTTCATTGGTTGTCGCTTGTGTATCCTGCTACCTGTTGTCATGACAGCTAAAAACGCACTGACTCGGGGTGTAGGAGAAAGCAAAATGTCGTTGTGTCGGTTATTTAGGTCCTGGGAGCACTCATGGTCACTACCTGCATTGGTTGTCGCTTGTGTATCCTGCTACCTGTTGTCATGACAGCTAAAAACGCACTGACTCGGGGTGTCGGAGAAAGCAAAATGTCGTTGTGTCGGTTATTTAGGTCACTTACTGACCATGGCCCGTACCAAAGCTGTTTACTTGTTTACTTGGTTGCGAAATAGCCATACGCAACAAGCTGTCACTCTACACCTACCCGTACCAAAGCTTTTTACATGGCTGCGAAATAGCCGCCACACTATGTAGTGTTACATGCACACTCTTCTTTCAGATGACAATGAAAGTACAGACCGAGGCAAACAGAATTTGGCATCACATCAATGCATGGCCACCTTTATTTCGCAGAGTGCAGCATGCTTTTGCGTAACACTTGGTTTTTCACCCTTGGTTTGAGATCAACATAGCTGTAGCTTTACCTGTGTACACACTGCATTTACTTACTCCTTTTCATAATAGTTTGGCATGTCGCATAAATAGATTTGTTGTGCAACCTGAACACACACACACAGAGCATCGAATTCAGTTGACGGATAGATATATAGACATATGTTCTCTCTGTCAGGAGGAGTCAGACACTTGTGAATGTAGCTTGTGCCACAAAAGAGGTGCTCCTGAATTAACTTCTTGCACAAAAGGAAAATGCCTCCTGTAATATTGTGTTTTATGATCCACTGTACTTCACAATATGTGCTATCTTTCATCCTTATAAATCTGGTACAGGTCCTTTTGCACCGTGTGTATGCTGTGCAGTGTATGTCCAATCCAGATACACAGGCCCTGTGGAACTTTGTGAGTGGTGGCACGTGAGAAAAATATGATCTCAATGCCTCTTCTTCAGCGGCGGAAAATATACCGTGTTGGGCAGAGCCCAGTGTGCCTTCCATATGAATAGATGCTCTGCAGAGGAATCTTTTGAAGGCTGCTTCCATGTGCTCTGGGAGAGATGATATACTGCTTGTAACTAGAAGGCCTTGCCACATTATCCACCGCTCAGCAACTTGGAAAGGTACCCCATTGGAGGCTGTGATCATCTGCAGAAGTGTCCCATTTGCACTCTCAAAAGGAAACATTGACGTTGCCCACAGGGGTCCGAGCTTCTTCACTGACATTGGCAGGTGTAATAACAGATGCATGTTTGATGTTTCTCCAGCTTCACCATAAAGGGATGCCACCTGCCGTGCAAACTGTTCGACGAGGTTTTCAGAGTGAGCGATGTCACTCGGATCCACTTTCTTCTTTAGGAGAAGGAAAGCACTTTGAGAGAGCAGTGAGAAATGTGTGAGATACTGCTGAGGAAGTATGCCATGGAGACAGGGCAGGGCATAGTAAAGCAGCCAATATCTCCATTCCTTGGCTTTCCATTGCGCCCTTTCCTTCAAGCCTCGTGGGTACCTCGAAAACAGGACAGGGGGTGTTATTCTTGTTAGCCTGTCATCGATGGTGCTGGTGAACGTTCCAAGGTAGTACGGAGATCCAGTACAGGTCATCCAAGCATCTGTCAGCTGCTTCGTTACACCTTCCAGAACACAATGCATGTAGTCTGGTACGATGCTCCAGACAAGGTCCAGGGAAGGTAACCTCGCAATAGGAGTAGCCCCCAAAAGGCCACGGACAGCCCCTCCACTTCTTACCGCAGCTTTCATGTCGTGGAGCACACCCCTGTGAGTCCTTTCCAGTCTGGTCTCCGAGAAAGGATATTTCAGCACGCCTGGAAAAACATGAAAATTAAGTGATGGTTGCGAAAACTGTGCACAATTTAAATCTGATTGCAACATTGACGACAACAAGAAATTTCTAAACTCCGTTGTCACTTCTCCTTGACTGTACATGACATATGCACGCATGGCCATGTGCTTAGTAATGTTTTCGAAGCCGCAAAATATCTGCATGGAATGCTAACCAATCATGACGTAATAGCGCTGATAGTGGTTGTCACATGAAATTCTGGAGGCAGCTCTCACTGCAAGAGCTGTGAGAATTTCAGAAATTGCAACGTGCTCTGCATCAGTCTTCAAAGGTATTTGTGTGCACATTTCAGGCAGCATGCCAGCTGCAAACACTTGGGAAGTGCTGCTTTTTTAAACGTGTGTGAGTAGCCTTTATGTTACACGTAACATTTTCTGAGAACGAACCACACTGCAGCTCACAGTTACGGAACTCATACATACCATCTACGAGTGTTCCTTTTTGGTAGCACCAGGGACAACCGAAATAACCATTAAACTGTTTCCTGTTGAGTACCGTTGCCCTTGCGGGAGCGTCAGCGATGCAGCACAGTGCATGGACCTGTGAAGAGAGAGTCTGGCCGGTCCTGAAGCATTTCCATGTAATGTGCCCAATGCTCAAAAGCTGCTTCACAGATTCACTGAGAAACATGAACATATCCGGCTTGCATCTCCCGAACCACAGGCCACAGAGAAGTAGGATCTGGAAGCGGTGCACAACAGGAAGTTCATTGAGCATGACATGAATTGGCCACATGGAACTTGGCGCTGACTTGAATGACGTGGACCCGTCTGTGCTAAAACTAACTGTCAGGTCGTAAGTGGAGAACCTTCTGCGTAGCTCTCTAATGAGGCTCCCATCTGCCAAGTCACTTAAACTGGCATCCGTGGGCTGCTGTGCAATCTTTTCCAGATTTTCTTGCAAAGGTTTGCTGAAGTGATCCACCAGCGCCATCAGCTGCTTTTTTAAGTTGAAGATTATGAAAAACGATCCTTCCGAGGTGAGCGTTGTCGTTGTTGAAGAAATGTTGCAGCGATTGCACTTTGTGTGTGTGTAAGTGTAGGGCATCTTGTGAACTGCCAGAACCTCATGGCACTCTTTGCAGAAGAAGTGGAATTTCACCGTTTCATTCCGTGAGCGATTCCATATTTTCCGAAAAAGGTACTGAGAAGTTGGAGCGACGACTTCGCCAAACAAAGCATTGATTAGTCGCAGGAGGCCGTCGACTTGCTGCCAAGAGAGCCCTGACTACGTACGCTAGAATGAGCAGCAGTGCTTGCGCTTGGGTAGTACGTTGCCCTGGCAAGGTGTACCTGCCGTAAGTTTCTTCCAGCCGAGCCATGTCTTCTGCGTATTCATTATCGGTTCCTTGCTGTCTCATATGCTCGTCCTCACCCCCGGGCGAATCGCCGGCCTCATCAGTACCAAGTATGTCATCGGTAGGCTCGTCCACGATGCCGTCGTCGTTGTACTGCGGGTCAGTCACGTCGGTGTCGCTATCACCTGAATGACATCCGGCTGCTCCACAGTCGCTAAACCCAAGCTCGCTGTCGTCAAACCTTTGGCTTTCGGGAACCAGAACATCGGTCCTGGCGCGAGCGGCAGGATCAATCGCGTCAACCGTCTGGCTATTGGGAAGTGAAACCTCGGAGCTGGGGCCAGCAGTAGCGGTATCCGCATGTAACGTTTCGCTTGTAGAAACTGGAGCTTCGACGCTGGGACCAGCGGCAGAAGCAGTCGCAGCGGCTGCTGCGCGTTTTCTCTGTCCCGAAAGCGTCTGTTTCGGAACCACATACTTTACACCTGGTTCCAAGTACCGCTTTCTCGTTTTACGATGATTTGCTGACATTGTTCAGCAAACACATCACAATACACAAGAAAACAACAGAAAACAACGATGATGATGATATTATTGATGATTGGTGATGATCATAATGTCGATGACCGGGCTGCTAATCGCAGACGCAGGTGAACCAGGTGAACATTAACGAAACGTACAGGTCGTGTCTACCGTTCAGCCCGGATCAAAACACAGTTGTCGCCAACCGTAATGTTACCTGAGCTTCAAAAAATAAAAAGAAAAACGTCAGAGAAGTGAGCAGAAGGAAAAAAGTAAAAGAAAAAAAAATCGGGATCGTCGGGGGGATCGAACGGAGGCTGTTTTGATCACTCTCCGCTGCTTTAACCACTCGGCTACAGGACATGTTGTCTATAACCAACTTTGCTTTTTCTCATATCGGTGGCAGCCCTGGCATTAGTTGGAATTTCACTACGGCATGGTTACATTGTAGTGTTGTTAATTAATACTGCGCTAGCTATCAGCGTTTGTCTATTTCTTGCAGGGATTTCACGCATCCTTCTCTTTTCCGTCGGTGACAGTTTCAACTGTTTTTTAATATTCCGCTACGACGGCTACGACAATACGGTTGTCCCTATCGCGGCTCTACCACACGTGGTTTCCAGTTGCCGATCGCTGAGTGGTGCCTTGTTTTGTTTGCCGTGCGTTGTTCGTAGCCATTTTGTGTATCGTAGTCGACCTCACAGGCTAGAAAGGGAGAGAGCTGGAGGGGGAAAGGTATCATTTGTGCGGGGTGGTGCATTTTTTAAACCCCTGGTCACGGGCACCTCGTATGTGACATTTCTGGCATGCTGTTTATGGGGATTTCATGCTATCCGAGTTAAGTCTAGCATGGCCCAAAAGATTTGGGGCTGAGAAATATGGAATCCAAGGTCATATGCCTGCTACAACACCATGTGCACTGTATATTTGTTAGGTGCACATCGGGAATGGCGTCACCATCTCCAAAACAAAGTGGGAGCGACTGTCTGGGCAAAACGTGGACAGCCGCTTTGTCAAGGAGGCTGCGTCGGCCATCTGGGGGGCCAGTGTGCTGAGGACTCGGTCAGTGACTGGGACCCTTTCCAACAGGGCGAAGCAAGCGGGCAAGACAGAACCATATGCCTGCCTGAGCCCAGAAAAGGTGGCTGCATTAAGATGTAAGTTATGTCCCTTCCTTCCTAGTGTGTATTGTTTAGGAAATTTGACTCCATAGTGCATCCATAGGTTGCATCCATACCAATAGCCGTAAATAGATTTGTGCCACAGTGCACCATCTTTTCCGGTGCCACCATGCGTCAAAACGGCCATTTTCGGCAATTGTGCGCGAAGGCTACACTCACTAGGTGGTGGTATGCGAAGCGCCTAGAAAAACACGCAAGAAGTGAGAGCACTTCACCTGTATGCGTCGTCACTGCAACTTACAAAAATAACGCACATATTAAACAGCAATACAATGCGTGCATAAGTGCATCTCATGCGTGTGCGTCAGTACGCCATGCATATGTACGGACACAACTATTGTGCAAAAGCAACTGTGTGGGGGATTTCTCCATATATAGGTCACTGATGACTTGAAAGACAGATTTGTGTGCTCACTAAAATAACTACCTCTTTTCAGGCTTTTTCATCACGCGGCTGACAAAGGACAACATACCTGAGGAGGAAGCGTCAGCCAGGGCGCGATGTATTCGCAAGTTTCTAAGTGAGAACTGCAATGATTTGAGAAAAGCATCAGCACAAAAATAAACACTTTCTTCTATTGATACGATGTATGCATTACTTTACCTCACACTGTCTCATCACACTGATACTCTGGAAGAAAAGATACTCCCAGAAAAAGGCCGAGTTCAGAGGCGTGCCGTCAGCCTGAGAGGTTGCTGCAGCCTGAGAGATCTCGGCCTGAAAGGTCCTTTCAACCTGGGAGGTACTCTCAGCCTGAAAGGTTCTCTCAGCCTGAAAGGTTCTCTCAGCCTGAAAGGTTCTCTCAGCCTGAGGGGTCCTTTAACACCTCAGGCCTGAAAGGTAGTGCAAGCAACCTCAGGTGAGGCCGCTGCGGCCATGGAGGAGGTAATCGAACAGAAGGAGAAGGAGATACTTCCGTATCTCCGTCCCTCTGGGGGGGGGGGGGGGGGAGTATAGTGTGGAGGCCCAGCAGTTTGGGTCTCCACAGACCTCCTCTGTGATGCCACTCCCCTGCGCACCACTTTGGAGAAAGTGCCCTTTTTCCTGAACTCTGCTTGCGCCTTTGCGTCTTTGTACGGGATATTTTGCTCTGCCTTGATTCTAAGGATTTCTTTTTCATCTTTCCATCGGGGACATGACCTGGAGTAGACAGGATGGTCACCTTTACAATTTGCACACCGCAAATGATTTCGGCAGGATTCTGCTGGGTGGTCTGTACGAAAGCATTTGGGACATGTTTCCTGTCCACGACAGACCTGAGACCCGTGCCCGAAGCGCTGACACTTGAAACAACGCCGCGGATTAGGCACATAGGGTCGCACGTGGCAGTTGAAGTAACCAGCCTTGATGGTTGTAGGAAGCTTGTGTAGTTGAAATGATAGAACAATGTGCTTTGTTGAGATTTCTTTACCGTCCCGACGCATCTCTGTTCGCTTTGCTGCCACGACACTCTCTTCCCGCAGGCCTTCCTCAATCTCAGAGTCGGTGCATTCAAGAAGCTCACTTTCCGAGATCACGCCCCTGACAATGTTGAGGTTTCTTTGTTTTGCAATGGACACTGGTATGTCCCCAACTTTCCTGACAGCTTGGAGGGTCGAGCTTTGCTCCCTGGTTTGAACCTCGATTTGAAGGTCCCCAGATGACAGTTTCTTTGCAGTGTAGGTCTTTCCGATTGATTTTTCTATTTCCCTGACGATGACAAACGGTGATATCTTAGTGAGTGGCTTTGTCTCGTCTTCAGAATGGAGTACCAGGAATTTCGGAAACCATGGTTCTGGAGATAGGCTGAATGAGTTCACTAGTGCTCCGGTTCAGCGCCGCTTATGGCGCTGATCTTGTCTTTCAAGCGTGAAGAATCCATGCAAAGAAAGAAATGGTTCGGTGCAGCAGGTGTGTCGCCCACCATCGAGCCCAACGAGGGAACGTGTCCCAAACGTTAACACTTGCCTCTGCACTATACCCTAGTGCAGCTTCTGGAGAGTGAAAAGACTGCCCAAGGTTGACCCTTCCCGCCAAAGAAGGTGAAGGGAGTAGAAAGAAGATAGTGAAGCAGTGGAGAAAGAAAAAGTAATGAAAAGGGTGATGGCGGCATTGATACACATTAGGCCAGTTCCTCATTGCTTCTATTGGCGCAGTCTGTAATACACAACACGTCGGATCCCATCAAATCAATTGGAAATCAACATCTCTCATTGACGCCCACTAATTCGTTGAGTTGGTTCCTTGCTTCGTTGATGTGGTCTTCGCCACGCAACACGGTGGAGCCGGGTTCCGCGAAGGCTGCTTCCCTGCTTAACTTCCAAAGCAGTCAATGAGAAAGAGCCGGCTTTCACAAGTTGAACGAATTGCCTACTATTTCCAGCAGGGAGCCACCCGCAGCCTACCAGCAGTATACACCTCCGACCATGCCGAAGGTCAAGACCAGCAACCGGCATCTCCTGCCAAGAGCATGGATCAACAGCTTCGTCGTAGCGCTAGAGAAAGGAAGCCTCCAGACCCATATAAACCCGAGGACTACCGCAAATGAACTTTGGACAGAACATTAGTGCAAAGTGTGCATTACTTTAATTGTGTAGTATAGAAATTACTTTCAGGTTTCAGGGAACCCAAGCAGCACAATGTACTGAACGTCGAGTGCAAAAGGGGTAGACGGTATGTGTCTTATCAATGTTCTTTAGTTTGACGAGTCTGTTCAAGGCCTTCCACCTACCCGTCCACCCCTATTGCAGTCGACATTCAGTACATTGTGCTGCCTGGGAAGAAGAGTTGTAACAGTTGCTTATCTAATTGATACTATGTCACGCGCCTTATCGGTTTTGTTTTGTGTGAAGGCCACGCGCTTTATCGGTAAGAACTTTCTGGATGTACGGGCACCGCCCACCTGAGAAACCTTAAAACACTTGCGCAGTTCGCAATATACTGATTCCCAGCGGATCATTAGTAACCTCCTCTCTTCCTACCTGGAAAAACATAACTGTCTCTCAGAATGGCAGTTCGGTTTCCTAAAGAACAGATCGACTGTGCTGGCTCTCTTAGTACAGAAGGAAACCATACCAAAACACATTGAAAAGAAACTCATTACTCTGTGAATTTTCATTGATTTCAGCAAAGCATTTGATTCGTTTCACATAGGATACTATTACTAAAGCTATCGCGTTATGGAATCCGGGGCCCGGCACTTTCGCTGTTCTCGTCATATTTAGATAATAGGTATGAGAAGGTTGTCATTAATGGCTACCCTTCTGCACTTCATGAGATTAGCTGTGGTGTCCGCAAGGTACCTTACTTGGTCATTTGCTCTTTAGTGTTTACATCAACGATATAGTGATGATCGCCAAGAACGCCAAGTTCATCATATATGCCGACGATACGAGCTTGTTTTTTCACGGTTCAGACCCTGACGGGATAGTCACACATGCAAATAGGGTACTGGAACGGGTAAAGTATTGGGCTGATCTTAACTGTTTGAACATTAACGCCAGTAAAACTAAGGCGGTTTTCTACAACGCAAAAAAATAGAAAAGTTCAGCCCTCAGCAAACCTTGAAATAGATAACACAGTTGTCATTAATTGAGATCAAATGACACACCGCTTTTGCCCCTGCTTCCCATAGTCGGGTGGTCCTAGAAGGCCCGGCCAGGATTATTCAGCTAGTCGCCATCTCCCTTTTCATTACTTTTTCTTTCTACCTTCTCTTCTACTCCCCCCTCCGTTCACCTTCTTTGGCGCCAAGGGTCAACCTTGAGCAGTCCTTCACACTCTAGAAACTGCACTTGGGTATCGTGCAGAGGCACCTGTTACCGTGCTGGGCATGGCCCCCTGGTTGGGCTCCGTGGTGGGCGGCAGGGTCTCTGTACTACATTGCAACAGTTTCTTGTATGCAGAAGAAAAACTCAAAGCACAATGATCGGAACCGGAAACGGTTCCGCACCGATGGAACAAAAAGGTTCAACTTCTTCAAAAGCAATTCAGAGTCATGGTTTGCGAAGGTCATTGTTGTTCACTCTGATAAAGAATTAAAGCCACTTGGAAAGATGTCACCATTCGTCGTTGCAAAGACACTGGAGACAACAATAGGTAAACGATACAATGCGGAAAAACTGAGCACTGGTGATCTGCGAGTTCAGATTGAGACAAAGGAGCAGAGTCTGGAACTTCTTTCACTAAGGAACATTGTCAGCATTGCCGTGACCACTTCTCCACACAGAACCCTCAATACAATCAAAGACGTCATTTCTGAAGATCAGTTGCTCTAGTACACTGAGCAGGAACTTGAAGAGGGCCTTTCAAAGCACCCGTCTCAAAATGCAACACAGACTATGGATGTTGATGACGACGACTGCTTATCGCAGAAGTCGTCATCAAGTTTGCCATGATCCACTCCTAGTAAAGAGCAGAGAGGAAACAAGATTGGTGGAAGAGATAGGGGCTCAAAAACAAAAGAACAGCAGCGGGTTCCTCCACCAAGGATACAGCCTCTTTAACCATTACACACTGATGCCCAAATCATACTCACAGTCTTTACGTCTCCGGAGTATATTTCAGTTCTTGATCCTCCTCTTTCTCTCCACGCTTATGATCAGTTCCAAGAGCATCATTCAATGGAATGTCGGGGACTTCTCAGTAATCTTGACGGTATCGATGATATTTCTGAGAGACACCGCGCTATATGACTTTGTCTCCAAGAAAGAAATTTAAGTCAAGAAACTTTGGTCCAGTTACATCGCTGGAACATTCACCTAAAGGAACTCATCGAATATTCATCGATGGTGTGGCCATCCTCACCACAAAAATCCTCCCTGTTAAATCTCTCTCACTTAACACAGATCTTGAGGCTGTCGCTGCTCAAATATGTGTCGACCGTGTGGTAACAGTCTGCTCTTTATACCTGCCACCATCTGTACAAGTTGGTCAAAAGGTTGTTGAAAATTTTAACTTCCAAGACCGTTCCTGTTGCTGGAAGATTGCAATGCACATCACTTTCTCTGGGGAAGCACAAGAGCAGACGGCAGAGGCAAAATGGTGGAGAGAATACTGCTGTCATTGCCAATTTTGTCCTCAAGACAGGAGCAATGACTTATGTTAACGTGGTTTACAATCATTTTCAGCCATTGATCTTTCTTTCTGTACTCCATCTCTCTTCCAGAATATAAACTGGTGTGTGGACAACAATCCTTACAGTAGTGACCACTTTCCTGTGGTGGTCAAACTCCGCCTTCCATCTAAATCTTTAATTACGCGACCGCCCCGGTGGAAAACTGCCTGAGCAGATTGGGTGTCTTTTCAAGAGGAAACCTCTTGAAGGCGTCAAGAGGAAAACTTAGTTGTTAAAATCGTTGCAGGGAATGGATATTGACGAGGCCAATGATTTCTTTGTGGACATGGTTATAAAAGGTCCCGCTAGGTCTATTCCGCAGACCACGGGTCACCTCCCCAGGCGTTGCAACCCTGGTGGACAAATGACTGCGAAAAGGCGAGTAAGGAACAGAATCGTGCATGGGGTAGGTTCCGAAGGTATCCTACACCAGCAAATCTACTGCGGTTCAAAAGAGCCAGAGCTAAGGCGAGATGGACACGAAAACAAGCAAAACGAAACTCTTGGAAGGGGTTCGAGTCTTCCTTAACTGCAAATACACCAGCAAAAGTGGTACGGGACAGGATCAGAAAAATCAATGGTGATCCTACCAGCTTCTCTGTCCCCCTTCTTCAGAAAAATGACATTGTTTGTGAGACTTTAGAAGAACAAGCTGACGCCCTGGGTGAACATAGCCTAGATCGGTAGCAGTGTGGATGTAGAACCGCATGCTTCACCATAGACCATCTGTTGCGTTTGGAGACAACAATTAGAGAAGCTTTCGTGAGAAAGCAACGTTGCATTTCCATTTTCTTTGATCTCGAGAAGGCTTATGAAACGGCATGCTGATACGGCATTCTCCTGGATTTACATGAGTTTGGAATACGTGGGCGTCTGCTCCGTTGCATCGCTGACTTCTTTTGGGAAAGAACATTCAGAGCCAGACTTGGAACAGCCCTCTCTCGACCTTTCGTGCAGGAAAACGGTGTTTCCCAGGGATCAGTCCTTAGTGTTACGCTTTCCATTGTCAAAATGAACTCTGTTGACAATGCCATCCCACCTGCTGTACAATATTCCTTCTATGTAGATGATATCCAAATATCCTGTTGCTCTACGAGCCTGCCCAGATGTGAAAGGCAACTTCAGCTTGCTGTAAAGAAGTTAGCGAAATGATCTTCGGAGAACGGCTTCAGGTTTTCACCCGACAAAACTGTCTGTGTGCCATTCACCAGGGTAAGGGGTGCTTTCCCTGTTCCCACACTCCAAATGAATGGTCAGGACATCACTGTCAAACATGAGCACAAATTCCTTGGCCTCATGTTTGACAAGAAGCTGATTTCTAGACCATACATTAGACATCTAAAGGGAAAATGTATGAAGTCCCTCAATTTACTCAAAGTCTTGTCTCACAGATCATGGGGTGCAGACCACGAGGTGCTACACCGCATCTACATGTCTTGCATTCGCTCAATACTCGATTATGGTGCTATCGTTTACGGATCAGCTCGTAAGTCTGTCCTTGATGTTTTGGACCCTGTCCATCATCAGGGTCTGAGACTAGTGCTTGGAGCCTTTCGCACATCCCCGGTTGAGAGCTTATATGCGGAGAGCAATGAGCGGTCCTTAGGGAAACGCAGATTTTATCTTGCCTCCACCAATGCGATGAAAGTAAAATCTTCAAACCTCAAACCATCCCAAATCATCCGGGTCAGCCCTGCACCACAGCAACCCGATTTCAACACCTTTTTGAGAAGAGGGCCTCTGTAACTCCCCCTTCCTGCATGCGGCTCTCACAGGAGATATAATCTTATGGCTTCTCTGAGGGCACAATGGTCCTTGAAGAAAGTGGTAGCATCCCTCAATGACAGCTACCGCCCAGGAAATATACATCTGTAGGAGCCCGAGAGTAACGATGTGAACGGCCCGGTGTGTGTTTGTTCCAGGGGATTCCCTAGGTTGATACAGATCACTCACTGATACAGATCTTCGTCATTGTCAATGCTGACGATATGCTATACATCTTTACTGAAGTACAACAAACGAGAAACCCCCACAGCATTGCTGGAACAGGAGTTCTTATCCGTTAGGGAACAGTTTGAAGACCATGTCGTCTTTTACACGGATGGCTCCAAAACGGTGTCTCGTGCGCGGTAGTAACTGACATGTCCGCCACATCCCACCGTCTGTCCAATATCTTCTCTATCTTCAGCGCAGAGGTTTATGATGTGATCGTGGCATTGAAATTCATTTTACAATCCAGCATTCTGTCGTCAGTAATTTACACAGACTGCCTCAGTTGCCTGCAGGCTATCTGCCATCTGCAGCATGCGATCGCATAAAAACTCCTCGTACAACGGGCCCAGCACCTATGCAGTACCATAATCAACGAGGAGGAGGAGGAGTGTCGTTGGGAGGAACCCGAGAGGACTGCCTGCCTGATTAGGCGGCATGTTTCTCGGGAAGGGAAAGGTGGTGGAGAGGAGGAGAGGAAAGGGTGAAGTGGAAGACCGAGCGGAATCCGCTCGGGGGGAGGATAGCTGCGTCCATGGGCCGACTTCAGGGGAACTGTGCCGGCATACGCCTATTACACATCTGAGGGAAACCCAGGAAAAACCCCAGACGGCACAGCCGGCCCGCGGATTCGAACCGCGGACCTCCCAGTCTCCAAGCGCACGCGTTACCGCTGTGCCACCGGAGCTGGTACCATAATCAACAGAGGTCATTAGTTAGGTCTTTGTTGGGTCCCCAGTCATGTGGGTATAGCTGGAAATGAGGGTGCAGATAGGGCAGCTGCTGAAGCACTATCAGCTGACACAACACCGTTTGAGATTCCGCACCAGGACCTCAGGGTAGTCTTGAGGAAAACAATTAACAGGCAGACGCAGAGTAACTGGGACACGCGTCAACACAACAAGCTCCATTTGATTAAAGGACCAATAGGTCGTCCTCCACATGTTTCTACAGATCGATTGCACCAAGTGGTACTGTCCCGCCTGAGGATTGGTCACACAAATCTTTGCCATAGATACTTGCTCTGTAGAGAGGATCCTCCTGAATGTGCACATTGCGGGCAATCACTTTCTATTCGCGACATCTTGATCACTTGCCCTTAACATGAGCATCACCGTCGCCACCAATTTCAAGAGCTGTACCGACATAGTATTCCTCTACACCCAGTCCTCTTCCTGGGTGATGAGCCTCTGCTGAATTTTAATGCAGTCTACAACGTTTTTAGAGATATCGGGTATCTAAAACAACCTTAGGTTTTCACGTATTCTACCTGATTATATTTATTTTAATGTAATTACTTTTAACTAGTTCATCACACCATAGTTTTTGGCGCATTTTGATCCTCGTTGTCGCTGCGCAAGAAACCTCCCAATCAGTCAATCAATTTTGTAAGTTGGCACTTGTGTGAGCGTAACATGCACAATTTGTAATGAACTAATTACATTGTAATTTGTAGCGAACTGGGAGAAGCTCGTAAGAGGCTTCCAGTTGCAGATAATCAATCGTGATGAAGATCCAGATGACATCCCACCTGTCCCACATAGCTTTGTTGCACGAGGTATGTAACTTTGCCTCATAAGTGTACCTGATAGCACTGTTTCATTCAGTAATTCCATCAGCAATTCGGTAGATATCGTGTCCTGTTGCTTTACACTTAACTCTGGATCATAGGTAGTACACAAAATGAATCCTGTTCTCAGCCTCCGCCAGCACATCATCTGGACATAGGTAACATGTCTTAATATTCTTTGCAGCTGCTGATACTTCGTTCTAAATACGATAAAGGGTTTGACAGAGGCAAACATATTGGATAGGCAAACATTTGCCTGTGGTGGGTGTATTGCAGAAATGCCACCAGCAAGGTCAAGGCGCTCTACTCCACAATCACTCTTGGATAAGGCAGGACTTGGTGGGATACACTCAGCCACATACAGGAAGTCAGTCGGGCATGGTGACTGTCAGTGTTTCACGTTTGAATCTACTAATGAACATGACCTGCTTCTGATTGTGCTTGAGTTAACATCACATGTTACATTGTTGATTGGCGGTGTGTGTTTATTGCAGAAAGGCCACACGCAAGTGGATCAACTCCACAATCACAGTTGGATGAGGAAGGGCTCTTGGAGATAAACGCAGGTACATACAGGAAATCGTGCAAGCAGAGTCACAGCCAGCACTTGTCTTTGTATTTCAATGTTACCCGTGCCCCAATCAAGTTTGAATCTGCTAACGAACAAGGCCTGCTTTTTATCGCGGGTCAGCTCAACTGTTCGATTATTGATTGGGTTCAGAACAGGAACTAGCGAGTGCACTATATAAAGCTTTCATACTTGTTATAAATTTTTGTTATAGTTGTTCATGACTCTAATATACAGCTTGACAGGATTCTTCACTGGAACGTAGTATGAAGTTTTTTTCTAGATTTAGATATACATGTTCGTCATGACTAGGCATTTGCTTCACGTACAGTGTTGTTGCCTGCAGCACAATGACCCTGTATTGTGTTGTTGTGCGGAATGGAACTGCACCAATTTCATGCCTGAGGGCACATCATGTACCTGTGCATCACCTCACATTAACTATTATAGTGCTGTCACTAGTGTGGTTTCTACCCACTCACACGTTCTCCCTTTCCTTCAGATTAGCTGTAGCAATCAACATCCCGCTTACAAGTAGAGACACTTTTTCCTGCTACTAGGTGATTTTTTATGATAGTTTATTTACTCATACTGGTGTGTGTGTGGGGGGGGGCTGGAAAAAGCGAGGAACCTCCACGAACCCACAATGTGATGTGATGTGCGCACCTGCAAATCCGCCTCAGATTATATTGGTCCACCTCCTTTGTGCATAGTGCCACTGATAGATTCCTACCATGGGCTGAAATGAAGTTTCAGACATGTACTGTGATTTGTCCTGCTGCAACGCTGGTTTTGCAGGAGCTTCGCCAAGCCACACAAGTGATGGACACCAGCGACCACTGCCATACTACGGCAAGCATTATAGAACAATTGAAATTGTGTTCAAAATATGGTGACTTGCTTACATTATGTTTTCTTTACTCAAAATTTCAACACCTGGCCCTGTACATCCTTAACATAGTTCGCCTAGAAGTACAGAATCAAGGCGACCTTTTGTCGACCCTCGTGTCCTTGCGGGCATCAGCCACAGTTGTTCCAAACTCCCCTTAAGACTGTTGATCAGCTTCGAATATTTCAGGAACAACTAACAGAAGAAAATGAGAAGCAGCCTTTTGGAATTGGAGCATGCCTAATATAGGTCACACTAAAAGTGCTCGACAAGGGAACGAAGACAAACAAATATGACGTGGTAGCATGTTTGTTTGTCGTCGTTTCTCTTTCTAGCACAGCTACATGAACACATAATAATGAGCCACATCATGAACGACGACCTAGGACAGCTGTATAGCTGGGAAGGGAAGAACGGAAAACTACAGTTCAGAGACCTGAGCCTACCTGCTATAATCCTAGTAAATATTTCACTCTTTCCGCTTCTGAAATATTACATCATCGTTTGATACATTCGTTCACATAGCTTTAGAGCACGAACTCACATTGCTTTTTCATTTGATGGATTGCTGCTATATTATGATAGTATTGTACAGACGTTTCTCTTATGAAGACCAGATTTTTTGTTCTGAAAGAGCTACATAAGTACGGTCCATTGCAGTTGCATTACGTGGTAAGGCAGATATTTAATGTGAAATTTTTAGCATGTAGCATCCAGGTGACTAATAAGTTTGTTTCTTAACTGCATTTTAATTTGAAGTTTAACAAAAATGTGGTAAAATATTTGGAGCAATACCTTGCTGAAAGCTATTCTATGCATAAATCTTTTTGAAGAAGAACTTACTCACTGCCTAATTTGCAGTGAAGAATCCTGGAACTGAGGGAGCACAGTGCAAAAGCAGCCTAGGAAGCAGAACTTTTACGTTGGAGGGCTTTTGCAGAATGGAGTGGCCTTGAAAGAGGATTGCCTCAGTTCTGCTACCCCCGTTCTTGTGAACAACCCTGGTTGATAAGTTAATTTATGAATTTTACCTAGTTAATTTTTCTTTTACCTGATACCTTACTACAGAAACTGTCCACCTGATCACAGGTAGCTTGCAGAGCTACGTACACTCTTAATTTTTTTACACCCTTTAGGGTGTAATAAGGGTGTAATCCCAAAGTGTGATAACTCACTCCCTTTAGGGTGTAATATCACACCCTTTTCCACCGGCTACAACCTCAAAAAAGGGTGTAATTTGCTACTTCAAAAACACCCTTTAGGGTGTAATCCAAAAGTGCTATAACTCACTCCCTTTAGGGTGTAATTTAACACCCCTGGTAATATTACACCCTTCAAAAAGGTATTGTGTATCTGTCAAGTAATACATGTGCTACCTGAGAGATAGATGCTATAGTTCTCACAAATGCCAGCAGCCAGAAACTGTGAATCTATGCACATGTACGCAGTCCAATAAATGAGGAGTTGAATTACTCATACATAATTCAGGGGAGTGCCTCTCTGCTAATTACTGTGGACACAAGAAATTTCCACGAGCATCAAATGCACAGCCACTGCAGCATTTGGGAAATGCACCTGAAAGGAAAAGTCCAGACGTAGGTTAAGTATACAGGTTCTTTATTTTATAGTGCTTGAGGTCCAATTGCTACCGCAGTTACAATCCTTTGTATTGCTAATGAGGCCAAACCAGACAAACACCACATATCAATACTAGAACCGTAATTACCACCGAAGCTATATATGGCATGAAACTCTTGCTTGCCAGGATACAAAGCACCTGCTTTGTGCATTGCATAACAAAGCTCGGTCTCCCTTAGTTCTGGGGTCTTAAAAGAAACATTCAACAAGAATGATGTAAAATCCTGCTGGACAACACTGCTTTAAAACTCTTGACGCCAGTATATCAAAGTGTGCCAAAGCTTAATGTGCCCTCAAGGAGCAGCGAAAGAGCGAGCAATGAGCAGCGGCTTTTTCGCTTCACAGGTTTTCTTGAATGCACTGAAAAAAAAGTCATATTAAGCTGGACATGTACTGCTGGCGACATACTGTCTGTCATTTGGGTTTGATGGTTTCGCTGCTTTCTGCGGCATGCTGCAGGTAGTGAGTAATAAACAGGCACAGCAGATTTTTCCCGACCTGCCTGCTGCTTACTACTTGCAACGACTCTTCACAGAGGCTGCAGAATGCTGTGAAAGCCCGAAACCCAATCTTCAGACGAGTACGTCTTAAATAGGTAAAATGTACACTCTAAACCCATTGACAGATAGGTGCCGCCTGATCAACTGGCACATTTCTGCACGAGAAGACTTCAAGACGAAGCCTGCGAAAGCTGTAGGTGCCCTGTGCCCCCTGAAACAACTGGTATGACATCGCTGCTGAAGCCAGGAGCCACAGTGTACCGGACGCAATGAAGGAATACTTGTACCAACTAATACGCGAGACACATTATGCCTCTCGAGTTCTCTAACAGAAAATGATCTCCAGGCTTCGCAAAAAAACAAAAAGAAGAAGAAGAAAATTGGGGAAAAAATGCACCAAGGACATTGAACTTGAAACACAAAATTTTATTGGAGTGCACATACCTTTAAATTTCATCCAGTACATCATCGTTGGCCGAATGGAAAGCATACACGGTTCACTAATCCCAACACACACATATGGAGCACACGCTGCATGGACACAACCCCTCCGATGCACCAGGCTGGCACTGCAAAGCTCAACCAAGATCATCCTTAGTGACGAACACGACAGTTCCTCAAACGAAATGGCCGACGAATAATTGTCCGAGCATGTGGCACCAGACCCCTCTTCGATGTGAGAAGCAGTTGCAGTTCTGCATGCATATGCGTGACCGTTGAGACAGGACACTATCTGTAAAGAAACCGAAGTGAACATCACGCTGGTATTGTTCAAATGTTAATGCTAGAATGTTACAGCTTTTTTGTAACTCACGTCCTTGCAGTCGATACAGTCCCACGTTCACCTATAACGAAAGAATACAATTAGCCTCGCTTGTAATATAAATCGGCGCTTCACCGATGTAGCCGATCCACTCCTGCCGCCATTTGCAATGTGTCCATCGTCTGCAACAGAACGATTGTTAAACACAAGTAAAACGCAGGCGCCGTACGTTGCATCACAGCCAGGTTGACTTACCTTAAGCAAACATTAAACTTGTAATTAAATAGCAAGGTTGTCGTCCTTTCAAAGGCGAGGTTGCAGCGCACATAACAGGCACGAACGCAGCGACGAATGCACTGCGGTAGAATACGCGGTGCCACGTCACTCCTCACGGGCGGAGCGCAGAACAACGTAGTACGCTGCAGCGAAGGCACACATATTCAGCCGGCACACGGATTATTCGACAAGCACACGAGTATACGGCTCAGGAGGCACACATATTATTCAGCGGGGCACACATATTTGGCGATAGGGATCGTTGAGCTTGCTATTTGATAGCTGTTACGGCTGCTTCCAGACGGTTACGGCTGTGTACCGGCTGTACTTTCTGAGGGAACATTTTTAACCGGCACATGTTCGTCACAGGATTTAGAGTGTAGACTCAAAATTTCTACTGAGGTGCCCTATTGTATGCATCTGTAGGTAACATGAAGCATATCATTGTGCTTTCAAAAGAAATACAGTTCATGTAAAAGCTCTATGCCCGCTACACCCATTTTACGCCTCTTTTACACCCGAGCTCAGTGGACGTTGTAAATAAGGTGTTACGTTATTATAACACCCATTTAACACCCCTCATCCCAGGATGTTTCTTCGAGCTGGTGTAATTTGGGAGTAAAAATTAGTTTACACCCCAGTTACACCCGGATTACACCCTAAAGGGTGTTTTAAATTTAAGAGTGTAGCCCACACTTTTGCATTTAAAATCTGCTTCAGATAGAAAACACCTTGTAGAGTGATATTACAGGAAAGTGCTGGCGCTTGTAGGCGTCCGCTTAAAGTAACTCCATTAATGTAAAACTGATGTTTCCATTCTCTTGCTAAAGCTGCCGTTCGCTCCCAAAAGAAGTTCTCAAAAGCCACCATGTTTGACATCGAGACGCAATTGAAGGAGTGGCTCCGTCATGCCCGCGCGGAAAGGGCAAGAAGGACAAAGGAATAGAAGGTATGTAAATTAAGCAGAAAAATATGTCACCTCCTTTGCTTTGATTTCGTTCGATTGAATTTGTTTCGAATTCACACCATCAAGGCGTGAATATTTTGCATGGCACGCAATTTGCAGTTACAAAAATCATCATATAGCTGGACATGGCATAGGGGTTTCTTTATGAATAGCCTTGGACTTTTCTTCTCTCATTTTCATTCAAAAGCTCCGCAAACGTATTCCTGAAGAACTAGAGAGCCCGTACCACGTGTTCCGCGGCAGAACCATCCATCCATGAAGGTCGCGGAAGACCGCTTGTTTCATTGTGCCCGCTTTTCTCAAGAAGACGTGCCATTCTCGCATCGTTAGTCTAGCCTCACACAGCAGTTTCACTTCCTACGATGGCGTTTATCAAAGAGAAGAAAACCCATATGTTTTCCTCATGCGTGCCAAGTGGCTTTACGCAGTTTTTTGGTTGAGCACAACCTACCACGGAGCATAGGCGACCATGTGTGACCGCTGCTCTGTAAAATGTTTGCAAAATGTGGCTAAGTGAAGTGCTACAGGTGCGGACAAATGAAAACCACTCTGATCATTGGTGAAATGACTGCGGCTGCGCAAAATGCAATGTTGGAGAGGCTGAGACGACAAAGCAACGAGAGTGTGACGCAGCTCCACCCGAGATCAGCTACACACGACATGGAGGAATCTCAATACAATCGGTGGCAATACTATTTCAAGTGTACAAAATTAATGTGCACCGCAGCACCCCGCCTCTACCTTCGCTGTCGCGCTTCAGGCAATCTCCCAAATTTTGAGTTTTTCAGGTTGGCAGGTATGCCTATGCACTGCCAGAAATCAGACATTGTACTTTTATTATATTGCAGGGTGCTTTCTTTAGCTTTTACATAATTATTATTAAAAAAAGCTATGAGCAGCATAGTTGTCGTTTTTGGCTGTCATGTATGTATGTTATATCCTATGCTTAAGTTCTTCTCAAATACTAGGCAACTATAGCTTGAAAATTTTTGGGGAACAGTGCATAGCTTTCAACTTGCATTTTCTGTATACACGGTGTTTCGCCTTACCTGAAGAAAAAAATTCTATTTAAAAATTACTTTCCTGAATGTCATGGCGTCAACGGTATTAATCTCGGGGGAGATTTTGCCATTAGTTCTGAGCACTTTTATTAAATTTAGTTTGTGGGAAATTGAAATTTGCCAAGTCAAGCTCACAATTTTTGATTTTACAGAAACAGCAAACACAAGCAGCGTTTACCTATAGACATACTGTATATATTATTCGGAAACGTGCATATGCAGGCATTATGCATAATACAGTCTCAGGTATCTTCCGTTTCATTTTTTTTTTTCAGGATCAACGTGAGGTCAGTGCCCAGAATACTGTCATCAAAGATATCTCGCCTGTTCTAGTCATCATCCAGCCATCTGCATCTATAGCCATTTTATCCCTTTACTGTTTTAATTTTTTATCCCCTACACACGTTTCGTGAGGAAACTGAGCTGCTTTTTCTGCAGGGTGGGTTATATGTCCTGGCACGAAAACTGAGACATTGTGATAGCAGTTTGCATAATTAATACGTTATACAAATAATAATTTTCTGCTATGCCTTTCTTACGCTCACCTAATTACATACGAGGCGCGACAGGCTTTGAATTATTTTCCAAATTTCCCTGATGTGATACCAAAACAGGTTGAACTGCTCCGAAACAGCACAGGAAGTATCAGTACTGTCTTTGCCAGTGTGTCACATTTAATGACTAAATTCGCACCATGATTTCGAACACCTCTGCTGTTAGTGGTGGTGTCAGTGCCTACTACAGTAACATTGGGGTGTCGATCTTACCAAAAGTAGGTATTGCGCTTTACTCTTTGAAGCTGTGGTGTTAGTTTTGTTTTTCGTGTGACGCACTTGCAAATGCCGTATGCATTACTTCCTATGCTACTTCAGGACTGTTACAGTACTACTCTTGTTGTCATTTGAGGGAAACTTGGAAGATTAATAATTCAAGGCGTGCACCTTGCAACCCTGAAACAATATGGAATGGGCATTAGAAAGTGATGATGCTACTTCAATGTTGCTGCCAAGTCCTCAAAGATTAAAATGAAGTTAACTCATAGCTACATTAGTACAAAGATGAGTTTAACTTCAAAGTTAAGGCAAATGTTACCTGCAATAAAAACACTCCTGGTATAACCCCATGCAAGCACAGCATCATAGCTAGCTCTATGGTTTTATTGTCAAGCCTGTATGTGTTAAAAATAACTACCTGTATTATTGGAAGTTACCATTCCAACCACCACACCGTACTATATTTATCATGTAAATGCTTATTGCGCAAATAAAATGTACTGTTGCATACTTTGTGAGTCTTTACTGCCTTCTTAGGAGTGCATGTAGGAGAATTTGGTCAGTGGCAGCTGTATGCGGGGTTCACTAGTGCATTTAATGGTTGCTTAAAGGATGGTTAAACAACCTCCTGAATACGTCATATATCCAAAAAACTTCTGTCGCAGGGAGGTTCCTGCGACGTGCATTTACTGCCGAAATGCTGGTCTCCTGGCTGTGCTCTGGATGTAAATGTGACCTACAGCTTGGTTTCCAGGACATCCAAAATCCAAATCAGGATATCCTGTGTATGTAACAGGGATGTATCTTGCCCACTGGGCTACGTTGTCTTCAAGAGGAAGACGCTTCCCAAGGAGAATTTTCCGGAAGGAACCATCGTGCGAGCGCAAGGAAACGGCTAGATGTTCGACGAACTGGTCGTTTATTGCATAAAAACCGTGTGGGAGAACCGACCTGGGAGCTTGTTACAACGAAAGACGCTTCTCATCCTCAACAGCCCCCGCGGCCATCTCACCGATCGGGCAAAGTCCCGCCTGGCCGTCGCCCGGACGCTAATGGCTGTCATCCCTTTTGGCATGACGAGCATACTGCAGCCGCTTGACATGTTCGTCAACTGGCCTTTCAAAGTGGAGTTTCGCTGCTTATTCGGAGTGGATGGGATTGGGTGATCACGAGAAGACGCCCTCTCGAGATGGACGCCCTCTCGAGATGGACGCCTGAAGAGGGCATCACTTCAAAGGTGTGTTGCTGGATCTTGAACGCGTGGCGTTCCATGTCACTCACATCATCGTAAACTCAAAGTGACGGTAATCTCGATCAATATGGACGGCACCGACAACGACCACCTTTGGGCTGAATGCATCGACGAGAGCGCGGGTGATAACACGAGGTAAGCGATGAATACGACACCGTTATTAAGTGGTACGATTATTGGCAAATGTTTTGTTCACGAGTTATTATCCGATGTATTACTCTGGGTAGCAGCCGCGGTGAAGTTGCGGTTCTGTCGACTCAAAATGCGTTGGGGTTCTGGCGAGCCTGTTTTGTCTAACGGCCGTATTCCCAAACCACCCGCAACTTCGCCCTCAACGGACCCTGGGCTACACGCGCTTTGAGGGCGAACAACCCCTCAAGGGAGCGTGCCTTTCTCGAACATAATCGTGCCCTCCCTCAACCAAGGTCTGAGCGCCTGAAGGCTCGAAGAGGACTCTGCCAGATTCTTCGTAGAATGAAGCAGAAGTGCAAGCGCAGAACCGCGCTTCATTTCCACTGTCGACGGCTGTTCATCCGCTACTTTGGTATCGCCTGGTCATCTTGCGTTTTTCTTGCAAACTTAATTTCAGACCCGATGGTTCCATGTGCACGACTAGGACTGCCACCTGTCTGGATTTCATGCGAACAGTTCGGAAATTCAAGGGTTGTGTTCAGTGCCCAATGAAGTTGTAATCTGGACATAAAATGTTCGG
This sequence comes from Ornithodoros turicata, assembly GCF_037126465.1. Lineage (NCBI taxonomy): Eukaryota > Metazoa > Arthropoda > Arachnida > Ixodida > Argasidae > Ornithodoros > Ornithodoros turicata. The sequence goes on along the minus strand of NC_088203.1, from coordinate 47,605,920 downwards.
GAATTGGCCAAGTCGGAGTAAACACCTTACGACTTGAATTTTTCGTTTGCCTCATCGTCACCAAGCATTGAGCGCTAGCTAAAATGACCAATGAAAGCTATGTTGATCCACATCAATATACTGCCCAGGTAACACATGGTGCGCTAGTATACGTCTAGAAATGGGCTAACTTGAGATTTTAGGGATACCGATAAATTTAGACATGTACAAGCTGTCCATAACGCTATACATTATATAGATGTCTAAGAAGGGGTGGTCTACGACACATGGCCGAGATATTTCGCAGTAGACGTCTACCGTTAGACGTCTAAAAGCATGTCACACGTTGACCACATTTAGACTTGCATCGTCAATTTATGCAACCATTTTCACTGGAGCTATAACACAAGGTTGCATCTGTGCTCTGCGAAAAATTATCAAAGCTACTATTTTTGTCTGTCATGACAGACTACAAACCGTGTGTTTTGCAACCGTGAGTCTCAAAGTGATTAAATTCAATTGTTATTTGCACTGACCCCATGAACAACCTAGTCTGAATAAAGTTTCAAGCAGGCGAAAGAAAATGTGACTGCGCAAGAGTGCTGCAATGAGAAGAAAACATAAGCGCGAAGAAGCCCTCGCGCGCCAGTTTGGAAACGGCGTCGGCAGACGGCGCCGCCAGTGGCGCAGGAGTAAGCCAGATATCCCACATTGGACACCCTCCGATCTAACCCTGGGAACGACGCTTAGACGGAAGTGAGCACAGCCTCGAACAACTGCAGGGGGGGACCCCCCCCCCCCCCCCGAGCGTGTAATATGTACTGACCTAACCTAACTTAACCTCACTAAGGAATTTGCAAATTACAGCGCAATTTATTACTAGCGACACGCGACTTCCGGTTAGCCTTTCTCCCAGGAGGGGGGTCCGATATGGGAATTTTGCAATTTCGAGTGGCGCAGGGCAACGGTCAGTGTTCAAACTTGTTCGCTCAGTTGCTGGAGCTGACGCTCGCTACTGTAGTGTTTCGAAGTTTAGTAAGTTTGTTTGTTGCCCAGCGTCGTGCGTATGTTTTCTTGCAATCTGTCGGTCAACTGGACAGTTCCGGCATCCTGTGCAATGAGCGATATCGTTAAGCGTAACAACGAGCGCTGCTGTAGCGGGGAGGCAACGTCCCTTTGTTCTCTGGACTTCAGGTTTCAGGGGTAGGTTTTCTCTCTTTCTTGTCCTTTGCTTTCATATTTGTGCCTGCTTGTGTTCACAATGGCATGCGATAGAGCTATCGAGCACAACAGCTGAATATCGTTTTCTTTCTCTGCAGTATGATGTTACGAATGAGTGACGAGCACAGTGGAGATGTGGGACTGGCCTAAATGTGTTAACAAGATTGTCGTTTCGTTACGTTCAACGCTGTCTGTTCAGAGCGGTTGCGACGAACAATATGGAGATCTGGGACTGACCTATGTGTGTGTTAAGATTGAGTCGTTTGGATACGTTGTTGGCTCGGGCACCTCTTGGATTCACGTCTTTATTATTTTTATAGGTGCTTGCAGAGTCATGGAATAAAGGTCACTATTACTACGCATGGCCTGTGAGCCATTTGTTGGCAGTTCAGCTGAGCTGGAGCTACGATCACATTTTAGGTAAACGAAAACAGTTACCTTTTCAGATCTGTTGTCCCCTTGTGTTCTATGTGCTCGCTAATCTGACCCTGTCTGCTCTCACTACTCTGTGCTGTTGTGACTAATCTGTGCTGACTGTGTTACAGTGAAACATGGGTGCAGTGACCATTTTGCCATGGCCAACATAGTTAAAATTGTTTCATTTGTTTTTAAAACAGTGCGTACGTTGGGCAGTTCTTTCGTTTGATATCTGGCTGTCAAAAACCGCACACATTATGTCGGCGCGGGTACTTCATGGTTTCATGTATTTTATAGGTGCTTCCAGGTTCATGGATTGCAGGTGACGAATACAACGCATGTCCTGTGGGTCATTTGTTGGCACTTCGGCTTAGCTGCAGCTACGATCCTATTTTATGATAATTGATGATGATAATTAGGGTTTATTGGCGCAAAAGCTACCAAGGCTATAGAGCGCCAAGCAATGGTATGTACGATGGCAAACGTAAAATCAGAGATGATTATTTAAGAACTACCGGAGACAGTTACCACATATGATAAAATTACTAATATAGCAGTATGAGATCACAAGAGACCAATTAGCTGGATGTCCTTGAAATATTCATACAGAGCTGTAAAAGGTAGTTCAGCCTCATCACCCAGCAAAAGGGTCGGGTGAAACGGTAAACAATATCTGTAAAATCGATTGAAGTGACGTCGACGAACATCTTCATAGGATGGACATGTAATGAGGATGTGCATAACAGAAAGCGCCCCCCCCCCCCCCCCCGCAGTGGTCACACGCCGCAACAAGTACCCGTGAGTAAGGAATGTATGACCCAACCTTAGCCGACAATGTACCACCTCATGCAGACGGTTTGGAAGTGGAGATAAGTTTCTCCCGAGATTAGGCTTGACAGAATGTAACTTATTTTTATGATGCGTGTCCCAAAATATCTGCCACTGATCATTGATGACGTTTCTGATCCTATTTTAGGTAAACAAAAACTGTTACCTTTTCTAATCTGACTGTGCTGTTGTTAAATATCGCTGGATTTCTCTGAGCTCGCTGATCTGATGCTCGTGCGAGTCTCTTGTAAATACTTTGTTGCCAAAGAGCTTCAGTTACAGTTGGAGTGTCTGAACTGCATCGGATTTATGTCATTGATGCCATGTAAGTGCAGGCTGTCAGAATGATTATTTTTCAGATTCAGTCACACAATTTCCCGTTTAACGTTTGCGCATTTTGATTTGCAGAGTAGGATGTGTCACTTCACGGTCTCTTTAGTAACCTCATCTTTCGTCTTCCAATTGTCAGTCGGAAATCAAGTGGGTTCTGCACAAGCAACTATGATCCGACATGTATGGATAGGGAAATACTTGACATTTGCATAGTGCCTGAATAAAAAAATATAAATATAAGCATAAAATTATATATAATATATATATATATATATATACCTGAATATAAATATAAAGCATAAATAATTTATAAAAAATATAAAGCATAAATTTCAGTTCTGCAGTAAACAAGCTGCATCCAACATTTTTACATACAGGCATTTATAGTGATATCACACATTGTCTTTTCTATTTTCAGCGTACCTCGGAAGCGTTCCTTCCTGCTACTCCCTTTGCTCCCCTCTTCGGTACACCAGTCCCCCCTTCTTTTCTCTCTGTGTACGTGTGCCTGGCAGCCCCTTTGGTTTTTCGGCTTCCTGCTACCCACAGCCGTCTACCACCCCACACGTGTGTAAAGTACTGGTTGCATTTGCAGCACTCAAGCATGGACCCAAAGACAGAGGAAATGCTTGCAGCTACCAGTGATACAAGTGCTGCGATTTCTGTACATGTACATTACTATCTACTTTGGAAGAGTACTTTATTTGCTGGTATGGAGTGTGCAATGAGGGGAAGTGCTCACGATGTCTGCTGACTTGTCCACATGTTTGGAAATCAATGTTTGCCCGGTATGTTCATAGAAATAAATCTTGTACCAACATCCATGCTGCCTTTGTAAGACATACTGTGTATAAACAACACATACGTGCATGTGCATGTGAGTGACATATACGTGGACGAACCAATACATGGGCCACTAGTGCCAAAATTTATGCATAAAATATGTATAATTTTAGATGTCATGGCTAATACATGTCTATATGACGGCTCATTGGATAGATAAGTACCGTCCCATTTTAGACGTTTGGTCTAAAAAAGGTCTAAATCGATTATACAATTATCCGGCTATTAGCTGTATTTTAGCGTAACGTTAGCTGGGCTAGGGAAAGGCTAGGGGACGGATACGGAGCAATAGAGCTACTTTGTTAGACGTCTAATAGACATTCTCAAAGTCTACATTTAGACGTCTTTTAGACGTATACTAGCGCACCATGCGTTGCCTGGATATAGAGAACTTAGAACCCTCTGTGCACAGTGCTCCGCTTTCACGTCTCAAGAATTTGCTACTGTCCTTCACAATCCACTTCGTCCAATCCAGGACAGGGCCAAAAATTGAGGGTGGCGTGGCAGTAACAGCTTCCCATAGAACGTATGCTTTCAGATCGTTCACGCAGCACTGAGCACAATGCAAGTGAAATTGACAGGACCAATAATAATGCGGCTATTCAAGCCGGCCATTCAGGGTCTTTCCTGCCTGTCTCGCTTTTCAGAGTGACCTGGCTACCATCTGGTGGTCTTCCGCCCCACGTCATTATGGGTAGTTGATGATGATTAGTGTTTTTATGGCGCAGCACCGACGAAGGCTGTTATGCGTAGTCTGAGATAACTAAAGAAACGTTGCTTTAAAAAATAATGATATTGATTCAGAAGTCCATGTGCACCGACCCCACCGCGTTGCGCTCGGAACCCCCACCCTTACCCCACCCCGTGTTCAGTATTTGCATCCGGAGAGATTGACAATCCTGTGCACGACACAGTGCCGAGAAGCGGAAGACGCTTCTAGTACTGGTTGAGAAGCGTAAAGGGGTCATTGAAAAACCAAAAATCCGACAGCTCATCACTCGGCGCGAAAGCGAAAACCTGGGCGCAGTTAGACAGGGAGATTAACGACCAGGGAATAGCGCATGACAGCACTGTGGGGCCATTATAGAGGCGTCTAGAAAACATAAAAGCCAAACCAAATAAGGACAATGCGACAAATGTGCAATACCGGAGGGACATCAGCGGCGGGGGGCAAGCTTATCCTGCGACGCAGAAAAGGGCAACCAAAGGCAGAAAAGGGCAACCACGATTATCCATGCTCCTCCTGACGTTCAGTAGTTGGGAGAATTCATGAACAGACGACTTCGATAAACGGTATCTTTCTCTGAATTTGCATTCGTCATACCGCACCAAGGGGGTCTTCCCAGTCTCAAATTTTTCCACGCCGTCAGTACGGGAACAACAGTTCGAGGGTAACGTTTGAATCGTTCGACGGCTATCTATGAAATCTTACATGGCCTCCATATTGTTTCCATGTAGTTTCTAAGGGGCCAATCTCCCTCAGAGGGCGTACAGAGAGCTCGCGAGCTCACCTGGCTGGTGCGCGCCCTTAGGGTCCTCTTGCGGGTACGGGCGCTTTGAGACACGAAATGCTCCTCCAGGCCTAGCGGCTACATAGGGAGCCCTGTGGCTAGCTTGGTTGGGAATACGGTCCAAAGTGCCGACCCCCCCCCCCCCGAGTTCTGAAAAAAAAATCGCAGGTCTTACACGAGTAAATACGGTATTCAAATGTAATGTCAATTAAAGCGACAGTCCGGACCTCCGGAGGGTATTCGGATTGCAAATGCATTCTATTGTGTTCCACAAGTATATCACCCTCGTAATAAACAGCGTGAAAGCTACCACGTTTCAGACAAAATGAATTAACTGTTAACCCGTCATACTGTTAACCCATATCCAGTTTCGACGTCAAAATTGTGCAAGACTAGAAATGTGCGCCACGCCGCCGCCGCCGGTCAATGTGTTCTCGCCTCCGCCGCGCCGCGAGCTTTTTACTTTTCTGTTTGCATTTATAGAAAAGTACTGGGAGAAAATATAAATCCACAGTCATTATGTACTTTTTTTTCTTGTTTCTGGGGAAGATCGTTCACCGTTTGTAGCAAACTGTGTTCGGCCTAAGACATGACGCTCAAAAATGGATGATCAGCGACCACGACGTGCTTTACATGCCTTCACAAGCACCGAGGAAAATCTGGGGCGCGTTGCTGGCATCGCCTGGAGATCCTAGCATCGTAACCCCGTGCTCGAGCAATTAGCGGCGTTAAGCTGCTGCGATCTTGAACCGATGTCAGCAATGTGCCCCTGGGGAGATTATAATATATGTGTTTGTCTGTCATCTCCTGTGCATACGTCATCGTTGTCTAGAAAACATGTTCTGAATTGCTTTAGAAATGAATAAGATAGTTACCTTTGGAATATTATATTTATTAAATAGAACAACTTCACGTCATTGTCTTTGGTGTTACGAGTACAGAGGTACCGTTTTCGAAAAATAACTTAGAGATGTGATGTGATAGACGAATAATGTAGTATTTTGATTGAACTGGATGATTTTTGCTGTGAAACGCGACCGACCTTGTAGATCGGTGATCTTTAAAGTCGAAATGAGCACTCCGTATGCTGCGGTAGACGTAAGAGTCATTAAATGGACCTGAACTTATTGAAAAGTGTTGTTAGTTATCAAAATGACTCGAAAAGTGCCATTTGTCTGACACAGGCGGACAGTTTCGGTTTCGCTGCGCCGATTCGTTTACCTTTCAAAATAGTACTACTCACACTGAAAATATCCTAATGGTATATAGCATATCCCTTCAACTGGTTCCAGTGGTTTCGCAAAATCCCTATGAAATCCGACAGAGAATCGGGCGGTTACTCAGATGCCTTAGCCAGGAAAATGTTTCCACGGAGAAAATACTGCTGCTTCCTGTGACAGTAAGTACGGGAGAGTTGTAATAGGTGACCTACCGTTACGTAAAAGAAACACAGTTCAGTAATTCAGTTCAGTTCAGTTCAGTTCAGTGTCAGGATCAAACGGATGAAAGCGCCGAAAAATAAGCAGCAACAATAGGAATCGTCGTACGCAGGTGATCATGTGTCCCGTAAAAAAATAGTTGTAAATTCGAATACTGATTTCACTTATATGATGATGTTAGGTTACCTCGGGTATTGCCGAAGTAGCCAGTAGATTAACTCTCCAGCCAGGAAATGACGTCATCAAGGACGTATGGCGTCATTCAAGGCCTCAGCCGCTCCGCCCTCATATCAGTGACTTCAGTGGATAAGATAGTTAATCAGTGATACCATATCATAGTTAATCCTAGCGAGATGATATCATTGATGAGATTAAGTAACAATAATGACGTCATGGTGAAACAAACTAGGAATCAAACTTTGGTCTTTTTAGTTGTCAGCGGAGCACTTCGAACCACTGGGCCATAGGCTGGAGATGTCCATATGGGTCGCTAACCAGAATAGAATTGTGGGGGAAACGTCGTTGGATTTCTTTTACGACAGATGGCGTCACGGAGTTGTTATAGCTCGTCTTCAAGAGATGACACCACTTATACCAAATTTTAAATTTACCACATTGACTCGATGTAGTTTGCTGTTCAACAGATGGCGCTACCTGCACCCGAAATTTAAATTTCGCGCCCGTAGGTTTTGTGTCATGTTCAACAGATGGCGCTATGGCGAATTTTAAATTTCTCCCAAATAGTAAGTGTCTCTGATTTAGAAAAAAGTGCAGGGCGCGAGTGTAAGGCGAGCAAGCGGAAGTGCGCGTCAGTGCGGCCCTAGTGCAGGTTGCACCAAAGCTGAATCGAATAGGAGAGTTGACTCCATGCAGTCTGTCGTCTGCTGCGCGCCATTCGGGTAATTCCAACAATAGTTCAACAAGGGGCGACCATTTACCCAACCACTCCTATAGTGAGGAGGAGGGAGACGAAGACATCGTCGACTGGTGTTGCGCGAATTGCGGTTGAACAGGAACCAAGTGCCGCTGTATTATGAGAACTTCGCAGACACCCTGTTGGAAAATATAATTTCCATCGTCGTCGAGCGCAGGTCAAACAGATTTTAACATTCCATCAACTTCAGTGGTGAATTCCATGATGAAAAGTCGTTTGCTTTGGTGACAAAATAGGCAGACGACACACTTCAAGCTTCAAGTACACTAAGAAACCGGATTATGAATTAACGCGGAAAAGCGAAAACAGATAAGTTCATCAAAGGCTTAAAAAAATTTTAATAGGGATACTGAAATTTAAAACGCAGATGAAGTTACAGCTTCTTTTTTAGTGCTTTATTTTACGCATCCTGCATGTTGTCATCTCCTACAGAGTTGCACGGAACGCTGCACGGAGGTATGAGGAGATGCAACATTTTCCTGCACTCGTGCTGCACCCTTGCGGCACTTTTTTTTAATGGAATGAGAAAGTGTAGTGCAAAGGTTGGGGGGGGGGGGGCACCTTCGCCGAATCGAACGCCAGAAGTTGCACTGCTTGCACCAGTTCAAAAAGTGCAGCCCAATCGAAGACAGCTAGTCTTCGCTCTTGCTAATGAGTCGTCACGATCATTTCGTTTCAGAAAACAGAAATGACGAACCACTTCTACGTCAGTTTACTGTCAAATATCTCGAGTGATGTATTTCTTAGTAACACATCGAGGAAGTTTAGAATGGAACTCGCTCACTCAGTGCAATTAGATCGAAACTGGCAGGTTGCTCTGGCTGAGGTGAATATCCCATTTGCAATCAGCAATATCACGGATATCGTTAATGGTATATCGGAGACTAGCCTCATGAATACTGTAAGCGTGATCAGAGCAAGTGAAGTTTCTTGTGAGAGAAAGCATTTTTTCACCCTTTCCTCCACGACTAAAGAAACAGTAAAAAAAAAACGAACAACTGCAACACTTTTTTTTCATGACATATTTTTTTTATTATAAGAGTTAGGTCATTCTTTCAAGCATATAGTGATTTCAAAGAATCAGCAAAGCATAGTGCTACTCCAGTTAAAAAAACAGTTGAACTTCGATGACATTTGGATTTCATACTCTAATTCACCCTGTTGTGCAAAGTAAGTAGCTGACATATTGTAAAGGCAATTACACAGATGTCTTGCTGTATGGATAAATATTTCTTCTATTGACAGCATCGAATCGACATTTCAATTAAGTTGATCCACATATCGTGTGAAGACGACGATGAGGCAATGCTGATTTTGAGTTGGTGATATCCAAAGAGCATAGCGAACAGAAAGTCCAACAGATCGCTGGTTTGTGGAGATTCTCTGACAAAATGACGCCATCACACTCAAGTCTTGACTGATGAAGTTGTAGGACGCCTTTCCCGTTCCATGAGACAGGGCATTTTTATAGAAGGCTGCCTCGCTAGCGTCCGATGAGGAGCGAAGTCGCTATACACATGATTGTTCATGACGACGAGCCGCTGAAGTTTCTACAGTGAGCCGGGTGGTACGAGGAAGTGACAGAGACAATCTTGAACTGTTTCTACTGCATTTCCGTGACTTCTACAATGGACTGCTACAACTCGGATGCTATGATGAGAGAGCAAAGCACACACACCAGAGAGGGGTCGCAGCAGTGATGGCGAAAATGTCAGGAGGTGACAGGCAGGCCAGGAATGTCACATGATTGCCCCCACCTGGTTTCGACGCCGTGCTAGTAGCTCTGTTGAATGTTCCAGCCTTCGGATGTAGTTCCGTAGCCGGGATTATAGCTTTTTTAAACAAACGGAAGTAGACATCAAATAACGGATGATTTTACTAGAAAGATGAGAAAATTACAGATGAAATGAAACAAAAATCAACGTCCTATAACGTACCAAACATACAAAAATTAAATTTTATCGCTCGTTTCTTTGAGTCAATCCGCCATCTTGGATGAGGACTTTCTGACCTAACCCGAGGCACAGTCTCGACGCCCACACCGCCTAGTGCGTGCCTGGGGGGGGGGGGCGCCCCCAGACCCCCCCAATCTGTAGAACCTAACTTAACCTAACCTCACTAAAGTGAGGTGGTTTAGCCCCCTACCTTTCTAAAAGATGACAAGTTTCGAATCCGTTAGGCTTAGCACTCCCGTGTTTCTCCAGCGCTACAACTGCGTCAGATGGGCTTGTTCAAATGCATATAAAATAACTTCTAGACCACAAATTCTTGTAATTCTTGTTTTTTTATATTCGCTATATCGTCTTCTCTCACTTCAGTGCATTATTTCTTTTCTGAACTCTCCAGCTAATTAGAAAAAACCATAAGCCCGTCTACGGAACTACACCCCAGCCTTCTTTATGTTGAGGTTTTCTTTCCCCATACTTTTTATTCACAACTTCGACGTGACAACAGCGTGTGTTGTGGATGTCGTAGACACTAATCACCTTAAAACTAAACTCATTAATCACTAAACTCATCGCTTACCTAATCTCACTTCGTTCCGCGTGACCACTTTCGCGCATACGACATCATGTTACACCGTTTGCAGGCTCCCTTTTTGTTCCACGTGATCACTTCATGCATATGTCTTCCTTCGTGTTACATCGTTGCAGTTAACATCCTCGTTAATCACTGTCCGCAAAGTCTTCGCTAACCTAATCACACTTTCGTTTGCAAAAGAGGGCGTGAGAACCACTTTCCGAAATCTGCTTTCGCTGAAAAGGAAGACATCCACTTGCGTCTGCTTTTCATCACTTTTTTGAAGAGGTGACCACGGAATGACAGCGCACGATAGACACATGTGGAGAGAAAAAAAAAACAAGTTGAAACCAAAGTGTGATGTCTTGAAAGTAACTGATTATTATGTACATGTTCCTATTCACTTAAAACCGAATAAATAAACTTAGATCTTTTGATTGAGATACTTCAACAACAATATAACTGCCCTCTTCGACAGCGTAATTCCATATCCACAATGATGTCGGCCATGTGTTCGACGAGTGTGTATACATTTTGTGGGCAGCGGTGAACCTCCCGCTCCTCACACAAGCAAAACACTTCTACACATTCCTGATCGTAAAAGCTATGACTGACATTCACCAATCTCAAGCACATCTGTAGGGGCTGCGTTTCATTGCGTGTGATAGCAACTCCATAGCATGTTGGGAGACCAGTCTTGTCCCAAAGTCGTAATGCGAGCAGCGATGCATTAGGGGGACATGAATGTGCATAAACGTATTCTTCAAGCTCAACTTCTTTGCTACAGTTACCCTGTCAAAGCGAAGATGATGACTTCGTTAACTCTAAAGTTACTATGACGAGAAAGAATATGTGACACAGAAGACAAAATAGAAAACACACGCTATCCATTTCGCTCTTTTATGATGAAGTGAGAAAAACTTAGAATTGAGGATGAAGTTATTTCTTATTGATGATACAATTTTTCGTATTCACAAACAAGTCGGTTTTTCAAAAGGTCCAGAGCAAATAAAGTCATATACTTGGCAGTTGAATGGAATCCATGCTTTATGAGAGCGTCAATAAAACAGACTCTTTCTAACAAGTTGCATGACATCGAATCGAGGCGAATAGTCAAATAGCTCACTCATTTGCCGTGACTATTCGGTTAGTAAAACGAAGGATGAAGTTGTTAAAAACGAATCGTCTGTATGAAGCATGGAATACATTTCCTTTACAGTTTCCCAGATGACTTGATTTGGAGGATTATTCGGTAGAGCTCGAAACAGCACAGTGCCTGTCACAATTTGAAAACCTTCCGCTAACGGTGTCCTCTTGACTATTGTTACCCCACAATTTGATAGTAGCTTCCAAGAGGTATGTTTTTGATTACATCACAGATGCAGTTGAAATATGTGAGACTTCCTATTCCATTTGCCGCATTCATCTTCTCCTTTTTCGGATTGCTCTGTTTTGTCGTCTGTGGACCATGAATCGCCAGGCTGAGTTTCAACATCGGACAATGTTGTACTGGTCATTTTTTTAACTGAGGTAATTTTGTGCTATCCACTTGTCCGCACTCACACTGAATCTAACTAAATACTGGAGCTTTCCATTTCTAACTCGTCTTTTATTAATCTTCTCTACTTTCGGTGCTTCTCTCACTCTTACCATTTCACTCTCGTAGAAACTGCCAATGATATCTTCATTGTTAAAGTGACGCAGTAGGTATGTATTAGGATGACTTATTGTGATTGCTCTCACTGAAAAAGATCTCTTTCGTAAATCACTGTAAATATCTCTTTGCTAACTGCTGTCTATAATTGCAATCCTAACAAGATCTCCAACATTGTAATGTGGTTTCTATGGGGTTCAGTTGGAGTGGGGTAAAGTATTTCTCAGAAAATGTGTTCATTTTCTTTGGTTACATCCACAGGTCTCGCAGAGAGACTCCTGTGCACTCGATTACTGTACGCTTTGATTGCTTGAGGTAGAATCTCCACATAACGTTTATGGCCCTGATAAGTAAAGGTACGGTAAAGTGTAGAGACAATAGGTAGTTCTTTGTCATCTCTCACAAATGGCACATTTAAAATTGAATTAGAGTGAAACAGATATGCCTTTTCTTTTCAAGAACTCTTGCACTACCTTGTTCGTAAATTCTATTCCTCGTTCACTATGTATCAGACGTGGAGTACCGATCCACTTAAATGCATGCTCGAAGAAACTCAGGAGATTTTTTATTGCGAATGGGTACAACAGCAAGGAGACGGGAAAAGTATCTTTACACAAGTACAAATAGCGAAAACCATCATTTTGACCTTTTAGACTTAGCATGTCCTTGAGGTCGACTTCTAACGTTTCCTGCTTTCCGAGTGCAATCATTTTCCGAAACGTCTTGGCAGGAACCTCCCACTTTCCATCTAATTGAACTGCCTGAGCTAGTTAAATTCTGAAGTTGCTCATTGTGCTACTAGGAAATACATCACTTGAGGCGTTTGACAGTAAACTGACATAGAACTGACTCGCCATTGTTTTTGTTTTTCTAAAATGAAAACAACATGATCGTGAGGACTTCTTTTAAAGCAAGAGCGAAGTCAAACGGGCGCGAAATTTAAATTTCGGGCGCACGTAGTGCCATCTGTTGAACAGCAAACTACATCGAGTCAGTGCTGCTGCGGTAAATTTAAAATTTGGTGGAAGTGGTGCCATCTCCTTGAAGATGAACTATAACAACTCCGTGACGCCATCTGTTGTCAAAGAAATCAAACGACGTTTCCCCCACAAGTCTATTCTGCTTAGCGACCCACATAAGCAGGTTCAGCCCATGGCCCAGTGGCTCAATGTGCTTGGCTAACAACCTAAACGACCTAAGTTCGATTCCTACTTTGTTTCACCATGACGTCATTATTGTTACTTAATAATCTTATCGCAAATCACTAGGATTAACTATGATATCACTGATTATCTCTGATTTGAAAGCGGAGCGGCTGTGGTCTTGAGTGACGTACGTCCTTGATGACAGCATTTCCTCGCTGGAGAGTAGGGCTGCGTTGCAATACCTCGCGCCCGCGAAGCCGCCTGACTAGGCAGCTGAGTAGACCCATTTGCTTGTCACTATTGGAACAGGCTTGCCCATCGTTGCTCAAGAAACTCGTACGGCGCAAGCGCAGCAGGACTCTAATGCTCTAAGTTTGTTGTGCATCGTGCATAAACTGTCACCTTCACAACTAAACATGTGTTGCAACTCTCTGCACAGTTAAAAAAAAACATACCACTATGTGCAACTTTACATTTAAAGCCAGCAGAAATAGCGGGCACGCGGGTACCCGGATGTCAGATGGTCAGGCATATAACTGGACTGCATCGATGCGCACTAGGCGGTAGCCGACTGAATAGCGGACTTTGCGAGATTTGGAACGAGACTTAACATGGCGGCACTTCCGGTTAGACCGCTAGGCAGTCGACTAACCGGGGTATTGGAACGCAGCCTAAATCTACTGACTACTTGCCGAGTTGCATGGCTAATTTTTTATCAAGTCTGCTAGGTTCAGAGAACAGTGTCATTGAAAATGCAAAAGATTCTCCTGTGTGAAAATTGTTGTTCGGTGACCGTACGAGTACTCCGTTCAGGTAATGCCGTTGCTTAGGCAGAGGCATAATAATTGGATCAAATAGACATAGTTGTTCGCGATTGAGGAACCTATCTTGGAAGGGGGAAAATGTTCTTTATCAATAGATACTTATCCCGGGAATGTACCTTGTTGACATTTGCGGGTGTGGAAAAAAGAAACAGAGTGTGGGATGGGTACGAATGGGCTTACATATTCATATTTCGTACCATCGAAACGTGGACATAATCTCTTATTCCGAAGGTGGTGATGGTTATTCTGTGGTTCTCTGTTCCGAAGAAATGGATATGTAAGTAATCAGATTAAACAAAGAAACAGCCCGCAGATAACTATCGATGCAAAAGAGCGCGAACACTAGAGGGATCTTGGCGGCTTGGCAGCGCCTTGAAGCTCTGGAAATGGTGACAGACAAGCCGCGTGCGCTAGAGTTGAAGGGGGAAAAGACCTGCGTTTTTCGAGGGATTTTGGGGTTTAGCTTGCGATGTGTTTGCCTGACTTTTTAAGAGAATGGTGCTTTGTTACTTTCTGCGACTTTCTTTGAGTTCAGTGCCACCAGGAATCTTCCTAGGGCATGGAGAATGTGTCGGTGTGACATGTCGCTGCCCCGGCTTGCAAAGAGATTCATTTGCATTTTATCGGCCAGTACTCACAATGAATATGAATATTTCTGTTGCGAATCATGACCAAAGGTAACAGCTGCATCAACTCACGGTTAAGGCAGTAATATTTGTTTACTATATCTCATCTGTCACCAAAGAATACATTTTAGTACGGATCAAATAATGGCATTACTTGCGAACTGATTCCTATGAACCTATTGCCTCAGAAATATCGTGGTTTCATAGGGGTGTAATGCTAATAGATGGCTGTTCTTTGCTTTGGGGTATCGTGTGGTGTGTGTGAATCAGGTATAGTGTTATGTGTCAAGGTACCATTTTGTTTTGTGTAAAGCTGTTCTAAAACCTCTGCGAATCAACCCATTACTCACATGTGCATTACAGATTTACTTTAAACACTTTTTAGAAAACGTTCTGGTTTTGCTTGTATGCAAGTTGAGTGTGTGAGTAGCCTATGTACACCTGGAAGTCATACTGGGAAGTCATACTGTACTGCATACAGTTTGTTTCAGTAACTGTGTGTAAAGAAAACGGTGATGGAGATGAAAGTACGCCACGGAAAAGCATGCGTTTTTTTTGCATTTGTGTGATGAGGTGGCAAGTTTCAATGCAGCCAGTGTGCTTCAGCCAACACAGCCTTTTCGTTTTATGTCTGCTATGCGGTCAACGACATCTACCCTGTGGATACATAACTTCCCATAACCCGGTGCGTCAGCCCGTCTGTTCTGCACGCGCAGGAACAAGCAGCAGAACAACGGATTCAAGCAAACAAAAAACAGTGTTTATTTAACCCCTCTGGTAACTGCACGCTGAGTCCGCCCCAGAACAAGCAACAGATCAATCAACAGAAAAGACCCCCAACCCAGCTGCTTAAGGAGCAAATAAGGCACCGCCCCCGTGACGGCCGCAGCCGATCTAACCAGATCGCGATTGTGATGACGCCAAGCGGCGTGCCATACAAGGTGCCACAACCCGTAGAGAGCTTTTGCCATAATTTTGATAATAATGATGATTCAGGACTGCTGTGGCAACGTAAAGCCCAGAATTATTATTCTTTCCGTCTAAGTGAAACCAATTCGGTGCTTTCTAGGCATTCTGTCACTTATAAGTAGTTTAGCATCTACAGAGAAAAGAAAATGAAACGAACACCGTTATGAGGTCCATCCATACATGAGGTCCATCCATTTTGGGTATTTCGCAAGAAGATGTCATTTCGGAAGAGCAAGGCAGTAATGATCACACCGCCGCCGACAACGGCGTCCCACCAATTCACGCTGCGCCGCGGCCAAAGATTGGCCCAACGCTGCTGCCGGTGTGTGCCGTCCTTTGTCTCTTGTAACCCAGAAATATTAGGTCGTCGGTATCACCAGTTTTAGTTGCTGAGCATCCAGTTATTTACGTTGAGCGCTGCAGTTTCATATTTGTTTCTCTGGACAAGCAAGCACGGGCTTCCCGATTTTGATAAGAGTCTTTCAGATTTGACAGGACATTTGTGCACAAGGAAAACTTGGACTCTGTGTATTTTGCTACGAAGTGAACCGTACAAGACACAGGACAGCGTCACCCATTTCCACCAAGGCTATGTTTTTATAAAGTATATATACCTCTTGTCACTCACTAATTTGGCGACAAAGTTGCTTGAGTGGCAAAAAAAAACAATCGATCATGGCTGAGCTTGTAATATAGGCATATTAGCACATGTGTGCTACTTTTATTTTGTGGTCCACTCACTCTGTCCTTGATGTTCTTTCAGGCATAAACGGCTACACCGCTCAGCATCGGCCACTCATTGCTGTGTACGTTTCAGCGTCTCCCAGAGAGTGTGGGATGTTTTCTCTATGAGCAGTCTTAGAATTACTTACTGTCTTATGCGTTACAGGTAAGAATGCTAGGTAAATGGGAAGTATGGCCAAACGCTGGTATGCGTATGTGCCATAGGCAGAGACCGAAGATGCCTGTATTATGTGCAGAGACCGAAGATGCCTGCAGTGTGCCTCAGCGGCAGAACTTGGCCAGTGAATTCCAGAGGCGGGAAGACACAGAAAGGAACAATATAAAGAGACTGGTAGCCATTCATAAGGCGTGAAGGAGCGTGAGGATACAGTTGCGTCGATTCCATACAAGATGCCAACTAATTATATGGGAAGTAACATGGATGTTTTTTTTTTCTTGTTTACATAACTTGGCGATATTGTGATCACGATCTGTATGAACGGGAATGATCTGGATATAGCACCTTGTCACGTTTTTCATTATTTGTACTGCTCATGTGCCGGCAGGCATGTACGAATGCACATGTAAATAAAGTATACATAGAAATAAAGTATTTTGGGTGCACACTTGCGTCGTTGTGCTTATCTCATGATTAAAATTATGATAGTTTCATAGGCGTGCGATACCTATGGGGCCGGCATAGAGATCCTCCACAGGTCTCTCGAAGATCCGCATCGGCGGTCCTACGACGTCCATTTCGCATAATTTTCTCTTGATTAGCACGGTAGTACTAGCGTAGTTAAAACGTAGCCGGGAGCAAATGTGTGCGTTCGTGAGACGTACCCAGCATCCACTACCCGACGTTCGCTGGATGATGATGGGCGGTTAATGGTTCTGTGAGGCACAAAGTAAACAACTGACGAGTTTTAAAGTGCTTCAGTTTGAATCTATATATTTTTGGCAGTGCACGAGAGTGAAAGGGAATATACTTTTCCCCAGAAGCATGTATAGAAATGCGCAGGAGTGCCTCAAGTGAGGTATTCTCTCTATCCATGCATAATTTTATACATTGTGTTTCAAACTGGTGAACAGATTTATATTAACGCTATCTTATCTATCTGATTTATCTGACGTTATCTCAGAAAAAAGAAATTACTACAAAAGACGTCAATGGTTATCTGAAGATTGTGGCTCTACTAATACAATTAACAACCCGAATAATACATGTAGTGAAACCAATTTTACCAGTAGTGTAGTGAAACAAAAAGGAAAAACAGCATTTCACAACAGCAGTCATCCCTCATAGTCACATTCAACATAGTTTGGCAAATTGGTCACCAAAAACTCCTCATTTAGTGCAATGCATATACATGTACGTGCAAACACTTTAGGTAACCACACTCTTATTCACCGTAGCATACTACTTGGCCATGTTACTTGGCCTTGGGCATGTTAGGGAGTTATGTGTGTTCCGGACACTGTTGTATTCCAAAAGTGTCAGTGAACTTACTGAACATGATTGAGCATGCACATGGAGAAGGACGACACACACGGAGGCGTGAACTTATCGTTTCCTGACCCTCTTGGCGAACGCATATGCGAAGAACCTGGGCATATGACCCACCGTTCAGACAAACTGTCTTGTTGTTTGTCTTCTGACATTTAACAGAATCTGTAGTTGTATGGTACTTGAGCGCTTTGGCTATCATTCGCTTGCAAGCAGTGGATGATGAAGGCAATACTGCCGTTGCATTTTGGATATGTGAACGGTCTCAAGCTCACACGTTTCCCGAATGCCCGTACAAACCCAAATTTCATGGCATGTTCCAGCAAATGGTTCTGAAAGAGTTGCTTACCAGAATGAAAGTCAAATACTTGCACATTGCAGCGACCACTGAAATAGAGTACCGAGATGTTCAAAACTGAAAACACTTTTTTTACAATGTGACTCAAACAATAAAAATTGAAGGACATTGACGACTTGCCATAGAGAAGCTCCATTTCGTACGCAAACCTAAGGATGACCCTAGGAAAAAAAATAGCAGCCTGGATCCATGGTGGAACCAGTCTGGAAAAGCCATCCCAGGCTCGAACTGGGGTGGCCAAGGCTGTTTCCATGCTCGGTCAGTGCAGTTTGAATTTTCATTCTGAGACAATCCAACTTTTGTTCGAAAAGCAGGATGGTTCAGTGCTGGAGTGGAGCTGAAAATGGGATGTTCCAGCGGGTACAACGAATAGTGTGAGGTTCTTGTCCGTGAACACAACCTGGGCTTATATAAACTGCAAAAAAACCTCTCTAAATTAATTGCACAAGGTGTGCAAATAATTTATGCTCAAATATAATAAAATCACTAAATGGAATAATAAAAAATTAAATAGTACAATAAATAAAACAACAAAATAAAATAATAAAGTAAATCAATAAATAAAGACCGAAACATGTGCCAAGTTATACACACAACTCCACGTACCTGAGTAGGTTGTGAAAAATGATTGTGTAATACAATAGCTCTTGCTTTACCATGCAAAACTTCAGCTTTGGGAGTCAGCCAAACAGAAACTATAGCCATACTGCTATCATGGTCATATGTTACTGAGCGCCATCAGCATAAATTTAGAATATTTCTTGAACTTGGAAACGTCTGTTGTTGTGGTGGCGTTGGTTGACGTCTAAGATCTTAGACGCAATCTGATAAATTTGATGTTTCTCCCGGGCTTTCAACTCCTCTGACCGTATAAAATTGTGGACATCTTTGCATTTGTGTAGTGAGGTGCTTCATCATGCATTTTTTTCTGAACCCGTGCAGGAGCTCTATTACAACAAGGGTAAGCGGCGTGTGTAGGACAGTTGATCTCCAAGTCCCAAATGTAAACCAAGAGGTGGCAGTAGTGACCTGATATTTATCTAGTGGACTTGCTTTGTTGGACACTTAAATGAGTAAGTGCCACTGATAAGTGACCTTTGTGATTTTGCATATGCATGTACCTGACTTTGCATCAAATTGTGTGATATCACGTTATGTTCTTAGAGTGTTGTCACTGTTTCTGCATGTACACACTGAATATTTGTAGCATACCTGTTATCATACCCCTTATGAGGTATAAGTGTGGATCAGAAATTAATGAAGCAGCCCCGACAACACACTGTCATTCCAGGGATATTCTAAGAGCATCATGCATGGACGGGGGTGACATCCCCAGAAGGGTGAATCTGATCCCCAAATCATCCTCAACATGTCATTTTGGCACTAATATAGCGTCCTCACGGTATCCTCAGAGCATCCACAGCCGCTATGTGAGGACAACTTTAGAACAGCGCCAGAGCACTTCTAGGATGAAACATTCTTTCTATTTTTATTTTATTTTATGTGCTAACGCATTCCATGGTATCAACGTTTTTTTTATTGCACATGCGCAGAAAACAGTTGCATGCCGATTCCTTTCATATTGGTTAACTGCCGCAATAAAATCTGGCTGCTCGTTCCTAGCGCATTCCATAGCGGACAATAAGCGCAGCGGTTTAAAAAGGAAGTAGAGAGAAATATAAAAGACATAGAAAAACCCACCCCGAAAGGTACTAGAATTCTCTTCCGAAGCGAAAACAGATACTATATGTTGCTTGTTACGCGACCCTCCGTTAAATGCGACAGCCTTGCTCGCCTGCAACACAAAACGAACGGGGGAGTTGTTCACGTTTCTTTCGATTACGCAAAGAAAAAATACGCCAAGCGAGGAATCGATTGAAGTATCAGCTCTGAATCACTGCAAAGTATGTTTCTTACTCCTTCAGTTTTGAGACATTGAGGCAGGACTTTTGAAAGTCAGAAGCAGTGCGACAGAATCGTGCATTTCTGTCCTTTCCACGAGAAATGCTACATGTATTGTAGACAGCCATCCTATTCGGAGGGAGAGAAATTTACGCTGGACCACCCTTTGTTTCGGAAAAATGTCAATCCGGTCGGATCGACCTAAAAACAAAACAGATGTATTCAGGGAGTCTGAGCAGGTAAACTGAACAAAGTAATATTTCTTGTCCCGCTAGCTACCCACAGGGACAGGCACAGGACGTTCCTGAATGATTTCTCTACGGACAGTCCTTGAGTGTCATCCTAAGGATGTTCTGGGGATACACCTCGAAGGACGAGGACACGATGACACTGTGGGGACATCCTGAGGACCGTGTGTGTTCTTGGTGAGAGGGGTGTTTTCATTGTTTTGTCTACCTTCTTCATACACCTTCCTTTCTTGCTGTTAAACAAGTTTGCATAGAGAGTGTTTTCTTTTGCAGCAATTGTTGTGGTGAATCACCTCATCCCATCATCTTTCATGCAGAAGAAGTTGTTGCAACCAGACTGTCTCACCTTCTTGCAATAGATCTTAATTTATTGTTCATTGTCACTTGATAATTGTCTAGCATTTTTCAGTTTTTCTCTGCTTCCTCGTGCAACAGTTTATCTTGAATCAGTTGCTTCAACGTGAACGTGATCTGGTCTTCAGCAAGGGTACCCTATATACAGCGATATTCACTGAAAGCCTTTGGTGGACTCCATAAAGAGCTTGTTGGAGTCATTATGCTTCTGTTGATGATGCTAGTTGTTTGTTTCTTGCCAACTTTCCACATTACAGAATTTTTATTAAAAAGCGAGTAGAGCACGATAAATGCCATTTTTCTGGTTGAGTTTCATCACCAGGGGAACATCCGTTCAAAGAAAACAGAAGAAAAAGAAGAAAGAAAATAATGCAATTACATGATCACTAATTACCTGAAATTCATTACCTCTTTAATAAGGAGATCTCGTGCAAAAGCTAAATAACAGAAGGGGAGGTATTCGTCATCAAAAGCAATTTCATGTTTAAAAAGCAGTTATACGTGCACATGTGTAGAAATATCCATCGCTGAATTTTGCTATAGAAATGAGCCAAGAACTAAGCACTATTCTAGCGCAGAAACAGCGACATGAAATCCATGTGAGAGGGCCACGTGCTTTGGAGTGATGGAGCTGATCGTGTAGGAGCTAATCTCTTGGCCAGATATACTGCTGTTCGACCCAGATAACACAAAGGTCACATCATTTCTGCACTCGCAGAGTGTGTATATCTTGTTTTCGCTCATTTGCATAGCGAAATTTAGGGATGAATATTTTAAAACAGTTGTGCGTTCAAGGGTTTTTTTCAACATGGAATGTCTTTCAGCGAGGAACACATTCCTTTCTGTTACCTCAGTTTTATGCGAAATCCCGACCACGAGTATCCAGAAACATGTGAAGGACTTGGACGCGAGTTAGATGCTCCCCAATTAGTGTGGCGACACACTGGGGGATGCTGGTTATTGCGGAGGGTCCTAAGTGCTAATTAATTGCTAACTTGATGATATACAAGCCGCGTGTGTGTTTTCTGTGGTCACTACATACTACTGAGGTCTCCCTGCAATCATTTTTAGGGATCACGTTTATACACTAAAGTGTGCATTTTTTTTCTGACTACATAAATGTTGCAAATTCAAGCCATGTAATTGTTGAACGTGTTAACCTCGTGGTTACTCCTCTGTTTCTAAAGCATCTGATTTGCATGTCTGCTAGGTGACAAGAGGATTTTCAGCAAACCATCTCCACAGCAGCAACTAATTGATCATCTTTATAATGACAATGACGTGGGATGCGCCTCATCTAAGTTTACATGCCTCATTTGCCTCATAAGTATGCTGGTGGGCCCTGTGCCTTTTGCATGAAGTACTCCTTTTTCTCCTAGCCTAAACAGCATTTTTATTATTTCTTGTTTGCTAGTAAATGCATTTTGGAATATGGGAACTCTGCCTGCTAGGCATCCACTCTGTAAAAATACTTTCTTTAACCATGCCTTCGGCGAAGCATGATCTCTGTTATCCTTGGGCCAGGAATATCAAATCAAATCAAAGCATGCCTTACATACGTGCAGCCATCGCAGTTTAGAAAAGTCTCTGTCAGAGATAGCAGCGATGACAGGAGATTCACATTCATGACGAGATTCTACGGCAATATCAGTGATTGTGAACTTGATAAAAAAAACAATTGATCTTATTCTGTGGCACTCTTTTGTAGTTTGACCTAAGAGTTTTACTGTTTTCTTTGTAGGAAAATACATGCATGCAGCTTCTACAGCAAGTGAGCACATGTCAGGTTAGTACCGTGTACTCAGACTCGTATCGGTATGCCAATATTCGGCGTACAGCAGTGTGACGAAATTTCGTGCATTATCTTCCTTCTAGAATTTGAGAAGAAGGGCATCAGATCTTTGAACATGATAACACTTCGTCTTCATCAGCAGTCAGAACAACTAAGCATCGTAAATTCACATTTACAAAAGCCTCGGGATGTAAGTACATATGACGTCATCACAGAGCCCTGTAGTGATGTGGAGACTCTGCTTCCCTTTGACACAGGAATTCGTGAGTCGACTGGAAAGAGAGAGAAACTGGTGCGCGAGCTAGGCTGATAGGCATGCTTAATTATATATGGCAATGACAGTCGAACTGAGGAAGCTGTTTCAAACATTCGCATTTTGGCATGTAAGCGAATTGCTGCGTGGTGTCAAACTTCTCGCTTGCTAATTTTAACCCGCTGGTCTACAGTTTTGTAGTAGGAAAGCAGGTAAATGCCCCTGCAAGTACAGAATTGACCACACACATCCAATGTACATAGTGTGTGATGTTTGAGATAGTGTAACATGTAACATGTAATCAGTTATTAACACTTCACCTTAACATGGTAGCTGATGTGACTGTGAAATACATGCAAAGTGCTATTAGGCTACAAATATTTTGACGTCTCTTTCAAGTACTCTCTTCTAAAAGGACCCGTGGTTATAATGCTGAATGCCAGGATTTAGACCGAATTCCTTGTTGTCTAGTAAATAAGTGATTTATTTCAATAGTTATTGATTTATTAATTATTGTTGTTATTGTGCCCACCAAGAGAGAATTAGTAGAATCTTAAAAATGTATCCCACTATGTGATGAATGAAGGATGCTAGACCTAATTTCTAGATATATCAGTTGGTGTAACTTGATCTTTTAATTGGGGCAATGTGTGTTTCTTTACAGCTCCAGTACCTACTAACACTTGATGGCAACAACAATGGGTATACAACGAAACTGTTTTTGTACCAACTCATGACTGATGACGTTGCACTTCAGCTGAGCTGGAAAGGTGCACACAGAAAAAAAAACATTCAAAAGCTTGGAATGTGCAAGCATTATCTGCCATAAGTATGACCTTTGTAGTTCTTTTATGTAGTTAAAAATGAAGTAATTCTCCCATGCCACCTAGCTCATTCCAACGCCAGTTTTTAATTTCCTCTTTTTATATTTTGAGTCTTAAACATCAAACAGCATGGAGACCTGCAGCTATGGTAACCCTCATAGTAGAAGTTCACATCATAACACATTATTACACAGCGCACTATTGCACAGTAGGCAGAACTTTTACTGCCGCCTTCAGTGATCAGACAGTAGCGTGTACACCTCCAGATCCCAAGATCGCGGGTTCGAACCTTGCTGAGAAGAGTGGCAACTCGGTGGAAGGGTACAAGTTCTTCACACATTGCCATCAACGCCATCGGCATCGCCATGCCCATCGCCATCGCCATGGGCGTTGAATGTGGTGTGCTGTGTGTCGAGACATCAGCACACGATAAAGAACACTCAGTTCGATTTCATGCATGGTGTACCGTGCTTTTTTGTTGTTAAATTTTAATGTGAGCGTGAATATCATGAAGGGTAAGATAAAGCAAATAATCTCGCGATTCAATAAATAATATGAGGGTTCATATAAGCTCTTTGCCTTTACCTAGCGCGTGCTCAGACAGGATGTGATGATGTCATGTAGTAGCTCCATTGTGTCAGGTGTCTGTAGCAGTTACAGTGACCATTCTTGAACAAAAGAGAAGGCTCAGAAAATGCGAGGTCTGGTTCTTGCTGGGCATCTGTGTTGCTTTTCACTGGACGATGGTGTGAGTTTTCGTGGATTCTGTGATGAGTGGATTTAGAATGAGGACTGTTTTTGAACGAGTGGAGTGTGTATGTTTAGAAATAGTGTGATGCTCGAGAGAGCGTTTTCCTTTGTTCAAGTGTTTCTCTGAGGTTGCATTCCTTTCTTGTCTCACAGTCGAGCGATCTTTCCTAGCATTATAGTGCTCGTTCAACAATGCCCTCACGTGCTCAGGCCTGGTCTGTCATGATGCATGCTTTCCTTGTGTTGACGCATCTAGCTTTGTATTTTTGTCTTCTTTGACAAGAAAGATTCTTGTTGATCATTCTTGTTTTGATAATGATGATAGTGCTGCCACACCCCTGATCTGGACTGGGGTAGTGCATAGATAATTCTTAATAATTTTGTGATTAAATTAGTTGAGAAAGTAACCGCTCGGGGGCAGATGCGTGGCTTTTTAGTGGAGAAAAAATCATTAATATTCAGTTCTCTGCCTGGCTCTCAGATGGAACATACGTGCCGTCCTATGCTCCTCGATACCGTTGGTCCGATTTATTGTGTACCTAGACCTCATTTTTTATTGATGAATTCCCTTGTTAGGATATTTTGGTCTTTCTGGCTTTTTGTAGGTCTCACTTAGTCAGTGTGTGGGATAAAAATGCTTAATTGCTATGACCAGTTTTCATGCATGGTAATTTGTGCTTTTCTGAAGTAGTTTTTTGCTTTTTTTCTTGCGCAATCATTATAGTAGAAGAAAGGAAATAATGTTGGGAGAGTGATTCAATAACTTATAGGTATCCTGTCCTGTCCAACACAGCCAAATGCGTCCTTGAACCATGCAGGTGTATGCCACGGACAGGAAGCGACGACGTCATGCCGTGGCTCCATTCTTTCAGGTGGACCTTGTCCCTAGCAGTTGCGTTGGCCGTTAGTGAAAAAAAAACAGTGTCGCCTTTAGACTGTAGCAGCACTAATGCCATCGGATGATGGCACCTCAGTTTGAATGTGAGCGGGCAGAGCGCGATTAAAACCAGTTGTTCTCCACCAGTCACCGGGTACAGTTGTCAGTCCATTCCTGCGCCACATTTGGTGACCCGAACCTGGACATACGCAAAGCTTCGGTTGGTTTCATGGAACCTCTCTCGCCGCAAACTGTCCCCGTTGCTGGCGCACCACTGCCCGCAACTTCGACAGCGGACTCGGCCATTTCGGCCGCCGTCCCGCCACAGCTGCGACTCCCCCATTTCTGGCGACAGAACCCTCGGTCGTGGTTCCGGCAAGTGGAGGCACAATTTGCGCTTCGGCACCTACAGAGCCAACAGTAGAAGTACTTCCACGTCCTTGCAGGCCTTCCTCCAGAAATTGCGGCCGAGCTGGATGATGTCCTCGCCACAGTCTCGCTTACTGGGGCAAAACGACGTTCTTACGAGCGCCATTTTGGATCGCCTGGAAGTTTCTGAACGTGCCCGGTTTCAGCAGCTACTTTCTGAAGAAGATCTTGATGACCGTAAGCCTTCACAGCTGCTGCACCGGATGAAGTAGCTGCTCGGAGATCCCGCTAGTCAGAGCCAGCAGCCGCTCTTGCGGGAATTATTTCTTCAGCGTTTGCCGCAAGCAATGCGCATGGTTCTGGCAGGATTCGAAGACCTCAGCCTTGACAAGCTTGCTGCTCTGGCAGATCGGATCGCAGAGTATTCTGCGCCTGGGCATCCGCCAGTGGTGGCAGCGGCAACGCCAGCTCAGCCTTCACGCTTTGCTCGCATAGAAGAGAAGCTTCAAGAGCTAACGGACGCGTTCCACTTACTCTCTGCAAGTCACTGCAGACGTCATCGTCGCTCCACTTCTAGACCTCCACCAGCCAGTCGCCAATCGTCCACTCCTCCGCCTCCGCCGTCAGAAGATACTCGTTCCCATGCCACCCTTTGTTGGTACCACCACCGCTTTCGACATCGCGCCCAGAGCTGAACTTTGCCCGGTGCCTGGCAGGGAAACTCGCGGGCCGATCACTGATGGCGGCAGGCGATTCCGGGCCCAACCTCCAGCCGCCTTTCTGTTGTATGTGACCGCATTGCTGGATACCGCCTTCTGGTTGATACCGGGGCTGAGATCAGCGTGCTCCCAGCGTCTGCTGCACATCGTCGCCGTTCGCCCAGCGCCTTTAACCTTCAAGCTGCCAACGGTACCGCAATCAAAACGTACGGCCTACGCTCCTCGACGTTGGTCCTTGGCCTGAGGAGGACATTTCGGTGGGTCTTCACTCTTGTGGACATCTCGCAGCCTATTCTAGGCGCCGATTTCTTGGCTGCCTTCAACCTGTCCATTAACGTCCGCCATCGACGCCTCCTTGACAACACCACAACGCTTGAAGTGAAGGGCCTGTTTTCTCCAGAAGTACCAACTGGTATCCACGCGCTGCGTCCCCTTTCCGCATATGACGCGCTCTTGGACAAGTTTCAGGACATCACCAAGCCCTGCAACTTGAAGGCACCGGTTAAGCACGACGTGAGCCATCATATTCCTACTACCGGCCCTCCAATCTCCTCCCGCTTCCACCGCCTCCACGGTGACCGCCTGGCTATCGCCAAACGCGAGTTTGGCCACATGCTGGGCTTCGGTATCATTCGGCAATCGTCCAGCAGCTGGGCATCCCCGCTACATATGGTGCCGAAGAAGGACCCAGAAGATTGGAGGCCATGCGGCGACTATAGGGCCCTCAACGCCAGGACTATTCCAGACAGATACCCTCTACCTCACATTCACGATTTTACTGCCAGTCTTGCGGGCTGCACCGTCTTCGCGACCCTGGACTTGGTGAAAGCCTATCACCAGATTCCAGTGCACCCGCCTGACATACCTAAGACCAGGGTGTCGAACCGCAAAAAATACGGGTTCGGTTCGGGTTCGGGTTCGCGTTGTTTTGATTTCGTTCCGGTTCAGTTCCGGTTCGGCCACGCCAAAACTCGAACCGGTTCGCAAACCGGTTCGCAGCCCCGAACCGGTTCGCGAACCGGTTAAACGCTTCCGTTTTATATGTTCCATAAAACTGATTTTATCAGGAAATGCGTGGCTAATAGCTTACTGCGGTTGTCTGCATTGACGTCTCTAGCGGTGATGTAGCCCTTTAGCGAGAGAAATGAGAAATGGATGAACACTTATTGCAAATAGAGTCCACGCTGTTGAAGCGATGTAGTCCTGCTACTTTCTGTTTCCAAAATATCTTTTTTCACACGCACAGTGCCAGCAAGATACACTTAAAGGAAGCCTAATAAGATGAACAGCGTAACATAGACGACAGTACTTGCCGGCACACTGCCTTCGCAGCGTGAATCGATCTGAAACCGTACTGAAGCATGTCGAAAATACGCCTGCCAGCTGAGCTGTCCGAGCTCACACAACCACAACACAAAGGCAATGTGTCGCGACATAACTGCGCTACCAATAAGCAGAACCACATTTACTTTTCAAACCACGACCAATCAAACAGGCACCGTTCTGCGTACGCTCCTTCTCTACTTCTTATGTTTCTGACTTGTTTAATTTGCACTGCTCACATGTAAAGGGAAATCTTGGGCGCTTATTTGATCACATATTCGTCCTGTAGAGCTACATAACTGGCCTACTCCATTCGTAGGCGTGGCACCTCGTCTCTGAAGAGTAGACGCCGCAACGCGTGCGGGGCGCTAGCCGCGGCACTCACAAGGACAACTGTGCTTCAACATGTTAAAAAGACGCTGAAAGTATACTTACTATACGTCGTCGTCTGACTGCTAGGTGAAAATTTCGGAAATCCATGATATAGGCGCGTGATGATGATACCAATGCGTCTTCGTTCGGGGATAGAGAGGAACTCTTATGCTGACTTCTTTTATGTCCGAACCGTTTTGTTGCGAACTGGTTACCGCTATTATTTTTTACGGTTCTGCTCCGGTTCGGGTTCAACAGTGTCATGAAAATTTCGGTTCGGGTTTGGGTTCGGTTCCGGCAAAAATAACGGTTCGGGTACGGTTTTCGGTTCGGGTTCGGGTTCGGTTCGACACCCTGCCTAAGACGGCCGTCATAACACCCTTTCGGCTCTTTGAATTTGTCAAGATTCCTTTCTGGTTGCGCAATGCTGCCCAGAGCTTCCAACGCTTCATCAACAACGTCCTGCGAGGCTTGCCTTTTGTCTACGCCTATATTGACGACCTCCTCATTGCAAGCGCCTCGCAGGAGGAGCATATTGTGCATCTCCGGCATGTATTTGCATGTCTCCAAGGCCACGGCTTTGTCATTAACGTTAAGAAGTGCAGTTTCGGGCAGAGCGAAGCGAAGTTTCTGGGACACCATATCGATCAGCACGCCGTTCGTCCTCTCGAAACCAAACTGCAGGCCATTCGTGAACATCCCCGTCCGCAATCGGTACGGCAGTTGCGACAGTTCTTTGGCCTGCTGAATTTTCATCGGAGGTTCATCCCCGGATGCCCACGCATTGTCCAACCGCTCACGAACCCCCTCTGGGCGCCCAAGTCGGCGACCTCCCAGTTGTCCTGGACGCTGGAAGTTGAGGCCTCTTTTGTCGAAGCCAAAATCACCCTTGCCGATGCAACACTGCTCGTCCATCCAGTTCCTTCTGTCCCAACCCGCCTCATGGCTGATGCCTCTACCACGGTTGCTGGCGCCGTTCTACAGCAGTTCGTTGATGGCATGTGGCAGCCTCTTGTTTTTTTCTGCCGCCGCCTCAAGACCGCCGAGACCCACTACAGCACGCTTGGGCGCGAGCTTCTCGCTGTATACGCCGCCGTGCGGCACTTCTGCTATCACCTGGAAGGGCTTGACTTCCACATTCTGATCGATCACAAGCCGTTGCCATATGCATTCTCTGGCAACCACTCCGACTACTGTGAGCGTGAGATCTGTCAGCTTGCTTTTATCTCCCAGTTTCGCACCGACGTTCGCCATATCCCCGGCATTGACAACTCGGCAGCTGACGCTCTTTCACGCATCAATGCAGCTCCCTACTTCTCATCCCCAGTGAGTGTCCGTCACCTCTTCACCGCCCAGGCTCATGACGCTGAGCTGAAAGGTTACCTCGATGGCGAATCCTCCCTTGTCCTTCAAAAGGTACATCTCCCTGGTTGTGTCGACCCTCTTTTCTGTGACGTGTCCACTACGCATCCTCGCCCCTTTGTCCCCAAGCCGCTACGCCGCCGGATCTTTAGCGAGTACCACAGCCTCGCCCACATCGGCGAGCGCGCTACACAGAAGGCTATTGTACCCCGTTATGTCTGGCCAAATATCAACAAGGACATCCGCAGCTGGACCCGCTCCTATCTTGCTTGCCACCGGACCAGCGCGCACATCCAGACGCCACTCAAAGCGTTCCCCACGCATGAAGGCCGGTTCTGCCAGGTTTATTTGGACCTGGTTAGCCCACTTCCCTCTTCACTCGGCTGCCGGTATCTCTTCACCTGCGTGGACCGCTTTACGCGCTGGGCAGAGGCTGCACCCATCCCAGACGCGACGGCGGATACGGTCGGCCGCGCGTTTCTACTCGGTTGGAACGTCAGTTCACATCTCGCTCCTTCATGTCTCTTCTGAAAGCTATCAGAGCTAAGCATATGATGACGACGGCCTATCACCCCGCGGCGAACGGGATGGTGGAGCGGCTGCACCGCCAGCTAAAAGCCGCCCTCTGTTCCCAGCCTGAGCCCACTAACTGGGTTGACCATTTGCCATGGGTGCTCCTCGGCCTACGCTCTTCGCTAAAACAGGATCTCAACTGTAGCTCGGCGGAGTTAGTCTTCGGCTCCCCTTTGCGCTTGCCTGGAGACTTCCTCGATTCCAGCCCGAAGCCTCCCCCCACCGGTGACGACTTCGTAACGTGCCTCCGTCAGCATTTCCAGGCCGTCAAACCCGCCCTACCTCATCAGCCTTCCCATAGGAAGATTTTCGTGTACCCGGATTTCACCAATGCCTCTCACGCCTTCGTCCGGGTGGATCATGCCAAGCCACCCCTGACCCCTGCATATGCTGGCTCTTACAAGATACTGGCCCGCAGTGACAAGTCCATAACAGTCGACCTTAATGGGCGCCGCGAAACCATCTCCCTCGACAGGGTCAAGCCCGCTCATCTTGAGACACTCGTCACCCCTGTGCATCTCCCCGACCTTCCCTCCCACTGCAGGAAACCCTCAATGCCGACGCCCTGTCCCTCGGCGCAATGTTTCCTGGCATTCTCCCCTGGTCACCACCAGGGTCTAGTAAAACCAGTTGTTCTCCACCAGTCACCGGGCACGGTTGTCAGTCCATTCCCGCGCCACAAGACAATGGGATGACGTCACGACCAATGAGCGAGGCCAGCAGAGGGTGCAAGGATTCACTTCTCTCTTAACCTCTCACAGGTGCGTATGTGTTACTCTTCACTGGTGGTCGCCACAATTGGCTCTAAGAGCACGCACATGCGGTAGACAAATACCTGCTAACGGGGGCGGTGCGCGTCAATTCCTTGCTTGCTCTCGTCACGAGCAATCATGTGCTCGGTCGCTCTGCTGCCGCGGTGGAAAAGTTATTGTCTCCACGACAATTGTGATCGCGAGTGTTTGCTGTAGTTGAGAGCTGCAGCAGTTAGGCCTTTTTCCCGATGACGACGCATAACGCACCGCGATTAGGTCCGAGGAGTCGTCCCATTTCCCTGGTGCGCAGTGTTTTGTATGTGCTGTCGCATGTTAAGACTTCTTTAGCAGTGTCTCTCTAATTTTACCTGCTGCTTGCATTTTGTCATTGTCATCTTGTGTTAGCCGTTGATTTTAGTAGGGGCCTTGAGCACTCGTCTTAAGCATTTTCTCCATGCTGTCGCATGTTTACACTTGTTTAGTGATATCTTTCTTGTTGCCATTTTTAGCTGTCGATAGTATGTCGTCGTTTTATCTTTCACGCATGAATTAATCAAAATGGCAGAATGGCCTGTTGGTACATGAATGAATTAAAACCGGAGCACGGAACACGGACAAGAACACACAGACAACACTTGCTCCTATCTTATCTTCATGAGGGGGATGGTGGCACCATCTGGTGAGATGCCTTGCAACTATCTCGCCACCTCTCGTCGACATCAGCAACGACCGTGCCCAACGATGCCCAGCCGCCCGTACCAGAGTGGTTTCTCCAAGATGTCATCGTTGATTTTCAAATCAATTATTCCTCTCTGTATGCTCTCTTTCTATTCAGTTTTTTTTCTACAACCCGAGTGTTGCATAGAAAATCCACAGCAAGTTTTGCATTGACTCAGATTATGCACAATCTTAAAATGAGAAATTTTAAGGTAGTATAAAGTAATATAAAAGTGTGTGCCAAACTTGTCGTAGATTTTCTGTGGAGAACTTGGGTTGAATGAATACTACTAAAGACAAGATGAAAAGAACACATGACAGTCACTCTTAATGTTCTTTCATCCTGTGTTTTACCTCAAACCCAAAGCACTGTTTATGTTGTTGTAACACATCTTGTATGTTATCTTATAGATGCGTTATCAAAATACGCGGAAAGCAAGCCAACAGACCTAACACCAGAAACATGTACTGAAAAGGTTTAGCAGCACCTCGCTGTGTTTTTGAGGAACCTGTGCTGAAGCAAACATAACTAAGCTGGAGATAACTAAGCTCATGCCAGTTAGTGCAATTTTTGCATGACATATGTGCACCAAAAAATTTTATTATTTGAGAATGACTCTTCGTATTATGCATGTCTTTTGGGCTGTTTACCTGCTGACACAAGGCTGGAGCTTCTGAGATGGTCATGTACTTTATGAGCATCACGTGCAGTACTCACAAACCTTAACTGCAAGTGAACTTATAAGCAATTCTGATATGCATGTATGAGCACCAAGAGCGTTGCTCATAAGCTTCTACCCTCATATGCACAGTGCTCATAATGTCATATATTGCTTATGAGCATTGCTCATCTACTGTCTTTCTATGAGCAGTGCCCACAAGCTCGCATATGCCTATGTGAATGCTCATTCAATAAACACATAAAGAAATTTGTAAGCTTCCATATCAGAAATTTCTTATGTTTTTAAACAGGGTACGGCCACAAGCATTGTAACATACCAACAAACAACTAACAAAATGAATCACAACATCAAGATAATATTCAGCCGCACAGCACCAGGGCTGGGTCTCAAATACATTTCTCAATGTAAGCCTGCTTCGTTTGGATGATAGTATTATGTTGTACAGATAATTAACATTGCACAACAACGTAACACCACACTGCCTCGTCTCCGAGGAGGCTGGTTCGGGAATAAACGTCACAAATAGGAAACACACACTCAAACAATACAAGAGGCAAGTAGTACAATTAGGTGTCGAGGGAGACCGGGGTCCACTAGTAGGCGCGGTTTACTGACCCCTGGGCGGACTTCACTCGCGAATTTTTTCCCCGCGCGATGGGTGGCGCTCGCGCGCTTATCAGCACGTGGCCGGAGGGCTGCGCGTGCGCTTACCCTCGCACAATTTTATTATAAAATGTGTGAGACGCGAGCACCATGATTGCAATAGCTGAATTTTAATTTCAGTTAGAAAGTTCTGTTAGATGTAAGTAACTTCAAGCACAATAGGGAAGCTAAGTTCAATATACCAACATGACAAAATTCATCAGTTTCTTGTGAAGTAAATAGCTCATATGCAAGGAAATAATGAGAAACACGATCAACAGCTAGTACTAATGGAGAGTCAAACCCATGCATCATCCAACACGTAAACAAGAGAGACATGCAGGAAAATAATTGAAAAGCAATCTATCAAAACGATAAACATAACAAATTTAATACTGTGACTAGCACAGAGTTAACGCTGAACAACAGAGACACACTCTAAACGGTGCATCATCCAATCTGTAAAAAACAGATACATGCAGGAAAATAATTGTGACACAATCTATCAAAACAAGAAACATTCCAAATTTAATGCTGTGACTAGCGCAGAGCTAATGCTGAAGAACAGAGGAACACTCTACACAGTGCAAGTCCAACGTGCAAATAACAGACACATACAGGAAAATAATAGCGAAACAACCTATCAAAACAAGAAACATTAGAAATTTAATAACTTGAAATGGAAATAATATATCATTTGAACTATCATAAAATCATACTTGCGATCTAATGTAATCAAACACTATACAATTTTCATTCTACTCAGGCACTATAAACATTATCTTGACGGAGGTATCCAACACACAGAAAACATGCAGACACAATACAACCAAGCCAGCTATCTTTTGCTACTTGAGCCAGGTGGGGGTCACACGCTCTCTCTCTCCATACCAGGCCAAAGCGAAGAAACCGCTCATCATTTGTCAATCTATGGGAGTAGTAATGACTGGACTCGCATAGTGCACAATGCTCAACTGTCCTGAACACGATTTCATTAGCAATTAGAGCTAATTGGGACCCCCCACATTAATCAGCACCCTACAGGGAGCCACCACACTAATTGGGGAGCATCTAACTCGTGTCCAGACCAGCTGAGCGTTGTGCACTACGAGAGTCCATAAAAAATAAAAAATAGGTAGAAAATAAAATAGATAAAAAAATTTATTCGAAAATCGACGATGCCACGGCAAAGAAACCACTCCGCAACACCCGAGTGACCAGCGCCCGCCATGTTGGTAGTTGGCACACAGCAGTTGCAGAGATCGATGACAGGTGGCCGCTTGGTTGCAAGGCATCACACCAGATGGCGCCACCATCGTAGCTCTATGCGAGAAAGACAGAACAAGACACTAGCGGCAGGTAAAAATGGCAACACTGCTGAACACGTCTAGGTATGCGAGAGAAAAGGTCTAACCACTACTGCTAAACAGCACACAGGAAACAGACCACATCGGGGAAAAGGCAATCGAATAGGCCTAACCACAGCGTCACAACACTACGCGGCTAACACAAGGCGGGAACCACTAGCCACACGACGGTAAACGTGCATCAACAGACTTGGTACGGGACACCGCTAAACAAGTCTAAAGATGCACGTACAGCGACAAAAGGCTTAACACGAGCACGGTAAAACAATGCACAAACATCGGTGAACGCCCTTTTTCCCCTGCGACTGCTCATCAGCCAGGCAGAAACTGAGCGACCGCGGGGACTGCGGAGCAACCGAGCGCACGTCTGCTCTTCGCGACACCCAGCCAGAAACTGACTGCGCCCTTAGTGCCCTGACTGCGCCCACGCTCTTAGCGCCGTCTGCGGCGACCACCTGCGAGAGGCTAATAGAGAAGAGCATTCCTGCGCCCCCTGCTGGCCGTTCTCATTGGTCGTGACGTCATCCTATTGTCTCAAGGCTACACTGTTTTTTTCCACTAATGCTCCTTTGGACAAGGTCAATCTACAACGAAGCGATGGCATGACGTCATCATGCACCTGCGCGGCTCAAGGACGCGTACGCTCTAGACAGCAGACCTATTTTATTGAATCACTATCCCACGATTATTTCCTTTATTCTTCTATAACGATTGCATAGGAAACTATTGCAGAACAGCAGCATGCATGAAAACTAATCGTAGGAATTCCAAAGTCTTGTTAAATGAGACTTGCAAAAGAACAAAATATCCTAACACATAACTCCATCAATGGCTAATAAGAGGACTAGGCACTCAACAAATCAACACAGAGTACGAGTAACAAGGAGCGCAGAACGATGTGTCTACTCCATCCGACAGCCAGGCATGGAACTGAAGCGTAATGCTTTTTCTCCTCTATAAAGTCATGCATCTGTCCCTCTTCCGGTTGATTTCGGAAGTAATTTAACCATAACATTATTAAGAATAGTGCTATTCTCATTCAGGGCATCACTATCGACATCGTCAAGACAAGAATGTTCCTTGTCAAAAAAAAAAAAAAGAAACAAAGCATCAACAAAGGAAAGCATGCATGTCGGGGCATGTCAGGACACGTCAGGACAAATCGTACGACTGCTGGGCAACAGAGGAAAACAAACACAAAGACACTTGAACAGAGTGAAAAAGACACTCAGCATCATTTTTCACGTTCACAGCATTCCCTCATTGTAAATCCATTCCACCACAATCCATTCCACCAATCCATTCACAAAATCCACCTGCATCGTCGTGCACCATTCACCAGTGACGAACCACACATCTGCACCCCACCAGAGGCAGATAGAACCCTACCTAAGCTACGCTCTTCCACTGACGGCCAACACAATTTCCAGGAGCAAAATTAGCATGTCCACACCCGTCAGTGTCCAAGAGAGAAGTGAATCCTTGCGCCCCCTGCAGGCCGTTCTGATTGGTTGTGACGTCATCCTATTGTCTCAGGGCTACACTGTTTTTTTCCACTAATGCTCCTCTAGACAAGGTCATCCTGAAACAATATTCTCGCGGTATGACGTCATCATGCAGGTGCGTGGCTCAGGGACGCCTACGCTCTAGACAGGGGACCTGTTATTTATTGAATCACTATCCCAAGATTATTTCCTTTATTCTACTATAATGATTGCATAGGGAACTATTGCAGAAAAACACCATACATGAGAGGAGATTGTAGGAATTAAGCATTTCATTCCCAAAGTCTTACTCTACAGGAAAAAAACAAAATAGTGGTTCAGCAAGACATGTCCATCCCATCTGAGAGCCAGGCTGCTAACTGAATAATGACGCTTTGTTCCTCCTGAATAAAGTCACACACCTGTCCCCCTCGCGGTTACTCTCTGAACTAAATGAATCGCAAAATTATTAAGAATTGTTCTAGCACTATTCCCATTCAGGGCAGCACTATCGACATCGTCAAGAATGTTTTTTTTCAAAAAGAAAAAAAAAACTACATGTAGAAGGAAAGCATGTCAGAACAGGCCCAGGCATGTCAGCTCATGTTTATCAGACAACAAGGGGGAAAAAAGCAAAAAGAAACACCTGAACAAAGAAGAAGAAAACCAGCATCAAACTATTTCTAAGCACACGCACTCCTCTTATTCAGAAACAGTGCTCATCATAAATCCGTCCAGGGCAGTACACACCATTTTTCTATTGCTACACGTTTTTCCAGTAACGGTCAATGCATTGCTACAGACTGCGTGACGTCATCGCATCCTGTCTGAAGAAGACAGCGGCAAAGACAAAGGCTCCTATTATTTATTGAATCGCAAGAGTATTTCCTTTGTCCTACTCTTAATTATATTCATTCTTACATTAAAATTCAACAAACAGCACCGTGCATGTTAAGGATTTTCACCCCCAAAGGCACATCGTGGTCATTAGAATCACATCACCAGTAAACTACCACTACTCTTTTACAATAATAAGTGAGACCACTCAACATCATC
The DNA here is from genome assembly GCF_037126465.1 of Ornithodoros turicata. Taxonomy (NCBI): domain Eukaryota; kingdom Metazoa; phylum Arthropoda; class Arachnida; order Ixodida; family Argasidae; genus Ornithodoros; species Ornithodoros turicata. Next base: position 47,569,670 of record NC_088203.1, on the reverse strand, counting down.
ACCAGGCTTATGTAATACATGACCCGTTCTATGCCCATACATTCGTTGTCTGAGGCTACACCTGCGAGCAAAAAGGCCCGAAAGCCTGGGGGCAAAGTTCTATTCGCGCTCGACGGAGGAGTAGACAGAACGCCTTTACGGGAACATGTTGGCATTCCTATACTATATTAATGATTATTGCATTGCAGTTTAGAAAGACTATCACAAAAAGTCCGTACTACGCTCAACTATAATTTAGGATTATTATGCATGCAAATGATTATTGCATTGCAGTTTAGAAAAGCTACTACAAAACTAAAATTTTAGGAGCCTATTAAAATTCTACTTTCTATGGAAACTATAATTGCCCTATTACTTGGATCGTTCTTAATGAAGCGCTCCAATTTTTTCTCTCTACCTATTTTCAGCCTTGTCATGCAGTGAAGCAGACTCACATCCAAAATAATTAATTTACACTGAGGGTGCCGTGCTTCAGGAATTCCTATCCTGCGCTCAGATGCCAGCATTTCTCCACGGATACCTATAACAGCGTACTTCTTCAACATAACGAGCTCCTAACAACATCTAACAAACAAGCCGAGAAACCCACTTCTCAGCTGTACCATGCGACTTTCTTCTGCGCAAAAGCAGTGATTTCAGGAAAGAGCAGCAAAAATTGCGCGCACTTGTGCTTGTCTTCAAAAACAGAAGCATATACTAATAAACCAAGAAAAAGACACCCATTTCTGCTATCAGACAATTATTGCATAATACTACATGCACAGCCGCATTGCCCTTGCGTAAAGAAAGCACAGGACAAGGGCACACAAATTCCTTTAAGCGAGCAGGGAAAAGGCTTAAGAGCTCAGGAATAATTGTAGAGTCACCACACATCGCTACGCGGCTAACACAAGATAACAACAAGATAATAGCGGCGGGTAAAATTGCAACACTGCTAAACAAGCCCCAACATGCCATGATGACGTCACAAACCAGGAAAAAGCATGCACACACAGCCATCAGCTCAGGAATGCACAAGGAGAGGTGCTATATTGTAATTTCTCCTCCACGCTCACATACCAGCATTTCTGCGCAAATACTCATAACTACATACAGCTTACTCCATCAGCATATCAAGTAAAGTGAGTTCTGCCACTCAACATATAACAAAAAACAAACAAATTCCGTTCCCATGAACTCTCCTCTGCCGAGCGGCTTTCTCCTGCTCTACCTGGATGCTGACTTTTTCCCCTCACCTATATTCTAAGTAAAAGCAGTGAAAGAAGAAAAGAACCGCGAAAAATTACATGCCTTTCTGTCCCGATAGCTGTAACTGCAAGAAACCGTAGCGCACGCTAATAAACCGAGAAAAAGACACCCATTTCTGCCACCAGATAATTCTTGCATAGTTCCACATACACAGTCGCATTGCCCTTGCGTAAAGAAAGCACAGGACAGGGATACACAAATTTCCTTAAGTGAGCAGGGAAAAGGCTTAAGTCGAACAGCTCAGGAATAATCGGAGAGTCACCGCTTATCGCTATACGCGGCTAGCACAACATGACAGCAACAAGATATTAGCGAAGGGTAAAAATTGCAACACCACTGAACAAGTTCAGACATGCGACATCGCATACAAAATACTGCTCATCGGGGAAAACGCCTAAGCCTGCGACAGAAAATCATAGAGCATACACAACTTCATTTTTCTATTTCGCGTAAACAAAACGCGGTTTGCTCGGAAAACGACGTACAAAGTTCCTTAGGGAGCAGAGAAATATAGGAATTTCTACTCCGTGCTCATATACCAGCATTTCTGCTCAAAAACCCATGACTCCAAAATTAAGCACTGCTTACTTCATCAAGATATCGAAGACCCAACAAAATCAAACAAAGAAACAACCCCACTTCCACTGATAGAACACTATTCAGCTATTACCAGGAGGCTTTCTTCTGCGTAGAAGTAGAGAAAATAAGAAAAGAGCAGCGAAAATTACAGGCACTTTTGCTCGCATAGTTATAAGAGGAAAGAATAAAATAACGAGGCACACGCTACAAAGACACCCATTTCTGCTATCAGATAATTATTGCTTAATGCTAAATACTCATTTTCATTGTCCCTGCGTGAAGAAAGCACAGGAAAAGGACACACAATTGATTAAGCGAGCAGGGAAAGTAACTTCTACTCGGACAGCTTAATACCATAAAGTCTGAATTTTTGCAAAGAAGACAAAGCTTGAACAGCGCCACGAACGTGACAGATACATATTAGCAAACCAACAATAGCAGGACCGACGTCAGGCACTCATAAAATACCCCGTCCAAAACAAAGACTCACCAGGTTCGCGAGGCAATTCCATTAAAAACGTTCGTCCAATCCAACAGATAGCAATGCAAACGCTTCTACCCTTATTTTTTTAAGCCACTATTTCACGCAATAGTACATAAATGTATCACTCGTGTCCCACGAAAAGGCAAACAGATAGCACTTACTTGTCAAGTGGGGTCCCAGCGCGTGCATTTTCACATTCTCACACTCACAAGCACAAAGTGTATTTTCACAACCACATAAATCCATATTATTCCTCAGGTCAATAATGATCTTACCATCGTCAAAAGACGGCACAGACATTTATGCGTACGCAAAGGTCTTCGTTCCGGATGTAATAGGATATCGTCACCCGGCCGGCGCTAGCCAAAAAAAGAAAGGAATGCATGTTCGCTACGAAGAAAACGCTGGCGTGCTTCTGCGCAACGATCATTATACAGGAGTGAATTCACTTTCGTTTTTCCTTTTATTTCCTTACACCCATATATTTTGCAAGAATGCTATATAGCAGAACGGGTAAATGTGAGCATCATTCGCTACATACTGTAGCTCTCATCATTTTTAAACCAAACCACTTAACATGTGTCCATAGGTCTTCACTAAATAGGTGAGCCGATAATGACTCAAAATCAAATCAAATCAAATAATCATTCCAGCATCGCTGGCTGCAAGCTTGGGTACCCAACAGAGCAGCGCGCTCCCATCAACACGCCTTGGGCTGACCTTACACACCAGAAGCCTTTTCTGAATACATTCTGCTGGCGCTGGAATAAAAGATTTATCGCGAGGCTACTACGATGTCAGCTAAATGGTTTGGTTTGAAAATGATGAGAGCTGCAGTGTGTAGCGAATGATGTTCACATTTACTCGTTCTGCTCTATAGCATTGTTGCAAAATATATGGGTGCAAGGAAATAAAAGGAAAAACGAAAGTGAATTCACTCCTGTATAATGATCGTTGCGCAGAAGCACGTCACCGTTTTCTTCGTAGCGAACATGCATTCCTTTGAAAAAACGGCTAGGAAGCAAGCGAGCTGGTGAAGATGATGCATAATGTAAAACCCCGAGACTAGGGAACACGAAAGGACAGGCACAAACACGAAGTCTCAAACACATACAAGAATTATATACAACCAGAGGGAAGGGAACAACCCGTTGGGGACAAAAAGGGTCACTTCGGGGGAACAGGAAGTCTGCTCAAGGCCGGACCGAGGATTACGGATGGGTTGCTGACACAGTTCCCACAAGAGGTTATGCACCCAGTTAACCATATATGTCCCTGGGATGACTGCAAGACATCCTTACCAGGATATGTGGACTACCTGTGGACGTCCACAATCCTCCCGATGATGTCAGAGTGGACATCCCATGGATGTTAAAACGAGCATCCATATCATGTCACTGGGATGTCTTTCATAGACATGATCTGGTACCTTGTTGGGACGTTTTTTATGTTATGCTATGTGTATGTACTTTGAGCAATATGATGATGCAAATATGTGGTTCAGCTTCTACGTTTATTGGTGCACTGACTGAGTACAGTAAGACAGCTTTTCATAAAAATACTCTCGACTAGAATGAATGAAAAGTAAGATAGGAATAAACTACAGTAGTACCACAGCAGCGAGGGGCTTATACATATGCTGGGTTTATAAGCATTTTTTGCAGAATGAAGACAAAAATATGCAGGTTGTGTAGAGAACAAGGTTAAGCTACATTGCACTACATAGCATGCAACCAGAGTAGCAGAGGCACTGCCCTGGTAACACACGTTTATGGGTGTGTTCCCTATTTACGAGTGATATCAGGTTTGATGTGATTGGGGACACTGTCTTGATGCTCATGTTAACACGTGGAGCTGCTCTGATACTAATATTACCGCTGTTCAGGCTCATGTTAAGTTAACATGAGCCTGAACAGCTGTGTTCAGTTGACATTTAACTCTGTTAACATTGTTAACACTGGAACCTCTCAGATGATGATGCTAACATGAGGGCTGCCTTAATGCTGATGTGGCACAATAGTTTCATTGATGCTGGTTATGGCAATCTTGAAAATGCTGCTGTGTGGCCAGCAACGGCAAGCTATATTCACCGTCCCTCCCCGCCGCTGTCTACATGCTTTCTGAAATGTTCTGCGAAGCAAGCCGCTCATGTCTGGGGGAGATGAGAACCCGCAAAAACCACGCGAAACAGTAGATATAGCAGCAAGAAATCACTTTATTCACCACTCGCTAGTACGTACCTCTGAACGCATCCCCATTCATCACCAACACACCTGAGCATTCGTCTCCCGCAGGCACAAAATTCGCAATGGTCGGACGATGAACAGCAATGAAAAAAAAGCACATAGATTCTCACTTCCGGTCCAACTTGTCTTTCTCAAAGCATTTGCAAATCTTGTAATGACGTGTATGAGTCTCCGCCACACTGAACACAATGCTTGCGTCTTTCTTCCTGGTGCACGTTGCGCCATACACGCCTAATCTGCAAGAAATATCTTTTCAGAAAACACGATGACAGCATAGCCATGTGCAGTGGGTCAAGACATATACACACCGTCTGCACAAAGTCGCTCACAGTTTCATCTTGCGTTCCATCTCCCTGTCGTTGGTCAGATTGCCTGCAAATGGAGTGAAATCTACCATGACAATGCATGGCACAGCCGAACATATTATTTCACAGTTATATTGATTACACACCTTACACGGCGAAAATCCTGATGGCGAAGAGCGATTTTGGCTTGAGATACAGGGCCGCGTCATCACTTGACATTTCAACGAGCCTGACTGGTCTGCTGGGGTTGGCAGAAACATTTCCCCCTTACGGGCTCTGTCTCAGACGGGTTGCTAGAACGACAGCATAACCTGGGAACGACAGTACAAACCCTCTAATAGCTGCAGACTTAGCGGAACAATAATACCCTTTTGATCATGCGTACCACTCGCCGCGATGAGAAACGTCCGTTAGAGCCAAAGCAAAGCGAACCAGCGCCAAGCGAACAAAACTGCGCATGCGCGGCTGACAGCGCTGGCTGGTGGCATGGTGAACAGGCAAGGACGCGGGAGTTCGTGTTGGCATGCAGCGAATGCAGCCATCGCGGCCCAAGAAGCAAAAATAGGAAACTGTACACAATATTTTTTGTCAATTTAAACTGAAAATATTGTATCGGGCATGTGCCTGGTATTATGCATATCTAATTCCACTGAAGTGACACTCACCCCACATTACGTCCAGAGCAGAATGTCAAAATATAATCCTCAGGATGTCATGCAATTGACAACCTTTGCGACACTACCTATGGATGTCCTAATGATGTTTAAATTGGACGAGGACGTCTGGACCAGATGAGGGCGTCCATGGGCTTTTTATGGTTTATTGGGCATAGGGTCTCTCTCAAGAGTCTTCTATGGGGGTCCAATTCAGATGCCTTTACAATTGTTTCATCCCATAGAGGGAAGCAATCTGAGCATTCTTCCAAATGCTTGGCAATTTCGAAGTTTGAGGCTTTATTTCTTACTTTTAATGAATGCTCTCTCAAACGGTCATTTAAGCAACGCTTTGTCTGGCCAATATAACAGAAACCACAAGCTAGGGGTATCTGATAAACAACGTTTGAACGACAGGGGACGAATTTGTTCCGGTGATTCTTACAGGTAACTTCAGGTTTCGCGAAAGGCGTTAGGCGATCAAAACGGAAGTTGTTCTTGAAAACAAGGCTGACTTGAAATTTCTTCGCGACAGCCAACAAGTTGTGAGACACTTTGTGGAAGTAAGGTAATACAACACGTTTGGAAACAGAAGGCTTAGTTTCAGGCGAACGAGGAAGCAAGGTGTTTAACAAAACGTTTAAAGAACCAAGTAACATGTGTTGGGGGGTAACCAGCATCATTCAAACGGAGAAGCTGACTCTCCGCAGAGAGAAGAATCTGATGACAACAAGATTTTTTTACCGCATTCGATAGAATAGCTGTGATCATGTTAGATATATTTACACAATGTGTTGTCTAGTTTCGTTTTCGTGTTCGTCTGACGTATGCTCACGTGTTTGTTCACTTTCATCTTGCGCACACTGCGTGTCTCGCGTAACACGCTTTTCCTTTACTTTTTCCCTTTTCCTTCACGAGTAAAGTCGTTCCTTGTTCGACTCTTGCTGTGGTCTCTGTCTACTCATACCTGCGCAGCGCTAACAGGTTATGGGCCCAGGGCGCAAGTGAAGACGACAGGCCAGGGCGCAAGTGAAGACGACAGGTCAGGATGCAAGAGAAGACGACAGCTCAGGACGTAAGTGAAGAGGGCAGTCCAGGACGCAAGTGAAGATAGCGACCGAAGCCCGAAGCGACGTTAGCGAAGCCAGACACCAGGAACACAGAAGTAGTGCCTGGGACGACAAAGCGATTCTGAGCGACGCATACCGAGACGGGGCGACAGTCAAACCAGAGAAGATTCAGCAGTCATGGCTTTCAGCGACGAATTCAAGATCACGAAACTGAATTCAGAGAACTACCATGCGTGGTCGATTAGGACGAAAGCTGCACTCGTACAAAAGAATTGCTGGGAAGCGGTGGATCCTGGATACTCCGGCTCAGAAATGACAGACGAGGAGAGGAAACACAATAACAAGGCCCTCACTTGGTTGGACGAACTCCTAAAGAACGAAGGCATGACAAGGTCAAAAGCAGATCCCTGCGTTTACTTTTGTGAAGAACTCATTATAGGTGTGTATGTGGACGACATACTCATCCTAGCGAAGACGGAAAGGAAAATTGAGGACTTTAAGCAGAAACTGCGAAGTGCATTCGAAGTAAAGGACCTTGGTGAAGCCAGCCACATACTATCTATGAGAATCAGAAGAAATGAAGACGGAAGCCTGATCCTGGACCAAACGAAGTATGCTGAGGAGCTCGTGGAAACCTTTGGCATGAAAGATGCGAGGGGAGCTTCGTCACCACTAGATCCAGGAATGAAGTACAAGAAAGCGTGTGATGACGACGAGGCAGCGAATGCATTGTCTCACCAGTACCGTCAAGCGATTGGAGGGCTACTTTATTTAGCTGGAGGAACGAGACCTGACTTGGCATTCGCAGCATCATATATGAGTCAGTTTAATGTGAAGCCTACCGAACAGCATTGGAGCGGATTGAAGCACATGCTACGCTATCTCAAACAAACGAAAGACATTGCGTTAACGTTTTCAAAGACTGGGAAGCAAATTCAAGCCTTCTGCGACGCAGACTGGGCGACTGATTGTGTTGACAGACGTTCTTTCAGTGGCTACGTTTTTACGCTAGCAGGTGCAGCGGTATCCTGGAGTAGCAAAAAGCAGACGTCAACCGCACTCTCAACAGTCGAAGCGGAGTATATCGCAATGTGCCACGCAACTAAAGAGGTCTTGTGGTTGCAACATTTTACGAAGGAAGTGGGAGCGAGTGAATTCATCGGTGAGCCACATACCCTCTTCGTTGACAATCAGGGTGCAATTGCGGTCGGAAATAATCAAGTGGTATCCGAACGCAACAAGCATATAGAGTTGCGACACTTCTTTCTCCGTGAGAAGATCGAGACCGGACAATTGAAACTCCAGTACGTCAGAACATCGGAAAATTACGCGGACATCATGACCAAGGCTCTGAATGGGAACAGGACACGCCGGCATTGTGAGAGTCTGGGTCTTCATAAACATCAGACTCCGATACCATCGACAAGGGTTTTTGCGACGACACATTGAGGGAGGGTGTTAGATATATTTACACAATGTGTTGTCTAGTTTCGTTTTCGTGTTCGTCTGACGTATGCTCACGTGTTTGTTCACTTTCATCTTGCGCACACTGCGTGTCTCGCGTAACACGCTTTTCCTTTACTTTTTCCCTTTTCCTTCACGAGTAAAGTCGTTCCTTGTTCGACTCTTGCTGTGGTCTCTGTCTACTCATACCTGCGCAGCGCTAACAGATCAAACCCGTTTTACAGTTTTGGAGTGGCAACCTGAAGCGGGCAAAATGGGTTTAGCTTGAGATTTGCCGTAAGCCCAGCAAAGAACGGGTTGTAACAAAAGTCTGATATCAAGAAACTGAAGCACACCAACAGTGGGGAACTCAATAGTGAACACAAGTTCTGGGGCCGCGGACAAAATTTCATTCTTACATAGAGCAATAACACTTTCATTAGTAGGAACGAAAACCAGGTCATCTATGAACCTTCTTACAACGTCGTCATTTGAAGACAGAGCGGATATAAAGGATAACACAGCATTGTCAATTACACTCAAATAAATCTCTGAAAGAACAGGTGCGATACTCGAGCCAATACAGATACCAGTTTTTTGGGTGTACAATTGCCCGTCAATACTTATGGCAGTAGATTTCAGATAAAGTTCTAGTATGCGCAAAAATTCAGTCACAGATATACCAACTTTCGATTGAAAACGCACCAAATTATCTTCAAGAAATCGGCGTACTCTGTTCAGCAACACATTCTCTTGCAGTGAATAGTACAGATCCTTGGTCCAAGGAAAAAGCAAAGCATTTCTTACCATGAAACCTACCATGTTTCTTCTACCATGTTTCTTACCATGTTTCATGGTAAGACATGCTTTGCTTTTTCCTTGGACATCAAGCATCTGTACTATTGACTGCAAGAGAATGTGTTGCTGAACAGAGTACGCTGATTTCTTGAAGATAATTTGATGCGTTTTCAATCGAAAGTTGGTATATCTGTGACTGAATTTTTGCGCATACTAGAACTTTATCTGAAATCTACTGCCATAAGTATTGACGGGCAATTGTACACCCAAAAAACTGGTATCTGTATTGGCTGGAGTATCGCACCTGTTCTTTCAGAGATTTATTTGAGTGTAATTGACAATGCTGTGTTATCCTTTATATCCTCTCTGTCTTCAAATGACGTCGTTGTAAGAAGGTTCGTAGATGACCTGGTTTTCGTTTCTACTAATGAAAGTGTTATTGCTCAATGTAACAATGTAATTTTGTCCGCGGCCCCAGAGCTTGTGTTCACTACCCTATTGAAAAAACCCATAAGTAATTCATATAGGTCCTGTGTAAAATTATATAGGATGCTACAGGATCCTTATGGGTTATTTAGGAACCTATATAACTCCTGTGTAGGTCATTATGGGATCCTATACGAGTCCATGCAGGAGTCATGTAGGAGCCATAAGGTCCTATATAACTCCTGTGTAGGCCATTATGGGATCCTAAACGAGCCCATGCAGGAGTCATGTAGGATCATGCAGGACCCATAAGTTCCTGCATTGAGGATGTAGGAGTTACACGGGTCCTATATGTAGACCATGCAGCAGTCATACAGGGTCATATACGGCCACATAGGAGTCATCCTTTGTCGACCAGTTATAAGTCCCTGAAACCCTGAAACAAGCAAGAACGTGCAGGAACACCCATATCAGCCCTCCTAAAATCAATATAAAATTTTTACATGTAAAAATTTTATTTTATGATTTTAGGAGGGCTGATATGTGCTTCATCAGTTATTTTAAGCTGCAGCTTAAAATAACTGAAGTTCGATTCATTTTTGGAACATACGTATTGTCCATTATTGTCCATTATAAGTCCATTATTGATCGACCAAACATCAAACATAAAATGATGCGTGCGTTCCATGCACACGTTTGGCATATTACAGTACATGGCGTTTTTCCGTCCAGTGGTTGTTGAACCCCATCCAGCGACATTGCTTTGTCGCTCGATGGGTTTCCGGGTCTAATATCTTGGCCTGCAGCTGTCATATCGGGACGCGGTTTTTTGTGACGAATTCCCGTTTCTTCCCCCTTCGCCTGCATGCTCATGGCTTCTGAGAAATCCTGACAGTTGCCGAGATATTTGGAAATTCAAGGCCCCCGCCGGTGCTTCCGACACCTCCAAAGTCCCATACCTCTCGCCCCGTTTGTCGGATCGAGACCAAAATTTAGGTGGGAACAGGTCTGGAATGGCTTTACGATCGCTCAAATCACACTAGCAGCTGATCTCTAGTGGTTTAGAAGTTGTACGAGGAGACGCGTTAGAAACGCCGTTTTTTCGAACTTCGGGGCCCTTTTTCGGAAATAAGCTCGCGTCGGACATGATGTATCTTTGGAGAGCATACTGTTATTGACACGGTGCACGTGGTAAAATTTACCACACTTTTCCAACTTTAGCGGTTCTGAAGTTACAGGTTTCCGCGTTTACTGGCCTCCCAGTACATGGGACCGACGGCTTTTTTCTCCCAAAATGTTCCCCTTGCTGCGACATGATCGTGTTTTCATTCGTTGTGACAGTCTCAATGTGCTCTGTCGAACAGCGTTAATCCCGTAGACGCGCGACGTTCCGTTCTCGCGATATCGGCTTAAGAGTATGACGAGGCGACCAGTCTGGCTAGCGCAACTCTGAAACGCTTCCCACTGTTCGGAGTCTCAACTCGCATACCCGACGTCCGATTCAGTCGAAATTTTGTGTGCATGTGCTCTGTTCTCTGCTCTACAACTTTCTCATTCAAATCACCCGTCCATTTCCATCGGTTAGGGCGTCATTCTCGAAATTCCTAACACGGACCACCATTTCCTGACTTTGTCCCCGTTTTCAGGTTCCAAGCCCGCGGCTGATGCGAATTTCCTTTTACTGGATAAACGCACTCGACATAGGCACCGCGTAGAAACTTGCGACACCTTTCTATCCCTCTCCGTTCCCGAGTTAGGACACCGTGGCAATGGCGGCCCTCTTATACATAGGACCGAGGCAATTTTTCTCGATATCGGGTTTTCGTTGGCGTAGAAAGGCGATTGAGGCCTCTTTTTGACGGGGAAAGCGTCCTCTTTCCGATAGTATTAGTCCCGTCTTCGCGCGACTTTCCGTTCTCTTGTCATAGTGCGAGGAGCGCCTGAACAGCATGCATCTTCCTTCCCTTGCACCGCCGCCACCAGGCGGGGCTCGTGGCGCGCGTCCATTTCGCTTGCAAAGTTCGTTGAGGTCGGACGCGTTTGTTCTCGCATCCGGATTTTCGCGTTTCGATGTGGCTCTGGGCTCCTCTGGTGCACCGAAATGCTGTGGATGTGTTATTCTGCCCTACAGGTGATGCCTGGACGTGCTTTCTGGTGTGCGTGTTGGAAGAAACGTCCAGAAGCCCTTAGATTTGGTGAAGTAAAGGTTAGTTGCGTGCCAGCAGTGTCATGTTTCGTGCTTTTTGTTCAGTATCCTTTCCAGCATGTGGGTTCCTCCTACTTTATGCTCTCAGTGTGAATATTACCGTTGTGATTCCTATTACCTTATCTCTATCTGTTAGCTCAGTGTCCCTACTGGTAAACCTCCAACGCTTATCAGGGTGAAGATGTCACATGTGATGCTCCAGGGGCCCTGCTACTTACGACGAATTTGTGAATTTCAGATGCTCTTCACGGATCGATTTTCGTGAGCGACGCAGATGAGCCAGCACACACACGACGTGGGAAAATGAACAGATACGTCACGGAAATGTTGAAAGACATCAACTAAGTCGCGTCAAAGTACGTTACAGAGCTCTTCACTGATTTGTGTTTACTGTGAAACAGATGAGGCATACGCCTCACCCATGCAACTCCGTCATCTGCTCCACGGCAGTGCAAGCCTTTACAGCTGTGTCCTTGAATGTAAAAAATTGTGAATGGTATTAATAAATAACGGGAAGTAGACGGTATTTTATTGTACTCCTCTCTTATTATTTTTGTTCATTGCATGTGTATGCATGTATCGCCACAGCCAAATTTCATACCGTGTCCCCATACACGCAGTGTACAGACCATATAGGAGACGCAGGTCCTACATCTCCTATAATACCTATATTACTCCTATAAAACCTATAACTCCTGTCGTACCTACACCACTTATAGGTCCTATATCCAATAACATCATATGAGGATCTACATGCATCTTAAGGCGCAACACACACGGACAAGAGGGAGACACACACTTGCGCCGCACTCTCCCTCTTGTCCCTCTTGTCCGTGTGTGTTGCGCCTTAAAGGGTCTCTGACCAGAACTTGGTCAATGGTTTGTTTGTATGGATAACGAACCTACATGGTGTCTCCAACTTACAACTGAAACGTTTCGTCTCTGCGGAGCCGCCAACTATTCCAAACAAGGAGCCGAAAAGCGGTTTCGATTTCTGCCCTCAACTCGTGCGATCAGCGCAAACTCTAGCTATTATGCAGTGGGTTTCCCATGTGTATGACGTCAAACGCCCGCGACGTTTATTGGTGGAAAGTCCACACCGGAAGTTCGGGTGGTTTCCGCAACTTCCGTATTGCTGGGTGCTTTTTCAATATGGACGCGGAAGCACAGCGGAGTCGACAAGTCAGCTTTTCAGCTACCTTTCAGCAGCTGAGAGGCACCTGCTACGTGAAGCAGAGTTTGGTTGCCTTGCTTTTGAAATGTTGAGCCGCGAATCGACTTCAGCATGAAGAGGAAGTTCCAACGACAGACTGTTAGATGAGCTTTCAGCATCCATCACGATGAAGCACATGAACAGTTTGTGTAAATTTCATGTTTGACGGCGCCGTGTAAAGGGGCCGGAGTGGTCCATTGCATAATAATGCCGAAACAAGTCGAATGCTTATGTTGCAAGGAGCTGCTCTTAAAGTAGCATATTTAGAACTTCTAGGCCAGCACGAACCTAGCGCTCATATTCACAAGTAAGAAGCGTACGTGTCTCATGCACAATCATGCTGGTTGGTTTCAATACAAAATAGTTTTTCTGAACTTTTCGTTATTGTTCGTCACTTATTCAGAAAGAGTGCAGCTGAATTAATACTCGGCGTCCTACTAGCTTTAGCTTTGTTCAAAGCTTGCGTGTCTCATACAGGAAATAGATACGTACACTACATACCAACAGTTCGTGAGATGGATGTTGCACAAACTTGAAAAAAAAAAACAAGATAATCGTTATACCAGTCTGCGCGGTGAACAGGATACGCAAAGCCTTTCCCATAGTAACTACTACATGCTTTAAATACCCAAGATACTAAGTGGAAGTACCCCCTACAGGGGGTGAATAATGACCCCCCTCCCCCCGAACTTTTTTCAACACTCCTCCATGCTTGGGATTTTGGATAAACCACTGTGCTGACCCCTGACACAAAGCACCATCTCATCAGCCTACTCCGCCTGGTAAGAATTACATTGGGCTCTCAATTCCACCATAGACACAAATCCAATCCTGTTCTGACGCATCCCTTCGTCCACCCATTCAGTCAATGTCGTAAGTGTTGTTCGAACTCTTACTGTCTGATAGCACCCAAATAGTATTGTTTAGGCACCTCAAGTATTTTAATGATCGTTATGTGGAAGTAAATCAGACTGTTATGCAGGTTACCCTGTGTGTGACCTCGGTTCCTGCTCTCAGTCCTGCAGAAGTGCTCACTACACAAGTTGGCTCTCGAAAACCTCAATCTTCCATGCATGATGTAAAATCCCAGTTCGCTTGCTTCCTAGCCATTTTTCATTCTCAATCTTCCTTTTGTGTGCAAAGTGCACACCCAGTTCGAGTAGGATGTAGACCTTGAGGAACCAAGCTTTGTATCTTGGGCTGCTCGAAAACTCAAATAGGCATGTTTTAGTCAAAGATGATGTAACATGAAATGTGGTTCATATAGTTTATTGTGGCACTCAAATAATATCTTCATAATATGTCTGCAGAGATTGCTCCAAAATAGCATATGTGATGCATCGTTATACACTATTGGGCTTCTGGGAAAAATCATGATTCACCTGATACAGACGGCAGCCTTTGTAACGGTGTCTGACACATTTTTAGCAGCCACTGTTTTAAAATATGCATTAAAAATGCTCCAATTATGAAAGTATCACGAAGTTCTTCATTTCATTTGTTTACTTAAAGACCCTTGTGAAGGGATTTACATAAATGCGGGAGGTTTTTTATCCAAAAAGGACAAATACCAAAATGATGTACACAAAATTCGTTCACTCACCACAAAGAAATTCATTCGATCTGAAAACGATCATAGCACTTGGAAATAAATGACGATACATTTTGTTCTGATGCTATGTGGGCAGGAAGGTCATTCCAGTTTGACACCATCACCTGGTGCGGAGAGTAGAGGAATTTTTTTTGTTTGTGTAGGTGGAGCAAGTACTTTGTGCGAGTCATCAAGTCTTGGAAGTAACTTGTGAGGGGATTGGCAGTAAGTGGGGTGGGGAGGAGTGTGACTGTAATATAACTTGAATGCCAAGAATGCCAGGCCTGATACCTTTCATCTGGTAATCAAAGGAGTAAGAAAGAGTTTGGCTTTAATGGCTGAGACGCTGGAAAAAGGATGATAATCACGAGCAACAAACCGTGCGGTTCTGTACAAATTCTACTTTGTCGATTAAGAGATGTTGGGATGGGTTCCAGATTGCAGAGGCATATTCCAGTTCTTTTGAACATGGCAGTTGATGTTCTGAGACTGGAACACATAGAAAAGGCAAATACATACAAAGCATCAAGTGCCTAAGAAATGAATGATGAAAGAAGGCAGTCACTGGAAAGGTTAGCCAGTAGTAGGTCTTGAACCCACACCTTCTGTATTACCGATCCAGGGCCCTTACCAATTGAGCTAAGCGAACACGCCTCTCCAGTGACTTCCAAGGGTGCAGATGTAACCTAGGAATAGGTTCATGGGCAGGAGAACATTAGTCACTGTTATTATACAGGCATAGCTCTCTGTCCAGTATGATCACCGCAGAGCACATTTACAAGAACTCACAGGCACAAAACTTGCATAATAAGTATGTAATAACCTCAAACAGCTATTATATATAATAACTGGGACATGGAACTCCAATAGCAGATGGTCTGGCAGTACAACACATGTAATCTTGCCATCACTATATTTTTCCGAAAATGCTGAAAATATATCGATAGAATTACTGCAGTGAACTGCTCAATTTTTCACCTCAGATATATTTTTAGCACTCTGTCTTTCATGTTTCAAAATATACATGCATCGAACCTGCAGAAGCTTGTGTGTGTAAGTAGAGTCCCACATCTCATGTGCAACAGGCAGGTCTAAGTTGTATTGAGATATGTCAATTCCTTACGCATGCTCACCACCTGTAGATTCCTTTAAAGGGAACAAAAAACTTTTTGTTAGTAACAACTTCACTCTATATGCCACATTTATAAAAGAAATTGGTCTCGTACCTGACGGACAACTGTCATGACCATTGCCAGATGTCTTCCTCTCCTGTTCCTTCCACTTCCATGAAGTCATCACCCTAACATTGTTAAAAAAAAAGCCATATAAATGCGATAACTCAGATATTACCACTACGAGCATACAGCAAATCACAACCACATAAATAAAATACACAATTGCACCGAGCTGTCCACATTTTCACACACACAAAAAAAAAAAAATACATAACAGAGTGGACTCTCTCTAATAACACTTCAACAAGTTTGTGTAACTCTGTTTTGAAACTGGACACAGGAAGGCCATTTCCAATCAGCTGAAAAAATTTGTTCGGAAGAGGAACAGTTTCTGCTGATTTCTGGTAGTTGGTCCGTAGCAGTGGAACCTTGTAAGGTGGTACAGTGATAGATTTCATACCGTAATGGCAAGTGTTTGGGATGGTGCTAAAAGATCCTGAATTTGCAAGGCAATTTTGTGTAAATGTCTGATTTCCAAGTGAACGCTTTGTCTACTGTATTTTGCATGTGTTGAAGGAGCTGAGGGGCTGGATGGATGGATTGTAGTGGCACCCCTGGTGGGCCTCTCTGCAACGAGGGTCCAGCACATTGCACCTGTAGACAACCTGTAGACATGGTTGTCGTATACCAGGCTTTCTTTCTTTCTTTTTTTGTGCACTGCAATTTTATCGTAGTTGCCCTCTGTGGTGTTTCCCCAGATTAGACAACAATAGTACAGCTTGGGGTAAACTAAGGATTTCAACTGCGTTGGTTTGGAATCCAGAACCCTTCTTTACTATGTGCAGTATGCTGCATATTATAATGAAAACAAATAGAAGAATACTTGTACCTGATCCCTGCCTTGTACTTCCAACATTTGGTTCCACATCTTGACCAATGAAGTCATGAACTACATTGGTGCACACTGCTGTGACAATTATAATGTTACATCTAGATGCAGAATACACAGCTTCATTTTACGTACTGTGAATGTTGCTTACTGCATGGCTGCATACTGCTATACTGCATGAATGTTGCAGTTGGCATGGCTGCATTCAACAACACTCTGAATTGTACAGTAATCTTTTGATTTAGTGCGTAAACTTCAATTTTCTTTAATCCGTATTTTGCTTTGTTGCGTAAATGGTCTCCTAACATCTGCATGCCACAACGTAATTCTCACAAGGAGAGTAATCACTGTATAAATTATACAGAAGACACTAACCTCGTCACGTCCAGATGCAACAGTCTTGGAAGATAGATTCAAGGAAAGCACTGCGGACTGCTGTAGGCGGAGGTTCTTCGTACTCAAACTGAGGGGTCCGTCTCATAGTCTGCATTCTTCAAATACGATTGGCAAAATCCGCTGCCAACCATACCTGCCGCTGCGGTTGAACGCGCAGTATCGTACGGAACTGAATGCCCGCCGAATAATCTCGCTTTGACGACACAACCGAGGCACGTCAAATGAAGTAAGGGCTGTACCTCGATAAATTGGTCGTTGTTCCAAAAGATATAACTAAAGAAAACTTCGAAATACACACACTACGCTAACGCAGTGAAATAGCGCGCTGGATCCCGAAAGTCGTCGTAGCTCGTAGCCTCGTAGCTCCTCTTTCCACGGAAGTCGCTAATTGGATTATCGCAGTTATAAAACAGGTCGTAGATTTCGAGGTATATACATACTTTTTATTTCCACACATTGTGACAACAGTATATCGGCGTAAAAATGTTGGTTCTTGCTGAAAGTTGTTGTTGTAGTGCTCGATCACGTGACGGCATTCTGCGCGCTGATTGCATGGGCGATTGACGTCATCCCGGTGGGATGACCAGATGAGTTTTCTATATATGCGTACGTTTTCTTGGTTTGACGGTAGGTGTGCCAGCGTCGGCGTGAACCGCGATGTTCAAAATTCGAGTTTACGAAAACTACGAGGCGTTGAGGCATGAATTTTCGTATATGAAGTTGCTTTTGTGTATTCTATCGGTAGCCACTGCGGAAAAGGCTCTCCAGCTTCTGGTCAGAGACCCTTTAAGATGCATCAGTATTACCAACTAGCCCAACTGTTGTTGTTGAGGATCTACATATAGGATTTTTCAGTAGGGTATTGAGTTCCCCACTGTTGGTGTGCTTCAGTTTCTTGATATCAGATTTTTGTTACAACCCGTTCTTTGCTGGGCTTACGGCAAATCTCAAGCTAAATCCATTTTGCCCGCTTCAAGTTGCCACTCCAAAACTGTAAAACGGGGTTTGATCACAGGTATTCTATCGAATGCGGTAAAAAAATCTTGTTGTCATCAGATTCTTCTCTCTGCGGAGAGTCAGCTTCTCCGTTTGAATGATGCTGGTTACCCCCAACACATGTTACTTGGTTCTTTAAAGGTTTTGTTAAACACCGTTCTTCCTTGTTCGCCTGAAACTAAGCCTTCTGTTTCCAAACGTGTTGTATTACCTTACTTCCACAAAGTGTCTCACAGCTAGTTGGCTGTCACGAAGAAATTTCAAGTCAGCCTTGTTTTCAAGAACAACTTCCGTCTTGATCGCCGAACGCCTTTCGCGAAACCTGAAGTTACCTGTAAGAGTCACCGGAACAAATTCGTCCCCTGTTGTTCAAATGTTGTTTATCAGATCCCCCTAGCTTGTGGTTTCTGTTATATTGGCCAGACAAAGCGTTGCTTAAATGACCGTTTGAGAGAGCATTCATTAAAAGTAAAAAATAAAGCCTCAAACTCTGAAATTGCCAAGCATTTGTAAGAATGCTCAGATTGCTTCCCTCTATGGGATGAAACAATTCTAAAGGCTTCTGAATTGGACCCCCACAGAAGACTCTTGAGAGAGACCCTACGCATAACCTCTTGTGGGAACTGTGTCAGCAACGCATCCGTAATCCTCGGTCTGGCCTTGAGCAGACTTCTTGTTCCCCCGACCCTACTGAAAAATCCTATATGTAGATCCTGATATGATGTTATTGGATATAGGACCTATAAGTGGTGTAGGTACCACAGGAGTTATAGGTTTTATAGGAGCAATATAGGTATTATAGGAGATGTAGGACCTGCGTCTCCTATATGATCTGTATATTGCGTGTATGGGGACACGGTATGAAATTTGGCTGTGGCGATACATGCATACACATCCACTGAACAAAAATAATAAGAGAGGAGTACAATAAAATACTGTCTACTTCGCTTTATTTATTAATACAATTCACAATTTTTTACATTCAAGGACAGCTGTAAAGGCTTGCACTGCCGTGGAGCAGATGACGGAGTTGCATGGGTGAGGCGTATGCCTCATCTGTTTCATAGTAAACACAAGTCAGTGAAGAGATCTGCAACGTACTTTGGCGCGACTTACTTGATGTCTTTCAACATTTCCGTGACGCATCTGTTCATTTTCCCACGTCGTGTGTGTGCTGGCTCATCTGCGTTCTTCACGAAAATCGATCCGTGAAAAGCATCTGAAATTCACAAATTCGTCGTAAGTAGCAGGGCCACTGGAGCATCACATGTGACATCTTCACCCTGATAAGCGTTGGACGTTTACCAACAGGGACACTGAGCTAACAAATAGAGATAAGGTAGTAGGAATCACAACGGTATTATTCACACTGAGAGCATAAAGTAGGAGGAACCCACATGCTGGAAAGGATATTGAATAAAAAGCACGAAACATGACATTACGGGCACGCAACTAACCTTTACTTCACCAAATCTAAGGGCTTCTGGACGTATCTTCCAACACGCACACAAGAAAGCACATGTCGCTTCAATGCAGCACTGAGACGGGACGAAGGGCGGTTAAAACAAGGAGACAAACGTATCTGTAAACTCTCAACTGACAGGAATTTATTTGCGCAAACAAATTTAAACAATCCAGAAGGAAAATAGGTGGCGCACTAGCTACACAAAATTCTATGCCCCTAGTGTGGTCCACGTGGGCCCGCAAGGTCAACCCTACACTCCACGTTTAGAAACTCTTTTTCTAGGTCAGCCAGCGCAAGGGACGGGGCACTGATACAATGTGTCCCTTTTCTGTGAATACAGAAGGCTTCAATAATCTCGCGTACAGTCTTATCAGAGTTCTTGCACAAAACAGATGTTTTATCGAAGCATGGTATGCACTCGCAGTCCCTACAGTGCAGGCCAAGGTGGCCTGATGGGGTGCGGCGCATAGTCGATGCATGTTCCATAAGTCGGACGTTCAAGCACCGCCCCGACTGACCAATATAACACGCACCACAATCTAGAGGAATAGAATATATGGTACCTAAGTCGCAGGCAACAAAAGGATTTTTGTGGCGAATGCCACACCCCCGAACAATATGCTCTTTATTAATGTGTGAGCAAAGACTTTGCAACATGCGTGGAGCAGAGAATATAACCGGAATATCAAACCTGCTCGCAATCCTTTTTATATTGTGAGATATCCTATTGACATATGGTATGACCACTGGCCTGGCAAGGGGCGTGACAAATGTCCTTTTCGGAGTAGATCCCCTAAGCTGCTTCAGTAAAACCTCAGCTACATCTACTAGCGCATTCTCAGGAAATCCTGCACATCTCAGTCTGGTTATTTGGGTCTCGAAGCTATTGTTCAACATGTGCTCGCACGATTTTACCAGAGCTGCACGTATTACTGATTTGGCCAAACCCCTCTTTACTAATTTGGAGTGAGCCGAAGCATATGGCAGGAGGCCTTTTTTGGACCTAGGGTTGTACTTATAGCAGATATGCTGTTGGGTCTTGTGGATACCAAGGTCCAAAAACTGTAACGTGTCGTTCTCGGGTTGTTCCAAGGTGAGTTTCAAACCCCCCATGCACTTCCTGAATATCTCAATGAAAGCGACCAAATCTTTTTCATAGAACAGTAGAAAGTCATCTACATATCTACACACATGGTGGCGAGGCATAGCTTTTAGTGTCTCCTCCATTAACTTGTACTTAAATTAACTTGTTCGATAAAACATCAGTTTTGTGCAAGAACTCTGATAAGACTGTACGCGAGATTATTGAAGCCTTCTGTACTCACAGA